>NC_136966.1:38954198-39554198 GCF_032717465.1 Coenobita brevimanus
TTCTCATGCACCACCTCTTTGTCTAAGTCGTTCCAAATATTTAAGTATTTACCTAATATACCTAATTGTGATATACACGGAATGTCCTATGCTCGTGGCTTTCCGTCGCTGTTTCTCAATAAGTCGAATTTAACTTTAAACTCGTTTAAGTTTTTAGACTGGACGATCTCTTTGTCCAGGCTATTCCATAAGTCTATACTTCTGTAAGGAAAGCTATATTTCTTGATATCCTTCAAGCAGCTTGACTTTTTCAATTTCATTCCATGTCCTCTTGTTGCTCTCTTATCCCATACAAACAGATCCTATTTGTCAATTTTATCTACTCCCACCATGGTCCTGAACACCGCAATCATGTCTCCCCGCTTTCTCCTTTCCACTAACGAAGGGAAATCCAGTTTTTCCAGCCTCTCTCTGTATGACAGGTCTGTCAGACTGGGGACCATCTTGGTTGCTGTTCTTTGTATTCTCTCAATCTTGTTCATATCTTTCTTTTTGTGTGGGGACCACACTACCACTGCATATTCTAACCTGGGGCGGATCATGGCCACTATCAATTTTTTCATCATTTCCTCATCCATATAATGAAATGCTACTCTTATGTTAGTCAAAAGCTTGTAAGTCTCTCCAACTATCTTGTTAATGTGCTTTTCTGGTGACAAACTATCTTGGACCAGCACTCCCAAATCTCTCTCTTCTCTCCTTTTTGTGATTAATTCATTACCCAAAGATAATTCAGTGATGGTCTCCTGGTACTTTTACCCATTTCCAATATTTTACATTTCTTTACATTAAATTTCATTTCCCACGTCCGGCTCCAATTGTGTATCCTATCCAAATCCTCCTGCAGTATTTTACAATCCTCCTCAGCCTCTATCTTCCTCAAGATCTTTACATCATCAGCAAACAGACTTGCATAACTGTTCACTCCATCAACCATATCATTTACGTAAATCAGGAACATTACTGGCGCCAACACTGAGCCTTGAGGGACTCCACTTGTTACTTCCTTCCATCCAGACATCTTTTCCTTTATTACTGTCCTCATTTGTCTGTCTCTCAAAAAGTCTCTCATCCATTCCAGAAGTTTCCCCTTTAGTCCTCCTATATATTCTAGTTTCCACATTCGTCTCTTATGAGGTACCTTGTCAAAGGCCTTTTCTAAGTCTAAGTACACACAATCCACCCAACCATCTCTCTCCTGTACCACATCAATCGCTCTTGAGTACAAGCTCAACAAGTTGGAAACACATGACCTTCCACTTCTGAATCCAAACTGACATTCAGCCAAAATATTCATCTCTTCCAGATATTTTATCCATCTGTCTTTCAGGATTCTCTCACACAATTTTGCGACCATGCTGGTTAGAGACACTGGTCTATAATTCAGGGGTTCTTCCCTGTTTCCTCCCTTAAAAATTGGTACCACATTTGCCCTCTTCCATTCTTTTGGCACTTTCCCTTCTTTCAGTGAGCATACAATTAAGCTGTGAATTTTATCCGCCAGTTGTTCTCTGCATTCCTTCAGTACCCAATTAGAAATTCCATCAGGTCCTGGGGCTTTCCTTACATCTTGAGTTTCCAGTAATTTATACACTTCCTGTACCTCCACTTTTATATCTTTCATCACAGGAACATTTCTAATCACTCCCTCCCCTTCCACAAGCTCCTTTTCTTTAGTGAAAACTGACTGGAAACGTTTGTTCATTATTTCTGCTTGCATTGCCGCATCCTTAAAGACCTCTCCTTCTACTTTCAGCTTGGTGATTCCTTCCTTTTGTTTCAGTTTGCCATTAACAAATCTATAAAACAGTTCGGGTTCATCCTTGCATTTGTCTATTATACCTTTTTCAAAATTCCTTTCTTCTTCTCTACGTATTCTTGTGTATTCATTTCTTGTTCTTTTATATTCTTCCTTTGTTCTGTCGTTACCTCTCTTTCTCCAATTGTTCCACGCCTTATCTCTCTCTTTTTCTGCTATCATACACCTTCTATTAAACCACTCCTTTTTCCTGTTTTCTTTCCCTCTTACTCTTGGTACAAATTTTTCCACTCCCAAATTACAGAGGTCTAGAAAGATATCCCACTTCCTCTGTATCTCTCTTGTTTCTCTGAATTTTCTCCAATCCGCATTTTCAAAAAAGTTTCTCAATCCTGTAAAATTTGCTTTGCCAAAGTTGTATCTTCCCTGTCTATGAAGCTCGTCTCTTGGCTCGACGTTTCCTATTAACATCTGGAACTCAATGACCACGTGATCACTTTTTCCCAAAGGACAGAGATATTTCAATGATTCTATTACATCGGGTTCTTTGGTGAACAGTATATCCAACCTTGCTGGTGTGTCCTCACCTCGAAACCGTGTCTCTTCTTTGACCCATTGCGTCATCCCATTATTCATTATTATATTTAATAACATAGTGCCCCACGAATCCTCGCCGCCCCCCGAGTACCATTCCTCCCAGTTCACCTCTTTACAATTAAAGTCTCCCACCAAAATTATATTATTGCTTTTCCCAATTATTTTTTGCAATTAGCTAGCCATATCTGACAACATCTCATGGTATTCATCATCCTTCCATGCTCTCGTCTTTGGGGGAACATACACTACCGCCATATCTCTCTTAACATTCTCTCCAGTTTCTAATTTCATATATATCACTTCAGCCCTGCCTTCTCCCATTTCCACAGTATCTACATTTATGTTGTTCTTCACTGCTATCATCACTCCTCCTCCCTTTTTTTATTTTCTGTCTTTTCTCCATATTTTGTATTTACCATCTCCCAAATGAACATCAATATCTTCTCTTAATTTGGTCTCTACAAAGCACATGACGTCAGGTTCATGTTCTCTCAAGAAATCATTAATTTCGATCCTTGTCGATATAAAACCATCAACATTAGTATACATCACCTTCAAATTATTTTTGACGTTTTTAATACCCTCTTCTCTCCTACTCTCTGTCCGTACCACTTCCTCAACTTCTGATCTTTCACAACCATCCCCCCTAGTTTCCTTCACTTCTATTTCCTTAAATACCATTTCCTTACTTTCATATCCAATACTCTCCAAAAAAAAGTATTACGTTCTTCCTCTGTCCTCTTATCATTTTTTTCCTTTACTTCTTCCTTTAATGATTTTAAAACTTCTCTTTCTTCTTCATACAGATCTATTCTTATTATAATATTTTCCATCCCCGCCTCTTTGCTTAATTTCCAGGTCACTTTAAGTATCTCATTTATTACACTTTCTGATGTAAACTTGACTCTCATTGGTCTTCTTTCCCCTTTCTTATAAGGCCCTATCCTTCTTACTTCCTCAATTTCTTTTACCCAGTGTGTGTGTGTGTGTATTTACCTATTTGTACTATACAAGAATTGAGCAATGCTCGTGTTGTCCTGTCTTCTGCACCACCTTTTCGTCTAAGTCGTTCCAAATACTTATGTATTTACCCAATATACCTAATTGTGATATACATGGAATGTGCTATGCTTGTGTGTTCCCGTCACTGTTTCTCAGTAAGTCAAATTTAGCTTTAAACTCATTTAAGTTTTTAGACTGGACGATCTCTTTGTCCAGGCTGTTAGACAAGTCTACAGTATACTTCTGTAAGGAAAGTTATATTTCTTGATATCCTTCAAGCAGCTTGACTTTTTCAATTTCATTCCGTGTCCTCTTGTTACTCTCTTATCCCATAAAAACAGATCTTCTTTGTCAATTTTATCTACTCCCACCATGGTCCTGACCACTGCAATCATGTCTCCCCTCTTTCTCCTTTCCTCTGAGGAAGGCAAATCCAGCTTTTCCGGCCTCTCTCTGTATGACAGGTCTGCCAGACTGGGGACCATCTTGGTTGCTGTTCTTTGTATTCTCTCAATCTTGTTTATATCTTTCTTTTTGTGTGGGGACCACACTACCGCTGCATATTCTAACCTGGGGCGGATCATGGCCACTATCAATTTTTTCATCATCTCCTCATCCATATAATGAAATGCTACTCTTATGTTAGTCAAGAGTTTATAAGTCTCTCCAACTATCTTGTTAATGTGCTTTTCTGGTGACAAACTATTTTGGACCAGCACTCCCAAATCTTTCTCTTCTCTCTTTTTTGTGATTAATTCATTACCCAACAAATAATTCAGTGATGGCCTCCTGGTACTTTAACTCATTTCCAATATTTTACATTTCTTTACATTAAATTTCGTTTCCCACATCCGGCTCCAATTGTGTATCCTATCCAAATCCTCCTGCAGTATTTTACAATCCTCCTCAACCTCTATCTTCCTCAAGATCTTTACATCATCAGCAAACAGACTTGCATAACTGTTCACTCCATCTACCATATCATTTACGTAAATCAGGAACATTACTGGTGCCAACACAGAGCCTTGAGGGACTCCACTTGTTACTTCCTTCCATCCAGACATCCTATCCTTTATTACTGTCCTCATTAGTCTGTCTCTCAAAAAGTCTCTCATCCATTCCAGGAGTTTCCCCTTCAGTCCTCCTATATATTCTAGTTTCCACATTAGTCTCTTATGAGGTACCTTGTCAAAGGCCTTTTCTAAGTCTAAGTACACACAATCCACCCAACCATCTCTCTCCTGTACCATGTCAATCACTCTTGAATAAAAACTCAACAAGTTAGAAACACATGACCTTCCACTTCTGAATCCAAACTGACATTGAGCCAAAATATTCATCTCTTCTAGATATTTTATCCATCTGTCTTTCAGGATTCTCTCACACAATTTTGCGAACATGCTGATTAGAGACACTGGTCTATAATTCAGGGGTTCTTCCGGTTTCCTCCCTTATAAATTGGTACCACATTTGCCCTCTTCCATTCTTGTGACACTTTTCCCTCTTCCAGAGAACACAAGATTAAACTGTGAATTTTATCCACCAGTTGTTCTCTGCATTCCTTCAGTACCCAATTGGAAATTCCATCGGGTCCTGGGGCTTTCGTTACATCTTGAGTTTCTACCAATTTATACACTTCCTGTACCTCCACTTTTATATCTTTTATCACCGGTACATTTCTAATCACACCCTCCCCTTCCACAAACTCTTTTTCATT
The DNA here is from genome assembly GCF_032717465.1 of Coenobita brevimanus. Taxonomy (NCBI): domain Eukaryota; kingdom Metazoa; phylum Arthropoda; class Malacostraca; order Decapoda; family Coenobitidae; genus Coenobita; species Coenobita brevimanus. Next base: position 38,959,274 of record NC_136966.1, read on the forward strand.
AGTGAAAACCGATTGGAAACATTTGTTCATTATTTCAGCTTTCATTGCTGCATCTTTAAAGACCTCTCCTTTTACTTTCAGTTTGGTGATTCCTTCCTTCTGTTTCAGTCTGACATTAACAAATCTATAAAACAGTTTGGGTTCATCCTTGCATTTGTCTATGATACCTTTTTCAAAGTTACTTTCTTCTTCTCTACGTATTCTTATAGTGTGTGTGTGTGTGTGTGTGTGTGTGTGTGTGTGTGTGTGTTCTTACCTTACCTAATTGTTCTTACCTAATTGTATCTTTACAGGAATGAGTCAAGCTCGTACTGTGCCGTGTCTTAAACCATATTTATCGAACATATCCTTAAATTTGTGAATTGTTTTGGCACACACTATTTCATTCGGTAGTGCATTCCATTGACCAATTGCTCTGTTTGGGAAACTGAATTTCCTTACGTCTTTATCACCTCTCTTCTTATACAGTTTTTTGCGGTGTCCTCTTGCTGATGCTTCTCCATATGTTAAGTAATCATTTATGTCTATTTTCTCCTTTCCTGATATGCACTTATATAGCATTATCATGTCACCTCTTTTCCTTCTCTCCTGTAGTGTTGGTAGATTCAGTTTATTTAGTCTTTCTTCATTGCTCAGGTCCCTTAAGCTTGGTATCCATCTTGTAGCGGCCCTTTGAACTTTTTCAATCTTGTCTATATGCTTTTTGAGATGAGGACTCCAGACTACTGATGCATATTCCAGGGTTGGTCTAATGAATGATGTTATTATCCTTCTTAGCATGTCTTCATTTATGTATGTGAATGTTATTCTCATATTTGCAAGCAGTGTATACATGTTCCATACCTTCTCGCTGATGTAGTCAGTCGGAGATAGTCTGTTATTGATAATCACACCTAGGTCTTTCTCTCTTTCTGATGTGTATAGGGTTTTATTTCCTAACTTATAATCCCAATCAGGTCTTTTTCCACTTTTACCAAACTTGATTACATGACACTTGTCCACATTGAATTCCATTTGCCATGTACTACTCCATTCATGAAGTTTATTTAATTCTTCTTGTAGCTCTTTACAAGAGTCTGTGTTAGTAATTTTCCTTTGTATTTTTGCATCATCTGCAAACATATTCAGATAGCTCTCATTTCCAGTGTTACTGTTTATATCATTTATATACACTAAAAACATGATTGGTGCCAGCACTGAACCCTGTGGTACTCCACTAGTCACTTCTTTCCATGATGAGTAGTTTCCTCTTAGTACTGTCCTCATTTCTCTTTTTATGAGAAAGTCTTGCATCCAACAAAACAGTTTGCCTCGAATTCTTCCTTGATGGTACAGTTTCCATAAAAGTCTTTGGTGTGGTACTGTGTCAAAAGCTTTCTTGAAATCTAAATAGATACTGTCCACCCATCCTTCCCTTTCCTGTATTGTGTTTGTTACTCTGTCATAGTAGCTCAACAGATTAGTAACACATGATTTTCCTTTTCTGAAACCAAACTGTCTTTCTGTTATCATACCGTGTTCTTCTAGATGATTTACCCAAGCTTTTCTTATAAGTTTTTCTAATACCTTGCTTACAACACTGGTCAGTGATACTGGTCGGTAGTTGAGTGGATTTTGTCTATTTCCTTTCTTGAATAAGGGGACAATATTTGCTTTTTCCAAATATCAGGTAGTTTACCTTGACTCGAAGGATTTCTTGAAAATTAAAAATAATGGTTTACTTAACTCCTTTGCACATTCTCGTAATACCCAACATGAAATTTCATCAGGACCACTTGCTTTTCCTCTGTCTAATCTACTTAACTCCTCCTGTATTACTTTTTCTGCTATTTGCATATCTGGTAGTATGTGTGGACATGCGTGTTCCACATAGTCCCTCTCAAAATTTTTTTCTTATGTAAAAACTAATTGGAAATTCTTATTTAGTGCTTGACAAATATCTTTCTCTTGTGTATAAGTGATTCCTTCGTCCGTAATGGATTGTATTATATATTTTACTTTGGTTTTGCTTCTGATATAGCTGTAAAACAGCTTTGGTTGATCACTATTTTTATTTATTATATCCTCCTCAAACTGTTTTTGGGCTTCCCTCCTTGTTCTTGTATAGTCGTTTCTTGCCTGTTTGTAATTATTATACGCACTTTCACTATTGTGTCTTCTGTATCTATTCCACAACAAATCTCTTCTTTCTTTTGATTTTTTACATTCTCTATTGAACCACTTCTGTATTTTCTTATCTGCTTCTTTGTGCTGTGGGATGTACTTCTGGACTCCTATTTCATAAAATTCACAAAATTTTTTATATACAGCATTTAAATCTTGTCCTCTAAGCTCATTTTCCCAATCAACTTCTAAGAAATACTTCTTTAGGTCTTGATAATTTCCCTTTTTATAGTTTAGGCTCTTTTTGTAACTGTCATTGCTGTTTACTATGTCATATGCTATCCTGAAGTTATAATTTAGTACTGCATGATCGCTTTTGCCGAGTGGAGGGTGATATATTAAACTGTCAATATCATTTTCTTGCCTAGTAAATATTAGATCTAGCACTGAAGGTACATCAAGTCCTCTTTTTCTGGTGGTTTCCCTCACATGTTGCGTTAAGAAAAACTCCTGCACGAGATCCAGGAGCTTTTGGTCCCAACAGCTTTCTTGGCTATTTATATCTAGAGTATTCCAATTTATATTTGTATTGAAGTCCCCAGTTAGTATAATTCTTTCCAATTTCTCTTCCATTTTATGTAGCAATGATCTTACACTCTGAATTGTACTCTCTGCCAGGTCCTCATATTCGTCTCTTTCCCATGTGTTTGATCTGGGTGGCATGTACAAATTGGCTACAATTACTTTACCTTCAGATGTGTCGATCTCTACTGCAATCAGTTCTACTTGTGATGGTATATCTAGGTTTATTTCCTTGACTTTTAGATTTTTCTTAGTTAATATTATACTTCCTCCTCCTTTTTTTAAATTTCTGTCTCTTCTCCATATATTGTATTCCTCTAAGTTTAGTATGTCATTGGATATCCTTGGTGTTAATTTTGTTTCAGTTAGGCATATTATTTGTGGTTCATTTTCTCTGACATAATCATTCATCTCTAGTAATTTAGATACCATTCCATCCACATCTGAGTACATCAACTTTATCATCTTGTTTATATACTTGTCATGACATGGTTCTACTACCTTCCTCCTTTTTCTTCCATCCTGTTTGTGTACCACTTTCGTACCTGCAATCCTACTACTTTGTAAAAAAATTTCTTCTTCTCCTCTTCTGATCTTCCCTCATTTTTTGTTTTTGCTTCCTCCCTTTTCTCTTTCAGTAATTCCAGTTCCTCTTGTGTTAGGCATCTTTTTATCCATACATTTTTGAACTCCTCTTTTTCCATAAGATTCTTTGCATTTTTTAGTATCTCTTCCACAGTGTTTACACTCTGGAAAGTCACCTTTAGAGATCTTGTCTTGCTTTTCTTGTATTTCCCTAACCTTTTGTGTTCCTCTATGTCTTTACTACAGATTTTCTCTGATACTTCTTTCAGTAAGTTCATTACATTTGTCATCTCCTTTTTGTCTCTTGTGATCTTGTTTTTAACTTCTTCCTCTTCTATACCACTGATTACTACTGATTCGTTTATCTCTACTGAATCTCTGACTAACTTTGGATTGTCTTGGATTATTCTTTTCACCTCCTTCTTAATGCTTTTTTCCTCCACCCTTGTTTCTAAGTCTTTCTTTACTTTCCCCATTTCAGCATACATGGTTTCTACATCATTTTTGTAGCTTTGCACAGCTTCATTCACTTGTGTTATCTTCTCCTCAATATCACTGCTCTGGTCAATAAGAGTGCTAACTTGCCTAAATGTCTTTGTGTCATTTTTTAACTCTTCCATAACACTCTCGTGATTGACTACTGTACTTGCCATTTCACTCATTTTCTTCCTACGTGTACTCAATTCCACTGTTAGTTCACTGATGGTTGTGTCTTTCTTATTGGCCTCCCTTCCTAGTTTTTCTATTTCTTCCTTTTGCAAGTGCTGTGTGTGTGTGTGTGTGTGTGTAAGTTCTTACCTAATTGTTCTTACCTGATTGTAACTTTACAGGAATGAATCAAGCTCATCCTATCCCGCGTATTAAACCAATTTTATCACACATATCCTTAAATTTATGTACAGTTTTGGCACACACGATTTCATTCAGTAATGCAATCCATTGATCAGTTGCCCTATTTGGAAGACTGAATTTCCTTATGTCTTCATTGCCTCTCTTATTATGTTGTTTTTTGCAGTGACCTCTAGCTGAAGCTTCCCCACTGGTTATATACTCATTTAAGTCTATTTCCTCTTTCCCTGAGATGCATTTATATAGCATAATCATGTCTCCTCTTTTCCTGCTCTCTTGTAGAATTGGTAGATTCAAATTTTCTAGTCTTTCTTCATAGCTTAGATCCCCTAAGCTTGGTACCCATTTTGTAGCTGGCCTTTGTACTTTTTCAATCTTATCAATGTGTTTTCTGAGATGAGGATTCCAGACTACTAATGCATAATACAGGGCTAGTCTGATGAATGATGTTATTCTTTCTAAGCATGTCTTCATTTATACAGGTGAATGCTATTCTCATATTATCAAGCAATGTATGCATGTTATGTAGGGTATCTTCTCAATGAAGTGGTCAGCTGGAGATAGTCTGTTATTAATAATCACTATTCGTCCTTCTCCCTTTCTGATATGTGTAGGGTTGAACTTCCTAACTTATAATCCAAGTCTGGTCTATTTTTCACTTTTACCATATTTCATTACATGACACTTGTCCACATTAAATTCCATTTGCCATTTATAGCTCCATTCATGAAGTGTGAAGTGTGTGTGTGTGTGTGTTTATATATATATATATATATATATATATATATATATACATACATATATATAATACTATATATATATATATATATATATATATATATATATACATACATACATATAAGTAATCCCTCTAATATCCGAATGCCCAATATCCGAACATCCCCACTAACCGGACATAATTGTCCCGGGATCCAACATTCCCAAAATGGTCCGGGGGGGAAAAAAAAACAAAAAAAAAAACGAATTTTTCCCGCCCATAATTTGAACTTCCCACGCGCGGAGCAGGACAGCTTTGTTGTGGCGCGTCATTCCTCAGACGTCCAATACAGCGCCGCTGCATCCTCCCCACTTTCCGCCTGTCTCTCATCACGAGTGCAGGCTCGTTGTTATGGCTGCCCACGTGCTCGCTTTTGTGGTGGTGCCTTACCTGCTGCAGGCACTCCTGCTGCTCTCGGGCCTCCTATTAGTGTATGTGATGATGGTCCCACCGCCTGAGAAGAGGAAGGGAGTGGTGTTGACTCTGGAGAAGAAACGGGAGATATTGGAGAAAGTAGATGCGGGGTGGTCTTCTTCCCGCATCCTCTGCGAGTTTAACCTGGCATGATCTACTTTGTTTGATATCAAGAGATCCCGAGACAAACTCATGCAGTACACAGCTGACTTCTCGTCGAGAAGCAAACGCAACGTGGAGAGGAAGGTGATGTTTACTCCCAAGTTTGCTGAAATCGACCGTTCCACGTTGATTTGGTACCGACAGCAACGTGCTGCTGGTGTGATGGTACATGGAATGGAGCTGAAGGCTGCTGCTGAGAAGTTCACCAGGCTTCACGACGCCCTAGACTTCAAGGCATCCGAGGGTTGGCTCTTCGCGTTCAAGTTAAGGCATGGCCTTACCAACCGTAAAACTCATGGCGAAGCTTTGGAAGGGAACGAGGATGGAGTTGATGAGTTTCGGCACAAGGTGAAGGGCTTGATCGACAGGAAGGGCCTAACTCTCGGTCAAGTCTACAACGCAGACGAAACTGGTCTATTCTATCGCTCTTTGCCAACGAACACTCTAGCCGAGGAGATGGAGAAGCGTGTACCTGGCCGCAAGCTCTCCAAGCAACGGATATCTGCTTTGTGTTGTGCCAATGCTAACGGCATGCACCGCCTTAAGCCCGTTGTTGTTGGCCGTGCAAAGCAGCCTCGGTGTCTTTGTGGCGTGATGAATGTCCTTCCTGTCGTCTGGTCCCATTCCTTGAAGGCATGGATCGCAGCCCAGATCTTCAAAGACTGGTTCCACCGCCACTTCGTCAAGGAGGTCATGAATTACCAGACGAAGACACTGGGAATCCCGCGCGACCAGGTAAAGGCCTTCCTTCTCCTCGACAATGCATCTGCCCACCCGTGTGACAAGGACTTGGTGGTTGAGAATGGCTGGATTAGGTGCATGTTTCTGCCACCTAATACAACTGCTCTCATCCAACCAATGGACCAAGGAGTGATCGTGGCAACAAAGCGCCTATACCGAAGGAATTTCCAGGACGAGGTGATGGTTGTTCTCAAGGACGAGGACGAGCTCAGGGAGGGACGGGACACACGAGGCCAGCGGACTTTGGAAAACCTTCACCGCTACAACATCAAGTCTGCACTCTACAACTGGGCCAGTGCATGGAAGGAAGTCCCTGTCAAGACTCTAGAAAATGGTTGGTCTCGTCTGCTTCTCGGAACGGATGTGGGGTACAATTTCCTAGGGTTTGACGTGGGTGACTTCCATGCACGGCTAAATACGCATGGCGACGATGTTGATGTGGACGATATGCGTGAGTGGTTGGATGACGACGAGGGCGATCCTGGGTATCAGACGTTGTCTGATATCGAGATCGCATCTTCAGCTGCAGGTGTCACTACTGAGCTTGAAGATTCCGACGGGGAAGGCGACGATGATGCGAACTCCTCTCAGCAGGACACTACTCCAGCCATCCCCAAGCTGAGCGCACTCCGGGAACACCTAGAGTTCGTCCTTGACTACCTGGAACACCCGGATTGCGACAGGGAGATGGGGCCCTTGGGACTTGTGGAGGAAGTGTGTGCTTTCAGGCAGCGCATCATAAATCGTCAGAATCGTCGGTCCTTGCGTCAATCAACGATTGACAGTTTTTTCAGGCCCATGACCCCTGCTGTGCCCAGCGCTGGCTCCACTCCGTTGCCTCCCCAAGACAGGCCCTCATACTCCGAGCCACAGCCCAGCACATCAGCCACGGTGGAGTCACCGCTCGACATGAGTTTGCGTCTGTCTTCACAGTCGTCTGCAGTGGGTACGCCATCACCACGACCCAGCGACGCACCCCTAGGTCACCTGCCAGTGATACTCTCGGACTCTGACAGTAATTAAATAGCAAGAACTTCTCCACTAGACCACACGGGAATTAACAGTGTTGTGCAGTGAAAAGAACAGTGTGTTGTGTTAAGGATTTACAGTTGTGAGTGAAAAGACTAATTTGGAACAAAATTTAACGTAAACAGACTTGTTTGTTTTTGCTTTAGAAAATTATTAGAAGAATGGGAAAAGTTAAAGTCCAGAGTGCAACAATTAGTAAGTTACAATGGAGCATTAGTTAGACAAGAGTGCGCACTGTGAAGAGAACGGACTTCTGAGTGCGATTGACTAAGTTCAGTGCAAGACTTCATGAACAGTGTACTGCAAGTGCTTCAGGAAATCCTTCTTACTGTCAGAGTCCGAGAGGAGGCGGTTATTCATCGAGGTGGCCATGCACTTGCTGTAAGTAGGCAGAATGTTTCATACTGTACTTTTTTCCATACTATACTTACCTCAAACACCTCATTTCACTCTTTAATATCCTTTATTGGTGTGAAGTGTTAGGAGCTATGCATGTGCAGTAGGAAGGTGTTTTTCTGAGTCAGGCTAGGTTAGGGTCCATAAGTACCAGTCCAGGAGCCAGTAACCAGAATGTTTAATATTGTATGAACCTACCTCTAAACCCTCATTTTATGCTTCTTTTGCATTTATTTCAGTCATTTATGTGCCTTATTGGTGTAATTTGGGTCTTAAATAGGTGCTATGCATGTCCAGAGGGAGTTGTATAGGTGTTTCTCTGAGATAAAGTCCATAAGTACAAGTCCATAAGCTGGGGTCCAATATCCGGACAGGAGCAGTATATGGACCTACCTATGGCCCTATCATGTCGCATATTGGAGGGATTATATATATATATATATATATATATATATATATATATATATACATAGGTAGGAGGAGGCCGTAGTACGGGTCGAACAGGGTGGTACTCCAAAGGGGAATGGGAATGCTGGTGATAGGGAGAGCTGGAGCTTCTGTTTCACTAGCTATCTAACTATCCCCCTTTGCTGACCTTTTCAGTGTGACAGTAACATGGAGAGTAGACCAGCATACTCTCCCAAACATTTCCTCTAACTATCCTACGCACTACACCACATGCACTTTACATTTCACACAACGTATCCCACTACGTTACAGGGGTTGGCGCCAGCAAGGGCATGCGACCAGAAAACTTTGCCCCTGCTACCTAGTGGCGGACTTCTGGGGGGAGGTGTGATGGGGGTTCCGCCGGCATCGATCTTGGGTCCAGGGCAAGATGGGGCTCAGGCCTGTGCTAGAGGATACAGGGCATATTCCCAGGCTGCCGCTTCCGCCCAATAGAGAGGGGCCCGAACCTGGGAGTAGCGCCCCATGAGGCTGCCCTATTAGTGGGTGTATAATGGCGGGATAGTTGCAGTACCAAGGCGCGCTTGGAGGGTGTCCCTGCAGCTGTTCTGGCAGGGTGCCCCGAGGCCACTACCACAGCCACTGGTAAGCTGGTGGGCTAGGGGTCCCAGATCCATTGCCTGGACCTGGGACTGTGCAGTGAGTGGAGCCTGTAGTATGTCTATTCCCATTTATTAATACTGAATAAGGCAAAACACAAGAAAAAGTTTCAAAGCAAGCCTGAGGACAGTAAATCACACAGGAGGATGAGGGTGGGTTCATGGAATGTAGGAAGTTTGAGGGGAAGAGCGGGGGATGTCGCTGAGGCATTCAGTAGGAGGTGGGTGGATGCGGCGTGTTTGCAGGAAGTCCGGTACAGGGGTGGATCAGCCACAAAGATTGTTGGGAGGGACTGTTGCTTTAAGTTGTTTTGGCAGGGGGGGACAGACGGATATGGAGGTGTTGGTGTGATGGTTGCGGAGAAATGGGTGGAATATGTTTTGAATGTTATGGGAGTAAGCGATAGGATATTGGCAGTGAAAATTCTGTTCAGTAGAAGGATAGCTACAATTATATCAGCATATGCTCCACAGGCAGGATTGGATGAAGCAGAGAAAGATAGATTTTGGGATGATTTAATACGTGTAGTGGGTGGTATGCAGGATGATGAGATAGTGGTTTTGGGAGGGGACTTAAATGGTCATGTAGGTGATGCAGCACAAGGTTATGAAGGAGTGCATGGGGGATGTGCGTATGGTATAAGGAATGCAGAAGGGGAAAGGATACTGGAGTTTGGGGAGGCAACGGACATGATTGTGTGCAACACATATTTTAGGAAAAAGAGACAGTAGGTTAACACGTTCGCCGCGTTTGGCAACCCTGCACTCTCGCCCTCCCAGCGTCAACTTCACTTCACTCCCCTGCCAGTGTCCGTTGGACTTTCGGAGGGAGAGGAGGTATGATTCACTCTTAGAGGGTGGTGCATTGGTTAGAGCCGTAAAAGTCGTGGTACATATGTATACCGAATCGCCGACCACTAATATATTTTTCTTCCCTCGCGTATTGGTGCATCGATGTACCGAGGTTGCCTCGGTGCATCTGGGTACCAAAACGCGACCTACTGATGATATCTTGTTGCTCTGCGAAATGGTGCATTGATGTACCATTTCATTACTTTAGAAAAATGTGTATTTCCTAATGTATATACCTGTTAGTACCTATAAAATATCTTATTATTTCAATAAGCTGCACATCTCTCTCTCTCTCTCTCTCTCTCTCTCTCTCTCTCCAAGGAGAGTATCAACCTTCTGTGTTGGGTGTGATGGACAAGCCCACCTTTGTATTTCATGTTTCAATGAAAAGCATGCAGCTTCATACTAATAGGTTATATAATACAGGGCAAAAATTAGATATTTGGATATTCAGTTTTGCAAATTACGAGTCATATAGTGTAATAGTTAATTATTTTTGTATGTTTTATATAACCTTCATTTATCATAAGATTTTAAATTTTTAGATTTTTTTTTAATTTAGCAGTATTTTCCTTTACAGTTACTGTTACATTATGTAATTCATTTACTTTGTTTATAAATTGTTACCAGGATTCTTGTGCATCTTGGAACTATGTTTTATTTTATGAAATATCTCAATTTTTTTAAAACGGAGTGTTGATTTTTTACTCTTTATACAAGAAATGCATTCATAAGTGTTATAATTGATACCTGCCTTTCTATGATATTGATTATAATGCATTTGACCTAACTGTATTGTGTGAAAACTGATTTTGTATAAAAAATGATGAACGAAAAACAAATGAATTTTTAGCTGATTATTAATCAATAACTTACCTATGTATAAGTATTTTTGTATTAAATAATACCATTGCAGCACATCTGTAGCTTTAATAAATGCAAATGGAAATAAATATTGATTATATATTCACGTTTTCAAAAGTTTTTGAAAAGGGACATTCGGGTCAAGGATGTACCAATACGCTGAGGGGGAAACTTCTGCTCGGTACATCGATGGCCCGATAAGCGGTCAACGTGTTAATTACGTATGAGTCTGGGGGAAATACAGTCAGATAGATTATTTTCTGGTTAGGAGGGCCGATACGAGGATAGTCAGGGATGTTAAAGTTATAGGAAGTGAGAAATGTGTGCAGCAGCACAAACTACAGTAATCCCGTAAGTTTCGCGGATTTTTTTTTTACGGTTTTGCCCTCTCGCGGATTTTCTTAGCATTAATAAGTTCAACTAAAATATCCTTGAATATACGGAAGACAAAAAATTTGAAATTCCCACCGTTTCCAACTGTAGCGCAGTAAACTCACGCCACCCTCTATCCCTTTCCCGCGGTCCCTCTGCCCTGCATCCCTCAGTCCACGCCTGTCTGCCTCACCTGCTTGGTGCACTTGTAACCGCGCTGTGATACAAGCCACTTGGCCTCCCACGTTATTTCCACGTGGCCCCAGGACGCAAGCCAGCCTCACTGAAGGCTAATAATACAATCAGTAAGAACTCCAAAGTGACAAAACGATCAAGAAAAGTTATGACCTTAGCAGAGAAAATTGTGTTACTGGACAAGCTAAGAAGTGGCATGAGCTACGCCGCATGCAGTCGTGAGTATGGAGTGAACGAATCGACAGTGCGTTACATTAAGAAAAGTGAAAAAGAAATAAGACATGCAGTTGCTAGCTGTGCATCAACGTCAGCAAAGGTGTCACAACATGTTCGTGATAATGCTCTGATTAAAATGGAAAAGGCTCTGAACATATGGATTGAAGATCTGAACCGCCGACATATTCCTGTTGACACAAATTCGATCAGAGAAAAGGCCAAGGATTTGTACAATCATTTCAGTGATGGAGAGAAAGATGGGAAGCACACATTTATGGCTAGCAAAGGCTGGTTTGAGAACTTTAAGAAGAGATTCTCACTCCACAATCTCAGGATTACTGGCGAATCAGCCTCTGCTGATCATGTGGCAGCAGAAACGTATCCAGCAGAATTTGAAAAATTAGTGAAGGACAAAGGGTCTCTGCCGGAACAAGTTTTCAATGCCGATGAGACTGGGCTGTGGTGGAAAAAAATGCCCAGCACAACTTTTATATCTCGAGAGGAGAGACAGGCACCTGGATTTAAAGCTCAGAAGGACAGAGTATCGCTGCTATTCTGTGAGAACGCAGCTGGTCATATGATCAAGCCTATGCTGCTATACAGGGCTAAAAAACCACGTGCACTTAAAGGGAAAGACTTCAATCAGCTGCCAGTGTTTTATCGTAGTAACAAGAAAGCGTGGATGACGGCAGTATTGTTCAGTGACTGGTTCCATAACTGTTTTGTTCCCGAGGTTGAAAGATACTTGAAGGTAAAGGGGATAGACTTTAAAGTGCTTCTGGTAATAGATAACTGCCCAGGTCACCCTGAATCAATTAAATTTGCACACCCTAACATCGAGGTAGTTTTTCTACCAAAGAACACCACATCACTCATTCAGCCACTTGATCAGGGCCTGTATTAATAAAAACTTCTAGGAGTACTCCCAAAATTGCTACTAAAAGTGGTTGTAGAAGAGAGTTGCTTCTAAAAGTTCCTCCTAGGAGGACTCGTAGTAGTAATTTCGCTCCTACCATGAAGTGTTACCAACACAAAGAATCTCTGCTTAATATATTTTAAAAATTACCATTACAAAGCCTTAGAGTATCAGTATGTAGTTAAAAAATGAAAAACTAGTTTTTATATATAGAAACAACATCTATTTGATCATATATTATGATTCTTTACGAATGTCGATAAAATGGATAAAATGTAAACACATCGTGTGGTCAGCTGATCGTACCTGCTACCATCGGGGCATCGTGTGTACATGGTACAGTGACCGTCAACAATGGCACAATATCAAGATTCCAAGGCTGCAGATAAATTCAGGAGAAAGAGAAACTGGACGGAGAGAGTGTACGAGGGACCTTCACAAACCTCTTAACAATGTGTGGAGCAGTTAGAGCACAGAGTGTTTCCGTTATCACATTGCTCACTGATGGCTGCGATGGTCCAAAGTCATCACAATTACACTGCTGCATTTTTCTAGATGCAAGGTGCCTAAATAGTATCAACACTTTCATCTCGGATGTGAGATGATGGTTTCGATGAGTGGGCCTTTCCAGTACATCTCTTACTAAATCAGTAGTAAACAGAATGCTCTCACAATCAAAACGGTACCTTCTTACAAGTTCTTGATCATCATATTCCATGAATGCATCCTTCCGAGCTCGAAAATTTCTGCGTGGTGGGTGGTGTCAGTCAGCCATGGTCTATGATGTCTTGTCTCTTGGTGTTTGAGGGACGCAGCTACTGTGATTACTGTCACTAAAAGCCCTCCTAACTCCTTAAAAGTCCTTGTGGAGGACTTTTATTTTTTAGCGATTTTACGAGTAAACTTAGGAGTTGAAAGTAACTTTTAGGAGTACTTCTAGAAATTAGGAGCCAAATTTCACTTTGAGAGGAACTTTTACTCCTAGGAGTTTTTATTAATACGGGCACAGGGCATCATTGCTGTTTTCAAGGCAAAATACGTGGCACGAAGCTTTGCTATGATTAGACATGGCATAGAAGAAGGAGATAACATCAAAATGTGGTGGAAGAAATTCAACATGGCAAACTGCATCATGTTATTTCAACAGTGCCATGAGGAACTCTCTGCTAGCTGCATCAACTCCTGTTGGAAGAAATTGTGGCCTTCAGTTGTGAATGACTTTGCAGGATTCCCAACTGTTGATGCTGAACTTATAAGAATTAAAAATCTTTCGAGGACTGTCGGAGGTGAAGGGTTTTCTGACCTGCAAGAAAATGAAATTCGGGAGGAACTGCTGGGGAATGCAGGAGAAGAACTGACGACACAAGAATTGGAAGAACTGCTCAATGAAGAAGAGAAAGATGAAGAGGAAGAGGAATCTGGTAGAAATGAGTTACCACAGGCGTGGACACTAGAAAAGCTTGGGGAAATCACTCGCAGTATGAGGCATACTATCTCCCTGCTAATGTTGTATGACCCATCACTGGACAGGGCATTAAAAGTGAAGAATGGGATGGAAGCTGTGTTTGCTCCCTACCATGAAATAATGAAGGAGATGAAACGTGAAAGAGAGCAACTTCCAATAACTATGTTTTTCTCAAAGAAAAACCAACGCAGCCCTGCATCTGCCCTGCCATCTACATCCGGCAACTCATCCTCTCCTGCCTCACCACGCATGGATGATTCATGCATGGAGGACGAGTCAGCTGATGATCCCTCTCCTAACTCCCCTGCCTCGTCTGATGTGTGAAACTCTTCTGTAACTAAAGGTATGTAAAATGATAACAAACAGACATTAACTAAAAATATTACTGTACTTATAGACGTGAATTAAAGTTTTATGCGGTGCACACCTTGGAAAAAAAAAAAAAAAATACGTACAGTACGTGATACTGAGTAAAAAAGGTAACAAGTTTAATAATTTCAACTTAACTTGTGGTGTAATGATTGAAAAATCATTTTGTCAGATTGTGAGTCTTCGAGTGGCGTTGGTGGCTGGCAGCAAACAGTAAATAGCTGGCAGTGGTCAGGGGAGGTGCGACTGTGTGAGTTGGGGGACATACGACCATGCGAGTGTTTGCTATCACCAGTTACTGCATCTTTTTATTTTGTACTGTTTTGTGAATAAATGTGTAGATAATTGTGTATTACAGTACGGTGTTTACGTTTTTCCTTTATAATGGAGTATGTACTTTCAATCTTGTAAGAAGGTATTTCGGGATAAGTATGGAGGTTTTGGGACAATTCGCTGTCAAGGCAAATCGCCGTCACAACAAAAACAAGACAATTCGCCTTCATTAATGAAGATGGCTATGGACGACGCTAGAATATAATTCAAAGGCGACTACAGCGAGGAAGAAACAAGTTAATTATTGACTAAAGGTGCAACTAATAAATAATATCCAGAGCCTACGCTATTGAACATAGACTTTGCTGGATCCCCCTGAAATATAGTTATTAAAGTATCGATTAATTAATAATAAGTATATTTATAAAAGAATTGATTAATTAATAATAAGTATATTTATAGAATGGCGGGGAATCGTCCATGTTTTGAAAGGGAATTGTCTGACAGCGAATTCTCTCGCAACCAGTATGGACATGGACTGTGTGATGGATAGCATGTTGGACACAAGTGCAAGATTCAATTGTTAATAGAGTATTCGCGTATTTGGCATTTCACGGGGGTTACAAGAATGTAACTACCGCGAAATATGCGGGATTACTGTACTGATTTGTGATATGGTGCTTAAAGAACGAGTGATGAAAAAGAGGACTTATGTTCCTAGGAGGAAATATGGAAGCTGAAAAACCAAGTAGTAAGGGATGCCTTCTATAACAAGTTGAGGAGAGTGGTGGCTGAGCAGAAAGCTGTAGACAGAGGCGTTAATGAACAGTACAGAGCCCTCAAGAACAAGCTCTTGAGAGTTACTGATGTAACAAGCGGTTGGAAAAGAGGACCACCAAGACATAAAGTAACTTTGTGGTGGGATGAAGGTGCTGGGGCTGCGGCTGGGGAGGGGGCTTTTCCAGAAGTGAAGGAGGGGTGGTGGCAGGGGGGAGTGTTTGGCTGCCCGGCATGGGGCTGGGGGGGAGATGTGCAGGGCAGGGTTTGAGTTATGGAGACTTTTACTTGATAACATAAATCATGGGGAAGGGAAAAATGTGATAATTGGGATGGCAGGTCAGGTGGAGGGGGATAATCGGGATGTTATGGGTGAGCAGTGTGTGAGGAGTGATGAGGGAGGGGTGGTGGTGAGCAGTGGGGATATTGGGGATGAATGGAGAGAGCACTGTGACCGGTTGTTGAGTGAGGAGTTTGACTGGCATCGGGGGGTTTAGAGCCAGCGAGTCCGGTGTTTGGCCCTTGGCCTTTGGTTGGTGCTGCTGCTGTGAGTGGGGCGGTGGGTGGGGTGAGGGTGGGGGGGGGGAGTCTGGGTTGGCTGCTGAAATATTGGGGGCCTCAGGCGATGTAGGGGTGAAGTTGGTCGCTGACCTGATGAGTGGGATTGTTTGTGAGTGTGTTGTCCCGGATGATTGGCTGGGGGGTGTGGTTGTCAATGATTGTGGGGGGAAGGGTGGTGCCCTGGAGGGAGGAAATTGTGAAGGTATGGGGCTTTTGGATCAGATAATGAAGGTGGTGGGGGGAGTTTTGGAAGGTGTGGTTGGGGAGGGAGTGAATGTTGGTGGGATGCACTTTGGGTTTGTGCCAGGTGGTGGGACCGCTGGTGCCGTGTTCATTGTTCGGCAGCTTCAGGAAGGGTATACTGGTGGGAAGAGGGATCTTGATTTTGTTTTTGTTGATTTGGAGGGGGCCTTTGACGGGGTCCCTACAGAGGTGGTGGGGTGGGCGGTGGGAGAGCTTGGCTTGGAGGAGTGGTTGGTTGGGGTGGTTGTGGCTGTGTGTGTGGGTGCTCGCACCCACGTGGGAGTGAGTGGAGGTTTGGATGATGAGTTTTCCGTGAATGTTCGTGTGCATCAGGGGTCAGTTTTGAGTCCCATGTTGTTTATCATGGTACTTGAAGCCCTTTCACGTGACTTTAGAAATGGACTGCCGTGGGAGTTGTTGTATGCTGATGATTTGGTGTTGATTGCAGAGACTAAAGGGAGGCGGAGGAAAGATTTGGGAAATGGAGAGATGGTATGGGGCACAAAGACTTAAGGGTAAATGCAGATAAAACAAAAGTGATGATATCTAGGGTTGGTGGCGGTACTGTCAAAGACGAGGGAGAGTGGCCATGTGCAGTTTGTCAAGGGCGTGGGAAGTAATTCCATTTTGTGTGGTGTTTGTGATAAATGGGTGCATAAGAGATGTAGTGTTATCAGAGGTAGACTGTGAGATGATGATGATTTTATGTGTACGCCGTGTCGGGGAGAGCAGGTGGAGATTGTCAGACGTGAAAGAATTGAACTTGCTGGTGAATCTCTTGAGTGTGTGGAAGAGTTTAGTTATTTGGGAGACAAGTTGTGTGCTGGAGGTGTGGCTGGAACTAGCTCTGTGGCTAGGATGAGAAGTGGTTGGAAGAAGTTCAGGGAGCTCTTGCCTCTCCTAACACTGAGAGGACTCTCCCTACGTGCTAAGGGGTCTTTGTATGCAGCATGTCTTAGGAATGTAATGCTGTATGATAGTGACACTCGGGCAGTGAAGGAGGAGGATATTCGCCGGCTCTGACGTACAGAAATGACAATGATTAGATGGATGTGTGGTGCTTCCCTCCGTCCAAGGTCTGGGGGGCTTGGGTTCATGATGGAAGAGTTGAGAGGTAGGATGGGACTGGAGTGTATTGGTGCTGTGATGAGGAGAGGTAGATTGAGATGGTTTGGACATGTGGAGAGGATGGGGGATGATAATTGGGTGAGGAAAGTGAGAAGTGTCAATATTGGGGGTGGGGTTACGAGGAGCAGACTGAGAAAGACATGGGACGAGGTCATTAAGTGTGACCTCAGAGTTAAGGGACTGGACAGGGAGACTGCAATGGATCGTGCAGCATGGACAGCCGCCATTAGGTGACCAAGGCCGACGCATGCAAGCATGTTGGAACCTTTAAAAAAGAAACGAATATATATATATACAGTAATCCCTCTAATATCCGAACACCCAATATCCGAACATCCCCACTAACCGGACATTATCATCCCGGGACCCAACATTCCCAAAATGGTCTGGGGAAAAAAAAAAAAAATCCCGCCCGTAATTTGAACTTACCGCACATGGAGCGGGACAGTTTTGTTGTGGCGCATCATTCCTCCGATGTCCGATAGAGCGCCACTGCATCCTCCCAACTTTCCGCCTGTCTCTCGCCGCGAGTCCACGCTCGTCGTTATGCCTGCCCACGTGCTCGCTTTTGTGGAGGTGACTTACCTGCTGCAGGCACTCCTGCTGCTCTCGGGCCTCCTATTAGTGTGTGTGATGATGGCCCCGCTGCCTGAGAAGAGTTAAGAGGGTGGTGTTGACTCTCGAGAAGAAACGGGAGATATTGGAGAAAGTAGATGCGGGGTGGTCTTCTTCCCGCATCCTCCGTGAGTTCAACCTGGCTCGATCTACTTTGTTTGATATCAAGAGATCCCGATACAAACTCATGCAGTACACGGCTGACTTCTCGTCGAGAAGCAAATGCAACGTGGAGAGGAAGGTGATGTTTACTCCCAAGTTTGCTGAAATCGACCGCTCCACATTGATTTGGTATCGACAGCAACGTGCTGCTGGTGTGATAGTTCGTGGAATAGAGCTGAAGGCTGCTGCTGAGAAGTTCACCAGGCTTCACGACGCCCTAGACTTCAAGGAATCCGAGGGTTGGCTCTTCGTGTTCAAGTTACGGCATGGCCTTACCAACCTTAAAGCTCATGGCGAAGCTTTGGACGCTAACGAGGATGGAGTTGATGAGTTTCGGCACAAGGTGAAGGGCTTGATCGACAGGGAGGGCCTCACTCTCGGTCAAGTCTACAACGCTGACGAAACTGGTCTATTCTATCGCTCTTTGCCAACGAACACTCTAGCCGAGGAGACGGAGAAGCGTGTACCTGGCCGCAAGCTCTCCAAGCAACGGATATCTGCTTTGTGTTGTGCCAATGCTAACGGCATGCACCGCCTTAAGCCCGTTGTTGTTGGCCGTGCAAAGCAGCCTCGGTGTCTTTGTGGGGTGATGGATGTCCTTCCTGTCGTCTGGTACCATTCTTTGAAGACATGGTTTACAGCCCAGATCTTCAAAGACTGGTTCCACCGCCACTTCATCAAGGAGGTCATCAATTACCAGACGAAGACACTGGGAATCCCGCGCGACCAGGTAAAGGCCTTCCTTCTCCTCGACAATGCACCTGCCCACCCGTGCGACAAGGACTTGGTGGTTGAGAATGGCCGGATTAGGTGCATGTTTCTGCCACCTAATACGACTGCTCTCATCCAATCAATGGACCAAGGAGTGACCGTGGCAACAAAGTGCCTATACCGCCGGAAGTTCCTGGACGAGGTGATGGTTGTTCTCCAGGACAAGAACAAGCGCAGGGAGGGACAGGACACACGAGGCCAGCGGACTTTGGAAAACCTTCACCGCTACAACATCAAGTCTGCACTCTACAACTGGGCCTGTGCATGGAAGGAAGTCCCTGTCAAGACTCTAGAAAATGGTTGGTCTCGTCTGCTTCTCAGAACGGATGTGGAGTACGATTTTCTAGGGTTTGACGTGGATGACTTCAATGCACGGCTACATACGCATGGCGACGATGTTGATGTGCACAATGTACGTGAGTGGTTGGATGACGACGAGGGCGATCCTGGGTATCAGACATTGTCTGATATCGAGATCGCGTCTTCAGTTGCAGGTGTCAGTACTGAGCTTGAAGATTCCGACGAGGAAGGCGATGATGATGCGGACTCCTCTCAGCAGGACACTACTCCAGCCATCCCCAAGCTGAGCGCACTCCAGGAACACCTAGAGTTCGTTCTCGACTACCTGGAACACCCGGACTGCGACAGGGAGATGGGGCCCTTGGGACTTGTGGAGGAAGTCCGTGCTTTCAGGCAGCTCATCATAAATTGTCAGAATCGTCGGTCCTTGCATCAATCAACAATTGACAGTTTTTTCAGGCCCGTGACCCCCGCTGTGCCCAGCGCTGGCTCCACTCCGTTGCCTCCCCAAGACAGGCCCTCATGCTCCGAGCCACAGCCCAGCACATCAGCCACGGTGGAGTTACCGCTCGACGTGAGTTTGCGTCTGTCTTCAGAGTCGTCTGCAGTGGGTAGACCATCACCACGACCCAGCGACGCACCCCTAGGTCACCTGCCAGTGATACTCTCAGACTCTATCTATCTACCTATTGCCAGACGTGTCAATCCCGTTTGGGGTGGTCACAAACAAATCACCTCCAAGTCGCCCTGTCCCCTGCCATTTCACTGCCCTGCTCCCAACTCACACACCCCTCTCTCATATACCTCTCCACCCCATCCCTCCATCTCATCCTCGGCCTCCCCTTCCCTCTTCCCCCCTCCATCTCACTCACATACACTCTCTTTGTCAGTCTTTCACCCTCCATCCTCTCCACATGGCCAAACCACCTCAGTGTCTTCCTCACAACGCTTCCTATCACATCCACATCCACACCACAGCGCTCCTTTATATTCTCATTCGTCAGCCTGTCTCTCCATGTGACTCCACAGGCTCCTCTTAAATAACTCATTTCCACTGCGTTTGCGACGCTCGCCAAAAAGGACATAATGGCGGATCGTCGCGTTTGCGATTCAAGTTAATTTTGAATAAATGTGGGCAAGGACGTTCCAGCTGGTATTGTCTATCAGTACCACCACCCTTTAGCTACAATTAGCATACTTTACCTTTGTACTACTGACCTCCGTTGTTGCCAAGTATTGCGTTTTTCCCTCCTCCTCCCCCCCACCACAGCCTGGTCAGCCTGGCTGTGATACATGGCAGCGCTCTGACTGCTCAGAACCGTAAATCTGCGCTCTCCTCTCACAAGCAGTTTATGCTAATAGGAAACACTTGTTTCCTCAGTTGTCACACTAGCTTTTTTTCGCACGGTTTGCCCCTATTTAGCGTCAGTTTACCACAATCTTTCAAAGTGACATTATGGCAACTTCTAGCTCTTCCGAGTCAGTGCGAGAGGCCGACAGGAACAAGAATAAAGTGACGGGCGTAAGGCAGAATAAAAAGCGCGCCGCGGTGATCTTTTGGGAAGTAAGATGATTGAAAATAATGTAGTATACATGTTTTTAGCTGTGAAGATGGAAATGTTTGTTGGGTGACGGGAAGACCGCCGCCGCGCTGCATGTCGGCCATACGCTTCGTTGATTTTAGCCTTATTTTCAGTGCTTATTGTACAAATACGGATTCCAAACTACCTGTACGTTGTAGTATAAAGTTTACTGTGACAGAATGAGGCTGTGGTAGAGGGGAAACCGGGTTGCTGGAGGTGTGAAAGTGAAGATTTGGTTACCCAACTTTGCAAGTCTCCACAAGTCCTTGGGTAGTCCACAAAGGCTCAACACCTGTCTCTGGAGAAAGCTGAATGTAAGTACTATCTCCCATACCAAGTATAATGTTCTAGGGTTAATCTCTGATTTTTGGCTAATATTTTCCTACAGGTACTCAGACCGCGATACAACCCTGACACCCGGAGGGGGTCGGCTGTCCATTGGCCGCACTTTAGGGGTTAAATAACTCATTTCCATTGCTCTTACTCTTGACTTGTGTCCTTCCAACAACGTCCAAGCTTCACTTCCATACATTAGAGTTGGTATCACAGTACTGTTATGTAGTAACTTTTTCACTTCCATGCTCACTTCCCTGTTTCTTATCACTGCTTTCAAAGAACCAACAACCTTTCTTCCCTGCTGTACCCTTTCAAGCACTTCACCCTCCAAACCTCCATCCTTACTCATCACACTACCCAAGTACTTAAACGTACTCACATTTTCCAATGCCTCACCATCCAACCTCACTGTACATTCACTGACTTCACCTTTCTCAAAGACCATCACTTTACTCTTCCCTACATTCACCTTTAGATTCCGTTTCTTACACACTCTCCCAAACTCATCCACCAAGCCTTGCAGCTCCCCTTCGTCTTCACTCAACAACACAGTATCATCTGCAAACAACAGTACAGGGAGTTTCCAAACACTATCCTCTCTCACCAGGGCCACTCCAACATCCACTACCCTACCTTGTACCTATTTTATTACCCCACCCATGTACAGATTGAACAACCATGGCGACATGACACATTCCTTTTTCAACCCATCTTTCAAAGAGAAAAATTCACTTAGTTCACCATCCACACGCACTGCAGCCTTCGCACCAATGTACATACTCTTCACAGCATTCAACAACTTCCCATCTACTCCATATATTCTTAATGCTTTCCACAATCCTTGTCTATCCACCCTGTCATATGCTTTCTCCAAATCCATGAAAGCCGCATACAACTTCTTTCCCTTCTCTAGAAACTTTTCCACTAAAGATCTAAGAATGAATATCTGATCTACACAACCTCTTCCCTTCCTAAAGCCTCCCTGTTCTTCTCCAACTAATTTCTCTGTTCTGTCTCTAACTCTGTCAATAAGTATCCTACCATACACTTTTCCTATTATACTAAGAAGACAAATGCCCCTATGATTACCACACACTTCTTTCTCCCCTTTTCCTTTGTACAAGGGACTCTGACGGTGATTAAACAGCAAGAACTTCTCCACTAGACCACACGGGAATTTACAGTGTTGTGCGTTCAAAAAAACAGTGTGTTTTGTTAAGGATTTACAGTTGTGAGTGAAAAGACTAATTTGGAACAAAATTTAACGTAAATAGACTTGTTTGTTTTTGCTTTAGAAAATTATTAGAAGAATGGGAAAAGTTAAAGTGCAGAGTGCAACAATTAGTAAGTTACAATGGAGCATTAGTTAGACAAGAGTGCGCACTGTGAAGAGAACGGACTTCTGAGTGCGATTGACTAAGTTCAGTGCAAGACTTCATGAACAGTGTACTGCAAGTGCTTCAGGAAATCCTTCTTACTGTCAGAGTCCGAGAGGAGGCGGTTATTCATCGAGATGGCCATGCACTTGCTGTAAGTAGGCAGAATGTTTCATACTGCACTTTTTTCCATACTATACTTACCTCAAACACCTCATTTCACTCTTTAATGTCCTTTATTGGTGTGAATAGGGTGTTAGGAGCTATGCATGTGCAGTAGGAATGTGTTTTTCTGAGTTAGGCTAGGTTAAGGTCCATAAGTACCAGAATGTTTATCAATGTATGAACATACTTCTAAACCCTCATTTTATGTTTCTTTTGCATTTATTTCAGTCATTTATGTGCCTTACTGGTGTGATTTGGGTCTTAAATACGTGCTATGCATGTCCAGAGCGAGTTGTATAGGTGTTTCTCTGAGTTAGGGTCCATAAGTACAAGTCCATAAGCTGGGGCCCAATATCCGGACAGGACTAGTATCCGGACCTGCCTATGGCCCTATTACGTCGGATATTGGAGGGATTACTGTATATACAGAGATAGACCGATTATCCGGGCTATATGGTGTTAAGGGGTGCCCGATTAATCCGAAAGCACGATTAATCCGGCGGAAACACAAGTACTGTACTGTTAGACTGATTTATTTACCGGTAAATGTACACTTAAGTACCAGAAAGACCTTTCCAGTTCAGTGTATATTCCTCCAGCTTGTTTCAGTATTTTTCAGACTATATTCAGTTCGGTAAATCACGTTTTCTTACTGAAAGATTTCCTCCCTGTTAGTATCGTCATGTTCTAAAGCTGTAGCTACGATTGTTTCCAGCACAATGGACGAAACTCATCGTACTCAATGTGGACTTCGTTTCCCAACTTCCCAACTGAAGATTAGGTTAGGTTACATTATTAGGTGCTGTTAAGCTAGGTTAGGCCAGGTTTAAACACTTAGATTAGAACAGTGTCTTCTGCTATTACGTTAACGAATCAAAGAGTCGTCACACCAGAACAGATAAAAACAGCGGGGAAAGATTTAACAAGAAATGTTTATTTACCAACCCAGAAATAATCAGAAAAATATAACAGACTATCAGGATGAACTGATTTGGTAAGGTGCTTTTACTGCTTACAGCAAAGCGTATGTTTACCCCCCTCAAATACTCAATGTTCGTGAGTTCAGAAATTTGTGTGCTCTCGAGGCGGACCTTGAAACCATTTTTTCAATGTTATAATGTCAGTTTCTTTTTCTTACAGATTTGAAAAGACTCGTCTGGTACACCTGGTTTTTTCCCCTCCTCCCTAAACCCATCTTGTGATTTGTTATGATTCGTGAAAGAAAATTAGGGGGCATGTTACATTAGAATTTAAACATAAAGTTAGGGTGCATGTTACTTTAGCATTTAAACATATCGGCGAAAACATCTGGGATGAAAGGACCGCCGAGCTGTTTGGGATGGTAGAGTAGGGTCGTATAAACATACCAGTGACCATTCCCTTCCCATAATTGTTCGCAGTTTTTATGGCTCTCCCTAACTTAACGTTACTGACACTGGTACAGTAAAGCATTGTTCAAGGCTAGCAGCCATAAGGGGTTAATGGAATACATTACTGTTTGTATCAATACTCTCTCTTTCACACATACACGAACGAACTAAAGAATGTGCAATAAATGTACACTTAACTGTAAGGAGCAGAAATAACTGTATGCTCTGTCGGTCCGAAATGTGTTGGGAAGCCACATCGAACAAAGAATGTGGAACTGAATGCCACCTTACGAGAACACTTGAGATGAAAGTATTTTTTCTTATTAGTAAACATAATTGTTCCATTTCGTCCCCTATAATTGTGAAACTCGTAAATTTTCGTCCAAGCATACAGCCTAATAACCTTACCAATTCAATTCATATTCTCTAGTTTGTGTTTGTATTTTTCTAGTTTGTTTTCTTATTATCATAACGTTCCTTAAGCCTTACCTACGTTTGTTTCCGGCATATTGGAAGAAACTTACTCATAATTAGGGTGCATGTTACATTAGCATTTAAACATATAGGCGAAAACATCTGAGATGAAGTGGCAGGCCGCCTGACTGTTTGAGATGGTAGAGGAGGGTCGTGAAAACATACCAGTGACCTTCGTTCCCTTCCCATAATTGTTCGCAGTTTTTAATAGCTCTCCCTAACCCAACATCCCTGACACCGGTACAGTAAAGCATTGTTTGAGGCTGACAGCTATGATGGGGTTAATGGAATGCATTATTGTTTGTATTAATACTCTCTTTCACATATACAGTACACTTAAGAACGAACAAAAGAGTGAACAGTAAATGTAAGAGGAAGAAATAACAATGCTCTGTTGGTCCGAAATGTGTTGGGAGGCGCGATACCTAACAAAGAATGCAGAACTGAATGCTAACTTACGAGAACACGAGTATGTTTTTTTTTTCTGATTAGCAGACATTCTTGTTTCATTTCGTTCCCTAAAACTAGGAAACCCATTACTTTTCGTCTAAGCATACAGCCTAAAGACCTCACCAATTCACTTCATATTCCTCCAGTTTGTTTTCTGTGTTTTTCTATTTTGAGGGTAGTAAATTACCTTCTCTTGCTGAAAGATTTTCTCTTTTATCACGTTCTTTAAGCCATACCTACGATTGCTTCGGGCATAATGGAAGAAACTCATCGTACACAAAAGTGGATTTAGTTTCCCAATTTCCCAACTGGAGCCCAGGTTAGGTTAAATTAGGTTAAATTATTAAGTAGTTAAGCAAGGTTAGGCTACGTCAGGAGTATCAGTTGCCTCACCAAACTCCATCCTACCACCCTTATGATCGAGTTGTGAGCAGGCGGTGTGGGTGGGGGCAGGGTGAGCAAGACTCTCTCTGGTTTACCCATGCCTCTCTCCCTAGCAACTGGATGCTTCCTGTTTAAACCGGAGCATTCGTACGGATAATTCTATGAATTACTGTACCACTGAACCATTGGGTCACGGCCCGGATATACCGAAAGCTGGATAATCCGAGCCTGGATAATCGAGCTTCCATTGTATATATATACACAGTGCACCTTCGCACAATGTGAGGTTATGGGAGGCAGAAACCCTCACATTCTATGATTTCGCATTGTGTGAACCAAAGAACTTATGGGAAAAATGGTACAAGGTGGAGAGCCCACCCGGGGCTTGGTCTTCGGGTTCCCTTCCAGCCTACTCTGCCTTGCTAATACAGTACTTGTCTTATAGTACTTCTACTTGGACCAACAAATAAAACAACAAACGGAACACCATGTAACTTTATTTAACCCCTTAAACGCAGCCATGTACAGTGGCAACCCCCTGAGTGGCGGGGTTGTATCGCGGTCTGAGTACCTGTAGGAAAATATTCGCCAAAAATCAGAGATTAACCCTAGAACATTATACTTGGTATGGCAGACAGTACTTACATTCAGCTTTCTCCAGAAACAGGTGTTGAGCCTTCGTGGACTACTCAAGGACTTGTGGAGACTTGCAAAGTTGGGTAACCAAATCTTCACTTTCACACCTCCAGCAACCCGGTTTCCCCTCTACCACAGCCTCATTCTGTCACAGTAAACTTTATACTACAACGTAAAGGTAGTTAGGAATCCATATTTGTACAATAAGCACTGAAAATAAGGCTAAAATCAACGGAGCGTACGGCCGACATGCAGTGCGGCGGCGGTCTTCCCATCACTCAACAAACATTTCCATTTTCACAGCTAAAAACATGTATACAACATTATTTTCAACTATATTACTTCCCAAAAGATCACCACGGCGCACTTTTTATTCTGCCTTACGCCCGTCACTTTATTCTCGTTCCTGTCGGCCGCTTGCACTGACTCGGAAGAGCTAGAACTCGCCATAATGTCACTTTGAAAGCCTGCGGTAAACTGACGCTAAACAGGGGCAAACCGTGAGAAAAAAACCTAGTGTTACAACTGGGGAAACAAGCGTTTCCTATTCGCATAAACTGCTTGTGAGAGGACAGCGTAGATTTACAGTTCTGAGCACTCAGAGCGCTGCCATGTATCATAGCCAGGCTGGCAGGGGCCGTGGTGGGGGGGGGGATGGGGGAAAAACGCGATACTTGGCAACAACGGAGGTCAGTGGTACAAAGGTCAAGTGTGCTAAAAGTAGCTAAAGGGTGGTGGTACTAATAGACAATACCAGCTGGAGCCTGCCTGCCCGCGGTTATTCAAAATTTACTAGAATCGCAAACGCGACGCTCCGCCGTTATGTCCTTTTTGCCGAGCGTCGCGTTTAAAGGGTTAAGTGACTTTTGGGCTTCTTAAGAAGGGAGGGGGGTGGGTTTCTGAGGATCGGGGCGTCTACTCTTGCCCCGCAGGGCAGGGCACCCCATTGTCACTCTCACTGTCACTGCTGAGGTCTCCTGGAGGAGTCATAAAACCTTCAAAGTCAACAGCTGAGACCAAGATGAACAGGTGGGTACTGCTATGATGCAAAAGCAAACCACAGGATGCAAGGTACATGTGTTCTCACGGCAATATGGAAGAGAAGTGTCTGTTTACCCAGGAAAGTCAGTAGATGGCATGCAGATAGCTGGCCAGCTGCCCGCCATTTTGAATCTGGCTTGTTGCCAGCCACCTGACTTCGTGTGACTGACTCACATTGTCCAGCCCGACATGTGTAGTAACGACAGGAAGTCCATCTTTGCCTTGGAATCATACAGCCAATTAGCATGTTGGGAACTTTGATTCGCAGTTTTCGCAGTCAATAAAAATAAGCATTTTCTGTGTTGATCTCGCATTGTAGGTGATTCGCACTGTGTGAGTTTGCATTGTTAGGGAGTGCACTGTATGTATATGTGTGTGTGTATATATATATATATATATATATATACACACACACAGTCAATCCTCGTAAATCGCAGCAGTTTGAGTCTGGACCACTGCTGTGATTTATGAATAATAACTCTTATGTGAAAAATTAATTTGGGTCTGGACTTTGGCCAACTCGCCCCCACAGCACCCTACCTACACCTATCTAGGCACCATCAAACACAATCATACAAATTTAGGAATATTCAGTGCATGTATTAAGGGATCTCACCTTAATCCTATGATGAAATTGCTTAAGTGAATGGAGTGGGATGGTGTTGGGAAGAACTTAGAACCTCTCAGCACTTGTTCTTCCCAACCTCTTTCACCAGCTTTGAAAACTTCTCTCCCCTCTCAACATGACAAATGAGCTCCAAACGTTGACTGTACGACAACTGCAGCAGCTTCTTGACGCCATACTGCTTAAAGTCTTCATTGGGGGGTCGGGAGGGGCCATGGCAGGTAGGAGGCGGGGGGAAGTTGCACAAAAAAGGCAGGTAACTCTCGTACTCCACGGTGACAGTCTGTAGTATGCGGACTGGCGGGACAAGAACAACAACATGGCAGCATTAGTATGCACACTTGCCGCCAGGGATGCGTGGTGATTGGTTGTTGGGTCACGATCTTCAATTTGAATGCCGCGGTTTACGATTCTCCTCGGAAAAGGCCCACTTGGGTGCCTAGGTCTGCGATTTTCATGATTTAACAGCGATTTAAGGGTGCCGGCAGTCTGACAGCCACTTAGCCGTGATTTATGAATCCATGATTTATGAACACGCGATTGACGAGGATTGACTGTATACAGTATAAGTATATATATATATATATATATATATATATATATATATATATTGCCAAACATCTTAGACACCTTAGTCCTGTAAGGGGTGGCTACATACAAATCACCTCCATGTCGCCTGTCCTCCACCATTTCACTACCCTGCTCCCAGCTCATACTCCATTCTCTCATATACCTCTCCACTCCATCCCTCCATCTCATCCTTGGCCTTCCCCCCTCTCTCCCCCCTTCCACCTCACTCACATTTCTCCTCATAAGTTTCTTGCTCTCCATCCTCTCCATATGACCAAACCACCTCAATGTATTTCTCCTAATGCTTTCTATCATGTCCACATCCACACTGAAATGCTCCTTCACTTCCTCATTTGTCAGTCTGTCTCTCCATGTGAGTCTACATGCTCCTCTCAAATAACTCATTTCCACTGCTCTCAATCTTGACTTGTGTCCCTCCAACAGGGTCCAAGCTTCACTTCCATACGTTAAAGTTGGTATCACAAAACTGTCATGTAGCGACTTTTTTACTTCCATGCTCACTTCCCTGTTTCTTATAACTGCTTTCAACAAATCAGCAACCTTTCTTCCTTGTTGTACCCTTGCATTTTATATATCATTTTAATAATCTCGGACAATTTATTTTAACTGAAGATAGCTTTTCAAACTGGAGAAATTACATATATGGTAGCCTTCATTCACCCAATCACTGCAAGACTTCTCTCCTAAAACAGTAATTTAACCCTCTGAGATTTTCGGCCCTCCACCGATTGTGTCTGTGCCAGATTCAGCCAAGTGCACATAGAGTGCGCCGTCGAACAGTGATATTTGTACATAATTGGCCACTGTACATTACCTTTTTATGGTAGACTAATGCATTCATACTGTTTTAAAGCTGAATAGTGGCTCTTAATTGTAGTTTGGTTGAAAAAGGTAAATACGATTGCTAAAAGGCCAGCAGGACGAGTAGAGTTAGCCAAAAAGAAAACTCGCACACTCTTCTGTGGAAAAATATTTGTAAAAAAAAAAAAAAAAAAAGTATTAGAGTTACATGAAACATGATAACACCATGTCAGACTACAGTAAATTACCCTTTCTATTGATATATAGGTTATGGCAATTTATGTTAGTTTTCACAGAGAAAAGCGAAAGCTCTTGCTGTCACTCTGGCAAATATCCATGCTGGTAATACTGATATGATTCATGGTAAAAACCTATTTATTATGCATATATACCTGATGTACTCATCACTGTAAAAACAAGTAGTTGGAAAAGGATCAACAGGATAGTGTATGCGGAACAAAGCCAGATAGGAGATGGAAAACTGTGAAAAAAGAAATATTGTTTCACATGACTCGAATTCGAGTCATCAGAATTTCAACAGTTGGATTTATGATGATGCGAAATCGCGTCGTTTGAATCTCAAAGGGTTAACAGTAGAAAAAGGAATTAAAAAATCTGGGGTGAACAAGTCAATATTGGCCAGTCTCACCTGTTGCTCATAAGGAATATGGGCATATGGTGTGACACTCTTGGTGACCCTCTCTTCAATACTCAGCTCATTATCCTGCTGCTTGCCTTCATTACCATCACCTTCACCCTTCTCACCCATCAGCTTCACAAGCGGGTCTTCCACTGGTCTTGCAGTCTGTACATAATGGATAATGGTAACAACCAGTCCTGTATCAACCCCGTGAAGTGTAGGGGATAAAGGCAGACTTCTACAGTCCACAAAATTCATGATGAGTATTCTAGGCCCCTACTATATCACTGCCAAAATTCAGCTACATCCAAGGGATTGTTGTTCACCTGGACATGAGCCCAGTGGACCAGAAAAAACTAATGACCAGCTGGAAGCTCCCAGAAATCTACTGTTGAGGTTATCTCGAAGGATTGTCTGTGTGTATAGTGAGGTTTACGAAGTGAGTGATTCTAGTGAGGGACACTACACTGCATAGTGGATTGTTTGTAAGTTGTATTTTTGCGCTATTAACCAAATGGGAAGGATGATGGCCACATCATTGTCTGGATGGGTGAAAGGATGCATGTCTCTCTGGGAAGGGTAATATATGAGAGGTGCATATCTGGCAGCTGATCATGAAGGACACTGGTTGACTGAAAGCTTTAGATGGTTGTGGCCGCTACGTGTTTGTGCTATGTTTATGAAGTACAGTGTGAGGCAGAGGAGGAGGAATGTTACTGAGGCTGAGCAGAGTTGAGGGGGTTGTTAATTTCTTGCTTCTTTGTGGTCAGGGGTGGTATAACATAAAGCTATACAAACTGGGTGGATCTTGAGTTGAAACAAAGAAATAAGAACCTCTCATATTCATGTGATAAGGGATTCATCTGGCTTCACACATGAACTTTACCCTGATTGGAACCTTAGACTAACAGTATGTCGGATGACAAAGTGACACAAAGAAAGGACAGTAAATAGTTAAACTCATTTTTACAACCAAAATAATACTGTATGGTCAGTGGACTTAACATAAATGTAAACATTTGGTTCATAGGAGCACCCACCATCCATTCATCTGAAGTAGTGCTACCTTCATGTAATTCTACAGTACACTGACTAATGTGTCAAATAGTTTCTTGTAGCCCAGAAAACTATTTAATACACTGGGTGGTAACTATTATAACCATATGGACACCTGCTGATGTAGTGCAGTGTTTTTCTAACTCTGTTCTTTGTTTTATGAAGGACCCCTAGATACTGAATACCGAGCTCCTGGCACCAAAGTAAAGTAGCTAAGCAGCTTCTTTTGGGGTATTCAGAGAAAATATTCAAACTGCATACCCAATCCTGCGATATGTGTACCGATTGACTGAAATTCAAGAGCTAACAATTCCTTATTTCAGATCATTTTTATTTTTGAGAAGGAGGGGCTGACTCCTCCAAGAATCACTGGGGAGGTCAAGCTCTCTAAATACTGTATTACAGATGACTGTCCATTGTACAACATATACTGTACTAAGATAACAAACCCATATCTGGCATCCTTTCCCTATTTCTGAGAATGTTAAACATGGTGAAAGGGCAGCTGGCTCCCAAAAAATCATGGTTGGAAAGCTGTACAGTATCTAGTGGATGACTTTTGACATACCAGATGAACTCACCTGGGAAGTTTTATTCACATATTTCTCCTATTTCTGATAGTTTTTATTTTTGGGAAGGGGGCTGAACCCTCCTCAGAACCATGGGGGAGGGGAATTACACTCTCCAAGTACAGTATAGCATTACAGACAAAAGTCCATAGCACAACTTGAACTAAGATATCAAAACCATACATGCCTTTCTTTCACTACCTGAGTATTTTTAATTTGGTGAAGGGGCTGACCTCATTAAAAATAATGGTGGAATACTTTATATAGCAAAAGATGTCAAGGAACCAGACAAACTGACCTGAGAAGTTTCATTAAAATCTATAGGCTCACTTTCTCCTATTTTCATTTTTATTTTCAGGAGGGTGGCTGACCCACCACGAATCATTAGGGGAATCAAGCTCCCTAAATACTGTATTGCAGGACCTGGAGAAGTGGCATCTTCATCATGAGTCTACCCCCCAGAGGCTGTCGAAGAGAAGAGGAGGACAGCATGGGGGCCAAACCACCGCAAACCCCCCCGGCCCCTCATGGGGCTTGAGTACCTGGGAGTGGCTTTGGTTGCCCAGGCAAGTACCACATCTCCCAACACAACACACACAACAACACCGTTTTTTCTACACTGAGAAATGATTCCCCGGCTGTCATTTCTCGACGACTTCTTCTAGCTGGGGACATTGAGAGCAATCCAGGACATACCAACAAATACATATGTCCAACATGCTCAAAACCTATCACATTGAGCTGACAGACAAAGGGTTCAGTTCAGTGCAATTCATGCAAGAACTGGACCCATTACACCTGCACAACACTTGCATCCAGAAAACATTACACAAACACCTGGACCTGCTCCTTATGCTCCTTCCCGCTACCCACCAACCCCCCTTCCAATCCTACCCCTAATTCCTTCACACCTCCACAGCCAAACCCACCGATCCTTCCCACACCATCCAGTCCCCCAACTCCTCCCATTCCAACCCATCTTAATCCACCTCAACCCTTACCTTCATCACAACCTCCTCCTATCCCTTCCCCTCCATCCACACCACCTCCCTCACGTGCTGCAGCAGCCAACACACATCACACAAACAACATAAACATCCTTCTGTTAAACATAGATGGCATAAACACCAAAAAACAAGAATTCACACAATTCATCAAACAACAGAACATACACATTGCCATATTACAAGAAACAAAACTACACAAAGCACAGAAAACACCGACATTTCATAACTTCACCATCATTCGACAAGACCAGGCCAACGGCGGTGGCGGTGGACTCATCACCCTGGTACACAAGTCGATCAACTTTGCAGATACCAGTGCAAACACAAAGTCACTTCTCCCCCCACATGACACCACAACAGAAATCCATCCATCAATCATCCTATCCTGTGTTGCCCCATGAGGGGCATAGGAGGCCGGGGCTAGGCAAGTTGGTGCTGACATTTAAGATGAGAGTGAAACAATCAATTAAAATATGCACTGGTAACAAATCACACATAACAGTCACTAACACATACATTCCCCCCCAATCGTCCCCCACAGTACCACACAATTACTCTCCACAGATACACCACATCACTAACATACCCAACATCATCCTGGGTGGTGATTTCAACACCAAGTCGTCGGCCTGGCATGTCAACAACCCTGACACAGACAGAGGGCTGGTATTACAATCCCAGACAGATCATCTTTTCATACTGAACAATCTAGACCAACATACCCACATCCCACATCAAGCCCTCTTCCTCCCATCATCTCCAGACATCACCTTCTGCTCCCCAAACCTCGCCCCCATTACATCAAAGAGAGTGGTCAAAACCCTAGGTTCTGATCACCTCCCAATCATCATCACTACCAAAACCAGAATCACCCAAGCTGGCCACAAACACACATACACTAATTATAAGAGAGCCAACTGGGAGACCTTTGTAACTGAAACAGAACAACATTTAAAAACACTAAACAGTACACCCATCACAAACATCAACACCGCTGTGCACACTTTCAATACAATCATACAAAACGCAGACAAAAGACACACCCCTAGAGGGAAAAGAAAGACACAACCCCAACTTCACACCAGAAATTCAAGGCCTCATCAGACAACGGGACACACTGCGACACACCCCAACACCCCATACACAAGACACCGTACAACAAATACAAGAACTGAACACTCAAATAAATAATAAAATATCAGAACTGCAAACACTAAACTGGAAAAATTACCTCCAACCACCTGACCACAAAACAAACATCAGCAAACTCTACAAAACACTAAACAGCATCACACTTTCCAACATTAACACCACACAATCACACGCTGCCATCACAACAACAGACACCATACCCTCAAACAAACAACAAGCAAACACTCTCATCAATCACTTTTCACAAGTCAGCCATCTAAACCCCCATCCCGATGACCGACGTATCATCCGACGTAAGAGACAGTTCCCCACAGACCCAGACTACGCACCTTTCACTTACAACCAGACGAAGCACATCATTAACAACCTCAAGCACTCATCTGCCTGTGGATCAGACAACATATGCTCCTCTATTTTTCCCACTGATTCTTAACTTCACACTTCAACGTTTCACGGTTCGCGAGGTTTTGGCAAAACATCGATGCAGCGAAAAACGAGGATTTATTGTATATGTGTATATATATATATATATATATTATATACAATATATATATTGTGTATATATATATATATATATATATATATATACATATAATATATACAATATATATATATATATATATATATATATATATACATATAATATATACAATATATATATTGTATATATATATATCTATCTACCTATCTATCTATTGCCAGACGCCTCAATCCCGTTTGGGGTGGCCACAAACAAATCGCCTCCAAGTCGCCCTGTCCCCCGCCATTTCACTGCCCTGCTCCCAACTCACACCCCCCTCTCTCATATACCTCTCCACCCCATCCCTCCATCTATATATATATATATATATACATATACAGTGCTCGTCAAAATTATCGAGCTCCTTCCGCTGGGCGCGCAATACTTATGGCCAAAAAAGAATCACCCATTTTTGGTAGTAAAAATTGAGCCACAAGTTTGCAGCGCTAGCATGACGTCACGGTAGCCTGAGGCCTTCTGACGCGCTAGTTGGTTCCCGCCTCAGTTGCCCACGGGGAGCCTGAGAGAGAGAAACTTCACCGCGTCTCCCTCTCTTTTTGCGCCTTTTTTTACAGAGTGTCCCGCAGTGTTTTGGCTTTCGCCACTTTGTTATGGCACCTACCCGTGAACTATTGAGTGAAATCATATCCCAGATCATTGCTCTAAAGGAGGCAGGCCACCAAACAAAGGAAATTAGTGAATTGGTTGGTGTGGCTCGATCGACAGTGCGTCGTTCGTGTGCGCGGTTTTGAGTGGAAAACAGTGGTGAAGTTCCCACAAAGAAACCGAGGCCTGGTAGGCCTAGGAAAACTTCCCCAAGGTCTGTTAATATTTTAAAACGTGCAGTAGAGTTTAATCCTCGTGTGAGTGCAAGGAAAATAAAGGCGAGCAACCCGGAAGTGTTTGGTGAGGTGTCTGTGCGCACAGTGTCTCGTAGGGTCCATGAACTTGGTTACACAAGTCACAGGTCTGTGAGAAAGCCTCTTCTCACAAAATACCAGCGACTTTGTAGGCTTGTCTTTGCTAACAAATTGGGGTGAGGAGCAATGGCTGTCAGTGTTGTGGTCTGATGAGGCAACGTTTAGTGTCACCTGTAACAGAGGAGCACATGTGTACCGGCACAAAGGTAGTGACCCACTTGACCCACAGTATGTTGAAAGCACAGTTAAACATCCTGATTCACTCATGCTATGGGGTTGTTTTTCTGGTCAAGGTTTGGGGAAGCTTGTTGTGCTTCCCAAGAACATTAGAGTGAATCAGGATGTTTACCTGGAGCTTCTGTGTGATCATTTACCACACTCCTTCGAGCTCACAGGTGCACGAGTGTTTCAGCAGGACGGTGCACCTGCTCACAACGCCAAATCGGTCACCAATTGGCTTTGTGACTGCGAGGTATCATTCATGAAAGACTGGCCAGGAAATAGCCCAGACCTCAACCCAATTGAAAACCTCTGGTACCTCGTAAAGAAGAATCTCCAAGGGAAGGACATGAGCTCTCTGCCTAAGCTGGAAGCCACCATTCGTGATTCCTGGAACAAAAGACCCCTCCAGCACCTCAGGAACCTTGCCCTTTCACTTCCAAGACATCTCAGGTCCGTGAAGAAGCGTATAGGATACCCTGCAAAGCACTAAAGGTAAATAAAATGCATTATTTATATGTTTTTTCAATGCTGAAAGGTTTGTTTCGTAGGACGGATGCAGGGCGCTCGATACTTTGATGAGCACTGTGTATATATATATATATATATACATATATATACAGGTAATCCCTTAATTCAAGCGAACTTTTTTTCACGCGATTTCGGTTATCCACGAATTTTTCGTGTAATTAAAACATAAAATTATATTATTCAAATGAACAATTTTAATATACAAGAGAAATAAATAAAATATAAAAATGCCTACCTGCTGCATGTGTGTGTGTGTGTGTGTGTGTGTGTGTGTGTGTGTGTGTGAGGTCGGTCTACCACGCACCACACAGTCAGTTAGAATCTGACGGTCGAACCATGCATGACTCGCGAATTATTTGTGGCTTATTTTTCTGCCTTCCAGTGACTGCTTGCCTTGTTTGCCAACATGGGGCCTAAGCGTATTGCTAGTGATGCATGTGGTAACACACCAAAACGGACTCGTAAAGTGATGTCACTGACAGAGAAAGTTGAAGTGTTGGACAAACTTAAGGAAGGAATGTCGGCGACAATTCGCCATTAGGATGATTCACGGTCATTTATTTACATACCAGTTTATTTAGCAAGTACAGTACACTAGTTTTTTACTTATATGAGTTACAAAATCCCCCTGAAAAATAGTTATTAAAGTATTAATCAATCAATAATAAGTATATTTATAGAATGACGGGGAATCGTCCAGGGTGCGAATTGTCCTGATGGGGAATTGTCCATGTTTTGACGGTGAATTGACTTGACGGTGAATTCTCTCGGAACCATATGTTTGGGGTGAATGAGTCAACTGTTCGTACAATAAAGAAGGCAGAATGTAGCACATGGGAGGCAGTGAGGGCTAGTGCACCAGACTGTGCTAAAGTGTCTCCACCTATGCCTGTGAATTGTCTCAGAACCGTATGTTTGGGGTGAATGAGTCAACTGTTTGTACAATAACGAAGGCAGAATGTAGCATACAGGAGGCAGTGAGGGCTAGTGCACCAGACTGCTAAAGTGTCTCCACCTACGCCAGTGCTTGTCAACTTTCAGTGTTAAATTTCTTACATTTTTGTTGTTTTTCATACTTTATGCTAGTTTATTAGGTGTATGTAGTGCATATATAGGATTATTCAGATATAATACACTTAATACACATGAGTAATTACGTGCACACATGGGCAGAACGTATACTCAAATTTACCACATACGCGAAGGGGCTGGGAACGTAACCTCGCATGAATTAAGGGATTACTGTATATATATAATCTCACATAAAGTGCTTGAATATGGGTGACACAGCATGTCGCACTTGATAAATTCGCACTTTGCAAAGCATAGGATCCCATGTTAAAATGGCTTTATGGGCGACACATCCTGAATTTTCGTACACTGATTCACCAATACCTATCCCTAACTAAAATGCAAAAGGAAAACT
The DNA here is from genome assembly GCF_032717465.1 of Coenobita brevimanus. Classification (NCBI taxonomy): domain Eukaryota; kingdom Metazoa; phylum Arthropoda; class Malacostraca; order Decapoda; family Coenobitidae; genus Coenobita; species Coenobita brevimanus. The sequence continues at coordinate 38,995,931 of NC_136966.1, forward strand.
TACAATAGAAACTTGCAAGAGTAATACTGTACATTTATTAAGAAAATTCAAGACCTTACCTGCACTGTACAAAGAGTAGACAATGGCCTTGGTGAGGTGAGGGGAAGCTGCACAGGCACTGCTGACGTCAGAGCGTGCCGTGACGTCGGCCCCCCCCTCACCATGACATCATGGCACTGGCACCTCCCTCACCACCACTCACTCACACACCAGCCAAACCCACCACACATACTCGCCAGCCCCTTACCAATTGCGTGCTACAAATTATGCTCACGAGTTGTGAGAGATTACTGTATTTGTCTCAATTTTTCATGCCCATCGCACACTGCAAGTAGCAAATGCACTTTCTAAATCATTAATTATTGTTAGACCCCTGTCGCACATCAGGCAAGACGCATTATGCGATGGCGCACTTTAGGCGAGATGACTGTATATATATACATATACTGTATATAGAAGGCTCTTGATCTTCGACTGGTTTTGAGACTGAAAAAAACAATCAAAATGCGATTTATCGAAGTGCAAATTGATAAACTTATGGAAAATTAATATATGGGACCAGCATGTCACCGACAAACCTACATCAACTTTTACGTATACACTTATACCTACCCAAAATCATAACACAACTATATATTTACTTAGTACATATTAACTTACTATTAGCAAGAAAAGTAAGGAATAAAGGCTGCATACACATTAAAATAGAAAGAATGAAGCTTTTGTGGTAGAGTGTTGGGTTCCGAGACAATTCATGGTCAAGTCAACTCGCTGTCAGACAATTCACCGTCAAAACATGGGCGGTTCCCCGTCAGGACAATTCGCACCCTGGACGATTCCCCCTCATTCTATAAATATACTTATTATTAACTAATCAATACTTTAATAACTATATTTCAGGGGGATCCTTCAAAGTCTATGTTCAATAGCGTAGGCTTCGGATATTATTTATTAGTTGCACCTTTAGTCAAGGGTATGGAGTGAGGATATGGAGAATGTGAGTGCATTCAAGTACTTGGGTAGTGTGATGAGTAAGAATGGAACTTTGGGGGATGAAGTGCGTGAAAGGGTACAGCAGGGATGGAAGGTTGTTGATTCACTGAAAGCAGTGATGAGAAATAGGGAGGTGAGTATGGAAGTTAAGAAGTCACTGCATGATAGTACAGAGATAGCCCGATTATCCGGGCTATATGGTGTTAAGGGGTGCCCGCTTAGTCCGAAAGCACGATTAATCCGGCGGAAACACAAGTGCTGTACTGTTAGACTGATTTATTTACCGGTAAATGTACACTTTAAGTACCAGAAAGACCTTTCCAGTTCAGTGTATATTCCTCCAGCTTGTTTCAGTATTTTTCAGACTATATTCAGTTCAGTAAATCACGTTTTCTTACTGAAAGATTTCCTCCCTGTCAGTATCGTCATGTTCTAAAGCTGTACCTACGATTGTTTCCAGCACAATGGACAAAACTCATTGTACTCAAATGTGGACTTCATTTCCCAACTTCCCAACTGAAGATTAGGTTAGGTTACATTATTAGGGGCAGTTAAGCTAGGTTAGGCCAGGTTTAAACACTTAGATTAGAACAGTGTCTTCTGCAGTTACGTTAGCGAATCAAAGAGTCGTCACACCAGAACAGCTAAAAACAGCGGGGAAAGATTTAACAAGAAATGTTTATTTACCAACCCGGAAATAATCAGAAAAATATAACAGACTATCAGGATGAACTGATTTGGTAAGGTGCTTTTACTGCTTACAGCAAAGCGTATGTTTACCCCCCTCAAATCCTCAATGTTCGTGAGTTCAGAAATTTGTGTGCTCCCGTGGCAAACCTTGAAACCATTTTTTCAAAGTTATAAAGTCAGTTTCTTTTTCTTACAGATTTGAAAAGACTCGCCTGGTACACCTGGTTTTTTCCCCTCCTCCCTAAACCCATCTTGTGATTTGCAATGATTCGTGAAAGAAAATTAGGAGGCATGTTACATTAGAATTTAAACATAAAGTTAGGGTGCATGTTACTTTAGCATTTAAACATATCGGCAAAAACATCTGGGATGAAAGGACCGCCGAGCTGTTTGGGATGGTAGAGTAGGGTTGTGTAAACATACCAGTGACCATTCCCTTCCCATAATTGTTCGCAGTTTTTATGGCTCTCCCTAACTTAACGTTACTGACACTGGTATAGTAAAGCATTGTTCAAGGCTAGCAGCCATAAGGGGTTAATGGAATACATTACTGTTTGTATCAATACTCTCTCTTTCACACATACACGAACGAACTAAAGAATGTGCAATAAATGTACACTTAACTGTAAGGAGCAGAAATAACTGTATGCTCTGTCGGTCCGAAATGTGTTGGGAAGCCACATCGAACAAAGAATGTGGAACTGAATGCCACCTTACGAGAACACTTGAGATGAAAGTATTTTTTCTTATTAGTAAACATAATTGTTCCATTTCGTCCCCTATAATTGTGAAACTCGTGAATTTTTGTCTAAGCATACACTCTAATAACCTTACCAATTCAATTCATATTAGTTTGTTTTCTGTATTTTTCTAGTTTGTTTTCTTATTATCATAACGTTCCTTAGGCCTTACCTACGATTGTTTCCGGCATAATGGAAGAAACTTACTCATAATTAGGGTGCATGTTACATTAGCATTTAAACATATCGGCGAAAACATCTGAGATGAAGTGGCAGGCCGCCTGACTGTTTGAGATGGTAGAGGAGGGTCGTGAAAACATACCAGTGACCTTCGTTCCCTTCCCATAATTGTTCGCAGTTTTTTACAGCTCTCCCTAACATAACATCCCTGACACCGGTACAGTAAACCATTGTTTGAGGCTGACAGCTATGATGGGGTTAATGGAATGCATTATTGTTTGTATTAATACTCTCTTTCATACATATAGTACACTTAAGAACAAACAAAAGAGTGAACATAAATGTAAGAGGAAGAAATAACAATGCTCTGTCGGTCCGAAATGTGTTGGGAGGCGCGATACCTAACGAAGAATGCAGAACTGAATGCTAACTTACGAGAACACATGAGATGAGTAATTTTTTTTTTTTTTCTGATTAGCAGACATTCTTGTTTCATTTCGTTCCCTAAAACTAGGAAACCCATTACCTTTCGTCTAAGCATACAGCCTAAAGACTTCACCAATTCACTTCATATTCCTCCAGTTTGTTTTCTGTGTTTTTCTATTTTGAGGGTAGTAAATTACCTTCTCTTGCTGAAAAATTTTTCTTTTATCACGTTCTTTAAGCCGTACCTACGATTGCTTCGGGCATAAAGGAAGAAACTCATCATACACAAAAGTGGATTTAGTTTCCCAATTTCCCAACTGGAGCCCAGGTTAGGTCAGGTTAGGTTAAATTAGGTTAAATTATTAAGTAGTTAAGCAAGGTTAGGCTAGGTCAGGAGTATCAGTTGCCTCACCAAACTCCACCCTACCACCCTTGTGATCGAGTTGTGAGCAGGAGGTGTGGGTGGGGGCAGGGTGAGCAAGACCTTCTCTGGTTTATCCATGCCTCTCTCCCTAGCAACTAGATGCTTCCTGTTTAAACCGGAGCATTCGTACGGATAATTCTATGAATTACTGTACCACTGAACCATTGGGTCACAGCCCGGATATACCGAAAGCTGGATAATCCGAGCCTGGATAATCGAGCTTCCACTGTACTGTGATCCCTACTCTGCCGTATGGAAGCGAGGCATGGACCTTGCAAAAGGGGAACAAGTCAAGAGTGAGAGCAGTGGAAATGAGTTACTTGAAAGGAGCATGTGGAGTGACATGGAGGGACAGGTTGATGAATGAAGAAGTGAAGGAATGTTGTGGGGTGGATGTGGATGTGGTTAAGAAGATTAGGAGAAATACACTGAGGTGGTTTGGACATGTGGAGAGAATGGAGAATGAAAGACTGACTAAGAGGGTGTATGTAGGTGAGGTGGAGGGAGGGAGAGGGAGGGGTAGATCGAGAATGAGTTGAGAGGTATATGAGGGAGGGGGGGTGAGTTGAGGGGAGGATAGTCAAATGGTGGGTGACAGAGTGACTTGCAGGCGTTTTGTCTGCGGCCACCCTTTGCGGGATTAGGGCGTCGGGCTATAGAATAGATAGATAGATAGACCTTAAGTCAATAATTGACTTGTTTCTCCCTCGCTGTAGCCGTCTTTGAATTATATTCTAGTATCACCCATAGCTATCTTCATTAATGATGGTGAATTGACTTGACGGCGAATTATCCCGACCCGAACAGTTCCGAGGCGGTGGTTGAGTCACTGTTGCCAGCCACCGCTGCCATCCTCGCTGCCATCATTCGCGCTTGCCCCAACCCTGCTTGAGTGAACACCTGCTTCCTTGTCCTTGTCCCAATCACCATGGCCACTGCTGCTGATGCTTTCACTCCCTCCGTCATCACATAAAATATTTCAAACGTTTGAATGAGGGCAAGCTTCGCCAAGTGGCTGGTAGGTGATATGGTATAAACAGATGAGCATCGACTTGCGCTTGCAACCCGGCCTGAGTGATCGAAGCACAAATTTTGAAATCCAAGCACAAATTTTGGACGAGCGGGCGAGTCCGATCGAGGAACGAAATATCGAAGTAAGATTAATCAAACATCGAGAGCTTTCTGTATACAGGAAATATATTTTTTTATGTGTCCGACTTTGGGCATAGGCTTCACAGCCTGCTACCAAGGCCCAGTAGTCCTCCTACATGCAATACACCTCTACATGTCACACCACTTTGGCGCTAACACCCACCGTCCATATTGAATACATGCTAGGGCTGTCTCATACAGGACTGGTGTAGTGGTATTAGCGGGGGTATTTTTATGACATGTCGGCGGGTCTTCTGGTACATCAGTAGTCTAATTTTATGAAATTCAAAACCTTAAACAGTTCTCTGCCCCCACAGGGATTTGAACATGGATCCAGCAGGACTACAGGCCACCCCTCTACCGACTGAACATATATATATATATATATATATATATATATATATATATATATATATATATATATATATATATACAGTATATATATGTATTTATATATATATATATACAGCAAGCTCGCCCCCAACGCATGGGTTTCGTTCCTAACGTGGCGCGTTCGGCGCGAAACCGCGTAAGTTTTAACTACTCCTTATTTTGCTCCCTAGATCTCCTAAACGTGGTCTTTTGCTGTTATCTGCCATTGGTAATCAATATGAAGCACTTTAAGTGGTTAGAAGGTTTATTTAATGTTAAAACTTACAAATACAGTACTGCACAGCAAAACTTCAACATACAAATACGTAAACACAAGGCAACATTTCCGATGCCGAAACCAATCGGCGTCGGAATGTTGCTTTGTGTTTATGTACAGTATTTGTATGTCGAAGTTTTGCTGTGCAGTACTGTATTTTGTAAGTTATAACATTAAATAAACCTTCTAACCACTTAAAGTGCTTTATATTGATTACCAATGGCAGATAACAGCAAAATACCACATACTGTATAGGGAGTCTAAGGAGCAAAATGGTTTCAGGACTATTCGCTGTCAAGCCAGTTCACCGTCACAACAATAACAAGACAACATAGACTTTGATGGATCCCTCTGAAATATAGTTATTAAAGGACTGATTAATTAATAATAAGTATATTTATAAAAGTATTGATTAATTAATATAAGTATATTTATAGATTGACGGGGAATCATCCAGGGTGCGAATTGTCCTGACGGGGAATCGTCCATGTTTTGATGGGGAATTGACATGATGGCGAATTGTCTTGGAACCCACCGATCGTGTGTAATCTATAAATCAGGTTAACTGGTTACAAGGCTTTATTTAATGCTTTAACTTTCTTTAAGTGCTTTAACTTACAAGTGCATACCAGAATAGTAAATATTTAACTTACAAATACAGTACTGTGGAAAAGCAGTACAGCAAACATTTAGCAAATAAATAAAAAAGGCAATATTCTGACGCCTATCAGAAAACTGGTTAAAAGATTTTATTTCTTGCTTGAACGTTATTTAATAATACTTTAACTTGCACATAAACTTACCATAACAGTACTGTAAATATTTAACTTACAAATACAGCACTGAGGAAAAGCAGTACAGCGCATCACATCGCGTGATCAAAACAAACCGTGCGTGCTGAGGTGATGTTCGAGGATTTGGCTTTTCAAAAGCCTCTCTTGCGTAAATTTATAGTTTTCATAATGGTTCTTTAGTCTTACGTTGTCTTATACGTATCCCAGCACTATCAGCGTATAATTGCGAGTGCGTTCCTTGGGGGAAGCAGCCTAGGTATATACAGGTAACTCACACGGAACACGATCTCACGGAACGCGCTCGCAATTATACACGGTAAGGGCTGGAATACATATAAGACAACGTAAGATTAAAAAACCATTATGAAAACTACAAATTAACGCAGGAGAAACCTTTGAAAGATGAAATCCTCGAACGTCACCGCAGCGCGCAGTTTGTTTTGATTACGTGACGATCTAGGCGGGAAATTATTCAGTGAGTGAGACATTCCCGAGTACAGTAGCACAGTATTTGTAAGTTAAATATTTACAGTACTGTACTGTTCTGGTAAGTTTATGTGCAACTTAAAGTACTATTAAATAACGTTAAAGCAAGAAATAAAAGTCTTATAACCAGTTTACCTGACAGGCGTCAGAATATTGCCTTTTATATTTGTTCGTTTTTTCCACAGTGCTGTTCAGTATTTGTAAGTTAAATATTTACTGTTCTCGTATGTACTGTACTTGTAAGCACTTAAATAAAGTTAAATCATTAAATAAAGCCTTGTAACCAGATAACCCGAATTATATGATTATCCATGATTGCCGTCGGAATATTGCCTTTTTTGTTTGTTCGTTAAACTCTTACTGTACTGCTTTTCTACAGTACTGTATTTGTAAGTTAAATATTTACTGTTCTGGTATGTACTTGTAAGCAATTAAAGCATTAAATAAAGCCTTGTAACCAGTTAACCTGATTTATATGATTACCCATGATCGGCGTCGGAATATTGCCTTTTTTATTTTTTTGTTCGTTAAAGACTTATAATAAGAGAAAAATACATTTTTGTCTTGGTATCTTTACCTATTTGATCAGGTTTGCTGTAATGGTTTGCAACTTGTAGAAAACTGTGACAACTTTTGGGAAGTGAACGAAAATCTGGGACATGACCTTGACTTCACCCTCTCATGTATCATCTGTCAGTTCACCACCGGCTATCGTGATGGGTGGATGTACGATTTTTTCGCTCGTGGCCATGCCTAACCACACATAGTTACACCCATTATCTCGACCCAGACAGAAAATACAACCTTTTTCCTCCCTTGCAAAACACAAACAACCACCCTGTTTACGAGATAGCAATATATATTGCGAAAATAACAAGGTAAAATGATAAAGATGAACGTAAAATGATAGAGAAAGATGAACATGTTATGACGGAAGAAATACGTTTTCCCTGTCTGTAAAGGTATTTATTTCTGCTTTGTATCTGTATTCATAATAATTATACTTATTGTTAGTTCTGAAACTGCATTACGATTCTATTTTTAGCCATTCTCGTGGTGTGGGAGCTGGAAGTTGTGACACAACTTCCTTATTGCTAATCGGACTAACCCTCCACTTTATTCTCCCGTGGCAGAGTCTAGCCTTGGAGTACGTGCAGTTTTCTCATTTAGGACTGAAAATTCAACTCTTTCGCTCCCTATTCCAAGCATGGGCACAACGATAACGTAAAAAATAACTCGAAACTACCATAAACATATATCAAAAAGGTGAAAATGTATTCATAACATTTTTTTTTTCCAGCCATTCCTAACAGATTATGTACTGAAACCATTCGATATCACAGTACTGCATTTCTAAGTTAAATATGTACTGTTCTGGTATGTACTTGTAAGTTAAAGCACTGGTACCAGTTAACCTAATTTATAAGATTACCTATGATCGGCGTCGGAATGTTTCCTTGTGTTTACGTACAGTATTTGTGTGTTGAAGTTTTGCTCAGGAGTACTGTATTTGTGAGTTATAACATTAAATAAACCTTCTAGCCACTTAAAGTGCTTTCTAGTGACAGATAACAGCAAAACAACACATTTGGGGGGTCTAGGGAGCAAAATACGGAGTAGTTTAAATATACGCGATTTCGCACCTAACACGACACGGTAGGAACGAAACCCACGTGTTCCGTGCGAGTTACCTGTATAGATACATAGATAGATATATCTATCTATCTATCTATATATATATATATATATATATATACAGTAATCACTCCAATATCCGACATAATAGAGCCATAGCTAGGTCTGGTTATTGGTTTTGTCCGGATATTGGGCCCCAGCTTATGGACTTGTACTTATGGACCCTAACTCAGAGAAACACCCACACAACTCCCTCTGGACATGCATAGCACCTATTTAAGACCCAAATCACACCAATAAGGCACATAAATGACTGAAATAAATGCAAAAGAAACATAAAATGAGGGTTTAGAAGTATGTTCATACATTAATAAACATTCTGGTACTTATGGACTCTAACCTAGCCTAACTCAGAAAAACACATTCCTACTGCACATGCATAGCTGCTAACACCCTATTCACACCAATAAAGGACATTAAAGAGTGAAATGAGGTAAGTATAGTAAGGAAAAAAGTACAGTATGAAACATTCTGGCTACTTACAGCAAGTCCCTGGCCACCTCGATGAATAACCGCCTCCTCTCGGACTCTGACAGTAAGAACGATTTCCTGAAGCACTTGCAGTACACTGTTCCTGAAGTCTTGCACTGAACTTAGTCAATACCACACAGAACTCCGTTCTCTTCACAGTGTGAACTTTTGTCTAAATAATGCTCCATTGTAACTTAGTGTTGCACTTTAACTTTTCCCAATTTTTTTTAATTTTCCAAAGCCAAAACAAACAAGTCTACTTACGTTACATTTTTTTTCTAGTCCTTTCTTTCACAACTTTAAATCCTTAACACAACACACTGTTTTTTTCACTGCACAACACTCAAAATTCCCATGTGGTCTAGTGGAGAAGTTCTTGCTGTTTATTCACTGTCAGAGTCCAAGAGTATCACTGGCAGGCGACCTAGGGGTGCATCGCTGGGTCGTGGTGATGGCGTACCCACTGCAGATGACTATGAAGACAGCCGCACACTCACGTCGAGCGGTGACTCCACCATGGCTGATGTGCTGGGCTGTGGCTCGGAGCATGAGGGCCTGTCTTGGGGAGGCAACGGAGTGGAGCCAGGGCTGGGCACAGCGGGGGTCAAGGGCCTGAAAAAACTGTCAATGGTTGATTGACGCAATGACCGACAATTCTGACGATTGATGATGCACTGCCTGAAAGCACGCACTTCCCCCACGAGTCCCAAGGGCCCCATCTCCCTGTCGCAGTCTGGGTGTTCCAGGTAGTCTAGGACGAACTCTAGATGTTCCAGGAGTGCGCTCAGCTTGGGGATGGCTGGAGTAGTGTCCCGCTGAGAGGAGTCCGCATCATTGTCACCTTCACCATCGGAATCTTCAAGTTCGGTACTGACACCTGCAACCGAAGACGCGATCTCGATATCAGACAACGTCTGATACCCAGGATCACCCTCGTCGTCATCCAACCACTCACGAACATCGTCCACATCTACATCGTCGCCGTGTGTACGTAGCCGTGCATGGAAGTCATCCACGTCAAACCCTAGAAAATCGTACTCCACATCCGTTCCGAGAAGCAGACAAGACCAACCATTTTCAAGAGTTTTCACAGGGACTTCCTTCCATGCACTAGCCCAGTTGTACAGCGCAGACTTGATGTTGTAGCGGCGAAGGTTTTCCAAAGTCCGCTTGCCTCGTGTGTCCCGTCCCTCCCTGAGCTCGTCCTCATCCTCGAGAACAACCATCACCTCGTCCAGGAACTTCCGACACTATAGGCGCTTTGTTGCCACGATCACTCCTTGGTCCATTGGTTGAATGAGAGCAGTCGTATTAGGTGGCAGAAACATGCACCTAATACGGCCATTTTCAGCAACCAAGTCCTTGTCGCACGGGTGGGCAGGTGCATTGTCGAGTAGAAGGAGAACCTTTACCTGGTCACGCGGGATTCCCAGTGTCTTCGTCTGGTAATGGATGACCTCCTTGACGAAGTGACGGTGAAACCAGTCTTTAAAGATCACAGCTGTGAACCATGCTTTCAAAGAATGGTACCAGACGACAGGAAGGACATCCATCACCCCACGAAGGCACTGAGGCTGCTTTGCGCGGCCAACAACAACGGGCTTAAGCCCGTGCATGGCGTTAGCACTGGCACAACACAAAGCAGATATCCGTTCCTTGGAAATCTTGCGGCCAGGTACATGCTTCTCCGTCTCCTCGGCTAGAATGTTCGTTGGCAGCGAGCGATAGAATAGGCCAGTTTCGTCAGCGTTGAAGACTTGACCGAGGGTTAGGCCCTCCCTGTCAATCAAGCCTTTCACCTTGTGCCGAAACTCGTCAACTCCATCCTCGTTAGAGTCCAATGCTTCGCCATGTGCTTTACGGTTGGTAAGGCCATGTCGCAACTTGAACGCGAAGAGCCAACCCTCGGATGCCTTGAAGTCTAGGGCGTCGTGAAGCCTGGCGAACTTCTCAGCAGCAGCCTTCAGCTCCATTCCACGTACCATCACACCAGCAGCACGCTGTTGTCGATACCAAATCAACGTGGATCGGTTGATTTCTGCAAACTTGGGGGTAAACATAACCTTCCTTTCCACGTTGCGTTTGCTTCTCGATGAGAAGTCAGCCGTGTACTGCATGAGTTTGTCTCGGGACCTCTTGATATCGAACAAAGTAGACCGGGCCAGGTTGAACTCGCAAAGAATGCGGGAAGAAGACCAACCCGCATCCACTTTCTCCAATATCTCCCTCTTCTTCTCCAGAGTCAACACCACTCTCTTCCTTTTCTCAGGTGGCGGGGCCATCATCACACACACTAAGAGGAGGCCCGAGAGCAGCAGGAGGCCCTGCAGCAGGTAGGTCACCACCACAAAAGCCATCACGTGGGCAGCCATTATGACAAGCGAGCACTCACGGTCAGAGACAGGCGGGAAGTGGGAAGGATGCAGCGGCGCTCTATCGGACGTTGGAGGAATGACGCGCCAAAACAATGCTCTTCTGCGGCGTGCACGGTAAGTTCAAATTACAGACGGGAAAAAATATTTTTTTTTTTTTTTTTTTTTTTTTTGGGGGGGGGGGGGGGGGGGGGAATGTTGGATCCCAGGATGATTATGTCCGGGTAGTGGGGATGTTCAGTTATTGGGCGTCCGGATATTAGAGTGATTACTTACATATATATATATATATATATATATATATATATATATATACAGTAATTCCTCCAATATCCGACATAATAGAGCCATAGGCAGGTCCAGATAGTGGTCCTGTCCGGATATTGGGCCCCAGCTTATGGACTTGTACTTATGGACCCTAACTCTGAAAAACACCTATACAACTCCCTCTGGACATGCATTGCACCTATTTAAGACCCAAATCACACCAATAAGGGACATAAAAGACTGAAATAAATGCAAAAGAACCATAAAATGAGGTTTTAGAGGTGAGTTTATACAATATTAAACATTCTGGGTACTTACAAGTCCCTTGCTCCTGGACTGGTTTGAACCGCCAGTTTGCAGTCCACAGTTAATCCTCTGCACTCTAAATTCTAATTTCTTAACACTGCACAACACTGTAAATTCCTGTGTGTTCTAGTGGCAAGGTATTGCAGTTTATTCACTGTTTATTCACAAAAAACAAGCACCTGTGGCTTGCACTGTTATGAGTGTCTGCTCTCCATCGGAGTTAAGCTGTGACTGTTGATGTTGGTGGGGTAACAGAGTTGCCAGATCGCAACAGCCACATTACCAATCTCCTCAACTTTCATTGTCAAATATAACTTTTCATTACCAAATTCGTAAAGCTAGCATATATTCTTCACTAATTATATATACAAGTGGAAATACATGTAATCACTCTCCTTATAACTAACACCATGTTGATTATTTTCACACTATGTAGGGTAGCAGATTAATCAGAGAGAGCAAACAATCCACCATCTCCATCCTGTGTATCCTCATACATGTGAAAAATCCATTTGGTAATGCATTATTCTAATTCATTACCAAACGAATTTTTCATTACCAAATTGGCCCACACTTGGTAATGAAAAATACCAAATGGCACCCTGACAGGGGAGGGGGGAGGGGGAGGAAGGAAGGGGTGAAGGGACCATGGTGTAACAGCTGTTCGGCGCCAGGCGGGAATTTCAAATTATGGGAGGGAAAAAAGTCAGATTTTTTTCGAATTTTTTGCGGTTTTTGGCCCATTTTGGGAATATTGGATCCCAGGAGGATTATGTCCGGTTAGTGGGGATGTTCGGATATTGGGCGTTCGGATATTAGAGGGATTACTGTATATACATACTGTATATATACACACATATATACATATATATATACAGTAGAACCTCTTTGGTTCGGACCCTGATAATCCGGATTTCTGTTAATTCGGACAAAATTTAAAAATAATAAACTCCAAAAAATATGTTTAAAATAATTCTAAAGTCATTGTCAGTATCGGTGCAGAAAGCAATCGTCACTTGTTTAGTCTCAGATCATGCTAGGTCGTAACATGGGCGCCTGTTTAAACACACGCTAGCATTCATTGCATCATCTAGTTCACCGACCATTTATATTTTTACGCCGTATTTCAAAAGTTAATCCTCCTTACCATGCCCCCTAATGCAAGTGTAGCTTCTGCAATGAATAAAGGTGTTAAAAGGAAGCATGTAACACTAAGAATTGCAGGTAAAGTGAAAATACTGGATAAACTAGAGGCTGGTGTTCCTGCAGGAAAACTCATGAATGAGCTTACCCTGATGGTCCAGACAATCTGCTAATTCGGACAACCCTTCCCCCCGTATAGTCCGAACTAGAGAGGTTCTATTGTATATATATATATATATACAGTGAAACCCCGGAATTCGTACGCCTCTCTACTCGTACAACTCTGTTTTCGTTCAGCTTTTAGCCCAAAAATCGCTCGTTTTCATACGGTGACCCGTTATTCGCACTAAGAGATGCGGCATCGTAAGTGCCACATGGTCACCAGTTTGGCTTTGTCTTCCACCAGCAATGCGTAAGTTATACAGGCTCGATTAACCTTTGTGATGAATTACGAATTTTCGTTAGAAAATTGTACATAATCATGGGCCCTAAGAAGATTAGTGAGTCAGCTGGAGCTAAAAGTAAAGCAGTGAGAACAACAACTGAGCTGAAAAAAGAACTCAATGCAAAGTTTGAAAGTGGAACCCGTGTGCCATTCATTACAGTATGGCAAAATCTACCATTTCATCCATACTAAAGAACGGACTAATGAAAATTACATTGTTTCTTATGGAAAAAAATGATTTGGTTTTCGAACAATTCGCAACTCGTACAGCCTCCAGGAACGAATTCTGTACGAATTCCGGGGTTCTACTGCACATAAATATCTATATATCTATATATAGATATATATATATATATATATATATATATATACAGTATATATATATATATATCTATATATATATATATATATATATATATATATATATATATATCTCTTTTTAATGCGAGGAAGAAGGAACCAAAGGCCATGAGCCGGCAATAACAGTTCCCTTCAAGAGAAAAACAAAATACAAGAGAGAGCCAATTTCAAGATCCATTCATTTCAAGATGCCTGGACACACTGCGTTTGAAAGACTGGAGATCATAGGCAGCAGGAAATACAGACAGAGGGAGACAGTTCCAGAGTTGATCCGTTGCATAAATGAAGGACTGGGAGTAACGGTTAACTCTTGCATTAGAGAGTTGGACAGAAAAGGGATAAGAGTTTGCTGCTAGACGGGTGCTACGCGCCCGTCGTAGACGTGAAGGAATGCATGCAGATAGTTCAGAGGAGTAGTGACCATTAAAGTAGCGACAGAAAAGAGATAAAGATGCAACAATGTCGCGAAGAGACAGAGGTTGAAGGAAGTCAGTAAGAAGAGGAGAGTTAATGAGACAAAAAGCCTTTAACTCCACCCTATTGAGAACAGCTGTATGTGGGGAGCCTCCTCACACATGAGAGTTGTACTCCACACAGGGGCGGATAAAACCCCTGTATAGAGTCAACAACTGTGCAGGAGTAAAGAAAGAACGGAGTCGGCTTAGCACACCCAATCTCTTGGAAGCAGATTTTATGAGATGTAATATGATCTTTCCAAGATAAGTCCCGAATAAATAAAACCCCAAGCATGTTCAAGGATGATGCAGGATTAAGCAGAATATTATTAAACATTAGTGGGTATACCTGTGGAAGATTTTGTTGGGTTGATAGGTGTAAGAACTGAGTATTAGATGCATTAAAGACAACCATATTATTTTTACCCCAGTCAGAGATACGAGCCAAGTCAGACATTAGGTTTCCCATAGCCTCATCCCTTGTTTGTTGAAGTAACTGCTGAGATGAGCGTTGCAGGAACCGAATGGAAAGGTGAAGGGTGGAGTCATCAGCGTATGAGTGGATAGGGTTAGATGTACAGCTTAGAAGGTCACTGATGAATAAAAGGAAGAGAGTTGGTGATAGGAACACCACTGTTGATAGATCTAGGAGAAGAACGATGACCGTCTACAACAGCGGCTATAGAACGGCCAGAAAGGAAGCTAGCAATGAAGGCACAGATAGAAGGATAGAAACCGTAAGAGGGCAGTTTGGAAATTAAAGATTTATGCCAGACTCAATCGAAAGCCTTTCAGATGTCAAGTGCAATGGCAAAGCTTTCGCCAAAGTCCCGAAAGGAGGATGACCAGGAGTCTGAAAGGTAGGTGAGAAGATCACCAGTGGAGCGTCCCTGACGGAACCCATACTGACGATCGGAAAGAAGGTTGTGATAGGAAAGATGCTTTAAAATTTTTCTATTAAGAATTGACTCGAAAACTTTTGAAATACAGGACGTTAAAGCAATTGGACGATAGTTGGAGGGTTGGGAGTGGTCACCCTTCTTTGGGACTGGCTGAATGAGAGCAAACTTCCAACAAGAAGGAAAGGTACAAGTTGACAGACAAAAGCGAAAAAGTTTGCCTAGGCAGGGAGTAAGCACAGAAGCACAGTTCTTGAGAACAACAGGAGGGACTTCATCAGGCTCATATGCCTTGTTAGTACTGAGGCCAGTGATGGCAGAAAATACATCGGCTGAAGAAATTTTAATGTCAGCCATGAGGAAGTCAGAGGGGGGAAGTGATGGAGGAACAACACCGGAATCGTCTAAGGTGGAATTGGAGGAGAAAGTCTGTGCGAAGAGATCTTCTTTATCAGTAGAAGAAATAGCTACAGAACCATCAGAGTAGAAAAGAGGAGGGAAGGATGATGAGGCAAAGTTGTTAGAAAGGTTTTTGGCAAGATGCCAGAAGAAGCGGGAAGAATTCGAGTTGGAGAGTTAAGAGCATCTCTCTCTCTCTCTCTCTCTCTCTCTCTCTCTCTCTCTCTCTCTTTTTTTTTTTTTTTTTTTTTTTAAGGAAGAAGGAACCAAAGGCCATGAGCCTGCAGTAACAGTTCCCTCCAAGAGAAAAACAAAATACAATAGAGAGCCAAATTCAAGATCTGATCATTTTGAGATGCCAGGACACACTGCGTTTGAAAGACTGGAGATCATAGGCAGCAGGAAATACAGACAGACGGAGACAGTTCCAGAGCTGACCTGTTGCATAAACGAAAGACTGGGAGTAACGGTTAACTCTTGCATTAGAAAGTTGGACAGAAAAGGGATGAGAGTTTCCTGCCAGATGGGTGCTACGCGCCCGTCGTAGAGGTGGAGGAATGCAAGCAGACAGTTCAGAGGAGCAGTGACCATTAAAGTAGCAATAGAAAAGAGATAAAGATTCAACAGTGCGGCGAAGAGACAGAGGTTGAAGGGAGTCAGTAAGAGGAGGAGAGTTAATGAGACGAAAAGCCTTTGACTCAACCCTATTGAGAAGAGCTGTACGTGGGGAGCCTCCCCACACATGAGAGTTGTGCTCCACACAGGGGCGAATAAAACCCCTGTACAGAGTCAACAATTGTGCAGGGGTAAAGAAAGAGCGGAGTCGGCTTAGCACACCCAATCTCTTGGAAGCAGATTTTATAAGAGATGTAATATGATCTTTCCAAGATAAGTCCCGAGTAAATGAAACCCCAAGCATGCTCAAGGATGATGCAGGATTAAGCAGAATATTATTAAACATTAGTGGGTATACCTGTGGAAGATTTTGTCGGGTTGATAGGTGTAAGAACTGAGTCTTAGATGCATTAAAAACAACCATATTATTTTTACCCCAGTCAGAGATACGAGCCAAGTCAGACATTAGGTGTGCCATAGCCTCATCCCTTGTTTGTTGAAGTAACTGTTGAGATGGGCGTTGCGGGAACAGAATGGAAAGGTGAAGGGTGGAGTCATCAGCGTATGAGTGGATAGGGTTAGTTGTACAGCTTAGAAGATCATTGATGAATAAAAGGAAGAGAGTTAGTGATAGGACAGAGCCCTGAGGAACACCACTGTTGATAGATCTAGGAGAAGAACGATGGCTGTCTACAACAGCGGCTATAGAATGACCAAAAAGGAAGCTAGCGATGAAGGCACAGATAGAAGGATAGAAACAATAGGAGGGCAGTTTGGAAATTAAAGATTTATGCCAGACTCGATCGAAAGCCTTTCAGATGTCAAGTGCAATGGCAAAGCTTTCGCCAAAGTCCCGAAAGGAGGATGACCAGGAGTCTGAAAGGTAAGTGAGAAGATCACCAGTGGAGCGTCCCTGACGGAACCCATACTGACGAACGGAAAGAAGGTTGTGATAGGAAAGATGCTTTAAAATTTTTCTATTGAGAATTGACTCGAAAACTTTTGAAATACAGGACGTTAAAGCAATTGGACGATAGCTGGAGGGTTGGGAGTGGTCACCCTTCTTTGGGACTGGCTGAATGAGAGCAAACTTCCAGCAAGAAGGAAAGGTACAAGTTGACAGACAAAGGCGAAAGAGTTTGCCTAGGCAGGGTGTAAGCACAGAAGCACAGTTCTTGAGAACAACAGGAGCGACCCCATCAGGCCCATATGCCTTGTTAGTCTTAAGGCCAGTGATAGCAGAGAATACATCAGCTGAAGAAATTTTAATGTCAGCCATGAGGAAGTCAGAGGGGGGAAGTGACGGAGGAACAGCACCGGAATCGTCTAAGGTGGAATTGGAGGAGAAAGTCTGTGCGAAGAGATCTGCTTTATCAGTAGAAGAAATAGCTACAGAACCATCAGAGTAGAAAAGAGGAGGGAAGGATGATGAGGTAAAGTTGTTAGAAGGATTTTTGGCAAGGTGCCAGAAGGAGCGGGAAGAATTCGAGTTGGAGAGTTGAGAACATTTAGTATCGATGAAATTATTTTTAGTAGAGCGAAGAAGAGACTTAGCACGATTCCGGGCAGAAACGTAAAGATGATGTGATTCAGGGGTGGGTTGGCTCCGGTACCTTTTGTAGGCCCTCTCCTTGTTGCGGACAGCATTAGAACAAGCATGATTAAATCAAGGCTTTCTTGCGTTAGTCAAAGAATATGAGAAAGGAATGTATGCTTCCATGCCTGAGAGAATAACCTCTGTAATGCGCAAGGCACACTCAGATGGCTCCCGGGCATGGAAGCAATAATCATTCCAGGGAAAATCAAAGAAGTACTGCCTGAGGGCCTCCCAATCCGCGGCTTCAAAATGCCACAGACGACGTTTCCATGGAGGGTCCACAGGCCGTACCGGAGTGATAGGACAGGTTAAGGTGATAAGGTTGTGATCGGAGGAGCCCAACGGAGAGAAAAGATTAACAGTATAAGCAGATGGATTAGTTGTAAGGAAGAGGTCAAGTATGTTGGAGCTCTCTCCAAGGCAGTCAGGAACACCTGTAGGGTGCTGTACAAGCTGCTCTAGGTCATTAAGGATAGAAAAGATGTAGGGTTGTTCACCAGGTGGATCAGTGAAAGGAGAGGAGAGCCAAAGGTGGTGGTGAACATTGAAATCTCCTAGAATGGAGATTTCAGAGAAAGAAGAAATGGATAGAATGTGTTCCATCGTAGAAGTAAGATAGTCAAAGAATTTTTTAGTCAGTAGAATTAGGGGATAAGAGAATGACAGGAAAGCCGAAGCCAGAGTGTAGAGAATTCAGAAGAATCGAGTTCAGGAACACGAGAGCAAGATAAGTCGTTGCATATATATACACAACAGCCACCTTTGGCTTTGAAATGAGTATAGAGAAAGTAGGAGGATACAGAAAAGGGTTTGCTGTCAGTTGCCTCAGACAGCTGAGTCTCAGTTAGAAAAAGAAGGTGAGGTTTAGAGGAGGAGAGGTGGTGCTCAACAGAGCAAAAGTTAGAGGAAAGGCCGCGAATGTTGCAGAAATGAAGAAGAAGAGAGTCAGACAGTGGTTCCTGGCACCTCGAGTCATCACCGGGAGAGGGGCGGAAGGTGGGGGCATTTATGGTCCCCTCCCCTGGGGACTCCGAGGCTGGGTGATGAGACGCCATTTTTTTTTTAATTTTGGAAAAGGAGGCGTAGTGTGTATTGTGCATGTAGTTTGGTGTAGATAGTTAGAGAAATTTGTGTTGGAGAGCATGCTGGCCTACTCTCTGTGTAACTGAGACACTGAAAAAATTCAGCAAAGGGGAATGGTCAGGACCTAGTCCTGAGGACTGATGAAATGGGAGCTACAGCACTCCCTGTCATCAGGTTTCCATCCACCTCGGGAGTACTGCCCTGCTCGACTGGTGCTATATATATATATAGAGGTGGGGGCATTCACCATTCACTCACTCAATGTAGTGCTGCTCTCGGGTGTCTGCCCTTTCCGCTCCATCCTTCTTTCCTTCAATCATCTTCTGTCTTTCTTTCCTTCAATCATCTTCTGTCTTTCTTTCCTTCAGTCTTTCCTCGTCTTTCTGCCTACAGGTGACTTTACCCTCCCTCTTCTGTCTTTCATTCCTTCATTCTTTCCTCGTCCTTCTGCCTGTGGGTGACTCTACACTGAGTGATAAGCCAAATGGTTTCCTGTACACCAGGAAACCATTTACTACACTGGGTGGTAACCATATAACCACATTTTGGCGCCTGGTGGTTTAGTGGGTAATTATTGTGCTCCAATCGGATTAAGCCAGTGAAGGTTTATATCCAAGGGGTGGTTGGGGTCTAATGCTCACGTAATGCCACTCAGGGATGAGTGAGGTTGGTCACTCTCATCTAAAATGTCAGGACCACCTGCCTAGCCCCGGCCTCCTATGCTCCTCATGGGGCAAGGTAGGAGTGGATGATGGATGGATGGATGGATGGATGGATATATACATATAAATATATATATATATATATATATATAATGTCTGAGCCAAGTACACTAGTCCCCAGACATGAATCTCCTGATGGGATATGAAATGACTGGATGATGGATGAATGAATTACATTTCAGATTACGGGGAGCACATACAGTACTTTTAACAAGAAACAATTTGGTGCCAAGATTTTAAGGGCACACTAACGACTGGTGGATGAAGGAATGGTGAAAAATTAGCACCAAGCCACAATAAGGCTATATGCACTGTAGGAGTAGAGAGAAAATGAAGGCCGGAAGAAACATAGAAATATCAAGACGTGAGGTAGGACAGAAGAGCAAAAGAGGATAGTAAGGAGAGAAAGACTGGAGACAAAATGACCCTTTTTAGTCATCTTATACGACAAGCAGGGATACTGGGGAAGTATGTTTTCTCCCTCTTCCTTTGGGGGGGGGGGTAGGGGTGTCTGGTGGATGAGTGTCTGAACAAATCCCTCCCTTTTTTACCATAATTAAATCATACATTTGAGAAGCTCCTGGATATTGTTCATTTCTGTGGTATTTTCACAAATGGTTACCAAGAGAAGGTTCATGGAATGTAGGTGTCCTTATCAATGTCAGTTCACTGATACTTCTCTTTCGAGTGAAATGTTACTCAAAGCCATCCCAATGTCTTGGAAGAGTATTTGCTATTAGGGCACTACATTCTGACAGGTCTCGTATATAAATACTGTATTCACAAATGCTAATTTTGCAAATACAATACTAACAAGAAGCAACAAAGGATGACTGATAAAGTTATATTTATTATACCATCAAAAATTATTAAAACATCTTGAAGACAGAATGACACCAAACACACAACTCACAGTTACTGAGAATGTTGCTTTCTTCCACTTGTACCCCTGAAGCACTGTCATAGCATGTGTCCTGGCTGCCTCATCCCTGAAAGCAATATAGGCCCAGTTTCTTCTATGACCAGCAGGCTTCACTTTGTGGGCACCCAGTTGCAGTGTCTCATTTAGCAGCTTTTTCAGGTGCTGTCAGGAAAAAATTACAGTATACTAATATACTGTATCATGGAGATATGAACATGATGTAGAAATATGAGTAGTGAATAAGCCCACTTGTCTTTCTTTTGGGGGATTTGGCAACCTTGCCCCCTTCAAGGTATGTACTTCCAATGGCAAAAAAAAAAAAAAAAAAAAAAAAAAACTATGAGTGTTCTTGTATACATTAATGATTATCTTACAGAGGTTAGAAAACTGTATGAGTGTTCTTGTACTATCTTACAGAGGTTAGAGTGCTTAATTGGGATTTCACCATCCTACTTGAATCAGTGCTTAATTGTGGATTTCACCATCCTACTTGAATTATGGTAACTGGGCTAAGCTGATGATAAATGCACTCAACCCTCAAGTACCGTGGACAATAGGGACTAGACAAAGACGATGCTACTCATCCCTGCATCATTCAAACAATATGTTTGCATATATAACAGTACAATGTGTTTGGGCTATTTTCCAAAACTCTCACTTTTACCTCTTCTTACCATCCTACCCCATGTAAATTACCCTCTACTTATACCCACCATCAGGTAAAACAAGGAAAGAGATATAACTATCATAATTAAGAACATTAATGGTATTAAAAATAGCATTAATAAAAGCAAAAGTTGGGCTGGGTACCCTAGGGTTGTTGAAGCACAGCTCCATGGCACTCTCCCCCCACCTTGACCCCCAGTGTTGTTGTTGCCAAAAAGTTTTGCCTTCTTGTATCATGTGGCCTTCAGTAGGGACGTTAGGCCGTATGCTTTAGCGAAAATTTATGGGTTTTGGAATTTTAGGGGACGAAATGGAACAAAAATGTTTGCTAATCAAAAAAAAAATTGCTTTTTCATCCAAGTGTCCTAAAAAGTTAGCACTGTTTCACATTCTTCATTTGATTTCACACTTTCAAACACATTGTGGAACGACTGAGAATATGGCTAGTTGTTCTTTCTCTGATGCTCCACAAAATGCCTTATGAGCTTCTCAGTCAGCTTCAGGACATTATGAACTTTCACTATGTCACGGGGTTTTTATAATATCACAGCAATTTTAAAATAAATGGTTAAATATTATTTAATTTGATAATAATATTCAATAATATTGAAGAGCAGAGACAATGATTGTCTTGCTACATCAAGCAACGATTTCTTTACGCTGACTTGCTAAGATTCTCAAGAACGAGAATTTATAAACTTTCTCAACAGTACACGCAGAGACTAATTACTCACAATTGCTGAATTACTGTACTGTTAGCCTCTGGAGAAAGTTACATCACCCCTGACAATAAATAACTAATACTAACATCAGGTTCTTGCCGATGCTTAACTCCCAGGTGGCACAACGGATATTAAGTTAATACAACAAGACTGGTCTAAGTACCAGTTATGAAAGCAAATGTTTATGCAAGCTAGGAGCTATATGGAAAATAAGCTTAATTATGGAGAAATGAAACAAGATTTTACTTTACATTAAGCTCGAGAAAGGAACTGTTAAATTTATTAATTACAAAAAATAAATTTAACGTTACAATTCAAATCAAATTAAATGAGACGCACTCACTCACTCACGCAATAGCTAAATACTTACGTCTAGAAAAAAAAAACACCTTAATTAAACTCTTATAACTAGGAAATACACAAAAGAAATACTATAGTCGATGAATGCTGCGTATCACCCAAGCTGAACTAGGATGGAAGTACTGAAGAACTGTGGAGTTTGGGTACTAGCTGACCTCACACTGCTAACACAGGACCTCTCTCCGTCGCAGCAACAACTGGACTGAGTAAGTCGTGGGAACAAAAGCGGAGCACTCGGCCGCATTTTTTTAACGGTCGAATGAGCAGGGGCGAACAATAAAAAACAATAGTATCGCTCAGTACAGCACTTAGTGACGTGCACTAATCGGTCACCTTTGAAAATGGTGACGAATGTTTTGAAAAGTATACTCCGAAATGGAGGGAGAAACGGTTAGCTGAGCGATACACAGTGAGTTTTCCTCTAATAGTTCGTGGCTTCTCACAAAAGGGAAATGTCGCGAACTGATTCGTGACATTACGCCCTTACAAAGTTAAATTTTTTCCTTATGGGAAAAAATTGTGGATATATATATATATGTACACATCCTAAGTCATTCGCACAAGATTCACACTGTGGTGTGTGTGCTATCCTGCTACAGGAGAAAGTCGCAGTCGCCAGTGAGCGAAAAAACCTCGTATTTACGTTAATAGAAACAAGCTTGAGGGAAAAACTCCGTGACGACTGTGAAAATCCTGTACTCAGGTCAAACTGAGCGAAAGTTCGCTACATTTACATTAACAACTAATTGTTATGTAGTGTAGTGTATGTAATACACGGTGTAGGTGTGACAGTTGTAGTGTAACTGTACCTACGTGTAAAATGACACAGTAATACAAATTTATAGTAAATAATGATGACGAGGCAGAAGAGAAGGGGCGGCAGCATGCAACAGGAATGGCCAGCTGATCTGCCCGGCAATGCTGCACCCACCAGCTACACCTGCGAAAGGAATTAAGGTGGAGCATCAAAACTGTTATTTCTGTCTCTCTCTCTCTCTCTCTGCCTAGCAATCAGTACTTATGTCATTATTAACCAGGAAACGTAATTCTTGAATTCACAAATTGCTTAGAACCCTTATAGCTTACTGGTTAACGCTTATTAACTAGGAAATGTGCCAATTCTTGAATTACTCAAATCTCTTAGAACGGGCAGTTTACTAGTTAACCTAACATTATTAACCAGGTAACGTGCCAGTTCTTGAATTCACAAATTGCTTAGAACGGGCGGTTCACTGGTTAACCTAATTCTACACTTACGAGTAATACAGGAAGCTGAAAATCGCTACGCAATCTCGGGCAGGTCACGTTTTAACACCCACCGTGGGTGTGAACACTCATGTGGGTAATGTGCATTCTCTGGGAATCCTCAGACAGGCCCACAGCTCGAGACATTCCACAAGGTAATTCATACACAGCCTCGGACTGTCTCTGCAAGGTTCTCAAACTTCCCCCTTAACTTATGGTATACACGTATGTACAAGCCCTGGATATACTGTGTCCTGTAGGGCCGACGAGTGAGACGTCTGGTCTACACTTTTAACTGGGAACCAGGCTGGTCCTTGGATTACTCAAATCGCTTAGGATGCCTATCTTACGGAACCCAGCATGCAACAATTGCCCATATTAGTCAGCAGTTAGCAGGCGAGACATCAGGTCTGCACCTACGTTATCACTTCCCTTGATGTATCTCACAACAAGGTTAAACTGCTGTAAATACAGTGTCCAGCGTGTCAATCTTGCATTAGCCGTCTTGGTCGTGCTAAGGCTAGTGAGTGGCATATGATCAGTTTCCAGAGTAAATGGTGCCCCAAAAAGATAATAATAATATTTTTTAACACCATCAACCACAGCCAAGAGTTCCTTCTCAACAGTACTGTAATTCCTCTCGGCAGGTTTTAGCCTACGGCTGTGGTATGCCACTGGGAAGATTCCACCTTCCGATTCCTGCATCAATACGGCACCTACTCCATCTTGTGAAGCATCAGTGCGCAGTATGAAAGGTTTGCTGGAATCAGGCAACTGCAAGATAGGCTCCTTGCACAACATGTTCTTAAGAGCAATAAAGGATCTCTCTTGCGCTTCTCCCCACTCAATGGTGTTTGGAGCATATTTCCGTAGCACTTCGTACAACGGTTGGGCAATGAGAGCAAAGTTGGGGATAAAACTCCTATAATATCCCACTAGGCCAAGAAATGCCCTAACCTGTTTCTTGGTCACGGGTCTCGGGGCTTCTCTAACTTTCCTGATCTTGTCACCCTGACACCTGCAGTGATTGTTGCCAACAATATGACCGAGGAACTCCACCTCACTGTGAGCAATCTTGCATTTGCTAGGCTTCACAGTCATGTTGAAACTCTGGAGTCTACTGAAGACAATTTCCAAGAGTCTGAGGTGCTCCTCCAATGTGGCGGAATGAACGAGGACATCGTCAACGAACATCTCTACTCCTACAATACCATGGAGCACTTGTCTCATGGCACGATTGAATACTGCTGGGGAATTGGTAAGTCCAAATGGGAGGACTTTATACTGGTACAACCCCTAGGAGTAGCAAAGGCAGTGAACTGACGACTCTCAGGATGAAGGGGAATCTGGAAGAATCCCTTCGCTAGGTCAAGCTTCGTGAAATATCGTGACCCTGCCAGCTTGGAGAAGATGGCAATATGGTCACCCATTGGCTCAGCATCCACTTTAGTGATTGCATTGAGCCTTCTATAGTCACCACATATCCTGACTCCACCATCTTTCTTGCGGACTACTACCATCGGACTACAGTAAGGAGATGAGGACTTTTCGATAATGCCTGCAGTCTCCATGTCAGCAATTTCCTTATCTACTGCACCCTGTAGTCGCATGGGAATCGGATATGGCTTAACCTTAATAGGAGCATTGCTGGTCAACTCAATTTTATGACACGCAACCTTTGCAAGTCTAGGTTGGTCTGAGAAGACATCAGCATACTGACAGAGCAATGACCATAAGGCATTTTGGTCCCCTACTGCTAAGTCAGGGTTAAGTAAAACATCTCCGACAGTCTCTTCCTGATGGGACTGAGCGGTTAAGGGCTCGTCATCATGGTCATCAGCTGGGATCACCGCAGCTGCCCCGGTTTCTTCCAGTGGCTGGTCACTATCATCAGCTACTAGTAGGCCAGTCTCCTCGGGGCCTTCAACATGTTAATGTGGAACCTTTTACGAAGATTCCCCATCTGTATTATGTAGTTGAGGTCTGAAATGCGCTCTACTACATCGAATGGACCCTTCCACTGCGCCAACAACTTGTTCTGGGCAGTGGGGAGTAATACCAAGCATTTATCGCCTGGACTAAACTTCCGAAGCTTTGCCTTCTTATCGTAATATGCCTTTTGAACTTCACGCGCCTTAATCAGTTCTTCCTTAGCTAACTCGCACGTCGACTGGAGGCGGTCAGCCAAATCAAGGACGTAGGTGTAGGTGGTCTTGACTTCAGGGTCGGGTTCTTCATCGTCCCATAACTCACGAAGGACTTGAAGTGGGCCTCGGACCAACCTCCCATACACCAGTTCAAAGGGTGAGAATTTCAATGAATGCTGTGGGGATTCTCGATAAGCAAATAGAAGAGGAGCAATGAACTGCGGCCATTCCTTTGGCTGTTCGGCGGTCATGCGCCTCAACATCTTCTTGAGAGTTCCATTGAACCTCTCACACAACCCGTTACACATGGGATGATACGGCGTAGTTCGTAAGCCTCGGATGGACAGCAACCTGAACGTTTCGTTCATCATTGCCGAAGTGAACTGCGAACCCCGGTCGCTCAAGACCTCCTTAGGGATACCTACACGACAGAACACTTCAATTAATGCCTCAGCAACAGTGACGGCCTCTATATTCTTAACCCTTTAACCACGGGTATTGTTTTGGTCTGACTGTCCTCTCCCGCGGGGGTTTCAGCCAAATGTAAACAAACCTTTAAACCTTAATAACTCTGCACAGAATAAAGCTAGAGAAAAAAATAAGGTACCATTAGAAAGTACTAACCTTCAGCTTTCCATTGATGTTGGTTTCATGACTTTGTTGACTTTCACAGGACGGGCAGTGCCGTTAGAAGTGAGGGGTGTAAAATCACTATTTTTCGCTCACACATCATTACCTTCGCTCATACACCATTACCAAATGCCAACCTCATTCTGATAATAATACTATAAACATATATGAACACTGCACATACGATAAACACCCACTCTGTGTTCACTGAGGCAGGTAAAAGGCACTGTAATTACCTGCATTTCACTGCCACATCAGCGGTGTTGTAATCACTATTTTTCGCTCACACACCATTACCAAATGCCAACCTCATTCTGATAATAATACTATAAACATATATGAACACTGCACATACGATAAACACCCACTCTGTGTTCACTGAGGCAGGTAAAAGGCACTGTAATTGCCTGCACTTCACTGCCACATCAGCGGTGTTGTAATCACTATTTTTCGCTCACACACCATTACCAAATGCCAATCACATTCTGATAATAATACTATAAACATATATGAACACTGCACATACGATAAACACCCACTCTGTGTTCACTGAGACAGGTAAAAGGCACTGTAATTGCCTGCACTTCACTGCCACATCAACATGTGTTGTCACTCACACAGCTGGACAGATACTGATGCGCGCTTGGTCAGGGGTGGGGTGGGGGGCCCAGGGGGTGGGAGGTGGGGCCCCAGGGGGGGGAAGAGGGAGGTGGGGGTCGGCTGGAGTGAAAGAACTTAATAGCTACTCTCCCTTGAAACAATTGGCGCACGGAAAAAACGCGGGGTATTGAAAATATTCACAAACATTCGAGAATGACACCCGCGGTTTGGTCCAGTTTTTGCAACGTCATTCTGGAATGACACCCGCGGTTAAAGGGTTAAGGGCCACAGCTTCAGGCCACCGTGTGCTGAAATCAACTATAGTGAGGATATACTTTGATCCATCACTAGCCCTAGGAGAGAATGGCCCAACTATGTCAACTGCTACTCTCTCGAATGGTTCAGAGATTATGGGCATTGGCTTCAATGGCGCAGGACGGACACGTCCCCGGTCAGTGGTACGCTGACACACATCACAGGAACGTACGAGCCTCGTTATTTCCTGTCCCATTCCTGGCCAGAAAAAGTCAGCATGGATGCGGTCAGAGGTCTTCTTTTGACCCATGTGACCTCCCATCGCTGAACAGTGACCTAATTCAAACACTGCTCGGCGATACTTTGCAGGAACGACAAACTGCAGTCAAACCTCACCCTGGGGTGTCTGTGACTCACGGTACAGCCGTCCTCGCTTACGAAGGAACCTGGCTTGACCTCCCCGTGAATACTTGATCACTTTACCCTCCAGCTTCTTGCGCACTGAGGCAAGTGTCGAGTCAGTCTGTTGCTCTTGGACAACATCTTGACTACGAATCAGATCTTGCGGCGTTGCGACGGTCAACGGAGTGACGCGATTTGGAGCCTTGGCCATGGCTCGTGTTATCGCAGCAGCCGAAGTCTGAGTAGCAACATCTACGGCACAACTATTTTTGATGCCAGGTATGTTGCCTAAGATGAGGTCAAATAAAGGTTCTGGCATGACAACTGCAGCTGTCAAGCCAGTGAAAAATGGAGACGCCACCTGGATACGTGCCTCAGGGAACAATCTCACTGATCCATCAATAAGTCTAACTTGGATCTGTCGACCTGTATACTCATCAGGCCGAACTAAACTCTGCTTAACAGAGCAACCTGAGGAGCCATTGTCCCTCAGGACATTTACAGAAACACCTCCCACAGACCCTGGCTGAACAAGAAAGGCAGTGTTGCTGGTGGAAGGGTCTGAGGAGGTAGCAGCCAGTCATTCATGAGACTGCGGAAC
The DNA here is from genome assembly GCF_032717465.1 of Coenobita brevimanus. NCBI lineage: Eukaryota > Metazoa > Arthropoda > Malacostraca > Decapoda > Coenobitidae > Coenobita > Coenobita brevimanus. Next base: position 39,023,844 of record NC_136966.1, read on the forward strand.
AACCGATGCGGCAAACGTGGCACCCTGGGAACTAGGTGTCTGAGGAGAGTTCATGGTCGGAGGGGGACTTGTGAACTGTTGTGAAGTACCTGTACTGGTAGAGATGGCACCACCGGGTACTTGTGGAATGAAGGCTGCATTTGCCTCCTGCCTCCGATACACTAATTGACCTGACTGAGGGTTACGTGGCTTGTCCTTGTATTGCTGTTGCTGCTGCTTGGGGAACTGTTGCTGGTTGGGGTGCTTGTTGTACCGCTTCCAAGCAGGCTGCTGTGTATTTTGCCCCTGGTCCTTCTGTGGTTTGCTTGGACCTTGACCATTACTCTGAGAATGGCCTTAGTGCTGGGATTCAGTCTGAGACGGCTTCCCAGACTTGGCAGTATCTTTTCTGCTCCAGGTGTTTTGCTTACGAGCTTGATACCCGTATGCAGTAAAGAATGCGTCAGCCTTCTCTACCATTTGGCTGGCATCTTTCACCTGGCAGATCTTAAGCTGTGCTATGAGCTCAGCAGGCCATGACCTCTCTAGCTGTGTACGCAGCATAAGGTCAATTATCCCCTCACGCGTGGAAGGAGTTTCATCTTTCTCCATCCACTCACCTAGGTAAACAGTGAGACGGTCGAGGAACTGAACAGCTGTCTCCTTGTCTTGGAGACGAGCTCGCATGAACTGAGCTTTGGCGTCGTCTACTGTGAGACCATACGCCTTAATGAGTGCAGCTTTCATCACTTCATACGTGAGATTGTCTCCACGAATTCTGTGGAGAATATCGAGGGCAGGGCCCTCAAACAGGCTAAGAAACTGAAGCCGCTTAGCTGCATCATCGAGCTGGTAAAGCTGAGCCATGTCTTCAAATCGAGCTATGTATGGCTCGATTCGCTCGCCATCTTTGTATGGGGGAAGCTTGATGTGTGGGGTCGCCATAACATGTGCAGGGAGAGCGCTCGTGGAGCTTGAACCAACTGCACCAGATGTGTCTGAAGCCAAGGAATCTCGCTTGAGCTTCAGCACTTCAAGTTCATGTTTCTCGCGTGCTTCACGTTCGGCACGTTCATATTCACGTTGTTCCCGCACGTGTTCTAAGTCGAGTTCGCGCTGTTTTTGCTCGTGTTCACGCTGTTCTCGCTCGTGTTCCAAGTTGAGTTCGCGCTGTTTTTGCTCGTGTTCATGCTGTTCTCGCTCGTATTCGCGCTGTTTTTGCTCGTGTTCACGCTGTTCTCGCTCGTATTCGCGCTGAATTCTACGCTCTTCACGAGCATCTTTCTCACGTTCTTGCTCGTAATTGAACCGTGAGAGTATGTATTCTTTGATTTCAGTTGGGTCCGTAAGGCCCATATCTTTGGCTTCCTGTAAAATTATGGTGGTAGCCATGTCGCTAACTCAATCTAAATAACTAGCGACTCAGTACTGATTGCTGCTTCGCAAACGAATGCCAATAAACACAAATAAAGAGTACAGACACAAGCTAGTGGTGACCAGTCTTATCCAGTTAACTGGCAAAGAATAAATAAAAAATGTAAATGACTGGGAAGACTATTGTCAATAATAAACACAATGGGTACGGCGACTTCCCAGGAGCGAATAAAATCGTCTGGCGTTACCAAGAATAAACGAGTTAAGTACTCTATTGATTAATAAAGCAAAATACACTTGCTAAATTAAGGGTAAATACCAGTAAGCTTGTGCCTATAAACTTGAATGGTAAATACCTAAATATGAATGAGTGAGCACTATCTCGTGAATAGCTTTAGAGCTAGGAGTTAATATCCTGGAATGAGGTCGCCAATTGTCACGGGGTTTTTAAAATATCTGAATAATTTTGAAAATAATTGGTTAAATATTATTTAATTTGATAATAATATTCAATAATATTGAAGAGCAGAGACAATGATTGTCTTGCTACATCAAGCAACGATTTCTTTACGCTGACTTGCTAAGATTCTCAAGAACGAGAATTTATAAACTTTCTCAACAGTACACGCAGAGACTAATTACTCACAATTGCTGAATTACTGTAATGTTAGCCTCTGGAGAAAGTTACATCACCCCTGACAATAAATAACTAATACTAACATCAGGTTCTTGCCGATGCTTAACTCCCAGGTGGCACAACGGATATTAAGTTAATACAACAAGACTGGTCTAAGTACCAGTTATGAAAGCAAACGTTTATGCAAGCTAGGAGCTATATGGAAAATAAGCTTAATTATGGAGAAATGAAACAAGATTTTACTTTACATTAAGCTCGAGAAAGGAACTGTTAAATTTATTAATTACAAAAAATAAATTTAACGTTACAATTCAAATCAAATTAAATGAGACGCACTCACTCACTCACGCAATAGCTAAATACTTACGTCTAGAAAAAAAAACACCTTAATTAAACTCTTATAACTAGGAAATACACAAAAGAAATACTATAGTCGATGAATGCTGCGTATCACCCAAGCTGAACTAGGATGGAAGTACTGAAGAACTGTGGAGTTTGGGTACTAGCTGACCTCACACTGCTAACACAGGACCTCTCTCCGTCGCAGCAACAACTGGACTGAGTAAGTCGTGGGAACAAAAGCGGAGCACTCGGCCGCATTTTTTTAACGGTCGAATGAGCAGGGGCGAACAATAAAAAACAATAGTATCGCTCAGTACAGCACTTAGTGACGTGCACTAATCGGTCACCTTTGAAAATGGTGACGAATGTTTTGAAAAGTATACTCCGAAATGGAGGGAGAAACGGTTAGCTGAGCGATACACAGTGAGTTTTCCACTAATAGTTCGTGGCTTCTCACAAAAGGGAAATGTCGCGAACTGATTCGTGACACACTACTGCCTCATTCGCATCACCAGGATTCCCTAACACATTCTTCTTTATCTTCTCCAGGTCCTTCCAAATCGTTCCGATGCTGTTTTCTTTCATACCATACATTTTTGTCATTTCTACCTGCCTCTTTCCCTGTACTATCTCCTTTACTATCTCATAATTCTAGGCATACATGACAATGTGCTGCTTTCTGGGTGGCTGGGACTGATCTTGTGAAATGCCTAAGGGTCAATGTCCTCGCTCGACTCTCAAAAAAAAAAAAAAAAAAAAAATTACTGCACAGCATGAGCAGAACTCAATGTGACACAAGAAAGGACTGATAGCCATATACTGTACTCAGTCTGTCTGAAATATGTTGGGAAGAGTGAAATTGAATGAAGAATGTAGAACTGAACTATAACTTATGAGAACACATGGATGAAAGTAATTCTTTTCTGATAGGAAAACATTTTCATTCCATTTCATCCCTTAAAATAGCAAAATTATGGCCCCCCCCGGGAGGGGAGGGACCATAAATTCCCCCACCATCAGCCCCTCTCCCAGTGACAACTCAGAGAGATGCCTGGAACCACTGTCTGACTCACTTCATCTTCATTTCTGCAACATTCACAGCCTTTCCTTTAACTTTCTCTCTATCAAACATCATCTCTCCTACTCAAAACCTCACATTCTCTTCCTGTCTGAGACTCAGCTGTCTGAGGCAACTGACAGCAAACCCTTTTCTGTTTCCTCCTACTTTCTCTAATACTAATTTCAAAGCCAAAGGTGGTTTTTGTGTACATGCATGCAATTACTCTATACTCATTTCAAAGCCAAAGGTGGTCGTTGTGTATACGCACACAACGCTTTATCTTGCTCTCCTGTTCCTGAACTTGATTTTTCTGAATTCTCTACTCTCTGGCTTCGGCTTTCTTGTCATTCTCTGACTAAATATACCTGCGCTGTTTACTTATCTCCTAATTCTACTGACTATCAAAGAAGTCTTTAACTATCTTACTTCTACAATGGAACACATTCTATCCATTTCTCCTTTCTCTGAAATCTCCATTCTAGGAGATTTCAATGTTCACCACCATCTTTGGCTCTCCTCTCCTTCCACTGATCCACCTGGTGAACAAGCCTACATCATTTCTATCCTTCATGACCTAGAGCAGCTTGTACAGCACCCTACCCATACACCTGACTGCCTTGGAGAGAGCTCCAACATACTTGACCTCTTTCTTACAACTAATCCTTCTGCTTACACTGTTAATTTTTCCTCTCCACTGGGCTCCTCTGATCACAACCTAATTACCTTGACCTGTCCTACTGCTTTGGTACGGCCTTAGGACCCTCCAAAGAAACGTCGTCTGTGGCACTTTGGACCTGTGGACTGGGAGGCCCTCAGGCAGTACTTCTTTGATTTTCCATGGAATGATTACTGCTTCCATGGCCGGGAGCCATCTGAGTGTGCCTTGCGTATTACGGAGGATATTCTCTCAGGCCTGGATGCATACATTCCCTTCTCATATCCTTTCACTAATGTAAGAAAGCCTTGATTTAATCACACTCGTTCTGATGCTGTCCACAACAAGGAGAGGGCCTATAAAAGGTACCAAAACCAACCCACCCCTGAATCACATCTTGCTTATGTTTCTGCCTGGAATCGTGCCAAATCTGTTCTTCGCTCTTCTAAAAATAATGTCATCCATACTAAATGCCCTCAACTCTCTACCGCGAATTCTTCCCGCTCCTTCTGGCATCTTGCCAAAAACCTTTCTAACAAATTTACCTCATCACCCTTCCCTCCTCTTTTCTATTCTGATGGCTCTGTAACTATTTATTCTACTGATAAAGAAGATCCCTGCACTCAGACTTTCTCCTCCAATTCCACCTTAGACAATTCTGGTGTTGTTCCTCCATCACTTCCCCCCTCTGACTTCCTCATGGCTGACATTAAAATTTCTTCAGCTGATGTATTCTCTGCTATCACTGGCCTTAAGACTAACAAGGCATATGGGCCTGATGGAGTCCCTCCTGTAGTCCTCAAGAACTGTGCTTCTGTGCTTACACCGTGCCTAAGTAAACTCTTTCGCCTTTGTCTGTCAACTTGTACCTTTCCTTCTTGCCGGATGTCTGCTCTCATTCAGTCAGTCTTAAAGAAGGGTGACCATTCCCAACCCTCTAACTATCGTCCAATAGCTTTAACATCCTGTGTCTCAAAAGTTTTCGGGTCAATTCTTAACAGAATAATTTTAAAGCATCTTTCCTATCACAACCTTTCTGATCATCAGTATGGATTCCGTCAGGGACGCTCAACTGGTGATCTTCTCATCTACCCTTCAGACTCCTGGCCATCCTCCTTTTGGGACTTTGGCGAAAGCTTTGCCATCACACATGACATCTCAAAGATTTTCGATCAAGTCTGGCATAAATCTTTAATTCCCAGACTCCCCTCATACGGTTTCTATCCTTCTATCTGTGCCTTCATCTCTAGCTTTCTTCTGGTCGTTCTATAACCGCTGTTGTAGACGGCCATCGTTCTTCTCCTAGATCTATCAATAGTGGTGTTCCTCAGGGCTCTGTCCTATCACTGACTCTCTTCCTTCTATTCATCAATGACCCTCTAAGCTGTATATCTAACCCTATCCACTTGTATGCTGACAACTCCACCCTTCACCTTTCCAATCAGTTCCCGCAACATCCATCTTAGCAGTTGCTTCAACAGACAAGGGATGAGGCTATGGCAAACCTAATGTCTGACTTGGCTCGTATCTCTGACTGGGGTAAAAATAATCTTGTTGTTTTTAATGCATCAAATATTCAGTTTTTACACATATCAACCCGACACAATCTTCCATAGGAGTACCCACTAATGTTTAATAATATCCAGCTCAATCCTGCATCATCCTTGAACTTGCTTGGGGTTCCATTCATCGGGATTTATCTTGGAAAGATCATATTGCACCTCTTGTAAAATCTGCTTCCAAGAGATTAGGTGTGCTAAGCCAACTCCGTTCCTTCTTTACTCCTGCACAGTTGTTGACTTTATGCACAGGTTTGATTTGCCCCTGTTTAGAGTACAACTCTCATGTGTGGGGAGGCTCCCCACATACAGCTCTTCTCAATAGGGTGGAGTCAAAGGCTTTTCGTCTCATCAACTCTTCTCCTCTTACTGGCTCCCTACAACCTTTGTCACTTCGTCACACTGTTGCATCTTTATCTCTTTTCTATCGCTACTTCAATGGTCGCTGCTCCTCTGAAATGTCTGCTTGCATCCCTCCACCTCTACGATGGGCACATAGCACCCGTCTAGCAACAAACTCTCATGCCTTTTCTGTCCAACTCTCTAATGCAAGAGTTAATCATTACTCCCAGTCCTTCATTTATGCAACAGGTCAACTCTGGAACTATCTCCCTCTTTCTGTATTTCCTACTTGATCTCCAGTCTTCCAAACGCAGTGTGTCCAGGCATCTCGAAATGAACGGATCTTGAATCTGGCTCTCTTTTGTACTGTTTTTGTTTGTTTCTTGGATGGAACGGTTTGTGGGCCCCTGGCCTTTAGTTCCTTCTTTCTTGCATTAACCCCTACACCGCGGGCTTGTTTACCAATGACTTGCGTGTGCCGCGGGGTTATTTGGGCTCCGACAGACTCTCAAAAAATATTTGCCAAAAATCAGTTATTAGTCCTAGAATAATAAAATTACATGTGTCTATGGCACATACCTTCAGCTTTCTCCTGGAATGATTGTTGAGCCTTCGTCAGTTACCGTAGGACTTGTGGAGACCTCTGAAGTAGGGTAACAAAGTCTCCACTTTACACTTCCCGACAACACGTAATATGATTACCACAGCCAGATACAAACACTATAAACACTATTCTACAATTTTCAAGTAGTTTGGGACCCATACTAAAAAAAAAAAACACTGTGAAAGCAATGGAAATTATGAGCGCGTCTGATCGTCGCACTGGCACTAGTTCGCTCTTAGTAGTCTGTCATTTATTATTCATAAAACCCCTCACACTTTATATTTCTATTACTATATAACACTTATATATATCTACAGTCTTTATTCATAAGTTTCCTTCAGTAGTATTAGTTTATTGTCACTGTAGGGATTCAATTTCTTTCAGTAAAATACGTAGCATTCACTTTCTCGTCCTGTATACTGGCATTGAGAGTGAATGTCACTTTCATCTTCACTCTCATAACTCATAGCATTCAGACATGCTAGAGTGAAATTTTCACTTTCATTACTCCTAGGGTATATACTCGTATTCTTATGATGCTACTCATTTACATTTCTATTTACGTTCTCTATTTTATTTACGTTATTTACATTTCTATTTTATTTACACTGTGTTGTGCACTGTCACTTGAAATAACTTATAAAACTGTTTTCCATTGTTCACGTATATTTACATTCATTACTTTCACTTGCTGTTTACACATTATTTACACATTATTTACAATTCCACTTGCACTGTTTTACTCAATAGAAAGATCGTAGTCACTCTTTTATCAATTGTCAGCCCTTTACCTCTTTCCACACGAGGTTTAGTAGGGGGTAAAGGTCACAGGGCCATTTGCATGGGGGTGAAAAAAGGCCTTGAAGTCAGCAAGAAGAAACATACGTACTCTCATTTCGGAAGTTGAGAGTAACCTGATAACGGAGGGCTAGCGTGGAGGCCTGCTAAGGAGTTATTCAGGGTTACCAATATTACTTCTTGAAACAGCTAAGTCTAGCACTGATATGATTGGCAGGAAATCTTGACAATACATTATAAATTTGGTAGTTCCAGGTGAATGTAAATATCACTTAGGCTTCTCCCTTCCCTCCTTACATGTATATTTATTTCGAAAATAGATTAGAGGCCTACTTAGGAGATATATTTTCAGAGCTACCAATGTTAGATCTTGAAACATCTTTGTTTAGCACTGATAGGATTGGCAGGAAATCTAGACAATACATTATAAATTAGGTAGTTCCAGGTGAATGTAAATATCACTTAGGCTTCTCCCTTCCCTCCTTACATGTATATTTATTACGAAAATAGATTATACAGCATATTTCAAGGGGAAAAAAACAGCGAAAATTAGCAAACAAGTGCAAGTGAGGTGTTGTCAGGTGATAATTAGCCAATTCCAGGTGCTTGGCACTCTCACTTACCTTATTTCTTTCTTGTATATATTATTTGATATAAGAATAGGACATAGGGCTTATTTCAATGGATGAAATCAGTGAAAAATTCCAGGGATGATTTACTTAGCGTAGCACGGCCGGGCAGGCGAGAGGATAGGGTAATGGAGGGGGGGTAGGGAGGGGAGTCAAGAACGGGGAGAAATGGCTAAATTGTCAACAATGGATGGGAGTACAGATGAGATTAGGAGTGCTGACTAGTGTTGGACATTGGCAGTACTGATAGATGATACAAGCCCCCACTTGGAAGCCCGGGTGAATTCAAAATAACACAGAATCACAAAAGCGATGCCCCACGGTATGATCCCTTGCTCCCAAGCGTCACGAAAGTGACGCCCCACGGTTAAGGGGTTAAAAAAAAAGAAAAAAAGTATGAGGTAAAGTCAGTGAGATGCAAGAAAGGACTGATAGCCATATGCTCAGCTGGTCCAAAATGTGTTGAGAAGTGCGAAATCGAACGAAGAATGTGGAAGTGTACACTAACTAACGAGAAGTCATTGATGAAAGAGTAATTTTTTTCTGATTACCAAACACATTTGTTCCATTTCGTCCCCTAAAATTGCAAAACCCATTAATTTTCGTCTAACCATATGGCCTTGAGTATGCCCAGGACAGGTATGTGGATGTAAGCCAGCCAATTATGGCGTGTCTGGTGGGCAACGTCACTGCGTGCAACTTTTAAATTTCACCACCAGGCCAGCTGACTTCCCGCATAAGCTCAAGTTTTTCTGCGTGTTGATATGACCTGTTGCATATTGCTGAGCGTGTTAGAACAAAAATGTGTTACTCAGGATTGAGTGTATATAATATAAGTGGTACATACCGTATACAGAACTGTTATGCACTGTCACACTATCTACCAAGGAGAGTACAGTCTTATGACTAGATGCAGAATGGGCAAAGCTGGCATATTTGAAGTCACCTGCTTCTGGGATACTTTCTTTAATTCATAAAAAATATCATTGTTTTTTAACTTTTATGTTCAACATTCTCTCTCTCTCTGAACAGTCACCTGCTTCTGGCACTTTCTCCCTATAATTTACAAAAAATATCGATTTTAACTTTTATGTTCAATTCCCCCCCTTTCTCTCTCTCTCTCTCTCTGATACATGCTTCATATTTTAATTCTGTAGAGTTGTCAATCTTCTACTTATTTATTCTGCTTCTTGATTTCTGCTGTGAGTACTGTGTTCCATTTAAGCACCCTTTTCCCTTAATTTCTGATCTGAAATATCAATGAGGAAGCACTTAGAATGATCCCATATCAGTCAAATTTTATGTGGAGGTTGATATATTGTCAAAGAATGTGTATCTAGCATAACTTTTTTTTTTTTGTGCTGCTCTCAGGGGTCTGCCCTTTCCTCTCCTCCATCCTTCTTTCCTTCCATCCTCCTCTGTCTTTCTTCAATTCAGTCTTTCCTTGTACTTCTGCCTACAGGTGACTTTACACTCCCTCTTCCATCTTTCATTCCTTCATTCTTTCCTCTTCTTTCTGCCTGTGGGTGATTCTACACTGAGTGACAGGCCAAATGGTTTCCTGTACACCAGGAAACCATTTACTATGCTGGGTAGTAACCACAAAACCAAATTTGGCACCTAGTGGTTTAGTGTGGGTAATTATTGCGCTCCAATCGGATTGAGCCAGTGAAGGTTTATATCCAAGGGATGGTTGGGGTTTATTGCTCATGTAATGCCACTCAGGGATGAGTTAGGCTGGTCACTCTCATCTTAAATGTCAGAACCAACTGCCTAGCCCCAGGCGCCTACGCTCCTCATGGGGCAACGTAGGATTGGATGATGGATGGATGGATGGATAGATAAATCTGAAGGATAATTACCATCCAAAAATGCCTGGGTAACATGCCAGGGATATTTTAGAAACTGACATCATAAATGAAACATTTTCAGTTTATTTATCAAGTCACATCCACATCCACACCACACGTTGTGGTGTGGATGTGGATGTGATAGGAAGCGTTATGAGGAATACACTGAGGTGGTTTGGCCATGTGGAGAGGATGGAGGGTGAAAGACTGACGAAGAGAGTGTATATAAGTGAGGTGGAGGGGGAAAGAGGGAGGGGGAGGCCGAGGATGAGACGGAGGGATGGGGTGGAGAGGTATATGAGAGAGGGGTGTGAGTTGGGAGCAGGGCAGTGTAATGGCAGGGGACAGGGCGACTTGGAGGAGATTTGTTTGTGGCCACCCCAAACGGGATTGAGGCGTCTGGCAATAGATAGATAGATAGAAGAGTGGGAGCAATGGAAATGAGTTATTTAAGAGGAGCCTGTGGAGTCACATGGAGAGACAGGCTGACGAATGAGGATATAAAGGAGCGTTGTGGTGTGGATGTGGATGTGATAGGAAGCGTTAGGAGGAACACACTGAGGTGGTTTGGCCATGTGGAGAGGATGGAGGGTGAAAGACTGACGAAGAGAGTGTATGTGAGTGAGGTGAAGGGGGGAAGAGGGAGGGGGAGGCCAAGGATGAGATGGAGGGATGGGGTGGAGAGGTATATGAGAGAGGGGTGTGTGAGTTGGGAGTAGGGCAGTGAAATGGCGGGGGACAGGGTGACATGGAGGCGATTTGTTTGTGGCCACCCCAAACGGGATTGGGGCATCTGGCAATAGATAGATAAATAGATTTATCATTTCATCTCTTGACAGGACTTCTCTGATTTAAAAATTGAGTAATCATCATTCTGTACACTAGTACTGCTAAGCATTCAGCAATGTTTCCATTACTTTATTGCTAAACTTGTTTTGTTAACCACTCCGTGGCTGTGCCTCTGTAATTTGTCAAGACCCTCTGGCCGATCCCAGGGCCAATTTTTCAAGTTTTGAAAATCGAGGAATGTTTGTAGTGCAATTTTGAGCTTCCTAGACACATCCTGAGCCGTGCAATCGAATGCGGAAGCGGCGCAAATTTAGGCACCTGATATCAGTCACATGCAGGTATTGCTGTGATGCAACATTGCAGTTTTTTTTCTTTCCAAGAAAACATTGTCAGTTGTGCTGAAATGGTGAGAAATGACTAGATATGTGTATTTTGAAGTTTTTCAGTACATAAAATGCAAGGTTTAAAAAAAAATATTAATTTATTTTGCATTTTTTTTTGTTTATTGTGTTTATGGTAGTAGCCTATCAACTTTTTTTAAAGTCTGGGTGGTGGAGTTTCTTGGAAAAGGGAGGCGAAAGTTTCTATTTTCAGACCCAAATGAGATAAATATCATCCCCTGAGTACACAGGCTGGACAGTGAGGGCTGAAAAGCGTGATGACTTACGATTCGCACCTTGCACCAGGGATGTGGAGTCAGTACCCAAAACACCTGACTCTGACTTCTTGATTTCTTTTGTGTCCGACTCCAACTCCAACCCCTTAGACTTCTCTACAATAAATCTGCCATTATGTGTCTTCACTGACTTGCACATGCTCAAAATTCCCACCTCACAGCTTACAGGCACTGGCAGACGCCTCCATGTCACTTCATACTATAACCATTACGTTCCTAGTAATTTCGTATTAAAGAAACTCACCTCTAGATTCTGGAATCAATCTGCTGATCGAGGTGTCTGTTTACATTCTGTTCTTGTTGTTCTGTCAACAGATGGCAGCACTTATATTTATGTTTAACATAAAAGAAGAACAGAACAAAGACAAGTCCTAAATAGGAGGCTGGGTGAGAGAGCCGTAGCGTACGGACGTTTCGGAGATCTGGTCCCGGTACCCGGAGTGACGTTGCTCTTACATCTTACCGTAGAGTGTGATATACGGGGTAGAGTGTTTAGTACCTCTTGTGTGGAGGGAAGGTGCGTGTGTGTGTGTAGTGGTGAATAATGGAAGGGGAGAGTGGAGGAGCAGATATGGACACCGGCTGGCAGGGCGGAAAAAGACCCCACCATATGTCAACCTCGGGTGAGGAAAAGTCTTCGGGATCGACTGAGAAGGCCAGGAAAACGTTGCCTCAGTCCAAGCCCGTCACTCAAGCTCCAGAGGAAGGTGTGGCAGTGCAGACAAGGGTGACTTACATAGTGCGGACCCAGGACCGATCCAGAGTGTTTTGTCACCCACAGAGGGTGACAGATGCCCTCAATGAATCTCCTTTTGCCAAATACATTGTGGAGGGATCCACCAAGCCACTGGGGGATGGATCGTGCCTATCCTTTACAATCTTTTCAGCTAACTTGACCAAGCTCGAACAACAGCCCGAGGAAATGGTGAATTTGGGACCTTGGGCTGTGGTGTGCAGGCGCGCCAGTTATGAACCCGGAGGTGCTGTAAAAGTGGGCAAGATTGGGCCGATTTCCCCAGAACTGGACATCTCAGTGATAGCAGAGAGGCTGCGCCCTGCAGACAACCATGCCTCTCAACTCTTGGAGGTTACCAGGATTCCGGTTCGCTTTCCGGCCCCCAGTGCTTCCAGCCAGTCACAATGGGTAAGACTCGTCTATCGTGGCCCCCTTCCCTCCAGGGTCTTCTTCGGGTACTTGTCGTTCCCGGTTGGTGAGTACACCCGTCCCATATTACGTTGCCATAATTGCCATCTGTTTGGTCATACCCGACTTACTTGTAGAAACAAGGTTAGGTGCTCCATGTGTAGTGGCTACCACCCCTTTAGGGCAGGATCAGAGGACAACCAGAAATGCACCAGAGACCCTAGGTGTTTTATTTGTGGGAGTGATGAACACAGGGTGGTGTCCAAGGTCTGCCCCATCTACAGGAGGGCCAACGATATATACATGACCATGAGGAAGGCAGGTGCCAGCTCTGCGGAGACCAACAAGTGCCTTCGTGAACTACACACTGTGTCCCGTAGCACCCCGACTCCCAGTGGGCCAGGTCGACTGACACCTTCCCAGGCCCCCCGCAGTGCCCTCGTTCAGCAAGGTAAGACTTATGCTAACTGTGTATCCTCAAATGGCTATGCAGTCCTTGCTGATGATGTTCAGGAGGAGGACCTAGGACTGACTGATGTATTGGGAGTCTCCACCCACCCCGCATCAGGGGCAGAGGTCATTATCCACGCAGACACCACTGTGAATAAGGCACCATCACGCCCCCACACTGTTTTTCACAACCGTCACCGCACTGCCAGCCCTCAAGCCCAGGGGGTGCCTCCACAGGATCCAGATATGGCTACCATTGGGAATGATGGTACCTCACAACAGTGTTCCTCTGGCCCCACCCCTGCCCTGCCTTTGTTGGGCCGACGGAGACTTCACCCTACCCATCCAGGACATCAACGAAATTCAGAGCCTTTGTCTTCAATGGATGAGGGTCCAGGTTCTGAGAACTCTTTTATAACACTTCTCACCGAGGCACTGGCATTACACCAACAGGGGAAGTCCCTCATAGAAATCTGTTCCCTCCTTTGGCTGCGGCTATTGTCCCTGATACTGTCATGGGGGGTACAGGTGGCTTAAGAATCCTGCTGTGGAATTCTCATTCACTAGTCCACAAGTCACAGGATTTTAAAATTTTAGTGGCTGAAAAGGAACCAAATGTGGTAGGGGTGTGTGAGACCTGGCTACAACCCCGCATCCGCCTCACCCTGGGGGGTTTTATAGTCTATAGGTCCGACCGCCCTCAGGGGAGGGGTGGGGGCCTATTACTGGCTGTTCGGGAGACCTCCCAGAGTGTGAGTTTGCCTCTTACCCAATATCCCAGTGGCCTGATGGAAGTCTTGGCGGTAAGGGTGGCTCTTAGATCTGGATGGGCGTCAGTGCTATGTTACAATCCATGTCAGGATGTGTCCCGGGAGGAATTAGTACATTACTTTCATCAGCTGCCGGCCCCTGCCTTCATCATGGGGGATTTTAACGCCCATCATCACCTCTGGGATCCTTCACTAACCATCAATAATGTATCAGGATCGTCTCTTTTTCAGGCACTCTTAGACTCCCCACGCATCGGACTTCTCACACCTCCTGGCCTGTACACCAGATATGACCCCCATTCCGGACGACCATCAGTCTTGGACCTCTGCCTTGGAGATCCAGTGTTCCAGTGTCCAGCTGTAGAGGTGGGTCCCTATATGGGCAGCGATCATCTCCCAGTCTTCTATGATTATCCGGGCCTTTCCACGTTGCAGTCAGGAGACTGTCGCCCAAGATGGAAGTTGGTGGGAGACAAATGGGACACATTCCAGAAGGAACTGGCTTCCTGTTTTCCAGGCAGCTGGGGCTCCCCTCCACTGTTGGCTAAGGAGTTTGCACATCTCCTGGTTGAGGTGGGAGGCAGAGTCTTTGAGCGTTCAACTCGCCGTTGTGTACACCGAGCAGGAGTCCCATGGTGGTCAGTCGAGTGAGCGGATGCAGTCAGGGCCCGTCATCGAGCCTGGCACATGTGGAGCCGCAACCCTTGCCTAGAACTGGGGCGCAAGTACCGTCGGATTAATGCCATCTGCTCCAGAACCATCAAGTCGGCAAAACGGCAAGCCTGGACCTCCTTCTGTGCCAGCCTTTCCTTCTCCACCTCCACGGCCCGCACTTGGAGATTCTTACGGGCTATGTCAGGACGCCCTACCACCCACACTTATCCACTCCGCAGGGATGGTCTGTGCCTGCTTGATGACCTGTCCAAGGCCGACTATCTGGCGTCATTCTTCGACACCCAGTTCGGCCATCCATCTGCTTTGCCCTCTTCCACGGTGTACGAGGAGGCAATACAACGAAGCGTCTCTTCCCCTGCAACTGCTGGTCTAGACAATCTTTTCACTGCCTCAGAACTTGTCTCCGCCTTGTCTGCCCTTCGGACCGGCAGGGCAGCGGGCCCAGACTCTGTGACCAATGAATTCCTCCAGCGACTGACACCCAACCTGCAGGATTGCCTCCTTCACATTTATAATCGCAGCTGGAGCCAGGGAATATTCCCGGTGGAATGGAAGTCCTCAATGCTGCTGCCTTTCCTCAAGCCAAGCAAGGACCCGACCAAGCCATCTTCATACAGGCCCATCGCCCTTCTCTCGTGTGTAGGGAAACTGCTGGAGAGGATGGTGGCTCGTCGCCTGTCATGGTGGCTAGAATCTAGATCCCTTCTTAAAGAGGAACAATGTGGTTTTCGCCCATGCCGGGGCACCTTGGACATACTCTGCCAGCTGGAATACCTGATCCACGACACGTACCGCAAGGGGCTATATATGCTGGCCCTTTTCGTGGACATCAAGGGGGCCTTTGACTCATCGCCACATACTGGCATCCTGTATAAGCTCTCCCGCCTTGGGGTCTCTGGTTCAGTGTTGGCGTGGTTTGTCAACTATCTGGATGGCAAGAGTTATGTCGTATCTGTTGGTGGGGCCACTTCCTCTCCTCGTCCCATCCGTAGAGGGGTGCCCCAAGGCTCAGTTCTCAGCCCCTTGCTTTTCAATGTTTTGATGTCAGACCTGCCCAACCATCCGGACATCTCCACATTGGTTTATGCAGATGACGTGACTATCATTAGCAGGGACACCACCATGGAAGGTGCACAGAGGAGACTTCAGGCGGCTGTCTCAACTCTAGAGGACTGGGTTCACCAATGGGATCTGGAGATCGGGGTGTCAAAGTGTGCCGTGATGGCCTTCACCTTGCGTTGCATGCCATCTCAGCCGGTGGTCAGGATAGGCACTGAATCTCCTCCTGTAGTCCGTACTCACACCTTCTTGGGACTTCGTCTGGATGGGCCAGTCCTTACGTGGCGTCACCACATAGAATACCTCCGAACATCCTGCGCCAAGAGGCTAGACGTCATGAAGAGTGTAGCAGGGTCTAAATGGGGTGCCAACCGTGACCTTCTTTTAGGCTACTACCGTGCTGCCATCTTGGGAAAGATTAACTACGGGTGCTCAGTTTATGGTTCAGCATCCTCCACTCAGTTGCGAAAACTTGACCCGATCCAAAACGCCGCCCTACGCATTGCCCTGGGCGCATTTTGTTCTTCCCCCGTGCTGTCCTTGCAGGCGGAGAGTGGTGTCCCTCCTCTACATGTCACCAGGTCGAAGCTCGTTTGCCGCCGCTACCAGGCCATACAACACTCCTCCCGCCATCACCCTTTACCAGTGCTCTTCGAGGAGGCGGGTGTCATTTTGTCACATCCTGCTTGGCCTGTGAGGTCCCGCCAGCCACTCTTGATCAGGGCTCTCTGGGCGTACAGGTCCCTCTCACTGCCACCACCACTCCGTCAGCCCCTCCCCTCAGTGCCCCCAACACCGCCTTGGAGGGACCTCTCATCTCTAGTATCATTCTGCCTGTCGGAGTCTTTTGACAAATCTCAAGATGGACATCTAGCACCAGCATTGTACAGAGAGCTGTCGGACACGGTGTATGCGGGATACTTTGAAGTATTTACTGATGGTTCACACACCACAACACCCGCAGCATCTGCTGTGGCAATATACTTAGTGGACCTTTCTCTCTGCCAAACATGGCGCTTGGCTGCACTTCATGATAGTGTCACGTCGGAACTTTTTGCCCTCTTCAAGGCCTTGGCCTTCATCAAGGCACATCTCCAACCCCAGAAGGTGGTCATTTATACAGACTGTCTGGCAGCATTGCACCTTATTGTGTCCCCCAAGGCACAGTCAGCGAGACATCTCCTCTATGAGATCCAGACCCTGCTGAGTCAACTTCTCCAGGAGAATTGGGTACTTCGCCTACAGTGGATACCATCTCATGTGGGCATCAGGGGCAATGAGATAGTCGACAGGGCTGCAAAGCTGGCTTTGACCTCAGCAGCAGTGGAGACTCTTCCACTTCAAGAGGCAACTTGTAGCAGGCTTCTGACGGTTGCTAGTGGAAAGGCCTGGGACTCAGAATTGGCAGCAGAGCTCCCCTCCTCCACCTTAGGGGCTTACCGCACGGACTCCTCTTGTCACCCTTGGGCCCGTTCCACTGCTCGTGCCTTGGATGTGGCACTCACCAGACTGCGCATTGGACACGTTGGTCTGGCGTCCCATCTCCACCGCCTACGCCTGGTGCCGGACCCTTACTGCCAGTGGTGCAGAGATCAAGAGGAAACAATTGCCCACTTTCTTTTGCACTGTCCAAGATTTCACTCCATGCGCACAGAATTGAGGGATCGTCTGTCTATCTTAGGTGTGCGAGACTTCACTCTGCCAGTACTCCTTGGAGGTGTGGGTCTGAACAGTACCCTAAGGTATCCTGTCATTCGTTTGGTGTGTGTCTTCTTAAGGAAGTCCAGGCAACTGCATCGCATCTAGGCAAGACATCTGCTCCATAAGCCACCGGAAGGGCTCCTCCGACCCCCTCGGAATTGAAAGCCCTAACTCAACACCAAGAACCAAGAACCAAGTCCTAAATAGAATGTGGAAAATGCAAGAAAAGAAAAAAAGAACTGCAGCAGCAACAAGAAATTAACTGAAGGAACTGTCATACGAAAGGCAATAGCTGCATATTATATCTACATCATGTTTAAAATTTCTGTACTGGTGGTTGGGGTCGGAGTCGGAGTCAGGACTTTTTTACCAAATCTGACTCCGTCTCCAGCATCACCATAACTGCTTCCGACTCCACAGCTCTGCCTTCCACGAGCTGATTAGTGGGAAGGGAAGGGAGGCCTTTCCCACCCACGAAAACATCACATGAACAAGGAAAGCTTTTCTGTTATGCTTGTGCAAGACAAAGAATATGTAAAATTATCCAAAAAAGTACAACAAACCTGAGCAAACAGGTAAAAAAAAAAAAAGAAAACAAAAAAAAAAATGCATTTTCACTTTTCATGTCTTTTCTGTTTATGCCTGTATTTATTTAATTTGTAAAATGGTGGCTGTGTGCGTCACAAGGGAGGAGAAAGATGAGATTTTCTGTCTGTGTGTTTAGGCATGGCCACGTGTGAAAATCAGATGACCGCACACCATGACAGCAGGCACTGAACTGACAGATGGGGTGTGAGGGGGTGTAGTGCAAATCAGTCTCAAGACGTCCGAGACGTCTGCTCACCTCCTAAAAATTATGCAGCATTCTACAAGTAGCACTGCATCGATGCCGACAGCCACACTATAGCGGAAGGCCATGGAAGGGCTAATAAGAAAACTGAGACCAAGAAGGTTCCTATACAGTTTCATTTTCATTTGATGACCCTGGGATGTACTAATATGAGTGAAATGTGGCTATAAGCTTGGTAACTGTCTACACAATCATCACCCTTAGGCATTCAGACACAAATACGGTCCTTCAGTGATTTTTCTTCTGAATATCTTTACAGAGTCAATTCCAAGCTCAAACTTTCACTGTCACATACTGTACAGTACTTCAATAAGCAACTCGAATTTCTTTTATCCCAACAGCCCCCAGCTGGCTTGGTACTTGGTTTAGTTTCCAGTCCATAGAAAACATCAGCAGTACCATGGCTAACCTCAATATGGGGATTCCTTAACCCTTTAACCGCGGGCTTGTTTTGCTTTTTCTTGCGGCTCCAGCGGGCATATTCGCGCTCCAATAGACTCTCTAAAAATATTTGCCAAAAATCAGTTATTAATCCCAGAATATTAAAATCCAATATCCTTATAGCACATACCTTCAGCTATCTCCTGGGGTGTTTGTTGAGCCTTCGTCGAGTACCGTAGGACTTATGGAGACCTCTGAAGTTGGGTAACTAAGTCTCCACTTTACACTTCCCGACAACCCACAATATGATTACCACAACCTGATATTATCACTAGAAACACTACTCTATGATTCTCAAATAGTTTGGCATCCATACTCAAAAAAAAAAATAATAAAAAAAAAAAAAAAAAAAATAAAACTGTGAAAGCAATGAAAATTACGAGAGCGTATGACCTTCCCACTTGTGCTAGTTCACCGCTGGTGTTGTGCTAGTTCGCCGCTGGTGTTCTGTCATTTATTATTCATAAAAACACTCACAGTTTATATTTCTATTACTATATAACACTTATATATATCTACAGTCTTTATCCATGAGTTTCCTTCAGTAATAGTAGTTCATTGTCACTGTAGGCATTCAATTTCTTTCAGTAAAATATGTAGCATTCACTTTTTCGTCCTGTATACTAGCACTGAGAGGGAATGTCACTTTCACCTTCACTCTCATAACTCATAGTATTCATACATGCTAGAGTGAAACTTTCACTTTCATTACTCCTAGTGTATATACTCGTATTCTTATAATACTACTCATTTACATTTCTATTTACGTTCTCTATTTTATTTACATTATTTACATTTCTATTTTATTTACACTGTGTTATGCACTGTCATGTGAAGTAACTTATAAAACTATTTTCCACTGTTCATGTAGAAAGAAAGAGAGAGGTGAAAAGATTAGTAAGAGATAGTAAGAAGAAAGTGGATGAGGAATTTGGAAGGAATTTGAGTGTAAAGTGGAGGGACTGTAAGAAAATGTTCTGGAAAGAGGTGAAAAGAGTAAGACAGGGTGGAAGTGAAGTTAGCAGGGGAGTGAAAGATAAAAATGGTAGATTATTAGTGGAGAAGGGAGAAAAAGTGAGCAGATGGAGAGAACACTTTAAGGAATTGTTGAACATAGAAGATGGAAGTAATGCGAGTATAAGTGGCTGGGGAATGGCTGGGAGAAGGAGGGAGGTGAGAAGACAGGAAGAAATCAGTAGGATAGAAGTTGTGGAAGCAATGAAGAAAGTTAAATCGGGGAAAGCCCCAAGAATTGATGGAGTGTGTGGTGAAATGCTGAAGCATGGGGGAGAAATAGTAGTAGAATGGATGTGGAAGATGTGCAGATTGGCCTGGGAGGAAGGTAGAGCCCCGGAGGATTGGAAGTCAGGTATAATTATTCCCTTGTACAAAGGAAAAGGGGAATAAGAAGTGTGTGGTAATCATAGGGGCATTTGTCTTCTTAGTATAATAGGAAAAGTGTATGGTACGATGCTTATTGACAGAGAGAAAGAACAGAGAAATTAGTTGGAGAAGAACAGGGAGGCTTTAGGAAGGAAAGAGATAGTGTAGATCAGATTTTCATTCTTAGATCTTTAGTGGAAAAGTTTCTAGAGAAGGGAAAGAAGTTGTATGCGGCTTTCATGGATTTGGAGAAAGCACATGACAGGGTGGATAGACAAGGATTGTGGAAAGTGTTAAGAATATATGGAGTAGATGGGAAGTTGTTGAATGCTGTGAAGAGTATGGACGATGGTGCGAAGGCTGCAGTGCATGTGGATGGTGAACTAAGTGAATTTTTCTCTTTGAAAGTTGGGTTGAAACAGGGATGTGTCGTCTCCATGGTTGTTCAATCTGTACATGGATGGGGTAATAAAAGAGGTACAAGGTAGGGTAGTGGATGTTGGAGTGGCCCTGGTGAGAGAGGATAGTGTTTGGAAACTCCTGTACTGTTGTTTGCAGATGATACTGTGTTGTTGAGTGATGACGAAGGGGAGCTGCAAGGCTTGGTGGATGAGTTTGGGAGAGTGTGTAAGAAACGGAATCTAAAGGTGAATGTAGGGAAGAGTAAAGTGGTGGTCTTTGAGGGAGGTGAAGTCAGTGAATGTACAGCGAGGTTGGATGGTGAGGAATTGGAAAATGTGAGTACGTTTAAGTACTTGGGTAGTGTGATGAGTAAGGATGGAGGTTTGGAGGGTGAAGTGCTTGAAAGGGTACAGCAGGGAAGAAAGGTTGTTGGTTCTTTGAAAGCAGTGATAAGAAACAGGGAAGTGAGCATGGAAGTGAAAAAGTAACTACATGACAGTATTTTGATACCAACTCTAACGTACGGAAGTGAAGCTTGGACATTGTTGGAGGGACACAAGTCAAGAGTGAGAGCAATGGAAATGAGTTATTTAAGAGGAGCCTGTGGAGTCACATGGAGAGACAGGCTGACGAATGAGGATATAAAGGAGCATTGTGGTGTGGATGTGATAGGAAACATTATGAGGAACACACTGAGGTGGTTTGGCCATGTGGAGAGGATGGAGGGTGAAAGACTGATGAAGAAAGTGTATGTGAGTGAGGTGGAGGGGGGACGTCGGAGGGGGAGGCCGAGGATGAGATGGAGGGATGGGGTGGAGAGGTATATGAGAAAGGGGGGTGTGAGTTGGGAGCAGGGCAGTGAAATGGCGGGGGACAGGGCGACTTGGAGGCGATTTGTTTGTGGCCACCCCAAAAGGGATTGAGGCACCTGGCAATAGATAGATAGACGTATATTTACATTCATTGCTCTCACTTGGTGTTTACACATTATTTACAATTCCACTTGCACTGTTTTACTCGATAGAAAGATCGTAGTCACTCTTTATTAATTGTCAGCCCTTTACCTCTTTCCACACGAGGTTTAGTAAGGGGTAAATGTCACAGGGACCTTTGCATGGAGGTAAAAAGTGGCGGAAGTTAGCATGAGCGAATCAGACGTACCTTCATGTTGAAAGATGACACTGAACTGATAGCGGTGGCCTCCTGCCGCCTGGCTAGGGTGAGTGCAATACTACCAACTTTAGCCTTGTGAGACCTGCTAATATATAGCAATGAAATGATTGGCATGAAACCAAGACAATACATAATAAATTAGGTAGTTCCAGGTGAATGTAAATATCACTTAGGTTTCTCCCTTCCCTCCTTATATGTATATTTATTACGAAAATAGATTATACGGCATATTTCAAGGGGAAATGAACAGCGAAAATTAGCAAACAAGTGCACGTGAGGTGTAGTCAGGTTATAATTAGCCAATTCCAGGTGTATGGCACTATCACTTACCTGATTTCTTTTTTGTATATATTATTTGGTATAAGAATAGGGCATAGGGCTTATTTCAATGGATGAAATCAGTGGAAAATTCCAGGGAAGATTTACTTAGCGTAGCACAGCCGGGCAGGCGAGAGGATAGGATAATGGAGGGGAGGTAGGGAGGGGAGTTAAGAACGGGGAGAAATGGCTAAATTGTCAACAATAGATGGGAGTACAGATGAGATTAGGAGTGCTGACTAGTGTTGGACATTGCCAGTACTGACAGATGATACAAGCCACTACTTGAAAGCCCGAGCTAATTCAAAATAACACAGAATCACAAAAGTGACGCCCCGCAGTATGATCCCTTGCTCCCAAGCGTCATGAAAGTGACGCCCCACGGTTAAGGGGTTAAGAGGAAACAGAATGATTTTTATGTATGAGCGAATCTGAAGGAGGGAAGAGGCGAGGTAGGCCAAGGAGAAGGTGGAGGGATATGGTGGATGAGTGTGTGTAAGGAAGAGAGCTATGGAAGTCGGTGAGGCTAGGGAACTGACGAGATCGAGCTGGCTGGATGAACGTTGTGAGAAGAAGTGCATGATTAGGGATTTGGCACCCATTTTAACATGACAGCGTCAGGACTGACTCTAACAGATACATTTATGTGAAGCTACAGAATGTGGTGAATTTTTTTGGCGTATCAGATAGAGCCAGGATTCTGGGGGCCTGAATGATGAGAGAATGGAAGTGTGACCCATTGGACTGGGCAAACTTGGGCTGTCTTGACATTTATACTCCTCACCCTGCCCTGCGGTGGGAAAGGTCTGGATGATGATGATAAATGTTTAACTTATCAAAAATGCAATTCACCAATTTCATTTATGCTTGCTTTTCATTACACACACACACACACACACACACACACACACACACACACACACACACACTGTGATAGCAAGAAGCTATCTAACCCACTCTGTGGCCATCTTTGCAGTGGCAGAAGTTACTACTGAACAATGCTACATTTTATATATATATATATACAGTACCCTCGCGTCCAACACACATTAGTCCAGCACGATTTGGGTCCAGCACGGAGAGCAATTAATTAGTATTATTTAATACGATTTAATTACTGCAACACGAGTGTGTTAGCATAACACACACAGAGCTCCGAGAAGTGGGCGAAATCCGCAGAGTTCACTCTAGCACGATCACCCCCGGTCCAACATGGTCATACTGGACATTCCCATGATGATGATAGCCAATGAAAAACTTCTTATCAAGTAGCCTTCCCCGCCCGCTATCGTGACGTGATCGTGATGCCGCCCAATTAAAAACGCTTCTGTTGTCACATGATGTTTTGTTTAAATTTCTCCCGCCACAGCGCCACTCAGTCGCATAATTGCATTGGAAGGTGCTTTTTTCTTGCTGCATTTTCTGCCCTTATTACTGCATTTTACCCTGCTCACAATGCCTAGGAAGCCTTCTGAGAACCCCAAGAAGCGTCGGCACCTCCCTCAGGCATCGAGAGGAAGAAGAAAGGGGAGAGGAGAGTTGACATTGCCAAGGCCTACAACATGAATGAAGCCAACGTGATCATAATAAAAAACTTAAGACAAGATCCTGGCAGCCGAAGGCTATCACACGGCACTTCATACCAGGTTTGCCGAGGATACGATGGTAAATCGGAACGGTAAAGTGGTAAAATTGCCGATGATACCACGGGCATTTGGAATTCATCTGGATGGATTCCTGCCGAGCATAAGACAGGGAAAACAGTGTGACCAAAACCCAGGCGACTCGACAGAAAATGTATCGTACTACAGCACTGAACATTTAGCCTGACACTGAATACATATTAATATTTTAGAATAAATATCAATCATTTTGAAACCCTTCTCATCGGCGTGCGTACCAGTTTATAAACAAAGTTGCTTCTCCTTATTCTCTACCGAGTCAGCGACAGCGATCACTTTCCACAGTCACGAGACGGGGCTCTGGCAACAGTGTGAGAAGCATGCACTTTCCTGAGGATTACAGTGCTAGGACAGGCAGAAGCAGGACCTTCCATGGCTGTGGACGAAGATAGTGATTCTGAGTGTGATTTCGAAGGATTTATGAGGGAGGTTGAGGAGGAGCGACAGCCATTACACGCTAGTGATGCCAGCAGCCATCCTCCGGGGACCCAGTAGGACTAACTACAGCCTTGGATACCACCTTCCATTCCCAGCAAGCCCACCAACACTATCCTAAAAGGTTAGTTATCATTCATAGCACAGTACCATTTATTATAATTACAACAGTACCAATATATGTATAGGTATATGGTAGGTATTTAGGGTGACTTTTCCGAGGGTTGCTGACATAATTCATTTTTCCCCATAAGCTCTATTGTTAGTCCAACACGTTTTTGGTCCAACACATGACCCATGCATGACAATATTACCGTGCTGGACGCGAGGGTACTGTATATATACTGTATATATATATATATACTGTATATATATATATATATATATATATATATATATATATATATTCATTCATTCATTGCCAGACGCCATGTATCCCAAACGGGGTGGCCAAGGGCTTAGAGTTAATTGTTTTACAGGGAGGGGCACTAATCCTCCACCAACCCCACTTGACACGTGGGGAGAACGAGCCAACAGCATCTGGTGTTCCCAGACGGTCACCCATCCAAGTACTAACCAGACCCAACGTTGCTTAATATATATATAGATAGATAGATAGATAGATAGATAGATAGATATAAAATATACTATAGCAGTAGCCATGTGTGTGTGTGTGTGTGTGTGTGTGTGTGTGTGTGTGTGTGTGTGTGTGTGTGTGTGTGTGTGTGTGTGTGTGTGTGTGTGTATTTTGGCCAGCCAAAACTACACATTCAAATCACACCAAAATTGGCACAAAAATCACAAAAAATCGCTGATGTAAAAAAACTTGGTCCCATTACAATTGAAAAACTTTTACTGTATTTAATAAGTGATCACATTTTGACCAAAAAATGCTGCTCCTGGAGCCCATCATAGGATCTCCATAGAATTTTTTGCCCTGAGGTAGAAGTAAAATAAACTGTAGCAATAGCCGTGTGTCTGTGTGTGTACTTCGGACTTGCGTTCGGACAACTTGGGTTCCATTCCCGAAGCTGCAAATAACACGATCAATTGGTTAGCTGCAAAAAATCCAAGTGATGACATTACACTAGAATAGCACATAAACGCGATAGCCCTCCGCAGGAGCAAGTGCGAGGGACCTGAAGGGCCCACAAGCACTTGTATATATAGATAGATAGATAAATAGATATAGATATATGGAAATATAGATATATATACAACAACCCTATCATGCATGCTCAACATTCTGATGCAATGACCTTTATGTTAAGGATACTACTAGCCCAATGATCAAATAAATAGCAATAGTGATTTGTCTATACTAAAACAGCCATCCACATTTCATATCACATAATCTCGTTATTGAGTACACAGACAATGACTCACAGAGACTGTATAGTAGCGAGGCAGTCCACGCAGCTCAATCTTGAAGTTCTCTGATGTGAACTCTTCCCTTCGGGTGTAGGCATATGGGTCACTTTTTTGCTGATCATCTATCCCTTCATGCTCTATCATTTGCTGAGTTACTTCTTCCTCTTGCCCTGTACTTTCTGACTCAGTTTCTTCTTTTTGTTTTAACTCTCTCTTTTTCTGCGTTGACTCTGTATTTTCTTTTCCTGCCCTGTCTCCTTCACATCCATCCTCTGTCCTTGGTACAACTCCTTGTCCTTCATTCCTCTGTTCTGTTACTATTGCTTCTTTCACTGTGGACTGTACTTCTCCCTGCCTTGTCTCTTCCTCCCCCTTCCTGCATTCCTCATACCATTCTCCTTCCATCTTCAAAATCTCTTTGTTGGTGCTTTCTTTTCAAATTTCTCTGGAAAAAGAAACAGAAAATTCTTTCAACTTTAAAATGGCTACTGTATAAAAAATAATGGTACTCTACCTACATAAATTTTAATGATAAAACTTAATACCTATAGCCCTAAACAAAATCACTTAATTGGCATTTACTTTTTCTTATGGAAACAATTATTATCATTTTTAATGCCCTACAGTGTAGTCTTTAGACAGTGGTTTGTACATGAGTTAGTCATTAGTTACTGTATGCAGATTACTCAACTACCACAGTGCTTGAACAAATCAACATGAAAGACATGGTAACAATGAAATACAAGAGTTAAAGAAGAGCTGAAAACAGGAAAATTCCAAGGGTGACAGAGCAATGATGTAATGGCCAAATCCTAATGTAAAGTGACTCATAATTAAATAAACAGCAGGGAGGAAAAGCAAGTAGAAAGAAAGAGTGGAGAGTGGAAATAAAATGAACAGCCAATGCTATCCTAAAAGTAATTAAGCACCATTTAAACATTAATAAACACTAACTGTGTAGTTAGCTATCTAGTTCTTCAACCAATTAGTACTGGAGAGGGTTGGGTAATGTCCTATTCTTGGTCTAGTTAGATGAACTCAGTCATATCTATTTAAGGACATCTATGATGGGGATGTGTGTGTATGTCGGGGAGGGGGGGGGGTATTGTAATATAGTACTCTGACAGGTGTTGTATTGCCCTGAGTGTGATGAGGGTATGTCATCACTTTTTCAGTGCTAGTGCTGGAATGTCTGGAGGTGGCATATTGTTGTAAAGGGTTTGATAATGTTTATCTGCTACATAAAAGTGTGTGCCTCTCATATCAAGGTAATCTCTGAAAGGGAGGACTTTTGTTTCAGGGTGTAAGTGAGCTGTGAGACTGGTTTTGGTGCAGTCGGTTGTGATAAATAAGGCACTGCTCTACATGGTTTGCAAGGTGTTGTACTGGATATTAGACAGGATTGGCAGCCCATGCCAGGGAGGCACAGGACATCACTGATCTAATTTACTGTTTGCAGGGCTAGGAGAAAATTTCTTTTTGTTGCCCAAAGTCTGGCCCTGTGGTTACCCTGACTGCAATGAGTCTGGGGGTTCTCTGCCTCTTGATGTCTCTCACATCATTCTTCAAGGCGAATTTGGTGTCATATGTCACTCCAAAGACCTCATTGGAGGGCTGTGTGGGTATTGTTAAGTGTGATGTGAGGGGAATACCTGTGTTCACATTTCCTGTTGGAAATGATTGAAGTGGTGGATTTGGATGGGGTGATCATCAGCTTGTCCTCAACCCAAGTCTGCAGTGTGTTGATGTGCCCTGTTGCAGTGTGAAGGCTGTGTGTTGCAGTGACGTCATTTGCATACAGTATAAGGCAATGTTTATGGGTGGTTGGGGTGTGTGAATATCATGCATCTACAGGCTGAAGAGTGTGGGCGTGAGAATACAGCCCTGTGGAACTCCATTAGGGAAATACCACATTCATGATGAGTTGCCCTAAATAGTAATATGTGCTTGTCTACAAGACAAATAGTTGCCAAGACAACATTTGTTGTTAATCTTGGTGAATACTGAGTCAATGGATGGCAATGAAGGCTTTTCTAATATCTATTGTTTTGACGTGTGCGCCATGTGGGTGTCGCATAGCTGATGCTGTAAGAGGCTTCCTGTGTGAGATCAGTCAGTAAAGTCCCTGTTCCGAAGGAGCAAAGGGGATATGGAGTATGAGTTAAGAATGAGTCATTCAGTTGTACTGGATGGTGTGCTAGGCAGTGTTATAGGTCTCAGTGAAGATGGGTGTGCTGGGTCCTTGTTTGGTTCCAAATATAGAATGCTACAGCATGCACATAAGTAACAGATGATGTTTGCCAGGGCTGGGAAGCCTTGTGGTTCTAACTGTCCCAGGTGCAGGTTGCTGATACAATCCGACCCTGTGCTTGTGGTTTTTGTTTCCTCACAATGCTATATGTCTGTTCTGCGGTGAAGGGGTTTGCACTGTGTTTGAGTGTGAAGGATTGCCTGTGTTGACAGAACTGTTTTCAGACCCAGAGCATGTTGGTGTTCTGTGACTTATGTTTGCATAGTGGTTCATGAATATGTTTGCTTGTTCTCTGTAGGAGGAGATGTGTTGGGTGTCAGAGGTGACGGTGGTGTGGGTCTTGGAGGTGCATGTTTGTGACATCGTGATTGTCTTAAGTACTGTATCTTGTACAGCCATGGGTCGAGTGAGTGAGTGTTGTTAAGTGTCCTTCACTTTTTTATTTTCTTTGTAAACAGTTTAGTCCTTAAAGCCTTGTGATGGATAAAGTCTTCAGTGTGGGGAGGAGTCGAGTTGAGTTTAAGTCTGCTGCACTGTCTTCTGAGGTGGGCAATCTTCGGTGTAAGTGGGTTGTAATGTCTTCTGTTGTCTATTGGAATGCATGTTTGTCTGCATCAATTACGATGGTGTTGAACTCTGTAATGTGCCTGTTAATGCTGGCGATGGGTGTGTTATTTAGTGTGCAGCAGAGCTGTTCTGTTTCTTCAAAGAATACTGACCAGTCTGCTTTCTTGCAGCTTTTGTAAGCATAACTGCTCTGGTTTGGATAGTGTTTCTATGATACTCATGGGGGGATGATGTGTAGCATGTCTGAGCTGCACTTGCCACGTGGTATTGGGTGCAAGTGTTGGCTATGAAAATGTAATAACTGACAAGGGTGGTGTGGTCTGGGATGAAGGTATATTGTAAGATGTCGGTGAGAATGTACATGTTGTTGACTTGTGGAGCAATGTCAAGGTCTTAGCAGTTGTCCTGACTGTGTTTGTCCCAGGCAGTGTTTTCAGTATTAATGTCCCCAGCAATGATAATGCCAGGTCAGACACTGTTCTGCTACTGGTACCATGTAATCAAGTACCAGTACTACCGGTTTCATGGTCGGATTGTTGGCGACTAAACCAGCACCCCCACTGGTCTAGGCCAGTGAGGAGGGTGAACAGACACCCCAAAGGATGAAAAACAAGATCTGTTAAAGGACAGATGAGAATGTATGCCAATGGTAGGGTAGGTGGAGCTTATTAGCCTTTGTTGGCAATCCACCCAAGAGAAGGAAAATTCTGAGGTAAAACCTGGATAGCCATACTCAGGGATTCCATGCCCCTGTCCATAGGCTAGAGGTGAACCTCCTCCTGATTTGGGAGGTTCGGGTGGAGTTTGCGTCCCCTAACCATGAAAAGAAAACCTCGCGCATAACAAGAGAAGGAAGGGGGATAAGGATCGGTGCTTGTTGCCTACCCCGACCCAGTTCTGCTGGGGAGTCCTTCCTTGGGTGCCAGCCTGGTAAGGTTTTTTGGGTCCTGTCACGCTGGTACCTACCATGACAGTTGCTGGATAAAGCCATATTGAAGAGGATGTACCGATGCACCTGGCAGTGTAAATTTCAGCTTCCTAGACCCATTCTGTGGTGTGCAATCGAACACGAAAGTTATGTAATGTTAGGCACCTGATACTAGTCACACGTAGGTATTACAGTGACACATCGCACTTTTTTTTTTATTAAACAAAAAACGTTGCCAGTGGTGCAGAAAAGCTGTGAAATAACTAGATAACCATATTTTGAAGTTTTTCAGTATATGATATGCGAGGATTGAATTTTAAAAATTATATTACGAATTTATTTTGCAATTTTTGGTGGTTATTGTGTTTATGGTAAAAGAGCATAAGACAGTATGGATCAGTTGGGTCAAGGATTGTGTGGGTAAAGTTGAAAGTTGGAATACAAATGTGGGCGATTGTGTGTGTGTATGCACCAACACAAGATTGTGCTAGAAGAGCGAGAGAAGAGTTCTGGACAAATGTGGAAGTGTGCATGGAAAAGTTTGGAAGGAATGAGAGAGTGTTTTTGATTGGTGATATGAATGGTAAAGCTGGGAATGTGAAGGTGGATGGAATAGTTGGTGAGTGGGGTGTGCCTGCTGAGATAGATGAGAATGGGAGTGCATTAGTGGACATTTGTGCTGGGAGGGGGTTGGTGATAGCCAATACCCTCTTCAGGCATAAAATGATCCACAGGTATACATGGCGAGTGATGAGAAGGGTGGGTGGTGAACTGAATGAAAGGAAGGCAATGATTGATTATGTGTGTGTGGATGAAAGGATGCGAAGATGTGTAAAGGATGCAAGAGTGTATATAGGTTGGGGAAGTGGACTTTCTGACCACTACTTGGTGGTGGCCAGAATTAGAATGCAAGTAAGATGGAGGAATAGAAGAAAGGAAAGACGAGAGGAGGGAGTAGTTGCAAGGAGAGTGGAAAGGTTACAAGAGGATGAGAAAAAGGCAGGGTATAAGAGAGAAGTGGAGGAACGACTGGGCAAATATGAATTGGAGCAGATGGGAGACGTGGAAGGTGTGTGTAAGATATTTACAGAAGAAATATGTGCAGCATGTGATGTGGTGTGTGGAAGGAAGAGAAGACGGAGGGGGGTGCAAGGAACAGCATGGTGGACTGAAGAGGTGAAACAGGCTGTGGCACAAAAGAAGAAAGCATACAATGAATGGATGAGAAATAGGGGCGTGGAAGAAGTTGAGAGGCGGAAGAGAGAGTTATATGTGGAAAGAAAGAGAGAGGTGAAAATATTAGTAAGAGAGAGTAAGAAGAGAGTGGATGAGGAATTTGGAAGGAATTTGAGTGAAAAGTGAAGGGACTGTAGGAAAATGTTCTGGAGAGAAGTGAAAAGAGTAAGACAGGGTGGAAGTGAAGTTAGCAGGGGAGTGAAAGATAAAAATGGTAAATTACTAGTGGAGAAGGGAGAAAAAGTGAGCAGATGGGGAGAACACTTTAAGGAATTGTTGAACATAGAGGATGGAAGTAATGCGAGTATAAGTGGCTGGGGAATGGCTGGGAGAAGGAGGGAGGTGAGAAGACAGGAAGAAATCACTAGGACAGAAGCTGTGGAGGCAATGAAGAAAGTTAAATCGGGGAAAGCCCCAGGAATTGATGGAGTGTGTGGTGAAATGCTGAAGCATGGGGGAGAGATAGTAGAAGAATGGATGTGGAAGATGTGCAGATTGGCCTGGGAGGAAGGTAGAGTCCCGGAGGATTGGAAGTCAGGTATAATTATTCCCTTGTACAAAGGAAAAAGGGAAAAAGAAGTGTGTGGTAACCATAGGGGCATTTGTCTTCTTAGTATAATAGGAAAAGTGTATGGTAGGATACTTATAGACAGAGTTAGAGAAAGAACAGAGAAATTAGTTGGAGAAGAACAGGGAGGCTTTAGGAAGGAAAGAGGTTGTGTAGATCAGATATTCGTTCTTAGATCTTTAGTGGGAAAGTTTCTAGAGAAGGGATAGAAGTTGTATGCGGCTTTCATGGATTTGGAGAAAGCATATGACAGGGTGGATAGACAAGGATTGTGGAAAGTGTTAAGAATATATGGAGTAGATGGGAAGTTGTTGAATGCTGTGAAGAGTATGTACGATGGTGCAAAGGCTGCAGTGCGTGTGGATGGTGACCTAAGTGAATTTTTCTCTTTGAAAGTTGGTTTGAAACAGGGATGTGTCATGTCTCCATGGTTGTTCAATCTGTACATGGATGGGGTAATAAAAGAGGTACAAGGTAGGGTAGTGGATGTTGTAGTGGCCCTAGTGAGAGAGGATAGTGTTTCGAAACTCCCTGTACTGTTGTTTGCAGATGATACTGTGTTGTTGAGTGAAGACGAAGGGGAGCTGCAAGGCTTGGTGGATGAGTTTGAGAGAGTGTGTAAGAAACGGAATCTAAAGGTGAATGTAGGGAAGAGTAAAGTGATGGTCTTTGAGAGAGGTGAAGTTAGTGAATGTACAGCGAGGTTGGATGGGGAGGAATTGGAAAATGTGAGTACGTTTAAGTACTTGGGTAGTGTGATGAGTAAGGATGGAGGTTTGGAGGGTGAAGTGCTTGAAAGGGTACAGCAGGGAAGAAAGGTTGCTGGTTCTTTGAAAGCAGTGATAAGAAACAGGGAAGTGAGCATGGAAGTGAAAAAGTTACTACATGACAGTATTGTGATACCAACTCTAACGTACGGAAGTGAAGCTTGGACATTGTTGGAAGGACACAAGTCAAGAATGAGAGCAGTGGAATTGAGTTATTTAAGAGGAGCCTGTGGAGTCACGTGGAGACACAGGCTGACGAATGAGGATATAAAGGAGCGTTGTGGTGTGCATGTGGATGTGATAGGAAGCGTTATGAGGAACACACTGAGGTGGTTTGGTCATGTGGAGAGGATGGAGGGTGAAAGACTGACGAAGAGAGTGTATGTGAGTGAGGTGGAGGGGGGAAGAGGGAGGGGGAGGCCGAGGATGAGATGGAGGGATGGGGTGGAGAGGTATATGAGAGAGGGAGGTGTGAGTTGGGAGCAGGGCAGTGAAATGGCGGGGGACAGGGCGACTTGGAGGCGATTTGTTTGTGGCCACCCCAAACGGGATTGAGGCATCTGGCAATAGATAGATAGATAGATAGAACTTTTTTTTTTTTGCCCCCTGTGGGTAGGGTTTTTTTTCAAGAATACTCCCCTAGTATCCCTGCTTGTCGTACAAGGCGACTAAAAGGGTTGTCAGAGGGTTAATGTCCTTCCCCGGAAAACAACTAACTAACAAGATGAACAAGAAGCCTCGGACAAGGACTGACCAAAAGATGACGACCCAGGACCGGACAAAGGACATGGTAATCACAACATGGAATGTATGAGGTGCGAATGATGAGGTGAAAGAGAGAGAAATTGTCCAGGTGCTTGAGGGTGCAAAAGTTGATGTACGTGGAGTAACTGAAACTAAATGGAGAGGTGAGAGTGTGAGAGAATGGGAGTATGGATAGGGTATATGTGCAGGAGTAGGTGAGAATGAGAGGGCAAACGAAGGAGTATGTATAGTTGTGAGTAAAAGATGGAAGAAGAACATAAGAGAGTATGGATCAGTTGGGTCAAGGATTGTGTGGGTAAGATTGAAAGTTGAAATACGAATGTGGGCAATTGTGTGTGTGTATGCGCCAACGCAAGATCATGCAAGCAGAGTGAGAGAAGAGTTCTGGACAAATGTGGAAGTGTGCATGGAAAAGTTTGGAAGGAATGAGAGAGTGTTTTTGATCGGTGATATGAATGGTAAAGTAGGGAATGTGAAGGTGGATGGGATAGATGGTGAGTGGGGTGTGCCTGTTGAGATAGATGAGAATGGGAGTGCATTAGTGGACATTTGTGCTGGGAGGGGGTTCGTGATAGCCAATACCCTCTTCAGGCACAAAACGATCCACAGGTATACATGGCGAGTGATGAAAAGGATGGGTGGTGAACAAATGAAAGGAAGGCAATAATTGATTATGTGTGTGTGGATGAAACGATGCGAAGATGAGTAATGGATGCAAGAGCTCATAGAGGTTGGGAGAGTGGACTTTCTGACCACTACTTGCTGGTGGCCAGAATCAAGATCCAAATAAGATGGAGAAATAGAGGAAGGGAAGGATGGGAAGAAGGAGTATTTGCAAGGAGAGTGGAAAGGTTACAAGAGGATGAGAAAAAGGCAGAATATAAGAGAGAAGTGGAGGAACGACTGGACAAATATGAATTGGAGCAGATGGGGGACGTGGAAGGTGTGTGCAGGATACTTACAGAAGAAATATGTCCAGCATGTGATGTGGTGTGTGGGATGAAGAGAAGATGGACGGGGGTGCAAGGAATGAAGAGGTGTGGGATGAAGAGAAGATGGACGGGTGGTGGAATGAAGAGGTGAGACAGGCTGTGGCACAAAAGAAAGCATACAATGAATGGATGAGAAATAGGGGCATGGAAGAAGTTAAGAGGCGGAAGAAAGAGTTATATGTAGAAAGAGAGTGGTGAAAAGATTAGTAAGAGAGAGTAAGAAGAGTGTGGATGAGGAATTTGGAAGGAAAATTTGAGTGTAAAGTGGAGGGACTGTAAGAAAATGTTCTGGAAAGAGGTGAAAAGAGTAAGACAAGGTGGAAGTGAAAATAGCAGGGGAGTGAAAGATAAAAATGGTAGATAACTAGTGGAGATGGGAGAAAAAGTGGGAAGATGGAGAGAACACTTTATGGTGAAATGCCGAAGCATGGGGGAGAGATAGCAGTAGAATGGACGTGGAAGATGTGCAGATTGGCCTGGGAGGAAGGTAGAGTCCTGGAGGATTGGAAGTCAGGTATAAGTATTCCCTTGCACAAAGGAAAAGGGGAAAAAGAAGTGTGTGGTAATCATAGGGGCATCTGTCTTCTTAGTGTAATAGGAAAAGTGTATGGTAGGATACTTATTGACAGAGTTAGAGAAAGAACAGAGAAATTAGTTGGAGAAGAACAGGGAGGCTTTAGGAAGGGAAGAGGTTGTGTAGATCAGATATTCATTCTTAGATCTTTAGTGGAAAAGTTTCTAGAGAAAGGAAAGAAGTTGTATGCAGCTTTCATGGATTTGGAGAAAGCATATGACAGGGTGGATAGACAAGGATTGTGGAAAGTGTTAAGAATATATGGAGTAGATGGGAAGTTGTTGAATGCTGTGAAGAGTATGTATGAGGGTGCTAAGGCTGCAGTGCGTGTGGATGGTGAACTGAGTGAATTTTTCTATTTGAAGGTTGGGTTGAAACAGGGATGTGTCATTTCTCCATGGTTGTTCAATCTGTACATGGATGGGATAATAAGAGGTACAAGGTAGGGTAGTGGATGTTGGAGTGGCCCTGATGAGAGAGAACAGTGTTTGGAAACTCCCTGTACTGTTGTTTGCAGATGATACCGTGTTGTTCAGCGAAGACAAAGGAGAGCTGCAAGGCTTGGTGGATGAGTTTGGGAGAGTGTGTAAGAAACGGAATCTAAAGGTGAATGTAGGGAAGAGTAAAGTGATGGTCTTTGAGAGAGGTGAAGTCAGTGAATGTACAGCGAGGTTGGATGGTGAGGAATTGGAAAATGTGAGTACGTTTAAGTACTTGGGTAGTGTGATGAGTAAGGATGAAGGTTTGGAGGGTGAAGTGCTTGAAAGGGTACAGCAGGGAAGAAAGGTTGCTGGTTCCTTGAAAGCAGTGATAAGAAACAAGGAAGTGAGCATGGAAGTGAAAAAGTTACTACATGACAGTATTGTGATACCAATTCTAATACAGTATATGGAAGTGAAGCTTGGATGTTGTTGGAAGGACACAAGTCAAGAGTGAGAGCAGTGGAAATGAGTTATTTAAGAGGAGCCTGTGGAGTCACATGGAGAGACAGGCTGATAAATGAGGATATAAAGGAGCGTTGTGGTGTGGATGTGGATGTGATAGGAAGCGTTATGAGGAACACACTGAGGTGGTTTGGCCATGTGGAGAGGATGGAGGGTGAAAGACTGACGAAGAGAGTGTATGTGAGTGAGGTGGAGAGGGGGAGGGGGAGGGGGAGGCCGAGGATGAGATGGAGGGATGGGGTGGAGAGGTATATGAGAGAGGGGGGTGTGAGTTGGGAGCGGTGCAGTGAAATGGCGGGGGACAGAGCGACATGGAGGTGATTTGTTTGTGGCCACCCCAAACGGGATTGAGGTGTCTGGCAATAGATAGATAGATAGACTTATTTTTGTAGTCTGGGTGGTGGAGTTTGTTGGAAAAGAGAGGCGAGAGTGTCTGTCTTCAGACCTATGTGAGAAAAACATCATCCCTTGAGTGTACAGGATGGACAGTGAGGGCTGAAATGCGAGACAATCTGTCATTCGCACTGCACATGAGCTGATTAGCAGGAAGGGAAAGGAGGCCTTTCAACCCACAAAAGCATCATGTGAACATGGAAAACCTTCCTGTTATGCTTGTAAAAGGCAAAGAATATGTAAAATTATTCAAAACAGTACAACAAACCTGAGCAAATAGGTAAAGATACCAAACAAAAATTAATTTTCATTATATTTTCATGTCTTTTTTGCTTATGCCTGTGTTTACTTATAATCATAAACAGGGTGGTTGTGTGTGTTTCGCAAGGGAGGAGAAAGATGATATTTCCTGTCTGGGTCAAGATAATGGGTATAACTATGTGTGTTTAGGCATGGCCACGAGTGAAAAAATCGTACATCCACTGATCACGGCAACAGGTGGTGAACTGACAGATGAGGCGCGAGAGCGTGAAGTGGAGGTCAGTCTCATGTCCCAGATGTTCATTCACTTCACAAAAGTTTTCCCAGTTTATACAAGTCGCACTGCATCCAATGATCCAAACCAGTACAACACACCTGAGCAAACAGGTAAAGATACCAAGACAAAAATGTATTTTTCTCTTATTATCATGTCTTCTTTGTCTATGCCTGTATTTATTCATAATTGTAAACAGGATGGTTGTGTGTGTTTCGCAAGGGAGGACAAAGATGATATTTTGTGTGGGTCGGGATAATGGGTGTAGTTGTGCTTTTTTAGACATGGCCACGAGCGAAAAAATAAAAAATCCACTCATCACAGCAGCAGGCTCTGAACTGCTTGATGGAGTGTATGGGAGTGTTGTGTAGGTCAGTCTGAAGACATTCAGAACGCTCATTCACAGCCCAAAAATTTCTGCTGTTTTTTATAGGCCACGCTCAAACGACGCCTGCGGCCATTTATCGGCAAAACGTCATTCGACACTGGTAGTCACGGAGGGATTAAGCGTGCTACTCTGGCAGCAGCTGATGAGTGTACTGGCGACTGCCCGATATCAAGGAGGGGATTCACCTCACAGGGAAAACTGACCATAAGTGAGGAGAGTCGTGCTGCCAGACTGGCTGGGGACCAGGAATAGCAAAGACTTCTGTCTTGATGGGCATGAGTTTCACTGAGAAGGGACAAGGACAGGGATGTCAGGGAAATCACTGAGGAGGTGGAAAGCTGTTTTCATACAAATGACCTTTGACTCACCTGCCAGGCCCTGAAGAAGCTCTACTCCAGACCCAACTCTCAGATTAACTCTGTTTGGACACCAGATGGATGACTCATGTTGGAGACAATTAAGTACAGAGCTCACTGGGCTGAGTACTTTGAGCAGCTGTACATGGCTAAAGCTCCCAGTGGAGAGCTTCCATCGGCTAGTGTACAACCACTGACTGCTGTCCCACCAATGACTCGTGTCGGGGACAAGTAAGTATAGAGCTCATTGGGCTGAGTACTTTGAGCAGCTGTACCTGGCTAAACCTCCCAGTGGTGGGATTCCATCAGTTGGTGTACAACCACTGACTGCTGTCCCACCAACTGACAAAGCCATGCCTTCTCTAGAAGAAATCAAGAAGCCAGTGACTAGGCTGAAAAGTGGTAGGCCAGGTGGTGTTTGTGACATCCCACCAGAATTGATCAAAACTGGGGACGAAGTCATGATCAGGGGCTTACATGCAGTCATGGAAGCCGTTTGGCAGACTGGTATCATTCCTCCAGACTGGACAAAGGGTTTGGACACCCCTACCTGGAAAGGAAAGGGAAACCTGCATGACTGTAGCAACTACAGTGGTATTACAGTGCTCAGTGTGCTAAGCAAAGTTTTGGCTCACATTCTTGCATGTCCAGGACCATTTGCTAAAGTTTCAGAGGCCTGAGCAATTCAGATTCACACATATGAAGTCTATTGTTGACCGTATCCTAGCTCTTTGAGTTCTTGCAGAACACTGTTTTGAGTTTCAACAAGGTCTCCTAACAGCCTACCATATATGGATCTCAAAATGGTGTTTGACTCAGTAAATCAGAAGGTACTATGAGAACTCCTGCGGCTCCGTGGGATCCCTGCAGGGATAATCCGACTGATTGCTGATTTGTACTCAAACACTGACAGTACCGTCAAGCTTGGGTGGGGAACATCTGACTTCTTCCCTGTAAGTTCTGGTGTAAGACAGGGATGTGTCCTTGCTCCCACACTTTCCAACTCATGTATGGATTGGGTACAGGACTGGGCTGTGAGTTGAAGTCACTGTGGGGCATCAATTGGCAACTTCAGGGTTACCGACCTTGACTCTGCTGATGATGCAGTTATCCTAATGGAGTTGTTGGAGACACTACTGGGTTCATTTTGTTTCGTTTCATTATTAAAGGCTCCAACATGCCTGCAAGCGTCGGCCTTGGTCACCTAATGGCGGCTCTCCATGCTGCACGATCTATTGCAGCCTCCCTGTTCAGTCCCTTAACCCTGAGGTCAAACTTAATGACCTCATCCCATGTCTTTCTTGGTCTACCCCTCATAACCCCACCCCCAATATTAACACTTCTCACCTTCCTCACCCAATTATCATCCCCCATCCTCTTCACATGCCCAAACCATCTCAATCTACCTCTCCTCATCACAACATCAATACACTCCAGTCCCATCCTACCTCTCAACTCTTCCATCGTAAACCCAGCCCCCTCCGGACCTTGAACGCAGGGAAGCATTACACAGCCACCTAATCATTGTCATTTCTATACGTCTGAGCCTGCGAATCTCCTCCTTCTTTACCACCCAGGTCTCACTAGCATACAGCATACACTCCTAACACATGCTGCATACAAAGACCCCTTAGCACACAGGGAGAGTCCTCTCATTGTCAGGAGAGGCTAGAGCTCCCTGAACTTCTTCTACCACTTCTCACCCTAACCACAGAGCTAGCTCCAGCCCCATCTCCACCACACAACATGTCTCCCAAATAACAAAACTCTTCCACACACTCAAGAGATTCACCAGCAAGTTCAATCCTTTCACGCCTGACGATCTCCACTTGCTCTCCCCAACAGTCCGTACATGTAAAATCAGCATTATCTCGCAGTCTACCTCTGATACCACTACATCTCTTGTGCACCCATTTATCACAAATACCGCACAAGATGAAATTACTTCCCACGCCATTGTGGCAAACTGCACATGGCCACACTCCCTCGTCTTTGACAGTACCGCCACCAACTCTAGATATCATCACTTTTGTTTTATCTGCATTTACCCTTAAGCCCTTTTGCCCCATACCATCTCTCCACTTCCTAAACCCTTCCTCCGCCTCCCTTTCGTTCTCTGCAATCAACACCAAAACATCAGCATACAACATCTCCTGCGGGAGTCCATTTCTGAAGTCACATGAGAGGGCTTCAAGTACCATGATAAACAACATGGGACTCAAAACTGACCCGATGCACACCAACGTTCACGGAAAACTCATCACTCAAATCTTCATTCACTCTTACCTGGGTGCGAGCACCCACATACATAGCCATGACCACCCTAACCAGCCACTCCTCCATGCCAAACTTTCTCATTGCCCACTTCACCACCTGTCTAAAGACTGTCAAAGGCCTTTTCCAAATCAACAAAAACAAAATATAGACCCCTTTTCTTACCAATATATTTTTCCTGAAGCTGTCTAACAATGAATATGGCATCAGTGGTCCCCCTGCCTGGCATAAACCCAAACTGCATCTCATCAATAATCACTCTTTCCTAATCATACCTTCCAAAACTCTCTCCATGACCTTCATTATCTGATCTAAATGCTTTTTACCTCTATAATTTCCTCTTTCCAGGGCATCACCCTTTCCTTTATACACATTTCCAATTACACTCTTCAGCCAATCATTTAGGACAACACACTCATAAATAATCATATTTATCAGGTCAGTGACTAACATCACCCCTATATCTCCTGAGGCCTTCAACATTTTGGCAGTCAACCCAGACCCACCTGCTGCTTTCCCCACCTTCATCCTGCCTATTGCCTCACTCACAGTAGCAGCATCAATCAAAGGCCAAGGGCCAAACACTGGATCTGCTGGCTCCAAACCTTCCCTGTCCCAGTCAAACTCCTCATTCAACAACCAGCTATAATGCTCTCTCCATGCATCTTTAATATCTTCACTGTTCACCACTACCCTTCTTTCATCATTCTTCACACACTGCCCACCTATAATATCCCAATTATCTCTCTTCATCTGATTTGCCACCTTAAATATCATATTTTTCCTTCCCCATGATTTAGGTTATCAAGTAAAAGTCCCTGTGACTCAGACTTCGCCCTGTATACCTCTCTTCTAGCCCTATGCTTGGCAGCCAAGTATTCCTCCTTGCTGCCACCCTTTTTCCATTCCTGGAAAAGCCTTCTTTTCTCCTTAACTGCAGCTTCTACACCCTCATCTCAGCACCAAGTTACTTTATGTCTTGGTGGTCCTCTTGTCCAACCGCATATTACATCAGTAACTCTCAAGAGATTGTTCTTGAGGGCTCTGTACTGTTCATTAACGCCTCTGTCTACAGCTCCCTGTTCAGCCACCACTCTCCTCATCTTGCTATAGAAGGCATCCCTTACTACTGTACTTGGTTTTCCAGCTTCCATATTTTCCTCCTAAGTACATAAGTCCTCTTTTTCATCATTCGTTCTTTAAGCACTATATCACAAATCAATAGTTTGTGCTGCTGCACACTCCTCACTTCCTATAACTTTAACATCCCTTCCTATAACTTGAGGAATTTCATGAGAATGCAAAGCTATTGGGATTAAAGGTCTCTTGGGCCAAGACCAAGGTCAAGGAATTTGGTGGCTTGTTGAATGAAGCAGTTCAGTCTGGTCAAGCATGTGGTGAGGATATAGAAGGCTTGGAAAGATTCGCTTATCTGGGTAGTATGGTCCATAACTACAGTAATTCAGACAGTGAGATCTCTCGTCATACTGGTCTGACCTACAGGGTTATGGATTCACTAAATTAGGGTATTTGACACTGTCATTGTTTGTGCAGAAGGATGAAAGTTCACATCTTCAAGACGCTGGTGATCCCTGTCTTACTTTATGGCTGTGAGACATGGACACTAAACAGTGACTTGAAGCAGCGAACTGACTCCTTTGGTACTATGTGACTTCGCAGGATCATGGGATATAGTTTGTATAACTGGATGCATAATGAGCGACTATTTAGTGAGACTGAATCGAGGTCTATTACTCACATAATACGTCAATACCAGCTCC
Organism: Coenobita brevimanus; assembly: GCF_032717465.1. Lineage (NCBI taxonomy): Eukaryota > Metazoa > Arthropoda > Malacostraca > Decapoda > Coenobitidae > Coenobita > Coenobita brevimanus. Next base: position 39,064,311 of record NC_136966.1, read on the forward strand.
AGCTTTATGGGCACATGGCCCACTTTTCTGAGGCTGATCTTGCTCATGGGGTGGTCTCTGAATGAGTTAACCCAGGGTAGATAAAGCCAAGGGGAAGGACACGTAACTCATGGCCAGAGCAGGTTGATCACTCCTGTAGGGAGATACTTAGAAGGGGAAGAGTCACTGTCTGCAGGGCTGCATATAGAGGGACCCGAGCGGGTGGAGTCAGACGATAAGTGAGGCTAAGTGCCCTGCAGCGTTTGCCCCTTCTTGAGTGATTGATTGATATGTTAGAGGTCGGTGCTGAGGGTGGTACTGTGCTAGTACAATGTGGGTTGTGTCAGGGAGATGAGAGAAACAGGCAATCATTGGAAATGCCAAAAATGAAATGACTCAAAGGATCCCTTGAAAAGATAAATAGGCATTGTACCAGATGTGACCATGAAGGAATTGGAAGAATATAAAAAGTTGAGAAAGGAACTGAAGATTAAATAAAATGAAAGAGAAAAAAGAGAGATCATCAAGACAGAACATCTGGGTTAATGCCTAGAGAGAGAAAAAACAACACCAATGGGGACAGCAGCAGCAGCAGGAGCATTGGCAACAACAGCAGCGGAAGGTACTCGGGCACCGTGAGGGGCAGGTCCTCAAAGTCAGGGGTCACCTAGACATGAAAGGCACCCAGATTCTTGCTGCAGCCTCCACAAACCCAAACCATCCACTACATTACATGGCAGCACATCCATCCACACCAAGGAACATCAAAACAACACCCAGCACACAATATTATACACAAATATCGTCATCTCTCCCCTCTCGCCCACCTCAGACCAGCTTCCAGAAGCATATTCACACTCAGATCACTCGCTGCTCCATTCAGTCACTTAAAGACAACACACAGCTGCATGCATGGCCTCCTGACATCCACCCTTCTGAATCCTATCTCCCTCGTGAGGACAGGGTCCACCTGGCCAGGCTGAGATGTGGGCACCATCCAGCCCTCTTAAGCTACCAGAAGAGGCTGGATGACTCCGTCGCTGATGCCTGTCCAGGATGTAACACAGAACCCCATACTATTAAGCACAGTATGGAAGACTGCACTGCACACAATCGGTAGAAGACTGTAGAACTGGTCGAGCAGGGCAGTACTCCCAAGGTGGATGGAATGCAGATGACAGGGAGAGCTGGAGCTCCTGTTTCATCAGCCCTCGGGACTAGCTCCCAACCATCCCCCTTTGCTGAAGTTTTTCAGTGTCTCAGTAACAGGAGAGTAGACCAGCATGCTCTCCAATACAAATTTCTCTAACTATCAACACCAAACTACATGCACAGTACAAACTACACTTTTCATTCATTCATTCATTCATTGCCAGACGCCATGTATCCCAACGGGGTGGCCAAGGGCTTAGAGTTAATTGTTTTACAGGGAGGGGCACTAATCCTCCACCAACCCCACATGACACGTAGGGATGCCAACAGCATCTGGTGTTCCCAGGCGGTCACCCATCCAAGTACTAACCAGACCTTACAAAATTCAACAATCATGGCATTTTTACACACAGCCTCGAAGTCCCCAGGGGGGGGACCATAAATGCCCCCACCTTCTGCCCCTCTCCTGGTGATGACTCGAGCTGCCTAGAACCACAGTCTGACTCACTTCTTCTTCATTTCTGTAACATTCGTGGCCTTTCCTCAAACTTTTGCTCTGTTGAGCAACACCTCTCCTCCTCTAAACCTCACCTTCTTTTCCAAACTAAGACTCAGCTGTCTGAAGCAACTGACAGCAAACCCTTTTCTGTTTCCTCCTACTTTCTCTATACTCATTTCAAAGCCAAAGGTGGCTGTTGCGTATATATATGCAACGACTTATCTTGCTCTCGTGTTCCTGAACTCGATTCTTCTGAATTCTCTACACTCTGGCTTCGGCTTTCCTGTCACTCTCTGACTAATTATAGCTGCGCTGTTTACTTATCTCCTAATTCTACTGACTCAAAAATTCTTCGACTATCTTACTTCTACAATGCAACACGTTCTATCCATTTCTCCTTTCTCTGAAATCTCCATTCTAGGAGATTTCAATGTTCACCACCACCTTTGGCTCTCCTCTCCTTTCACTGATCCACCTGGTGAACAAGCGTACACCTTTTCTATCCTCAATGACCTAGAGCAGCTTGTACAGCACCCTACCCATATCCCTGTCCGCCTTGGAGAGAGCTCCAACATACTTGACCACTTCCTTACAACTAATCCATCTGCTTACACTGTTAATCTTTTCTCTCCGTTGGGCTCCTCCAATCACAACCTTATCACCTTAACCTGTCCTATCACTCTGGTACGGCCTTTGGACCCTCCAAAGAAGCGTCGTCTGTGGCACTTTGGAGCTGCAGACTGAGAGGCCCTCAGGCAGTACTTCTTTGATTTTCCCTGGAATGATTACTGCTTCCATGGCCGGGAGCTATCTGAGTGTGCCTTGCGCATTACGGAGGTAATTCTCTCAGCATGGATGCATCCATTCCTTTCTCATATCCTTTGACTAATGCAAGAAAACCTTGGTTTAATCACACTTGTTCTAATGCTGTCCGCAACAAGGAGAGGGCCTATAAAAAGTACTGGAGCCAACCCGCCCCTGAATCAAATCTTTTATACGTTTCTGCCCGGAATTGTGCAAAGTCTGTTCTTTGCTCTGCTAAAAATAATTTCATCCATACTAAATGCTCTCAACTCTCCAACTCAAATTCTTCCCGCTCCTTCTGGCATCTTGCCAAAAACCTTTTTAACAACTTTACCTCATCATCCTTCCCTCCTCTTTTCTACTCTGATGAGTCTGTAGCTATTTCTTCTACTGATAAAGCAGATCTCTTCGCTCAGACTCTCTCCTCCAATTCCACCTCAGACGATTCCGGTGTTGTTCCTCCATCACTTCCCCCCCCCTCTGACTTCCTCATGGCTGACATTAAAATTTCTTCAGCTGATGTATTTTCTGCCATCACAGGCCTCAATACTAACACGGCATATGGGCCTGATGGAGTCCCTCCTGTTCTTCTCAAGAACTATGCTTCTGTGCTTAAACCCTGCCTAGGCAAACTCTTTCGCCTTTGTCTGTCAACTTGTACCTTTCCTTCTTGCTGGATGTTTGCTCTCATTCAGCCAGTCCCAAAGAAGGGTGACCATTCCCAACTCTCTAACTATCATCCACTTGCTTTAACATCCTGTATCTCAAAAGTTTTCGAGTCAATTCTTAATAGAAAAATTTTAAAGCATCTTTTCTATCATAACCTTCTTTCTGATCGTCAGTAGGGGTTCCATCAGGGACGCTCCACTTGCGATCTTCTCACCTACCTTTCAGACTCCTGGTCATCCTCCTTTTGGGACTTTGGCGAAAGCTTTGCTATTGCACTTTACATCTCAAAGGCTTTCGATCGAGTCTGGCATAAATCTTTAATTTCCAAACTGCCCTCTTACGGTTTCTATCCTTCTATCTGTGCCATCATCTCTAGCTTCCTTTCTAGTCATTCTGTAGCCGCTGTTGTAGAGGCCATCGTTCTTCTAGATCTATCAACAGTGGTGTTCCTAAGGGCTCTGTCCTATCACCAACTCTCTTCCTTTTATTCATCAATGACCTTCTAAGCTGTACATCTAACCCTATCTACTTGTACGCTGATAACTCTACCCTTCACCTTTCCATTCGGTTCCCGCAATGTCCATCTCAGCAGTTACTTCAACAAACAAGGGATGAGGCTATGGCACACCTAATGTCTGACTTGGCTCATATCTCTGACTGGGGTAAAAATAATCTTGTTGTTTTTAATGCATCTAAGACTCAGTTCTTACACCTATCAATCCAACAAAATCTTCCACAGGTGTACCCACTAATGTTTAATAATATTCAGCTTAATCTTGCATCATCCCTGAAGTTGCTTGGGGTTTCATTTACTCGGGACTTGTTTTAGAAAGATCATATTATATCTCTTGTAAAATCTGCTTCCAAGAGATTAGGTGTGCTAAGCCGACTCCGTTCCTTCTTTACTCCTGCACAATTGCTGACTCTATACACGGGTTTTGTTCACCCCTGTGTGGAGTACAACTCTCATGTGTGGGGAGGTTCTCCACATACAGCTCTTCTCAATAGGGTGGAGTCAAAAGCTTTCCGTCTCATTAACTCTCCTCCTCTTACCGACTCCCTTCAACCTTTGTCTCTTCGCCGCAGTGTTGCATCTTTATCTCTTTTCTATCGCTACTTGAAGGGTCACTGCTCCTCTGAACTGTCTGCTTGCATTCCTCCACCTCTACGACGAGCGCGTAGCACCCGTCTAGCAGCAAACTCTCATCCCTTTTCTGTCCAACTCTCTAATGCAAGAGTTAACCGTTACTCCCAGTCTTTCATTTATGCAACAGGTCAGCTCTGGAACTGTCTCCCTCTGTCTGTATTTCCTCCTGCCTATGATCTCCAGTCTTTCAAACGCAGTGTGTCCAGGCATCTCAAAATGATCGGATCTTGAATTTGGCTCTCTATTGTATTTTGTTTTTCTCTTGGAGGGAACTGTTACTGCGGGCTCATGGCCTTTGGTTCCTTCTTCCTCGCATTAAAAAAAAAAAAAAAAAAAAAAAAAAAAAAAAAAACTTATACACAGGACACCTTCCTCTACAAGATGCCAGGCAGGGACAATGCCTTACCCAGTGTGACCTGCCCACCCCCCCTGCACGCCATTGTCTCAGCAATTCACCTGTTACCAGTGACCTGGCCAGTAAAGCCATGTCATGCCACGGTGCAAAATTCAGGGCCAGAGTGATTCCCCAATCGATGACAATGTGGAGGAAAAAATTTACATAGCATTAGAGGAAGTAACAGTCAGAAATGATGATCAGGTAACTTCGCCAAAAAAGGTCTGGTATGTTGATGTGTTTCATGAGTGAAACAATGCGTATATTGCCTATATTATTGTGTGAAAACCAATATTCTCTTCTATTACATATTAATTCGTACCAAATAAATAAATAAATACCGTTTATGAGTGGTGTGGAATGGTTACACTCCCACAGGACTCGTTTTCTTTGGAGCCATCCTGATAGAAAACACAGTAAGGTGAGGAGGTACTGGTACCTGTATCGAGTATTTTAAACCTCAGGTGAGCGATTTCTCTATGATTTTTCGATGTTTCTCACCAAAAGCGGAGGTTTGGGCCAAAAAAAAATTTTTCCAAAAATGGTCGGGATTTGGGGGGGAGTCAGTGGTGGAAAAGTGGTCGGGTTGGGGCGGGTTAAAATAGCGAGTGTTATGAAGGTAGATAGTATCAGGAAAACAGATGACAGAAAATGAGGAATACTGGTAATGATACTTTATTTGTGTAATGACAATATTAAGGTAAATAAACTAAAAAACTTGTAATAATGATCTACTATGTTGATGTAGGTAACTATAACAGAGCTAAGTATAAAATTACACTAGTGTATAGGTACCTTACAGACAAAAGAAACTGACACAACCTAATCCCAAACACAGAAGAACTAGGTCATTTCTGACCTTTCACTTACCCCCGCTTCTATACCTTTCCCACACTCTCCTCACTGTACCTCATCAGCCATAAATGACCCAGTTCTTGTGTGCCTGGGATGAAAAAGCATTTGTTTCTTTTTGTCTTCACCTGTACTGGCATACATCAGTAAATGATAAGGTTCTGAATATTTCAGTTAGCAAAAGTGACTAACATTATGAGAAAATTAAAAAGGATCCAGACTTTGTCATGGGCAATTTTAATAAGAACATAAGGAACTGTGATGGGTGAGTTGCCCCAAGCTAGGCAGTTCCAACATGAATGTGATTAAACTACCAGAATACGACAAGGAAAGCGAAGAAGGCTCTACCCCATCCTCCAAATGATCCAGCCAAAACCAGCAAGAAAAAGAGAGAAAGAACACCAAGCAGAACAGAAAAATTCTATCTATCTATTGCCAGACGCCTCAATCCCGTTTGGAGTGGCCACAAACAAATCGCCTCCAAGTCGCCCCGTCCCCCGTCATTTCACTGCCCTGCTCCCAACTCACACCCCCCTCTCTCATATACATCTCCATCCCATCCCTCCATCTCATCCTCGGCCTACCCCTCCCTCTTCCCCCCTCCACCTCACTCACATACACTCTCTTCGTCAGTCTTTCACCCTCCATCCCCTCCACATGGCCAAACCACCTCAGTGTGTTCCTCATAACGCTTCCTATCACATCCACATCCACACCACAACGATCCTTTATATCCTCATTCGTCAGCCTGTCTCTCCATGTGACTCCACAGGCTCCTCTTAAATATGGTAACTCATTTTCACTGCTCTCACTCTTGACTTGTGTCCTTCCAACAATGTCCAAGCTTCACTTCCGTACATTAGAGTTGGTATCACAATACTGTCATGTAGTAACTTTTTCACTTCCATGCTCACTTCCCTGTTTCTTATCACTGCTTTTAAAGAACCAACAACCTTTCTTCCCTGCTGTACGGTACCCTTTCAAGCACTTCACCCTCCAAACCTCCATCCTTTCACATCACACTACCCAAGTACTTAAACGCACTCACATTTTCCAATTCCTCACCATCCAACCTCGCTGTACATTCACTGACTTCACCTCTCTCAAAGACCATCACTTTACTCTTCCCTACATTCACCTTTAAATTCCGTTTCTTACACACTCTCCCAAACCTATCCACCAAGCCTTGCAGCTCCCCTTCGTCTTCACTCAACAACACAGTATCATCTGCAAACAACAGTACAGGGAGTTTCCAAACACTATCCTCTCTCACCAGGGCCACTCCAACATCCACTACCCTACCTTGTACCTCTTTTATTACCCCATCCATGTACAGATTGAACAACCATGGAGACATGACATATCCCTGTTTCAACCCAACTTTCAAAGAGAAAAATTCACTTAGTTCACCATCCACACGCACTGCAGCCTTCGCACCATCGTACATACTCTTCACAGCATTCAACAACTTCCTATCTACTCCATATATTCTTAACACTTTCCACAATCCTTGTCTATCCACCATGTCATACGCTTCCTCCAAATCCATGAAAGCCGTATACAACTTCTTTCCCTTCTCTAGAAACTTTTCCACTAAAGATCTAAGAACGAATATCTGATCTACACAACCACTTCCCTTCCTAAAGCCTCCCTGTTCTTCTCCAACTAATTTCTCTGTTCTATCTCTAACTCTGTCAATAAGTATCCTACCATACACTTTTCCTATTATACTAAGAAGACAAATGCCCCTATGATTACCATACACTTCTTTTTCCCCTTTTCCTTTGTCTATCTATCTATTGCCAGACGCCTCAGTCCCGTTTGGGGTGGCCACAAACAAATTGCCTCCAAGTCGCCCTGTCCCCCGCCATTTCACTCCCCTGCTCCCAACTCACACCCCCCTCTCTCATATACCTCTCCACCCCATCCCTCCATCTCATCCTCGGCCTCCCCCTCCCTCTTTCCCCCTCCACCTCACTCACATACACTCTCTTCATCAATCTTTCACCCTCCATCCTCTCCACATGGCCAAACCACCTTTGTACAAGGGAATAATTATACCTGACTTCCAATCCTCCGGGACTCCACCTTCCTCCCAGGAGTAGACTGTAGCACCAGTCGAGCAGGGCAGTACTCCCGAGGTGGATGGAAAGCTGATGACAGGGAGTGCTGGAGCTCCCGTTTCGTCAGCCCTCAGGACTAGTTCCTGACCATCCCCCTTTGCTGAACTTTTTCAGTGTCTCAGTTACACAGAGAGTAGCCCAGAATGCTCTCCAGTACAAATTTCTCTAACTATCTTCACCAAACTACATGCACAGTACACACTACACTTCCTATTCAAAATTCACAAAAATGGCGTCGATTAATCAAGCCTCGGAGTCCCCAGGGGGGGGACCATAAATGCCCCCACCATCTGCCCCTCTCCCGGTGACGACTCGAGGTGCCTGGAACCACTGTCTGACTCTCTTCTTCTTCATTTCTGCAACATTCGCGGCCTTTCATCTAACTTTCGCTCTGTTGAGCACCACCTTTCCTCCTCTAAACCTCACCTTCTTTTTCTGACGGAGACTCAGCTGTCTGAGGCAACCGACAGCAAACCCTTTTCTGTATCCTCCTACTTTCTCTATACTCATTTCAAAGCCAAAGGTGGCTGTTGTGTATACATACGCAACGACTTATCTTGCTCTCGTGTTCCTGAACTTGATTCTTCTGAATTCTCCACACTCTGGCTTCGGCTTTCCTGTCATGCTCTGACTAAATATATCTGTGCTGTTTACTTATCCCCTAATTCTACTGACTATCAAAAATTCTTCGACTATCTTACTTCTACGATGGAACACATTCTGTCCATTTCTCCTTTCTCTGAAATCTCCATTCTTGGAGATTTCAATGTTCACCACCACCTTTGGCTCTCCTCTCCTTTCACGGATCCACCTGGTGAACAAGCCTACATCTTTTCTATCCTTAATGACCTAGAGCAGCTTGTACAGCACCCTACCCGTATCCCTGACCGCCTTGGAGAGAGCTCCAACATACTTGACCTCTTCCTCACAACTAATCCTTCTGCTTACTCTGTTAATCTTTTCTCTCCGTTGGGCTCCTCCGATCACAACCTTATTACCTTATCCTGTCCTATCACTCCGGTACGGCCTGTGGACCCTCCAGGGAAACGTCATCTGTGGCATTTGGAGCCGCGGACTGGGAGGCCCTCAGGCAGTACTTCTTTGATTTTCCCTGGAATGATTATTGCTTCCATGGCCGTGAGCCATCTGAGTGTGCCTTGCGCATTACGGAGGTTATTCTCTCGGGCATGGAAGCATACATTCCTTTCTCATATCCTTTGACTAACGCAAGAAAGCCTTGGTTTAATCACGCTTGTTCTAATGCTGTCCGCAACAAGGAGAGGGCCTACAAAAGGTACCGGAGCCAACCCACCCCTGAATCACATCATCTTTACGTTTCTGCCCGGAATCGTGCTAAGTCTGTTCTTCGCTCTACTAAAAATAATTTCATCCATACTAAATGCTCTCAACTCTCCAACTCGAATTCTTCCCGCTCCTTCTGGCACCTTGCCAAAAATCTTTCTAACAACTTTACCTCATCATCCTTCCCTCCTCTTTTTCTACTCTGATGGTTCTGTAGCTATTTCTTCTACTGATAAAGCAGATCTCTTCGCACAGAACTTTCTCCTCCAATTCCACCTTAGACGATTCCGGTGCTGTTCCTCCATCACTTCCCCCCTCTGACTTCCTCATGGCTGACATTAAAATTTCTTCAGTTGATGTATTTTCTGCCATCACTGGCCTCAGTACTAACAAGGCATATGGGCCTGATGGGGTCCCTCCTGTTGTTCTCAAGAACTGTGCTTCTGTGCTTACACCCTGCCTAGGCAAACTCTTTCGCCTTTGTCTGTCAACTTGTACCTTTCCTTCTTGCTGGAAGTTTGCTCTCATTCAGCCAGTCCCAAAGAAGGGTGACCACTCCCAACCCTCCAGCTATCGTCCAATTGCTTTAACGTCCTGTATTTCAAAAGTTTTCGAGTCAATTCTTAATAGAAAAATTTTAAGACATCTTTCCTATCACAACCTTCTTTCCGATCGTCAGTATGGGTTCCGTCAGGGACGCTCCACTGGCGATCTTCTCACCTACCTTTCAGACTCCTGGTCATCCTCCTTTCGGGACTTCGGCGAAAGCTTTGCCATTGCACTTGACATCTCAAAGGCTTTCGATCGAGTCTGGCATAAATCTTTAATTTCCAAACTGCCCTCCTACGGTTTCTATCCTTCTATCTGTGCCTTCATTGCTAGCTTCCTTTCTGGTCGTTCTATAGCCACTGTTGTAGACGGCCATCGTTCTTCTCCTAGATCTATCAACAGTGGTGTTCCTCAGGGCTCTGTCATGTCACCAACTCTCTTCCTTTTATTCATCAATGATCTTCTAAGCTGTACATCTAACCCTATCCACTCATACGCTGATGACTCCACCCTTCACCTTTCCATTCGGTTCCCGCAACGCCCATCTCAACAGTTACTTCAACAAACAAGGGATGAGGCTATGGCACACCTAATGTCTGACTTGGCTCGTATCTCTGACTGGGGTAAAAATAATATGGTTGTCTTTAATGCATCTAAGACTCAGTTCTTACACCTATCAACCCGACAAAATCTTCCACAGGTATACCCATTAATGTTTAATAATATTCAGCTTAATCCTGCATCATCCTTGAACATGCTTGGGGTTTCATTTACTCGGGACTTATCTTGGAAAGATCATATTACATCTCTTGTAAAATCTGCTTCCAAAAGATTGGGTGTGCTAAGCCGACTCCGCTCTTTCTTTACCCCTGCACAATTGTTGTCTCTATACAGGGGTTTTATCCGCCCCTGTGTGGAGTACAACTCTCATGCGTGGGGAGGCTCCCCACACACAGCTCTCTTCTCAATAGGGTGGAGTCAAAGGCTTTTCGTCTCATTAACTCTCCTCCTCTTACTGACTCCCTTCAACCTCTGTCTCTTCGCCGCACTGTTGCGTCTTTATCTCTTTTCTATCGCTACTTTAATGGTCACTGCTCCTCTGAACTGTCTGCTTGCATTCCTCCACCTCTACGACGTGCGCGTAGCACCCGTCTGGCAGCAAACTCTCATCCCTTTTCTGTCCAACTCTCTAATGCAAGAGTTAACCGTTACTCCCAGTCTTTCATTTATGCAACAGGTCAGCTCTGGAACTGTCTCCCTCTATCTGTATTTCCTGCTGCCTATGATCTCCAGTCTTTCAAACGCAGTGTGTCCAGGCATCTCAAAATGATCGGATCTTGAATTTGGCTCTCTATTGTATTTTGTTTTTCTCTTGGAGGGAACTGTTACTGCGGGCTCATGGCCTTTGATTCCTTCTTCCGCGCATAAAAAAAAAAAAAAATTAAAAAAAAATAAAAAATCCGCACATCTTCCACATCCATTCTACTACTATCTCTCCCCTATGCTTCAGCATTTCACCACACACTCCATCAATTCCTGGGGCTTTCCCCAATTTAACTTTCTTCATTGCTTCCACAACTTCTATCCTACTGATTTCTTCCTGTCTTCTCACCTCCCTCCTTCTCCCAGCCACTTATACTCGCATTACTTCCATCCTCTATGTTGAACAATTCCTTAAAGTGTTCTCTCCATCTGCTCACTTTTTCTCCTTTCTCCACTAGTAATATACCATTTTTATATTTCACTCTAATGATAACTTCACTTCCACCCTGTCTTACTCTCTTCACCTCTTTCCAGAACATTTTCTTACAGTCCCTCCACTTTACACTCAAATTCCTTCCAAATTCCCCATTCGCATTTTTTTATAAAAAAAAATGCGAATGGTCATGTTAGCTCTCTGAGAATATTTTAAAATGGCAAAATACTGTTGAAATTAATGGAAAAATTTAATCTGTTGAATGATACAATGTTCGATAAGTGTGAAAGTGTGAAATGCATGAAAAAGGTGAAAACTAATTAATAAATCATGCCCAGTGTGTGTGTTTGTGTGTAGCAACTAGCAACATCCCACCTACTGTACAGTATTTTCAGCCTCCTACCTAGAGAATGAGAACTATGAGACCTTCAATCAAATCTTGTGTTATACCATGTACCCTATGCTGTAGTAGGTTATGCATACAACCTGCAGCAAGAATTTTACCTCAATTTATTGTTTATTGGCCACTTCTTAAAACTGCCAAAGTCAATGGTAGCCTATACTCCTAGGCAAGACCAAGTAAAAATGGTGTACAAATAGGTACTGCTAACTTTTAGCATAATACTTCTTCCTGTAGACTACTGGGTAAATCTAAAAACAGTCTTACTTAGGTAAGGTACGCTTTATTTGAAGCAACAGAAAGACCTTACCGTTTCAATTCATACCGGCATTCCTCCAGTTTGTTTGTTTGTTTTTTCTGCTGACAATTTTCAGGGTGGAAAATTACCTTTTCCTCCTGAAAAATTTCCCTCGTTATTATCACCATGTTCCTTGGCGTAATGGAAGAAACTCAATGTACTCAAAGGTGGAGTTTGTTTCCCAATTTCCCAACTGGAACTAGGCTAGGTTAGGTTAAATTATGGTATTATTTCCGCTTCGTAGGTGGTAGGTGATGGCAACCATCATCCACTCACTTGATGTAGTGCTGCCTACTTCTTCCTTAGCCTTTATCATTCTTTTTCTGTGCTTGCCCTCCTCTCTTCATATTTCTCCCATCTTTCCTGTCACTTCTCATTGCTCTTCTTTCCTTTACAGGTGGCTTTACATTGAGTGACAAGCCAAATGGTTTCCTGTAAGCCAAGAAACCATTTACAACGCTGGGTGGTAACCATATAACCAACCCATACGTGCTCCCTACGTGTCAACAAGTTGGTTGGTGGAGGGTTAGTGCCCCTCCCCGTAAAACCAATAACTCAAAGTCAAATGGCCACCCCTTACAGGATTATGGCGTCTGGCAATAGATAGATAAATAGATAGATAGATTTCTGCTTCGAACATGTTTGGAATTTCATATTTTTACACTTACCAATCTTTAGATCTCCTTATCTAGAGTAATTTGAACCCCGTTACAATCAACCACAAATTAATATTAGCATTGTAAATGATTTTAAAAAAAACTTCCACTTATCAGAACTTTGTCAGGAGATCTTTCTGGTGCTGTGAGAGAAGTAGCCCCTGTGTGTTCGTATGTTCATTACTGGTCGCCAGTAGTCATGCACTCGAGCCCGACTCGCACACTGCCGACCAAGCGTTTGTTTCTGGCAGTTGATTGGTTCTTTTGTTTCATGTCCACCAATCATAGATCAGCAAAATTAGCAGTTGCTTTTTGTGCTCTTTTGAATTTCAGTTTTAGGATGGCATCTCTGTGCACAGGCTGTGATACTGATTATTTCTCTGTTATCACTGAATATCACGGAAATTTTGTTCCTAAATCGGATTCTATTAAGTTCTTGAGAGATCATGGTGTTCTGCCAGCAACTGTCAGCTGTAAGAACTGTAATAATCAGTGCTGTTTCTGAGACGATAAGCATATTCGGTATTGTGGCTGTACTACGAAAAAGAGGTTAGGTTGGGATAGGTTAGATTAGGTTACGAAGCCCCCTAGTTAGGAAACATGGCTTGGCCTGGGGGTCTGGGGGCAAGCCCCCAGTTAGGAAAAACGTGGTTATTTATTTAATTTTTTAATGTGACTGCAGTATTTTAACACTTGCTTTCCCGTGGAAATGCTATGTTTCCCTGCCTTTTCCCCACCCAAAACCACGAATTCCCACAGGTCCCCATTGTCGATGGCAGGGTGGAAGAGGTTATAGGTTAGGCCAGACATGCGAACTATTGGTATGTTTTTCTAATGATTTTTTATTGCGTTTTGAACGATTCTGACCATCATTTCTATTGGAAACTGCTCTTCCGCTACCAAAACCCCGAGGTGGGGATGGGGAAAATCACAAAAACTAGCCATTTCCGGCTGAAATGAAGGTCAGAATCGTTCAAAACACAAAACACCATCAGGAAAGCATAGTTTGCATGTCGAAATCCATATACAGTACATTCAAAACAATAATTTACTGTACCTAAGTTATTCGGTACAGTTAAGCTGGGTTAGGTTAAGTTTAGTTAAACACTCAGGTTAGGATATTCCCTTCTGCTAAACAAGAGCTGTCACAGAGAAACTGCTTAAAACACTGGGGAAACAGATTTAACAAGAAATGTTTATTTACCGGTACCACCTGGGAATAATCAGAAGAATAGGTCAATTTTCGGAAAACTACATTTCTCCATCTAGGAAATCTGACACAGCCACATTGTAGACCATGTTATTCTCAATCTATTCCACTAAACATATATTATTGGAAATGTATATTTAACATAACAATCCTATAAAATATTACCTTGGATCTCCCTTAAGTTTCAAACTTTCGCGTCAGTGTTTCTCGGTGTCACGGCAGCTCCCAGGCATGACGTCATGCCACTACAGTGCATGCTCGAATGTCACAGCCAATGAAATTAAAATAAGATAAAAGGCAGACCAATGAAATCATTGATAGAGTTGGCAGATTTTCAAATTTCAAACATCCCTTGCTTTAATCAGTTCCACAATGGCATCCTCTTGTAGTGGGTGTGCTGTGACAATACTAGGCCAGCGCTCTTTTTTTTTTTTTCTTCTTTTTTTAAGAATAATCAGGAAACTGTAAATTTCCTAGACAGTCACGGTGTTTTGCCTTCCTCCCAGTGTAAGTGTGGAAGTGACCTACATTATAGACAGGACCTTCATAGGTGGTACTGTAAGAATTTTAAGAGTTATGCAAATTCAAAGACGTGGAGGGCATGTGGGTTGAGAGGATTAAGGCTAACCTTTCCACCTCATTCCCCTTCTCCGACATTCAAGGTAAGGTTAGGTTAGGTTGCTTTTCATCAATGTTAGGTTTGGTTGGGTTAGGTTAGGTTAGGTTAATAATATGGGGGTGGTCTGGAGGGGCAAAGCACCCCCAGTTAGAGTAGCCCATACGGTTCAACCTGTGTCCTTGATTTCGAAACCAAAAATATTTTTTATGGTCAATTTCAGTGCAAACTGAATGAATTTGACCTTTGTTTTTTTCGGATTTCACTCGTTTTGGAGATGAGCTTGGGTAGGCCTACCTCCACAGCAAGTGACTTCCGACAACAATGAAGGTTAGATTCATTCAAATCACACTAAAATTGACCAGAAACAATATCTTTGGTTTTGAAATTTTCCAAAAATTGGCCAAATAATATAACAGACTACTGGTATCAGAAAAATGACCTGATTTGGTATGGTGCTTCCACGGCTAAGAGTAAAGAGTGGGTTTACCCTTACTTATACCTGATACATCTAAAAATCCCGTAATCACATCTACTTCATATCTTTGGTAATGGTCTTAGTAGACAGTTAAGGGTGTTGGTCAGATGATTACAGGCCCTGTGCCCTTGCCTTACAGTCCCAGCAGCTCACAACAACCACTCCTGGACAAGACAAACTTCTCACGAAGGAACAGGTTGAACAGCCCAACGACGGAGGTGCAGAGCCACAGAATCACTGCCCAGGAGGATGCTCACAACAAACGTAAAAGTTCGGGCTGGGTCAGGCGATGCTGGAGTCGTGTAAAAGCAAAGACTATTTCCACGTGCAATGTGTTTTGACGGAGCAACTTGTTGGAGGGAGTCCGAGTGCTACTAAATCTCGCCCGAGGGTTTATAGGTTTCTTTACATTACTTGATGTGTTGTTGGGTGAAGATAGTCTAGTTTTCTGAATGGTTAATTTTATTTATAGATTATCATTTACGCTAATGCCTCAAAACTTCCATTCTTACAGTTTGCCTTTCCTGAACGACATGCAAATAGAGCAATGGCGTTCGGTAACCATGACAACCGCTGATCTAAACAAACATCAGATATTGTGGCTTTTACAATATCGTTTCATATTTCTTATGTGAGGAAGGAGGTCAATATGTTACTGCGAAAACCATTATAAATGTATTCATATACCGCACCAAACTTCTCTAGTGGTGTAACTGAAATGCGTGAGCTACAGCATAGTGCCCCCGGCAACTCACCGACACCCCCACCCGAACCAACCGGAGTAGCCGCAGCCGAACCACAGGATGCAGTGCGACAACGGCACAAGTCAGCCCGGGTCGTGCGCCCCTACAGCACTCAGCCTCCTCACCGTCGCCCTTGCAGGAAGACGACACTACCTTCAGGGAGAGGGACCGCCAGATCAGATCAGGGTGGAGCTGTCTGTCCAGGTCCAACTAGCGCCCCTCAGGAGACGGCCGATAGCCACTCGAGCCTTTTACAGGAGTGCTCCCATAGCCGCTCCGAAGGTGCCTTCTCTTTAGGGACGGCCGATAGCCGCCCGCCCCTCGTAAGGAAATCGGTGTCTCACTGACCTGAGGGTAATCAGGAGACGGCTGATAGCTGCTCCCACCTTCGTCAGAAGGTGTCCTTCCTGGGACGGCCGATAGTCGCCCAACACCCCCTCCTGCAGGAGATGGCCGATAGCCGCTCCTCCCTCTGGCAGAAGGAGACGGCAAGTGGCCGCTCCCGCCTTCGTCAGACAGCCAATAGCCGCTCCGCTCCGAAGGTGCTGCCCAATAGTCAACCGATAGCCGCTCATTCCTCCGGCAGAAGGAGATGGCAAGAGGCCACTCCCGCCTTCGCCAGATGGCCGATAGCCGCTCTGAAGGAGCTGCCCCCGAGTCGGCCGATAGACGCTCATTCCTCCGGCAGAATGAGATGGCAAGAGGCCACTCCCGCCTTCGCCAGACGGCCAATAGCCGCTCCGAAGGTGCTGCCCCCGAGTCAGCCTATAGCCACTCCCCCTCCCTCCTGCAGGAGACGGCAAGGGGCCGCTCCCGCCTTTCTCAGACAGGTGATAGCCACTCCGAAGGTGTCCAGAGGTGCACTGATTCCCCCACTCAGGCCACGGCCAATAGCGGGTCCTTGGCGCCCTATAATTGTGCCCTTGGGCAGCCATGGCCAATAGCCGGGCCCCACAGCCAGAGAGAGGTGCGAGCAGTGTCACCGTCCCAGCGTGAGACGAGTGCCCGGACCTTCAGCACAGAAGGACCCCAGGGAGGCCCTACAGTTTCCCCCGGCCTCTGCTCTTTACGTCTGGCCCTGGAGAAGACCCACCTGATGGACCCTAAATCAGGTCGGTGCCGCAGCCCCTCTCTGACGGCGCCCCTTGACTCTGGGGGCCACAGTCCTAGGGTACCCCAGGCCCTCCCAAGGACGCCCTGGCGCGATCTCCCCATGCCCCGACAGCGGAAGACCACCTCCGGCCGAGATCTGAGCCAGAGATTCCTGGACCTGTTTGGCCCTGGTCCTAAGGGCCACACTCCTGTACCCAGTCCGGAGACTACGGGCCCCTTTGCCACCTGCAGCCCTGGACGAGAGAGGATACCCCTGCAAGTCGTCCCGTGCCCTCTCGGCACGCCCTCCCCTGGCGTGTCTTCCCGCCGCCCCCATCATATAAGTGACTTATGTTAAGTGTGATGTTGCCCCAGAATTAGTGTAACAGTGATACAGTGACTTAGTGTATGCTGAATACTGGGGCGAGTGATATCACGGGCGGATTAATAAGGACGAGTGCATTCTGGAGGATCAGACTCACGAGTGACGCCCTTATAAAAATCAGTAAGGCACCTACCACGAGAGATTCTCCATAGTAAAATATCCAAACGTCCCTTGCTACCAGGAAATAGTAGAGAAAAAGTGTTAGTAATATCCTCCCGCTTGTATTACCATAAACACAGTAAAACTCTCAGCGTTTTCTGCCCTTCCTTAATAAATCTCCGCTCAACAGTCGGTGCGTATGTAAGGGCCTGGACTAGCAATATACTCAATTGTCAAAATCCCCTTGCTATCAGAAAATACTATGTCAGAATTTGTAACACCAATTCTCTCTCAATATTAATATAACTTTGATCTGACCCTCCGCTCGTCACCCATCGTCCCCCCCCCCCTCGTGTAAGACTCACTCCTACGCTTCCACGCGCACTGCGATCCTGTATTCTAAGTACACCTGTGCACTAAACTTACCGTGTTAGGATCAGTGTCTGTTAAGCCAGTATCCTGCGAGATACTAATTATCTAGTTAAGGTTTTATTTTCTGCCACATACTGTGTTGTATTATCTGCTGCTTTTGTCCTGTGTCTGACTGTGGTAATATACGTGTAAAGGTTATTGCCTGGAGTTTTTGTGTCCTACCTCTCTCTATTGCACTAAGCCCTGGTCTCGAAAGAGGACCCCGCTACACGTTAGGTGTTCTAGGACCGAGGAGTCGGGCCTTTTTCACCTAGCATTACACTGGTGGCCAGCGGCGGTTCTTGACCCGGGCATAGAAGAGAGGTAGTGAGGAAATATTTGACAAAATGGCAACAAAACCACATGTACAATTATCCAAGTTTGACCCCGACCAGTACGATATACACACATATCTGGCAATCATTAACCCTTTAACCGCGGGTGTCATCTCAGAATGACATTGCAAAAACTGGACCAAACTGCGGGTGTCATTCTTGAATGTTTGTGAATATTTTGAATACCCCGCGTTTTTTCCGTGCGCCAATTGTTTCAAGGGAGAGTAGCTATTAAGTTCTTTCACTCCGGCCGACCCCCACCTCCCTCCTCCCACCCCCGGGCCCCAATCTCCCACCCCCTGGGCCCCCCACCCCACCCCTGACCAACACGCATCAGTATCTGTCCAGCTGTGTGAGTGACAACACCGCTGATGTGGCAGTGAAGTGCGGGCAATTACAGTGCCTTTTACCTGCCTCAGTGAACACAGAGTGGGTGTTTATCGTATGTGCAGTGTTCATATATGTTTATAGTGTTATTATCAGAATGAGGTTGGCATTTGGTAATGGTGTGTGAACGAAAAATAGTGATTACAACACCGCTGATGTGGCAGTGAAGTGTGGGCAATTACAGTGCCTTTTACCTGCCTCAGTGAACACAGAGTGGGTGTTTATCGTATGTGCAGTGTTCATATATGTTGATAGTATTATTATCAGAATGAGGTTGGCATTTGGTAATGGTGTGTGAGCGAAGGTAATGGTGTGTGAGTGAAGGTAATGGTGTGTGAGCGAAAAATAGTGATTTTAGATCGCTCACTTCTAACGGCACTGCCCATCCAGTGATAGTCAACGAAATCATGAAACCTACATCATTGCAAAGCCGAAGGTTATTACTCTCTAATGGTACCTTATTTTTTGCTCTAGATTTATTCTGTGCAGAGTTATAAAGGTTTAAAGTTTGTTTACATTTTGGCTGAAACCCCCGCAGGAGAGGCCAGTCGGGGCAAAACAATGCCCACGGTTAAAGGGTTAAACCCTTACTGGATATTAGCTTTGATAATGACCAGCAAAAAATTGCAGTCACACTTCCACTATTGAGCAAAGCAGCGGCGAACATAGCACCGAAAATCGTCCCGGAGCTCACCTGGCAGAACTTTACAAAGTTCATTGTTCAAGCCATCACCTCATCATTAGGGAGAGTGGTGGCTCTATCCCAACAGGATAGCTTCTCATTTGACGGGGATTTAAATAATACCCTGATACAGGCAAGACGCCTAGTTACTGCTGCCTACCCGGAGGCAGACGAGGAAACCCGGGATCAGCACACGTTCAACACTCTTCTCAGAGTGCTTCTGAGTGTTGTCAAACAACACTTTATTATCCATGACCCAACTGGAGACATGGATAGAGATGTCCAGCTCATACGGCGCCTCCTGACCGCCTGCCCTACTCCCCAGCAAATTAATGTGGTAAAGAAATTTCCCACTCAACCCCCAGCTCCCCCGACCATGCCACGTCCGACCTTGCCTCACACCAACCCCACCCCAGCACCCAGCCCGCCTAGGGCACACCCCTCCTGCCGGAGTCCCACCCCTCGGGAAATTCCGAATCTGATCATAGTGAATCCATGGGAATTCACAGCCTGCAGCTCCCGGTGTCCCCTACATGACATACGGGACCAGCTTAAGGCTGCCCACAGCAGGCCCATGGCCCCAGGTTCACGTAAGGTGTCCTCTCTAGAGGACGAGGCCCTGGAAGATGAACTGGCACTCATGGAGGAGCCCCATCCTGGAGAATAGGAGCAGGAACAGGAAAATGAAAGCCCCAGACAGGTGGATTTTTAGGCCCGCCCCCACACCAACCCATGGTGGCGGGGGCCATTACCCCTAAGTATCGCCCCCCAGTGTACCACAAGATGAAATTAAACAGCGTGAAAGCCAGACTGTTAGTTGATACGGGAGCAGCCAGGTCCTGCCTTTACAGCCACTACTTCTCCAGCCACAAATCGACCTTTGGCCCACTCTGGCCCACTGCCACTCACCTTGTGAACGCGGGGGATGGCCCCCTACCCATCCGTGGGGAGACTCGGCTCCTACAGGTCAACACCCACCAGCTGGTGTCAACCCAACATCAATACATTATTTTCGACTCCTCCTGCCAGAGTTACGACGGGTATTTAGGACTGGACCTACTACAGAAACTTGGAGCTACAATTGACTGCCGCTATCGGCAGCTCCAGTTCCATGTCCCACCCAACCCCACCCAGGCCATTTGCACCTGTATGCCACGGCCCCAGCCGGAAGATTCGCCTCCTTGCCTCCTTCCCCCCTCCCGTACTCCCCTCCTCCTCCCCTCCCTCCACCCCCCTCTCCTTCTCCCGTGCCCCCCCTCACCACCCCTCCTCCCTCTTTCCCTGCCACCATCTCCGCCGCCGTTACCATTCCCCCCCACCACGAGGCCTGGGTGCCCCTTAACCGGCCCTCTGGTCCCTCTGTCTTGTTCTCCCCCCTCCTCCTGCTGGGAGCCCTCTCTGCCTGCCTCTTATCACCCACTTTTCTACCCACACATCGCACCACCATCTGCATCACTAACCTCGCCCCTTCCCCCCTGACCCTCCCCAAAGGGCTCGTCATTGGAGAGATGAAGGAAGCCGAGCCCTGTGCCCCATCCTCCTCCCACTTCCCTGCCCCCCTGCCCCCCATTCCCGACCATCTCTCCGCCAAGCAGTCAGACACCCTACGTCGCCTTCTGGATTTCCAGGATCTGTTTGCGACAGGACCAGCAGACATAGGGCACACCACATACCTGTCATGTGAGATTCACACGACAGGCCCACCCATTAGACAGCCTTCCCGACGGAAGAATCCCTGACAAAGGGAGGAAGAGGACCGCCAGGTACATGAAATTATAGAGGCCGGCGTCATTTCCCCCTCCACCAGCCCCTGGTCCTCCCCCATCGTTCTAGTGAAAAAGAAGGACGGCACGATGCGATTTTGCATCGATTACCACCACCTGAATGACGTCACCATCAAAGATGCCACCTCCCTCCCACGAATCGATGATTCCTTAGATTCCCTTTACGGGGCGTCTTGGTTTTCCACTCTCGACCTCCAGTCTGGGTATTGGCAGGTCCCTGTACATCCAGAACACCGAGGCAAGACGGCCTTTTCCACAAGCAATGGCAATCATTACGAATTTAATGTCCTGCTGTTCGGCCTCTGCAATGCCCCTGCCACCTTCTCTAGGCTAATGGAATCTGTCCTGAGTGGCCTCACCTGGGAGATATGCCTGGCTTATTTAGACGACGTCATCGTCTTTAGCCAGACCTGCGCCAGCCACCTACAGTGCCTCCACCGAGTCTTCACTAGGATTTGCCAAGCAGGCCTCAAGCTCCATCCCTCTAAGTGTGTCCTGGCTGCCAGGACTGTCTCATTCCTGGGACACATTATTTCCCAGGCAGGAATCTCCCCAGACCCCGACAAGCTCCGCGCCATAGCGGATATACCACCACCACAGGACGTCCACGGCGTCCGTGCCTTCCTAGGACTAATGAACTATTACCGTCGCTTCGTGAAGGGGTTCACTCAGATTGCAAAGCCTCTTCGCGATCTGACCAGGAAGGGGGAGCCGTTCCTCTGGACTGAAGAGAGGCGAGCTGTTTTTCAACAACTAAAAGACAAGCTCATCTCCGCCCCCATCATGGCCTTTCCCGATTATGACCTCCCCTTTCGCCTCTGCACCGGTGTTTCCCTCACTGCCATAGGCGCCGTACTAGCCCAGGTACAAGCCGGTCAGGAGCACATCATCGCCTGCGCTAGCCACACCTTGAATCCAGCCGAGAGGAATTATGCCACGACCAAGCGGGAATGCCTTGGCATAGTATGGGCTCTCCAACATTTCAGGGCTTACCTTTCCGGGACCCAGGTCATGATCATCACGGACCACCAGTCACTCCAGTGGTTACGCCAGTCTGATTCTCACAACGCCCAACTCGTCAGGTGGCAAAACCCTGGAAAAATTCAAGTACGAGATCTCTGACAGGCCCGGAAAACTCCACGCTAATGCAGATGCCCTCTCCTGCCTCCCCATCCATGCGGTACAACCAGATACGGACCTCTTGCAACAATGGCACCGCAAGGAGCGACCCCCCTGGATCCCCTCCCACCTGTTCAGCAAACTATGTCGACAGGGTGACCACCTCCTAACCTCGTCCGGGCATATCCTCCTGACCCCCGATGCAGCGCGTGACACCCTACGCCGACTTCATGCCCATAACGGCATCCACCTGGTCACCAAGAAACTAATGCAGGTGTTTAACGACACCTACTGGGTGCCAAACCCTTCCACCTTCGCCAAGGAAATCATTCAAAGTTGCCGCGCCTGTGCGCTGGGGAAAGATATCACCTGGACCACAGGACCCTCGGGCCACATCACTGCCCAAAAGCTCTGGCAACTCCTGGCGATAGATGTAGTAGGCCCCCCTCCCTCCAAAGTCTGGATATAAATATGTGATCACCTTTGTGGACACGTATTCAAAAATTGTAGTAGCCTGCCCAGACAAATAGCATCATGCCGTCGCCGTCGCCGATGCCCTTCTCCGACACTTGTTCCCTTATTTCAGCATCCCTCAATGCGAATGTAGCCATCACACTATCATGAATCAATTGCGCACATGCATAGAGGCTACGAAAGATGACGATTGGCCTGCCCACGTACAGATTGTTCAGTGAGGCATGAATTCCTGCCCCCGAGAAGACACGGTTTTCCAATATGAAAGGATATTTGGCGAGGCCCCCCTTCTATTACCACTACGCCAACACCTGTAACCACCCGCCTCCGCTCCTACCACAGACCCGTTGCACCTTCTGAAGGGCCGACTGCACAACCTACAAAAAAATTTAGACCTCGGCCCAGACACAGCCTCCAACCCCTTCCACCCAGGCGACACCGTCGTCGTCACCCAACTTCCCACCCCACAAAAACTCGCCCCCCGCTTCACGTGGCCACACACAATCACCCACGTCCCCAACGCTTACCAAGTTGTCATGGACTATCATGGCGCCTCACGCACCCTCCGAAACAGCCACGTGCACCCTTTCTGCATGCCCGCCCCTGCCACCCTGGCCCCACACCCCGAACCTCCTCCTGTCCCCGCACCACCCCCATTTCCACATACGAGTGCTACATTTCCTCCTCGCCCTCCCACTCCATCCCCCCCTACCGCCTCAGCCTCCCCGGCCGCCACAACCCCCTGCACCTCACCTGACATCTCACCCGCCACACCAACCTCCCCTCACTCTCCCTCACCCCTTCCTTCCACCGCCCCACCCTCACTGCCTAGCCCCACGTGTCCTACCCACGCCACCATGCCTTCACCACAACCTACTACCACTACCCCCCGCCCACCACCCTTGCGTATGCCCACTCTGACAGCATCGCCCCCCGCCGTGCCCCCCACACGCCCAGCAGCATGAACTACCCAACCTTGCCCACCTTGCACACCCACCTCCCCACCCACTCCCACCCTCAGAACCGCCACCGCCTCTCACGCCCACCTGCTCACTACACTCATTCTCCTATACCGCCCGCCTTCCTACAACTTCACACTGTCATGATACACCAAGCACAAATCCCCTTCACCTACACTCCCCAGAGACCCTACGCCGCATTACCACGGCACAAAACCCGGCTCCTACCCTCAGTGTCCTGCATACAGCACCACACCACACCAGCAGCAACACCAAGCAAGATGAAAGTGCGACGGGCAGTATGGGCGCCTACCCTCGGCAGGAACCGCCGGCTCCATGGACCACGCCACCTACTGAGCCTCCTCCGCTCCACCCCCACCACCTCCACGCTCTTCCTCACTAGCGACGTGGAGCAGGAAGAAAACCACCCCACTGTTGCCTGGCGGGTCCTTCTCCATTACCTCCAACCTGTATACGCCACCCATGACACTCACGTATTCCACCTCCAGACAGGAGGATAGTGGTGAAATGCGTGAGCTACAGCATAGTGCCCCCGGAAACTCACCGACACCCCCACCCGGACCCACCGGAGTAGCTGCAGCCGAACCACAGGATGCAGTGCGACAATGGCACAAGTCAGCCAGGGCCGTGCGCCCCTATAGCACTCAGCCTTCTCACCGTCGCCCTAGCAGGAAGACAACACTACCTTCAGGGAGAGGGAACGCCAGATCAGATCGGGGTGGAGCTGTCTGTTTAGCTCCAACTAGTGCCCCTCAGGAGACAGCTGATAACCGCTCCCGCCTTCTACAGGAGTGCGCCCATAGCTTCTCCGAAGGTGCCTTCTCTTTGGGGACGGCTGATAGCCGTCTGCCCCTCATAAGGAAATCGGTGTCTCACCGACCTGAGGGTAATCAGGAGACGGCCGATAGCCGCTCCCGCCTTCGTCAGAAGGTGTCCTTCCTGGGACAGCTGATAGCCGCCCAACATCCCCTCCTACAGGAGACGGCCGATAGCCGCTCCTCCCTCTGGCAGAAGGAGACGGCAAGTGGCCGCTCCCGCCTTCGTCAGACGGCCGATAGCCGCTCCAAAGGTGCTGCCCCTGTGTCGGCTGATAGCCGCTCATTCCTCCAGCAGAAGGAGATGGCAAGAGGCTGCTCCCACCTTTGCCAGACGGCCGATAGCCACTCTGAAGGTGCTGGGCTGATAGCCGCTCATTCCTCTGGCAGAAGGAGACGGCACGAGGCCACTCCCGCCTTCGCCAGACAGCCGATAGCCGCTCCAAAGGTGTTGCCCCTGAGTTGGCCTATAGCCGCTCCCCCTCCCTCCTGCAGGAGACGGCAAGGGGCCGCTCCTGCCTTTTTCAGACGGCCAATAGCCACTCCAAAGGTGTCCAGAGGTGCGCTGATTCCCCCACTCAGGCCACGGCCAATAGCCTTGAAATGCAAAACCCAGGTTTTGCAACGGTAATGCAAAACCTGGGTGAAATATACCCAATTTTTGGAAGCAATAAAATATAACTTCTAACAAAGATTTATTAGTTCTGATACTGGGGTACAAAAATTCAATTTTTCTATTGTACATTCCCACAAAAACATCAACTTAAACTATAATATTAAAACTAAAGGCATGACTTGAATAAACTATGTAAAATAACATAATTTTTCTTGTGACTCTCACAAAAAAATCCTTGCAATTCCTAATATTCCATTCTAAGAGTTCAGCAATGGCTCACACACACTTGAGTCCTGTGGCCCTCAGGTAGGTCCCCCATTGCTTCCCTGGCCTCACTCATCAGCCTACATGAGGTTAGAAAAAAAGGGGTATTTTTTAGAGTAATAAAATGCTAAACCTCTGTCTAGTAGGGCCAGGGGTAAATGGTGTAGTAACATTTCTAGATGGTGTTCTTCCTCTTTGGGCAATCTGTGGACGACAACTCCACCTGAAGCCTGATGCACTGGCCAGGGTGCTTGCTTGAAAATTTACAATTGGTGGCACATCCTCGTCATCCCGGGTCCTCCTTCTTGTTGACCTGGTGGCTGGGGCAGGCGAGCCTGCCCTTGATGGGCCAGGTGTAGCAGCATCAGCAGGGGCTGCACTTGATGGGCCAGGTGTAGCTGTGTCAGCAGGGGCTGCACTTGATGGGCCAGGTGTAGCTGTGTCAGCAGGGGCTGCACTTGATGGGCCAGGTGTAGCTGTGTCAGCAGGGGCTGCACTTGATGGGCCAGGTGTAGCTGTGTCGGCAGGGGCTGCACTTGATGGGCCAGGTGTAGCTGTGTCAGCAGGGGCTGCACTTGATGGGCCAGGTGTAGCTGTGTCAGCAGAGGCTGTACTTGATGGGCCAGGTGTAGCCACCATTTATTACAAATGCTGGGTGAAAATCACCCGAATTTGCATGTATAGAGTAAACCAATGGGAGGAAGAACCGAAAACTACCACTCACAACAACATCTAAGTACGTCAGGAGACTACAGGGACACACACTACTCTCAAGCCAAAAGCCATTTAATGACCACGTCCTAAACACATAACTAGGAGAAATTCACCCAGGTTTTGCATTTCAGGGATAGCCGGGCCTTGGCACCATATAATTGTGCCCTTGGGCAGCCACGGCCAATAGCCGGGCCCCATGGCCAGAGGTGCAAGCAGTGTCACTGTCCCAGCGTGAGACGAGTGCCCGGACCTCCGGCACAGAAGGACCCCAGGGAGGCCCTACAGCTTCCCCCGGCCTCTGCTCTTTACGTCTGGCCCTGGAGAAGACCCACCTGATGGACCCTAAATCAGGTCGGTGCCGGAGCCCCTCTCTGACGGCGCCCCTTGACTCTGGGGACCGCAGTCCTAGGGTACCCCAGGCCCTCCCCAGAACACCCAGGCACGATCTCCCCATGCCCCGACAGCGGAAGACCTCAACCTCCGGCCAAGATCTGAGCCAGAGATTCCTGGACCTGTTTGGCCCTGGTCCTAAGGGCCACACTCCTGTACCCAGTCCGGAGACTACGGGCCCCTTCGCCACCTGCAGCCCTGGACGAGAGAGGACACCCCTGCAAGTTGTCCTGTGCCTTCTCGGCACGTTGTCGCCGGCGTGTCTCCCCGCCGCCCCCACCATATAAGTGACTTATGTTAAGTGTGATGTTGCCCCAGAATTAGTGTAACAGTGATACAGCAACATAGTGTATGCTGAATACCGGGGCGAGTAATATCACAGGCGGATTAATAAGGACGAGTGTAGAGATTAAGTTCTGATGGATCAGACTCACGAGTGACGCCCTTGTATAAAATCAGTAAGACTCCTACCACGAGAGATTCTCCATAGTAAAATATCCAAACGTCCCTTGCTACCAGGAAATAGTAGAGAAAAAGTGTTAGTAATATCCTCCCGCTTGTATTACCATAAACACAGTAAAACTCTCAGCGTCTTCTGCCCTCCCTTAATAAATCTCCACTCAACAGTCAGTGCGTATGTAAGGGCCTGGACTAGCAATATACTCAACTGTCAAAATCCCCTTGCTATCAGAAAATACTAAGTCAGAATCCGTAACACCAATTCCCTCCCAATATTAATATAACTTTGATCTGACCCTCCGCTCGTCAAGCCTCCCCCCCCCCCCGTGTAAGACTCACTCCTACGCTCCCACGCGCGCCGCGATCCTGTATTCTAAGTACACCTGTGCACTAAACTTACCGTGTTAGCATCAGTGTCTGTTAAGCCAGTATCCTGCGAGATACTAAATATCTAGTTAAGGTTTTATTTTCTGCCACATACTGTGTTGTATTATCTGCTGCTTTTGTCCTGTGCCTGACTGTGGTAATATACGTGTAAAGGTTATTGCCTGGAGTTTTTGTGTCCTACCTCTCTCTATTGCGCTAAGCCCCAGTCTCAAAAGAGGACCCCGCTACACGTTAGGTGTTCTAGGACTGAGGAGTCGGGCCTTTTTCACCTAGCATTACAGTAACATTAGGTAAAATTAAGGCTAGCCTCAAAGTACAAAAGTGAAGTGTCTGGAATGTGTCAGGTTTGGCTGCATACTTTTTTCCTAATGTACGTATACCTTTTGGTTATTTTGAAATTGAAAATAATAAATGTGAATGGGAAGTGGGAGTAAGGCAGTGCACCACAGGCTAGCACTTCTTGGTATGGGGAAGTTTACTCACACTCAGGGTTGGAAAAAAATGGCATATATATACATTATATATATATATATATATATATATATATATATATATATACACACATCTATATATATATATATATACATCTATATATATATATATATATGCATAGATATATATATATATATACATATATGCATATATATATATATATATATATATATATATATATATATATATATATACAGTGGAACCTCGGCCCTCGAACGTCTCACATGTCGAACAAATCGGACCTCGACCAAAAAATTCAAGAAATTTTTGCTCCAGAGGTCGACCGAAATATCGGACCTCGACCAACCTGAACGTAGCCAAACGAAGGGAAGCTGGCCGACCGACAGTCACGTGTCCATCTTTGTTGTTCGTCAATGTGGTCGTCCTGCTGTACTTCACATTTTTTCTTGATTCAGTGCAGTATTAGCCCCTAATAATGGCTCCAAAGAAAGCAAGTTCATCCAGTACGGCTACTGCCAGTGAAAAGAGGAAGTAGTGCGGAAAATAATTGAAGAAGTGGAAAAATTATTGCTCATCTTCATCAATTAGAAACAGTTAGCAGGAGACAGTGTTAATGAGTATATAATTTGTGAAAAGGCAAGAGAAATATACAGTCACCTCGTAAAGGAAAGCACTGGTACCAGTGCTGAAACTTAAATAGGTAAGCATCTGGGGTCTTGGAACAGATTAAAATGATTTACATTATTTCTTATGGGGAAAATTAGTTCGGTCCTCGACCAATTCGGTCCTGGAACAGCCTTCCAGAACGGATTGTGTTCGAGGACCGAGGTTCTACTGTATATATATATATATATATATATATATATATATATATATATTTTTTAATAACAGAACGGAGGAAGGAAAAACATATGGAGAAAAAAAAATAATCCATACACCAGATTACTGGTGTCCTCTGTTCATAAAATATCTGTAACAGTTAGACTTGAACAGTTGTAGGTTGAAATTTGGAGGAAAACAACTCTGGGGAAGCGAGTTCCAGAGAGATGCAGTTCGGGGAATGAAAGAATTCTGATAGGCAGAAGTTCTGCAATATGGTTGAGTGACATTCCAGTCATGAGCGCTACCAGATGCCCGTGTAGCACGAGGGAAGGCATGGAGAGGTGGCACCATGGACGCAACTTCGTCTGAGCATTTGCCAAAAAAATATCTGTAAAATAATGCAAGGGAGGCAACATTCCTTCTTACTTGCAGGGGAGGTAGTTTATATGTAATGGCAGGGTTGTTAATGATTCTAACAGCTTTATTCTGAATTTTGTCTAGTTGTCTTAATGCAACCTCTCCACAACCATTCCACAAGGGTGAGCAATATTCAAGCTGAGAGCGCACATGACTCTTATAAATTATAGCTAACTGCTCATCGGCGAAGAAGTTACGGACTCTGTACAATAATCCAAGTTTCTTTAAGGCGGTTTTAGCAAGTGATCTGACATGAGAGGTCCAGCTGAGGGCACTGTTAAGTGAGACACCAAGAATTTCAATACTTTTGGAGATGGGAACATTAGTAGCACTGAAGGTAATGTACGAATCTGGCAATATCTGTCTATTAGTAAACTGTATATATTTAGTTTTACTAGCATTAAAAGAGACAAGGTTGTTTTGTCCCCATTCACTGATTGTAGATAGATCTTGATTTATGGAGATGGCTGTATTGAGTTGAGAGGTAGAGATATTAGACTTTGTAAATGGATGTCTGAGTGTGAATGAACTATGTAGTGTTGAGTCATCTGCATATGAGTGAATGGGATTGTGAGTGACAGATAAGAGATCATTAATATGAACCAGAAATAGGGTTGGCGCCAGAACTGATCCCTGTGGCACACCGGCGTTAATTGAGTGGAAATTCGAATATACATCATCTACTTTTACTCTTATTTTCCTGTCACTAAGATAAGAAGAAATCAAAGGAACAAAAGACGTTAGTCCATAGCAAGGGAGTTTGGACAGCAGGGAACGGTGCCATACTCTATCAAAAGCTTTAGAGATATCAAGAGCTACTGCATGAGTTTCTCCAAAAAGATCAACTGATTGATGGATGGTATGAGTTAAGAGATTGAGTATGTCAATGGTGGATCTTTCGTGGCGAAAACCGTATTGTCTATCATTAATTAATTTGTTGGATTCAAGATATTTAACAATATGCTTATTAATTAAAGTTTCAAATACCTTACCAAGAGAAGATGTGATAGCTATTGGTCTGTAATTGGAGGGGTCAGACGAACTTCCTTTCTTCGGAACTGGGTGGATATTGGCTTCTTTCCATGAATTTGGGAATAAAGAAGTACGTATGCATAGTCTGAATAATTTAGCCAGGACAGAGGCAAGTTCAGGGGAACACTTTTTCAAAACAATTGGCGGAATTCCATCTGGACCTGGAGCTTTGTTGGTAGGTAAATTGTCTAGGATGGATTTTACAAATCTTGTCTGTATTTTAAGTGGGGCAATTTCGGGAGAATCAAGTTCCAGTACTGAGACATTCTGGCTGGTATCATCTATAGTAGAGTTTCTTGCAAAGGTACTAGCAAAGATATCTGCTTTCCCACGTAGGTCATTTGTAATATTGCCATCTGAAGATTTTAGTGGGGGAATGGAAGATGACTTGTTAAAGTTATTATTGAAAGAATTAAGAGTTGACCAGAATATTCTATTGTCATTAGGGTTGTTAAGTAGTTTTGATGCTTGCTTTTGAAGAAAGTTTGATTTAGATAGATTTAATACAGCTTTTGCATGATTTCTAGCAATTTTAAATTGGGAGAGTGATTCAGGTGTTTTTGATTTTAAGTAAGAGTTATATGCTAATGGCTTTTGGGCTGTTGCTCTGGCACAATTGCCATCAAACCATTTTGGAGAGTTTGATCTTTTAGTGAATTGTTGACTTGGTATGAATAAATCCATACCAGCTAGTATTAAGTCACAAATGTGGGACTGGGTAGAATTGGGATCACTAGAGAAGAAAGACTGCCATGGAACATCAGCAAGATAATTTCTAAATCCATCCCAGTCTGCCCTGTCAAAGTGCCATCGGGTCACCCTGACAGGTTCGGAATGGGGAGGTGTAGGAGGGTTAACTAATGAGGCTTTGATGAGATTGTGGTCAGAGGATCCATGTGGTGACCCTGTATTGATCCGGATTATTTGTCAAGAATAAATCCAAGAGATGGGCATTATGGTCAGGATTATCAGGTATTCTGGTTGGTTGCTTTACCAACTGGGTGAGATTAAACGATTCCGCAAACAGCTCGCATTCTAGACCAGCGTCGTCAGTCCGGGCAGAATGCAATAACCATTCAACATTGTGTATGTTAAAATCACCCAAAATGGTAATTTCATTGCCAAGGGCAAGGTCAAGGTTACTCAACTGAGTGGATATGGAATCAAATACACTGGGTTCCGAAGAAGCATTGGGGGAACGATAAACTACACAGATATATTTGGTAATGTTTTGGCAATTTAATTTATATAATGAGTAATCAAAACTGGAGGAAGTGAAGTTTAAAATAGTATCAACTGCATATTGGGATTTGATATAACAACAGGTGCCGCCCTTGTTTCGAAAGTTTGTAAGGAGATGGTAACCGGGAAAACAAAATGGAGATATATCGGTAGAGGGTGAAATTTGTGGTTCTGTGATGAAAAGGGCCAAAGGGGATATGGACTGAAGGAAAAAATGAACTGAGTTTAAATTTGTGGTAAGGCCGCGGATGTTGGTAAAGAATAAGGCCGCACCGTCACCTCTTCGCCGACGAGCATTCCTGGAAATAGCAACAGTCGCTGCTGGCACAGTCGCTTGATAGCGACCGGGAGGACCCTGTGCCTCCAGCCCTACCCTGCCGGTGGTGGCAATCCGAGATACCACCTCATTTGATTGTGAGATTGCAGCGGCCATTACTAAAGATGTGATTAGAAGGTGTGATATGTTATGCGCATGAAGTGTGGTGTAGACAGTTGAAGGTAGAGGTATCATGAGAGCATGCTGGCCTACTCTCTGTGTAAATGAATGCACTGAAAATGTTCAGAAAAGGGAGATGGTCAGGATCAAGTCCTGAGGGCTGGTGAAACGGGAGCTCCAGCTCTCCCTGTCACCAGCTTGCCATCAACCTCGGGAGTACTGCCCTGTTACATACATATAGTAATCCCTCTAATATTCGGACGCCCACCATCCGGACATCCCCACTAACCAGACATAATCGTCCCGGGATCCAATATTCCCAAAATGGTCCGAAAACCACAAAAAATTCGGAAAAAAAAAAAAAAAATTTCCTGCCCGTAATTTGAACTTGGCGCGAAGGGAGAAGGACAGCTTTGTTGTGGCGCGTCATTCCTCCGATGTCCACTAGAGCGCCCCTGCATCCTTCCCACTTTCTGCCTGTCTCTCGTCGCGAGTGATATCGAGATCGCATCTCCAGTTGCAGGTGTCAGTACCCAGCTTGAAGATTCCGACGAGGACGGCGACGATGATGCGGACTCCTCTCAGCATGACACAACTCCAGCCATCCCCAAGTTGAGCGCACTCCGGAAACACCTAGAGTTCGTTCTGGACTACCTGGAACACCCGGACTGCGACAGGGAGATGGGGCCCTTGGGACTTGTGGAGGAAGTGCGTGCTTTCAGGCAGCGCATCATAATCGTCGTTCCTTGTGTCAATCAATGATTGACAGCTTTTTCAGGCCCGTGACCCCCGCTGTGCCCAGCCCTGGCTCCACTCCGTTGCCTCCCCAAGACAGGCCCTAATGCTCCGAGCCACAGCCCAACACATCAGCCACGGTGGAGTCACCGCTCGACGTGAGTTTGCGTCTGTCCTCAGAGTCGTCTACAGTGGGTACGCCATCACCACGACCCAGCGACGCACCCCTAGGTCACCTCCCTGTGCTACTCTCAGACTCTGACAGTGATTAGATGCCAAGAACTTCTCCACTAGACCACACGGAAACTTACAGTGTTGTGCAGTGATAAAAAACAGTGCATTATGTTAAGGATTTAGAGTTGTGAGTGAAAAGACAAAAATTTAATGGACTGTAACTCTAACATAAATTAACCTGAGTGTTTTTGGTTTAGAAAATGGTTTTAAGAGTGGAAAGACTTAAAGTGCAGAGTGCAACACTTATTTCATTAAGGTACAATGGAGCGCAAGTAAGAAAAGAGTGCGCACTTTGAAGAGAATGGACTTCTGAGTGTGAATGACTAAGTTCAGTGCAAGACTTCATGAACAGTGTACTGCAAGTGCTTCAGGAACTCCTTCTTACTATCAGAGTCTGAGAGGAGGCGGTTATTCATCGAGACGGCCATGGACTTGCTGTAAGTAGGCAGAATATTTCATACTGTACTCAACTGTATTTTCCATACTATACTTACCTCAAACACCTCATTTAACTCTTTTATGTCCCTTATTGGTGTGAATATGCTGTGTCTTAGGTGCTATGCATGTGCAGTAGGAAGGTGTTTTTCTGAGTTAGGCTAAGTTAGGGTCCATAACTACCAGTCCAGGAGCCAGGGACTTGTAAGTACCCAGAATGTTGAATATTGTATGAACCTACCTCAAAAACCTCATTTTATGCTTCTTTTGCATTTATTTCAGTCTTTTATGTTCCTTATTGGTGTGATTTGGGTCTTAAATAGGTGCTATGCATGTCCAAAGGGAGTTGTATAGGTGTTTTTCTGAGTTAGGCTTGGTTAGGGTCCATAACTACCTGTCCAGGGGACAGGGACTTGTAAGTACCTAGAATGTTGAATATTGTATGAACCTACCTCAAAAACCTCATTTCATGCTTCTTTTGCATTTATTTCAGCCTTTTATGTCTGTTATTGGTGTGATTTGGGTCTTAAATAGGTGCTATGCATGTCCAGAGGGAGTTTTATAGGTGTTTTTCTGAGTCAGGGTCCATAAGTACAAGTCCAGAAGGCTGGGGCCCAATATCCAGACAGGACCACTATCCTGACATGCCTATGGCTCTATTACGTTGGATATTGGAGGGATTACTGTATATATATATATATATATATATATATATCTATTGCCAGACGCCTCAATCCCGTTTGGGGTGGCCACAAACAAATCGCCTCCAAGTCGCCCTGTCTCCCGCCATTTCACTGCCCTGCTCCCAACTCACACCCCCCTCTCTCATATACCTCTCCACCCCATCCCTCCATCTCATCCTCGGCCTCCCCCTCCCTCTTCCCATCTCTACCTCACTCACATACACTCTCTTCGTCAGTCTTTCACCCTCCATCCTCTCCACATGGCCAAACCACCTCAGTGTGTTCCCCATAACGCTTCCTATCACATCCACATCCACACCACAACGCTCCTTTATATCCTCATTCGTCAGCCTCTCTCTCAATGTGACTCCACAGGCTCCTCTTAAATAACTCATTTTCACTGCTCTCACTCTTGACTTGTGTCCTTCCAACAATGTCCAAGCTTCACTTCCGTACGTTAGAGTTGGTATCACAATACTGTCATACAGTAACTTTTTCACTTCCATGCTCACTTCCCTGTTTCTTATCACTGCTTTCAAAGAACCAGCAACCTTTCTTCCCTGTTGTACCCTTTCAAGCACTTCACCCTCCAAACCTCCATCCTTACTCATAACACTATCCAAGTACTTAAACGTACTCACATTTTCCAATTCCTCACCATCCAACATCCACTACCCTACCTTGTACCTCTTTTATTACCCCATCCATGTACAGATTGAACAACCATGGTGACATGACACATCCCTGTTTCAAACCAACTTTCAAAGAGAAAAATTCACTTAGTTCACCATCCACACGCACTGTAGCCTTCGCACCATCGTACATACTCTTCACAGCATTCAGCAACTTCCCATCTACTCCATATATTCTTAACACTTTCCACAATCCTTGTCTATCCACCCTGTCATATGCTTTCTCCAAATCCATGAAAGCCGCATACAACTTCTTTCCCTTCTCTAGAAACTGTTCCACTAAAGATCTAAGAATGAATATCTGATCTACACAACCTCTTCCCTTCCTAAAGCCTCCCTGTTCTTCTCCAACTAATTCCTCTGTTCTTTCTCTAACTCTGTCAATAAGTATCCTACCATACACTTTTCCTATTATACTAAGAAGACAAATGCCCCTATGATTACCACACACTTCTTTTTCCCCTCTTCCTTTGTACAAGGGGATAATTATACCTGACTTCCAATCATCCGGGACTCTACCTTCCTCCCAGGCCAATCTGCACATCTTCCACATCCATTCAACTACTATCTCTCCCCCATGCTTCAGTATTTCACCACACACTCCATCAATTCCTGGGGCTTTCCCTGATTTAACTTTGCTTCCACAACTTCTATCCTACTGATTTCTTCCTGTCTTCTCACCTCCCTCCTTCTCCCAGCCATTCCCCAGCCACTTATACTCGCATTACTTCCATCCTCTACGTTCAACAATTCCTTAAAGTGTTCTCTCCATCTGTTCACTTTTTCTTCCTTCTCCACTAGTAATCTACCATTTTTATCTTTCACTCCCCTGCTAACTTCACTTCCACCCTGTCTTACTCTTTCACTTCTCTCCAGAACATTTTCTTACAGTCCCACCACTTTACACTCAAATTCCTTCCAAATTCCTCATCCACTCTCTTCTTACTCTCTCTTACTAATCTTTTCACCTCTTTCTTTCTTTCCACATATAACGCTCTCTTCCGCCTCTCAACTTCTTCCACGCCCCTATTTCTCATCCATTCATTGTATGCTTTCTTCTTTTGTGCCACAGCCTGTTTCACCTCTTCAGTCCACCACGCTGTTCCTTGCACCCCCCTCCGTCTTCTCTTCCTTCCACACACCACATCACATGCTGCACATATTTCTTCCGTAAATATCTTACACACACCTTCCACGTCCCCAATCTGCTCCAATTCATATTTGCCCAATCGTTCCTCCACTTCTCTCTTATACTCTGCCTTTTTCTCATCCTCTTGTAACCTTTCCACTCTCCTTGCAACTACTCCTTCCTCTCGTCTTTCCCTTCTTTTATTCCTCCATCTTACTTGCATTCTAATTCTGGCCACCACCAAGTAGTGGTCAGAAAGTCCACTCCCACAACCTCTATACACTCTTGCATCCTTTACACATCTTCGCATCCTTTCATCCACACACACATAATCAATCATTGCCTTTCTTTCATTCAGTTCACCACCCACCCTTCTCATATATATATATATATATATATATATATATATATATATATATATTCATTCCTTCATTCATTGCCAGACGCCATGTATCCCACACGGGGTGGCCAAGGGCTTAGAGTTAATTGTTTTACAGGGAGGGGCACTAATCCTCCACCAACCCCACTTGACACGTATATGAAGAATTTTTTTTTTGTACTAAGCTTTTACCAATGTTAAATAAAATCATATTTTGGTATCAAACATTTATTACCCAAAAGTTGCTATGCAACTTGAAAAGACATGATGCATTAAAGGCTTTCCTAACTGGAGCACTTATTATTATCAAAGAGCCTTCTTTCCTCTGTTTTTTAATATATGCCTTGTAACAAAAGGCAATCACTTGTGCCTGACTTGATCGAGATCAGTACAGGAAGAGTACAGGCCAAGCAGACTTGACGCATCTGTACAATACACATCCATCACATTCTGTCTTCTTCATTTTTACTGTTTATATTTAAAAAATCAATTTTGATTTAAATCATGATTTTTTCACACTAACAACCCAGGTGGCAAGCCAAATGATTTTTAGTAAACCAGGAACTCTGGGTGGTAACATTATAACCAACCAACAAGTGTTCCCCACATGACTAAGTGGGATGACAGGGGGTTAGTACTTCCCAGAAAACAATTAACTAAAAATACGAACAAGAAGCCTTGGACCAGGACTGACCAACAGATGACAGCTAAGGACCAAACGAAGAACATGGTATGGATTACAACATGGAATGTAAGGGGTGCAATGATGAAGTGAAAGAGAGAGAGAGATTGTCCAGGTGCTTGAGGATGCAAAAATGGATCCATGTGATATAACTGAGACAAAATGGAGAAGTCAGACTGTGAGAGAATGGGAGTATGGATGGGGTATATGTGCTGGAGTAGGTAAGAATGAGAGGGCAAAAGAAGGAAATTGTATCATTGTGTGCAAAAGATGGAAGGAGAACATAAGAGTATGGATTCATCCACTCAAGATTGTGTGGGTAAGATTGAAAGTCGGACTACAAATGTGGGCGATTGTGTGCGTATATGCGCCAACGCAAGATCATGCAAGTAGAGTGAAAGAAGAGTTCTGGACCAATGTGGAAGCGTGCATGGAAAAGTTTGAAAGGAATGAGAGAGTGCTTTTGATTGGAGATATGAATGGAAAAGTAGGGAATGTGAAGGTGGATGGAGTACAGTAGTTGGTGAGTGGGGTGTGCCTGCAGAGATGGATGAGAATGGCAGCACATAAGTGGACATTTGTGCCAGGAGGTGGTTGGTGATACCCAATACCATCTTCAGGCACAAAATGATCCATAGGTATAAGTGGCGGGCGATGAGAAGAGTAGGTGGTGAACTGAATGAACGGAATGCAATGATTGATTATGTGTGTTTGGATGATAGATTGAGAAGGTGTGTAATGGATGCAAGAGCATACAGAGGTTCGGGGAGTGGACTTTCTGACCACCACATGGTGGAGGTGAAAGGTAAGGTTCAAATGGAACACAGAAGTAGGAGATGGGAAGAACAGAAGGAAGCAGTACATACAAGGAGGGTAGAGAGGTTGCAGGAGGATGAAAAACAAGGCAGAATATAAGAGAGAAATGGAGGATCAATTGGATAAATATGATGTGAAGCAGATGGGGGACGTGGAAGGTGTATGAAAGATACTCACAGAAGAAATCTGTGCAGCATGTGAGGTGGTGTGTGGGGTGAAGAGAAGATGAAAGGGGGTGCAAGGAACAGCATGGTGGAATGAAGAGGTGAGACAGACTGTGGCACAAAAGAAGAAAGCATATAATAAGTGGATGAGAGACAGGGGCAGGGAGGAAGTTGAGACAGAAGAGGGAGTTATATGTAGAGAGGAAGAAAGAGGTGAAAAGATTAATAAGAGTGAGTAAAAAGAGAGTGGATGTGGTTGAGAAGATTGGGAGAAATACACTGAGGTATTTTGGACATGTGGAGAGAATGGAGAATGAAAGACTGACTAAGAGGGTGTATGCAGGTGAGGTGGAGGGAGGGAGAGGGAGGGGTAGACCGAGGATGAGGTGGAGGGATGGAGTTGAGAGGTATATGAGGGAGGGGGGGGGGTGAGTTGGGGGGAGGGGGGTCAAACGGTGGGTGACAGAGCAACTTGGAGGCGTTTTGTCTGCGGCCACCCTTTGCAGGATTAGGGCGTCGGATAATAGATAGATAGAAAAAGAGAGTGGATGAGGAATTTGGAAGGAATTTGAGTGTAAAGTGGATGGAATGTAAGAAAATGTTCTGGGAAGAGGTAGAGAGTTAGGCAGGGTGATAAAGAAGTTAGTCGGGGAGTGAAAGATAAAAATGGCAGACTGCTAGTGGAGAAGGGAGAAAAAGTGGGCAGATGGAGAGAACACTTTAAGGAACTGTTGAACATAGAGAATGAAAGTATTGCAAGTATAAGTAGCTGGGGAATGGCTGGGAGAAGGAGGGAGGTGAGAAGAAAGAAAGAAATCAATGGGATGGAAGTTGTGGAAGCAATAAAGAAATTCAAAATGGGGAAAACCCCAGGAATTGATGGAGTGTGTGGTGAAATGCTGAAGCATGAGGGAGAGATAGTAGCAGAATGGATATGGAAGATGTGAAGATTGGGCTGGGAGGAAGGTAGGGTCCTGGAGGATTGGAAATCAGGTATAAATATTCCCCTGCACAAAGGAAAAGGGGAAAAAGAGGTGTTTAGTAATCCTATGGGCATTTGTCTTCTTAGTATAATAGGAAAAGTGTATGGTAGGATACTTATTGATAGAGTTAAGGAATTAATAGAGGAATTAGTTGGAGAAGAACAGGGAGGTTTTAGAAAAGGAAGAGGTTGTGTAGATCAGATATTCAGTCTTTGGTCTTTAGTAGAAAAGTTTCTAGGGAAGGGAAAAAAGCAGTATGCAGCCTTCATGGATTTGGAGAAAGCATATGACAGGGTGGATAGACAAGGAATGTGGAAAGTATTGAGAATATATGGAGTAAATGGGAAGTTGTTGAATGCCGTGAAGAGTATGTATGAAGGTGCTAAGGCGCAGTGCATGTAGATGGTGAACTGAGTAAATTTCTTAATCTGAATGTTGGACTGAAACAGGGATGTGTCATGTGCCCATGGCTGTTTAATCTGTATATGTATGGGGTTATAAATGAGGTACAAGGTAGGGCCGTGAAAATTGGAGTGGGAGAGAGGGCAGTGTTTGGAAACTGCCTGTACTGTTGTCTGCAGATGATACTGTGGTGTTAAGTGAAGATGAAGGGGAGCTGCAAGGCTTGGTGGATATGTCTGAGAGAATGTGTAAGAAATGGAATCTAAAGGTGAATGTTGAGAAGAGTAAAGTTATGGTCTCCAAGAGAAATTAAGCCACTGAATGTACAGTGAGGCTGGATGAGGAAGAAAAGGAAAATGTTAGTGCATTTAAGTACTAGGGTAGTGTGATGAATAAGGATCAAAGTTTAGAGGGTGAAGTGCTTGAACAGGTACAGCATGGAAGAAAGGTTGCTGGCTGAATGAAAGCAATGATAAGGAAGAAGGAAGTAAGCATGGAAGTAAAAAGGTCACTGCATAACAGTACTGATATCAACCCTAACATATGGATGTGAAGCTTGGACCTTGTTGGAAGGACACAAGTCAAGAGTGACAGCAGTGGAAATGAGTTATCTGAATGGAGCATGTGGAGTTTCGTGGAGAGACGGACTGAGAAATGTGGAAATGAAGGAATGTTGTGGTGTGGAAGTGCATGTGATAGAAAGTGTTAGAAGAAATACACTGAGGTAGTTTAGTCATGTGGAGAGGATGGAGAACGAGAAACTAACAAGGAGAGTGTATGCAAGTGTGGTGGAGGGGGGGAGAGGGAGGGGGAGGCCAAGGATGACATGGAGGGACAGAGTGGGGAGGTATATGAGAGAGGGGGGTGTGAACTGGGAGCAGGGCAGTGAAATGGCACTGGACAAGGTGACATGGAGACAATTTGCTCGTGGCCACCCTTGGCAATAGATAGATAGACATTTTAAATTCAGTTCTAGCATTTACTGGTAACCAATGCAGCTGATTTAGGAAAGGAGTAGGTGACGTTCTTGGGGGGGGGGGGGACTGAAGATAAGCCTTGCTGCCCTGTTCGATACAGACTGAACTTTTGTTAGCATATTATTTGGAAGACAAATCCACAGTGAATTACAATAATCGACGCAAGACCACTGCATGGACAATTGCTAAGAGGCCATGTCTATTCAGGAATTTTCTCAAAGAGTACTGATTTCTGATATGCAAATTACACCTTCTAATGACTTGACTAATATGTTCTTTGTAATTCTACTTTGAATTAAAATAAACACCCAGATTTTGAACAGAACTGACTGGATGAAGCTGTAACACACCAATGTTTCAAGCCAGGGCATTATCAGTTTCATCACCCCTTCAGTTTCCTCTGATGATGATGATCTCAGTTTTACCATTATTCAGCTTCAGTTTCTTCCTTGCCATCCATATCTTAATATCAGATATTAGAGATTCAAGCTAAGTCTTTGTACTGTTAATATCTGACATCTTAACATACTGCTGAGAGTCAATAGCATAAAAATATGACACGTTGTGAGCATCAAGTAAAGACAATAAACTACTCATGTAGACTGTAACTAGAACTGGACCAAAAACTGAACCTTGAGGGACTCCGAACAGAAGTGGAGTAGAATCTGAGCTAGCATAATCAGCAACTACTGTACTCTCTGAGATCTGTCTGACAGATAAGACTTAGGGAACGAAAAAGCACTGTCACGAATGCCATAAAAATACAGATCATCCAACAATAGCTTATGATCTACTGTGTCAAAAGCTACAGACAAATCCAACAGAACTAGGAGAAAGGATATCCCACTACAGGTATTTGCACCAAGTCACTATGAATCCTGATTTAATGCAGTTTCAGCTGAATGGTATTTTCTGTCTGCTGATTGAACGACAGGAACAACTCTGTTATATTCCAGTAGTGGCAAGAGTTGATCAAATATGGCCCACTTGATAATCATGGATATGAAATAGAGGTCAGAGATGGGACAATAATCTGTCGTGCTCTTGACATCAAGGCCGAGTTTCTTGAGTAGGGGCCTAAGCAAGGGAGTTTCTCAGGCTACACAAAATTACTTTCTAAGCAGCATTTGTTTATTATGTTGCAGATAGTCTGCTGCATGCTTTTACACATCAGGCAGTTGAGACATGTTACACGGATCAAGTGTGTAAAATGATTTCTTAAGTATTCTGATGTAACATTTGATTTTATTTACATCCAACGGAAGAAATATTGAAAGCAAAGGACCCCTTGTGCACTGTGACTGGAAATCAACTGAGTACACTTCACTAGAAGAATTGTTGTCTAAATCATTTATGTGAGATATCTTAGTTGTAAAAAATGAAGCAAAATCAGAAGCCAATTGGGCATCATATACAAAAGTTGGTTTAACAAATTACAGTACATTCCTCTAACCAACCAAATTATTCACAACTGCAGACTTTTTTTTTTTTTTTTTTTTTTAATCACCACTTTTAATCAGTTCTGGGAAGACATAACCACTCAAGGGCTAGACCAGGGATGCACTGAATCATCACTCTTATACCAATAATGTTTACCATTGTGGATAACTCACAGGATGATTTTAAGAACATGCTCTTCGGGAAAAATAAAAATACATGTAATAGGCCGGGAAATATGGTAGTTACTACTGGGAATCATGCCTCAGCTGTTTTTGGATATTGTAATATCTTTTCCAATTTCTGTACACCACAACAGCATCAAATGACTAACCAACATATTGGCAGTGCACTACACTAATGGTACACTGCAGTCTTATAACATTTATTAACACTTTAGATTCCTTCTGCACTCCTCTTGTTGTTCATGCAATCTCTTTTTCTTTTTTTCTCCTCCTTTTTCTCAGCTTTTAATTTCTTCCTCCTCTCCCTCACTTCAGCTATATTAGTAACTTTATAGGTAATGAAAAGTTGTGCTCCAACACCCTTAGTGACCTTGAGGTTTGCTTTAGCCACTGTGCGTCCCACCAAGTTTTCACAAAAGCCCTTTTCTTTGGAGACCAGTCCCAGAGCTTCCTCACTGGTCAGCTGCTCTAGAAGTCTCCGGGGAACATCTACACTTTGAGGCTCAAGGTCTGGCAGCTGTTGTAAGAAGCAAAAGGGTAAAACAACTGGGTTAATGACACAAAGTACTGATAATACATAGGAAAATGACTAGTATAGTAAGAAATTCCTTGCATTCTATTCTGTACCTCTCACTTCAGTACTTAATCCAGAAATGGTTTCCAGTTCTACTGTATATCTCTATCATACACAGATCTATGTTTGTACTCCCAGCATAATTTTATTGCAGTGAAAATATTACAAGGAATTTTCTACTGCAAGGTACTAATGCCACATATCAGCAGGAACAAATAATACCTTAAAACATTAACAATCTGTGCACAACTCACAGTACCGATAGGTGGACATCACTTACTGTATAGAGGAGAGGGAGAGGAAAGTCTTGGTCAATTTCGGGCCAGGGTTGCTTGACCAGGTCTTGATCCTGCAGGGTATGTCAATATAAGTGCAACATCTAATGATTTTTGTAACATATATTGGGGGAGTGAACTTTCTGACCACTACTTGGTGGTGGGCAGTATCAAGATCCAAATAAGATGGAGAAATAGAAGAAGGGAAGGATGGGAAGAAGGAGTATTTGCAAGGAAAGTGAAAAGGTTACAAGAGGATGAGAAAAAGGCAGAGTATAAGAGAGAAGTGGAGGAACGATTGGGCAAATATGAATTGGGGCAGATGGGGGACGTGGAAGGTGTGTGCAGGATATTCACAGAATATGTGCGGTATGTGATGTGGTGTGTGGGATGAAGAGTAGACAGAGGGGGGTGCAAGGAACAGCGTGGTGGAATGAAGAGGTGAGACAGACTGTGGCACAAAAGAAGAAAGCATACAATGAATGGATGAAAATAGGGGCGTGGAAGAAGTTGAGAGGCAGAAGAGAGAGTTATATGTAGAAAGAAAGAGAGAGGTGAAAAGATTAGTAAGAGAGAGTAAGAAGAGAGTGGATGAGGAATTTGGAAGGAATTTGAGTGTAACGTGGAGAGACTGTAAAAAAATGTTCTGGAAAGAGGTGAAAAGAGTAAGACAGGGCGGAAGTGAAGTTAGCAGGGGAGTGAAAGATAAAAATGGTAGATTACTAGTGGAGAAGGGAGAAAAAGTGAGCAGATGGAGAGAACACTTTAAGGAATTGTTGAACATACAAGATGGAAGTAATGTGAGTATAAGTGGCTGGGGAATGGCTGGGAGAAGGAGGGAGGTGAGAAGACAGGAAGAAATCAGTAGGATAGAACTTGTGGAAGCAATGAAGAAAGTTAAATTGGGGAAAGCCCCAGGAATTGATGGAATGTGTGGTGAAATGTTGAAGCATGGGGGAGAGATAGTAGTAGAATGGATGTGGAAGATGTGCAGATTGGCCTGGGAGGAAGGTAGAGTCCTAGAGGATTGGAAATCAGGTATAATTATTCCCTTGTACAAAGGAAAAAGGGAAAAACAAGTACAGTATATGGTAATCATAGGGGCATTTGTCTTCTTAGTATAATAGGAAAACTGTATGGTAGGATACTTATTGACAGAGTTAGAGAAAGAACAGAGGAATTAGTTGGAGAAGAACAAGGAGCCTTTAGGAAGGGAAGAGGTTGTGTAGATCAGATATTCATTCTTAGATCATTAGTGGAAAAGTTTCTGGGGAAGGGAAAGAAGTTGTCTGCAGCTTTCATGGATTTGGAGAATGCATATGACAGGGTGGATAGACAAGGATTGTGGAAAGTATTAAGAATATATGGAGTAGATGGGAAGTTGTTGAATGATGTGAAGAGTATGTATGATGGTGCTAAGGCTGCAGTGCATGTGGATGGTGAACTGAGTGAATTTTCCTCTTTGAAGGTTGGGTTGAAACAGGGATGTGTTATGTCTCCATGGTTGTTCTATCTGTACATGGATGGGGTAATAAAAAGAGGTACAAGGTAGGGTAGTGGATGTTGGAGTGGCCCTGGTGAGAGAGGGTACTGTTTGGAAACTCCCTGTACTGTTGTTTGCAGATGATACTGTGTTGTTGAGTGAAGACAAAGGGGAGCTGCAAGGCTTGGTGGATGAGTTTGGGAGAGTGTGTAAGAAACGGAATCTGAAGGTGAATGTAGGAAAGAGTAAAGTGATGGTCTTTGAGGGAGGTGAAGTCAGTGAATGTACAGTGAGGTTGGATGGTGAGGAATTGGAA
Organism: Coenobita brevimanus; assembly: GCF_032717465.1. NCBI lineage: Eukaryota > Metazoa > Arthropoda > Malacostraca > Decapoda > Coenobitidae > Coenobita > Coenobita brevimanus. The sequence goes on from NC_136966.1 coordinate 39,108,254, forward strand.
AATGTGAGTACGTTTAAGTACTTGGGTAGTGTGATGAGTAAGGATGGAGGTTTGGAGGGTGAAGTGCTTGAAAGGGTACAGCAGGGAAGAAAGGTTGCTGGTTCTTTGAAAGCAGTGATAAGAAACAGGGAAGTGAGCATGGAAGTGAAAAAGTTACTACATGACAGTATTGTGATACCAACTCTAACGTATGGAAGAGAAGCTTGGACATTGTTGGAAGGACACAAGTCAAGAGTGAGAGCCGTGGAAATGAGTTATTTAAGAGGAGCCTGTGAAGTCACATGGAAAGACAGGCTGACAAATGAGGATATAAAGGAGTATTGTGGTGTGGATGTGGATGTGATCTGAAGCATTAGGAGGAATACACTGAGATGGTTTGGCCATGTGGAGAGGATGGAGGGTGAAAGACTGACGAAGAGTGTGTATGTGAGTGAGGTGGAGGGGGGGAGAGGAAGGGGGAGGCCGAGGATGAGATGGAGGGATGGGGTGGAGAGGTATATGAGAGAGGGGAGTGTGAGTTGGGAACAGGGCAGTGAAATGGCGAGGGACAGGACGACGAGGAGGCGATTTGTTTGTGGCCACCCCGAACGGGATTGAGGCATCTGGTAATAGATAGATAGACAGATAGATATTCTATCATGTGATGCAACACTGCTGCAACATGGAAAATGATAATGAACATAATTTTTCCTGCCTGAAGTGCATTATTTTCTCATTTTGTATGCCTAACCTCAGTCATTCATGGGCCATAAGGGATAAAACTGATTGGCTGTTACTGTAGGTACTCTAATGGATGTGCATACCAACTTCCCCCTCCTGTGGAGGGTTGGAGAGTCTCAATTTGCCAAACACCTGGTCTGGGAAGAGGTTTGCTGTGTTAAATTCAGTTTTCACTGCTCATACATACCTACATTGCCCTGAACTTTCAGGGCCTTTCCTCCCATGGGGCGGGGGTTGGACTACCACTGCAAAATGTCAAGTAAAAAACTTCAGCAATGCCCATTACAACATCTCCTTGAACCTCCTCCTCTTCCTCTACAGCTACCGCATACTGACTTAGGACATCCCCCCACAAGGTATTAACAATGCCCTCATCTGGACCTCTTATGTCAGATCACTTGCTAAAACCGCCTCAGTGAAACTTGGATCATTGTACAGAGTCCGTAACTTCTTCATTGACAAGCAGTTAGCTATAATTTATAAGAGTCATGTGCACTCTCAGCTTGAACACTGCTCACCCTTGTGGAATGGATGTGGAGAGGTTGCACTAAAATAACTAAACAAAATTCAGAACAAAGCTGTTAGAATTATTAATAACCCTGCTATTACTAATAAACTACCTCCCCTACACGTAACAAGGAATATTGCCTCCCTTGCATTATTTTATAGATATTTTTATAGTAAATGCTCAGACAAAGTTGCGTCCATTATGCCACCTCTCCACGCCTTCCCTCGTGCTACACGGGCATCTGGTAGTGCTCATGACTGGAATGACACTCAGCCATATTGCAGAACTTCTATCAGAATTCTTTCATTCCCTGAACTACATCTCTCTGGAACTCGCTCCCTCAGAGTTGTTTCCCTCAAAACTTCAACATACAGCTGTTCAAGTCTAACTATTACAGATACTTCATGAACAGAGGACACCAGTAATCTGGCGTATGGATTATTTTTTTTTATTCATTTGTTTTTCCATCCTCTGTTCTGTTATTTAAAAAAAAATACAGTAATCCCTCCAACATCTGGAAGCCCATTTTCCGGACATCCCCAATAACCGGACAATTTTGTCCCGGGATCCAATATTCCCAAAATGGGCCAAAAACTGCAAAAAATTCGAAAAAAATCTTACTTTTTCCCGCCTGTAATTTGAAGTTGGCGCGCACGGCGTGGGCCAGCTGTGTTCTAGTGCATTGTTCCGCCGACGTCCGCTAGAGTGCCCTTGCATCCTCCCCACTTACTGCCCGTCTCTTGCTGTGTGTGCAAGCTCGTCATCATGGCCGCCCATGTGCTCGCTTTTGTGGTGGTGCCTTACCTGCTACAGGCTCTCTTGCCTCTCCTTCGTGTGTATGATGATGGCCCCGCCGCCTGAGAAGTGGAAGAGAGTAGTTTTGACTCTGGAGAAGAAGAGGGAGATATTGGACAAGGTGGATGCGGGATGGTCTACCTCACGTATCCTCCGTGAATTCAACCTGGCCCGGTCTACTTTGTTTGATATCAAGAGATCCCGCAACAAACTCATGCAGTACATGGCTGACTTCTCGTCGAAAAGCAAACACAACGTGGAGAGGAAGGTGATGTATACTCCCAAGTATGCAGAAGTCGAACGTTCTACGTTGATTTGGTATCGACAGCAACGTGCTGCTGTTGTGATGGTGCGTGGAACGGAGCTGAAGGCTGCTGCTGAGAAGTTCACAAGGCTTCACGACGCCCTAGACTTCAAGGCATCCGAAGGTTGGCTCTTCACGTTCAAGTTACGACATGGCCTTACCAACCGTAAGTCTCATGGCGAAGCTTTGGACGCTAACGAGGATGGAGTAGAGGAGTTTTGGCAGAAGATGAAGCGTTTGATTGACAGGGAGGGCCTAACTCTCGGTCAAGTCTACAACACTGACGAAACTGGCTTATTCTACCGCTCTTTGCCTACGAACACTCTAGCCAAGGAGAAGGAGAAGCGTGTACCTGGCCGCAAGCTCTGCAAGCAACAGATATCTGCTTTGTGTTGTGCCAATGCTAACGGCATGCACCGGCTCAAGCCCGTTATTGTTGGCTGTGCAAAGCAGCCTCAGTTTCTTCGTGGGGTGATGGATGTCCTTCCTGTCGTCTGGTACCATTCCTTGAAGGCATGGTTCACAGCCCAGATCTTCAAAGACTGTTTCCACTGCCATTTCGTCAAGGAGGTCATCCATTACCAGATGGAGAAACTGGGAATCCCACGCGACCAGGTAAAGGCCCTCCTTCTCCTCGACAATGCACCTGCCCACCCATGCAACAAGGAGTTGGTGGCTGAGAATGGGCGCATTAGGTGCATGTTTCTGCTACCTAATACTACTGCTCTCATCCAACCTATGGACCACGGAGTGAGCGTGGCAACGAAGAAGCTGTACTGGCAGAAGTTCCTGGACGAGGTGATGGTTGTCTTCGAGGACGAGGACGAGCGCAGGGAGGGACGGGACACACGAGGCCAGCGGACTTTGGAAAACCTTCGCCACTACGACATCAAGTCTGCCATCTACAACTGGGCCAGTGCATGGAAGGAAATCCCTGTCAAGACTCTAGAAAATGGTTGGTCTCGTCTGCTTCTCGGAACGGATGTGGAGCACGATTTCCTAGGTTTTGAAGTGGATGACTTCCATGCACGTCAACCTGCGCATGGCAACGATGTTGATGTGGACGAAGTGCGTGAGTGGTTGGATGATGATGAGGGCATTCCTGGGTATCAGACCATGTCTGATATAAAGATCACATCTTCAGTTGCAGGTGTCAGTACCCAGCTTGAAGATTCTGACAAGGATGGCGACGATGATGCGGACTCCTCTCAGCGTGACACAACTCCAGCCATCCCCAAGCTGACCGCACTCTGGGAACACCTAGAGTTCGTTCTGTACTACCTGAAACACCCGGACTGCAACAGGGAGATGGGGCCCTTGGGACTTGTGGAGGAAGTGCGCGCTTTCAGGCAGCGCATCATTAATCGTCAAAATCGTCATTCCTTGCGTCAATCAACGATTGACAGCTTTTTCAGGCCCATGACCCCCGCTATGCCCAGCCCTGGCTCCACTCCATTGCCTCCCCAAGACAGGCCCTCATGCTCCAAGCCACAGCCCAGCACATCAGGCACGGTGGAGTCATCATTCGACGTGAGTTTGCGCCTCTCTTCAGAGTCGTCTGCAGTGGATATGCCATCACCACGACCCAGTGACGCACCCCTAGGTCACCTGCATGTGCTACTCTCAGACTCTGACAGTGATTAGACGCCAAGAACTTCTCCACTAGACCACACGGGAATTTACAGTGTTGTGCAGTGAAAAAAACAGTGCATAGTGTTAAGGAATAGGAGTTCTGAGTGAAAAGACAAAGATTTAATGGACTGTAAATGTAACGTAACTTAACTTGAGTGTGTCTTGTTTAGAAAATGGTTTTAAGAGTGGAAAGACTTAGAGTGCAGAGTGCAACACTTATTTCATTAAGGTACAATGGAGCGCAAGTAAGACAAGAGTATGCAGTGTTAAGAGATTGGAATTCTGAGTGCAAATGACTAAGTTCTGTGCAAGACTTCATGAACAGTGTACTGCAAGTGCTTCAGGAACTCCTTCTTACTGTCAGAGTCTGAGAGGAGGCGGGTTATTCATCGAGATGGCCAGGGACTTGCTGTAAGTACTGTACCCAGAATGTTTCATATTGTACTGTACTGCTTTTTCCATACTTACCTCAAACACCTCATTTCACTCTTTTATGTCACTTATTGGTGTGAATAGTGTCTTAGGTGCTATGCATGTGCAGTAGGGAGGTGTTTTTCTGAGTTAGGCTAGGTTAGGGTCCATAACTACCAGTCCAGGAGCCAGGGACTTGTTGTAAGTACCCAGAATGTTTAATATTGCATAAACCTACCTAAAAAAAACTCATTTTATGGTTCTTTTGCATTTAATTCAGTCTTTTATGTCCCTTATTGGTGTGATTTGGGTCTTAAATAGGTGCTATGCATGTCCAGAGGGAGTTGTATAGGAATTTTCTGAGTTAGATCCATAAGTACAAGTCCAGAAGGCTGGGGCCGAATATCCAGACAGGATCATTATCTGGACATACTGTTGGCTCTATTACATTGGATATTGGAGGGACTACTGTAATCATAATAATTCATACAAACGTGGCAATTTAAGCCTTACATTATAAATACTGAAGGTTTATGTTCCTGTCATTATTGGATGAACGAAACGAATCAGGGATCGGCTCTGATGAACCACAAACTCTGCTTTAACTAAAATATCCCGACCACTTGTCACAACAGTGACTATCTATCTATCTATCTATAGCCCGATGCCCTAATCCCGCAAAGGGTGGCCGCAGACAAAACGCCTCCAAGTCGCTCTGTCACCCACCATTTGACTACCCTCCCTCCAGCTCACCTCCCCCTCCCTCATATACCTTGCAACTCCATCCCTCCACCTCATCCTCGGTCTACCCCTCCCTCTCCCTCCCTCCACCTCACTTACATACACCCTCTTAGTCAGTCTTTCATTCTCCATTCTCTCCACATGTCCATACCACCTCAGTGTATTTCTCCTAATCTTCTCAACCACATCCACATCCACCCCACAACGTTCCTTCACTTCTTCATTCGTCAACCTGTCCCTCCATGTCACTCCACATGCTCCTCTCAAGTAACTCATTTCCACTGCTCTAACTCTTGACTTGTTCCCCTCTTGCAAGGTCCACGCCTCGCTTCCATACGTCAGGGTAGGGATCACAATACTATCATGCAGTGACTTCTTAATTTCCATACTCACCTCCCTATTTCTCATCACAGCTTTTAGTGAACCAACAACCTTCCTTCCCTGCTGTACCCTTTCAGACACTTCATCCCCCAAAGTTCCATCCTTACTCATCACACTACCCAAGTACTTGAATGCACTCACACTCTCCATATCCTCACCATCCAACCTCATGGTACATTCTGTGACTTCATTCCTCTCAAACACCATAACTTTACTTTTGTTTACATTAACTTTCAACTTCCTCCTCCTACACACTGTCCTAAATTCATTCACCAAACCTTGCAACTCCCATTCGTCTTCACTCAACAATACTGTATCATCAGCAAACAGCAACACCAGAATCTTCCAAATTTCACCCTCATTCATTAGAGCCACCCCCACATCCACTGCCCTACCCTGCACCTCCTTTACAACCCATCCATGTATATATTAAATAGCCATGGAGACATCACACAACCCTGTTTCAGTCCCACATTGAGATCAAAGAACTCACTCAGCTCACCATCCACTCACACCGTAGCCCTAGCTCCTTCGTACATACTCTTCACAGCATTCAACAATTTCCCCTCCACTCCATATATTCTTAATACCTTCCACATACCTTGCTTATCTATTCTGTCATAAGCTTTCTCCAAGTCCATGAAGGCAGCATACACTTTCTTTCCCATCTCTAGATACTTCTTGACTAAACATCTTAGAACAAATATCTGATCTGCACACTCTTTTCCCTTCCTAATTCCCCCTTGTTCTTCTCCAACTAGCTCCTCTGTCATATGCCTAACCCTATCAATGAGTATTCTACCACATATTTTACTCGTACCAGTCACACTAAGAAGGCAAATACCCCTATGGTTACCACATACTTCTCTCTCCCCTTTTCCTTTATCTAAAGGAACAATTATACCTGATTTCCAGTCCTCTGGAATCCTTCCCTCTTCCCAAGCCAATCTACACAACTTCCATATCCACTCCACAACAATCTCACCCCCATACCTCACCATTTCACCACACACTCCATCAATTCCTGGGTCCTTTCCCAACTTGATCTTCTTCATTGCTTCCACTACTTCCGTCCTACTGATCTCTTCCTCCCTCCTCTCATCTCTTCTCCTAGCCATTCCCCAACCACTTATACTCGCACTGCTGTCACTCTCTACATTCAACAAATTCTCAAAGTGCTCCTTCCATCTCCTCAATTTCTCTCTCTTCTCCACCAACAATCTATTATTCCTATCTTTCACTCCCCTACTATTTCCCCTTTCACACTGCCTTACTTTCTTTACCTCCTTCCAAAACAATTTCTTACTCTCCCTCCATTTCACACTCAGATTCCTCCCAAACTCTTCATCCACTTTCTTCTTACTCTCCTTCACCAGTCTCTTCACCTCCCTTCTCCTACTCACATATACCTCTCTTCTCTCTCTCACATTCTCTCCTACCTCTACTTGCTAACCATTCATTATATGCCTTCACCTTTTGTTCCACAGCTCGTTTCACCTCATCATTCCACCATGCTGTCCCTTGCACACCCTTGCATCTCCTCCTCACTCCACAAACCACTCACACGCTGCGCCTATCTCTTCCGTAAATATCTTACATACGTCTTCCACCCCTTCCATTTGCACTGGCTCATACCTTCCCAATCTTTCTTCCACTATGCTCTTATACTCTGCCATTTTCTCACTATCTTGCAAATTCTCCACTCTTCTCACAGGAGCTGTTTCCTCCTGTCTTCCCCTTCGTCTCCTCAACCATTTTCTTTGCAGCTTTACCTTGGCCATCACTAAGTGATGGTCCGAGAATCCATTCCCCCACCCTTTCCACACTATTGCATCCAACACTTGTCTTCTCATTCGTTCATCCACACCACATGTAGTCTATCATTGCCCTTCATTCAACAAGTTCACCATCCATCCTCCTCATTACTCTCCATGTATACTGGTGGATCATCTTATGTCAAAAGTAGGTGTTGGCTATTGCCAACCCCTTACCAGCACAGATGTCCACCAAAGCACTACCATTCCCATCTAAGTCAGCTGGCACACCCGACTGACCAACCACTCCATCCACTCGTACAACAGTGACACATTGTCATTATATAGTATATACTACTGAATGTGGGTCAGTTGTATACATAATGGCATTGTGTCACTGTTGTGTCAAGAGGTCGGTATATTTTCATTAAAGCAGAGTTTGTGGTTTGTTAGAGCCGATCCCTGACTCATTTCCTTTATCCAATAATGACAGGAACATTAACCTTACATGTTTATAATGTAAGACTTAACTTGCCACGTTCATGTGACTTATGGACGTCCAAAACCATACAACCTGCATTAACGATAAAAAAACGTATGTCCATGTAACACAAGGTCCAACTTGCAGTGCGTCTGTCACGTTACACCTTACAAAAAGTTGAAATGGTTGGCAGGTATACCAGAGTACTGTATGTTATTGATGTGTTGATGCTTAACACAAAGATGAATAACAATATCAATATGATCAGTACTTGACAGATCATTTCATCATTATCATTGTTTATGTTGGTTAACAATGGGTGGGAGTGAGGGACAGTAGGGTATGAGAGGTGTTTGGGGGAAACAGTAACCCAGAGAGAAGGGTGGTGGAGGTGGGAGCAAGAATGTATGAGAAACGACATCATATCTTTCATCAGCTGCTGTTCACCATACTATACTTATTTGTAACATTATAATATAGTGTGTAAATATATAGACAATAACGCATAATACATCGTATCTTCTTTCATTTTTGTGCCTTTCTGATATGTTGTGGATAACAGCACAGTATTACACATTAAATGCCTTTCTATACTTACCCCTACTGGTTCTGACTGTATTTAAAAACGATCATGACACACTGTAACACCACCAGCTTTGGCCGTGCCGCATCTATTCAATGAAGCTTACACAGGTTGGGGAGGGGCGGTGGATGTGGGGTGTTTAATCGCCTGGTCGGTTACTGGCCGTGACTCCAGCTGCTAGGGGGTAGTAGTAGTAGTAGTTGTTTCCAAGGCAGTGTGGCCGAGCAGCCCCGAGTCCCTAAGGATGGTCACGACCGAAACTGGGCTTTCCTACAGAGCTCTCAAGGAGTGTATGTTGTGTTGCTGGCATAGATGACTGTGTGCAATGCAGTCTTCCATAATGTGCTTAATAGTATAGGGTGCTGTATTGCATTCTGGACATGCATCAGTGATGGAGTCATCCAGGCTCTTTTGGTAATTTAAGAGGGCTGGATGATGCCCACATCTCAGCCTGGCCAGGTGGACCCTGTCCTCACGAGGGAGATAGGATTCGGAGGGGTGGATATCAGGAGGCCATGCATGCAGCTGTGTGTTGTCTGTAAATGACTGAATGGAGCGGCGAGTGATTTGAGTATGGATATGCTTCTGGAAGCTGGTCTGAGATGGGCGAGGGGGGAGAGATGACAGTATTTGTGTATGATATCGTGTGCTGGGTGTTGGTTTGATGTTCCTTGGTGTGTGTGGGTGTATTGCCATGTAGTGTAGTGGATGCTGTGGGTTTGTGGAGGATGCAGCAAGAATTTGGGTGCCTCTCAGGTCTAGGTGATCCTTGACTTTGAGGACTTTGGTTTCTTGATGTAGGTGGTCTGTGGGTGTAGTAGCTGTGCAGCCTGTGATTATTTTTAGGGCCTTGTTCTGTATGGTCTGTAGAGTGTTGTAGTGTGTTTTAGTGAGGTTAGAAGCCCAAGCAGGACTTGCATAATTCATCACTGAGCGTATACAGTACCCTCGCATCCAACACGCGTTAGTCCAGCACGATTCACGTCCAGCATGGAGAGCAAATAATTAGTATTATTTAATATGATTTAATTACTGCAACACGAGTGTGTTAGCATAACACGCACAGAGCTCCGAGAAGTGGGCGAAATCCGCAGAGTTCACCTCTAGCACGATCACCCCCGGTCCAACACGGTCATACTGGACATTCCCATGATGATGATAGCCAATGAAAACTTCTGATCAAGTAGTCTTCCCCGCCCGCTATCGTGACGTGATCGTGATGCCGCCCAATTAAAAACGCTTCTGGTGTCATGTGATGTTTTGTTTAAATTTCTCCCGCCACAGCGCCACTCAGTCGCATAATTCGCATTGGAAGGTGCTTTTTTCTTGCTGCATTTTCTGCCCTTGTTACTGCATTTTACCCTGCTCACGATGCCTAGGAAGCCTTCTGAGAACCCCAAGAAGCGTCGGCACCTCCCTCAGGCCACCAAGCTAGAAAGCATCGAGAGGAAGAAGAAAGGGGAGAGGAAAGTTGACATTGCCAAGGCCTACGACATGAATGAAGCCAACGTGTGGATCATAATAAAAACCAAGACAAGATCCTGGCAGCCGAATGCTATCACACTGCACTTCATACCAGGTTTGCCGAGGATACGATGGTAAACCGGAACGGTAACGTGGTAAAATTGCCGACGATACCACGGGCATTTGGAATTCATCTGGATGGATTCCTGCCAAGGATACGACGGGCAAAACAGTGTGACCAAAACCCAAGCGACTCGACAGAGAATGTATCGTACTACAGCATTGAACATTTAGCCTGACACTGAATACATATTAATATTTTAGAATAAATATCAATTGTTTTGAAATCCTTCTCATCGGCGTGTGTACCAGTTTATAAACAAAGTTGCTTCTCCTTATTCTCTACTGAGTCAGCGACAGCGATCACTTTCCACAGTCACGAGACGGGGCTCTGGCAACAGTGTGAGAAGCATGCCTTTTGCCGAGGATTACAGAGTGCTAGGACAGGCAGAAGCAGGACCTTCCATGGCTGTGGAAGAAGATAGTGATTCTGAGTGTGATTTCGAAGGATTTATGAGGAAGGTTGAGGAGGAGCAACAGCCATTACCCGCTAGTGACGCCAGCAGCCATCCTCCTGGGACCCAGTAGGACTATCTACAGCCTTGGATGCCACCTTCCATTCCCAGCAAGCCCACCAACACTGTCCTAAAAGGTTAGTTATCATTCATAGCACAGTACCATTTATTATAATTACAATAGTACCAATATATGTATAGGTATATGGGAGGTATTTAGGGTGACTTTTCCTAGGGTTGCTGACAGAATTCATTTTTCCCAATAAGCTCTATTGTTAGTCCAACACGTTTTTGGTCCAACGCGTGACCCATGCATGACAATATTACCGTGTTGGACGTGAGGGTACTGTATATATACTGTATATATATATATATATATAATTCACGCGGGGGTTAGGTTCCCAGACCCTTCGCATATGTGGTAAATTCGCGTATATGTTCTGCCCTTGTGTGCACATAATTACGCATGTCTATACGTATATTACATCTGAATAATACTGTTTATGCACTACATACACCTTATAAACTAGCATAAAGTATTAAAAACAACAAAAATGTAAGAAATTTAAAACTGAAACCTGACAAGCACAGGCGTAGGTGGAGACACTTCAGCAGTCTGGTGCACTAGCCCTCACTGCCTCCTGTATGCTACATTCTGCCTTCTTTATTGTATGAACAGTTGACTCATTCACCCCAAACATGCGGTTACAAGACAATTCACAGGCATAGGTGGAGACACTTTAGCACAGTCTGGTGCACTAGCCTTCACTGTCTCCCGTATGCTATGTTCTCCTTTATTGTATGAACACTTGACTCACCCAAAACATACGGTTCAGAGACTATTCACCATCAAGTCAATTCACCGTCAAAACATGGACAATTCCCCGTCATTCTATAAATATACTTATTATTGATTAATTAATACTTTAATAACTAATTTTCAGGGGGATTTTATAACTCATACAAGTAAAAAACTAGTGTACTGTACTTGCTAAATAAACTGGTATGTAAATAAATGACGGGGAATCGTCCTGGTGGAGAATTGTCGCCAACATTCCTCCCTGAAGTTTGTCCAACACTTTAACTTTGTCAGTGACACCACTTTACCAGCCAGCTTTGGTGTGTTACCACATGCATCACTAGCACTATGCTTAGGCCCCATATTGGCAGACAAGGCAAGCAATCACTGGAAGGCAGAAAAATAAGCCACAAATAACAATTCTCGATCTCGAGTCACGCATGATTCGACCGTCGGATTCAAACTGACTGTGTGGTGCGTGGTAGACCGACCTCCAAGGCTCCCACACACACATACACATACACACACACACACACACACACATACATATATGTGTGCACACGGGCAGCAGGTAGGCATTTTTTATATTTTATTGACTTCTCTTGTATATTGAAATTACTTATTTGAATACTATAATTTTATTTTAATTATTGTACAAAAAATTCGTGGATAACCGAAATCGCGTGAAAAAAGTTCACGTGAATTAAGGGATAACCTGTACTGTGGTGGTGGTTTCTTTCTTGTGTCCAAATGTAGTGTGGGCAAGAGACCTCAAGGCATTGAGTCTTAGTGTTATTTTATTTTTAATGTTTGTGATCTGATGTTTAAATGACATTGATGTATTGATGTTCCGTATGCTAGGGAGTAGAGATTAGTGCTTTCGGGTGTACATTGAACACTGTCCACTAACATGCTGATGATTCCACTCTTCACCTTTCCATTCAGTTCCTGCAACATCCATCTCAGCAGTTACTTTAACAAACAAGGGATGAGGCTGTGGCAAACCTAACGTCTGACTTTGCTCGTATCTCTGACTGAGGCGAAAATAATCTTGTTGTTTTTAATGTATCAAAGACTCAGTTTTTACACCTATCAACCCAACAAAATCTTCCACATGAGTACCCATAATGTTTAATAATATCCAACTCAATCCTGCATCATTCTTGAACATGCTTGGGATTTCATTCACTCGGGACTTATCTCGGAATGATCATATTACATCTCTTGTAAAATTTGCTTCCAAGAGATTAGATGTGCTAAGCCAACTCAGTACCTTCTTTTCCCCTGCACAACTGTTGACTTTATACACAGGTTTTATTTGCCCCTGTGTAAAGTACAACTCTCATGTGTGGGAAGGCTCCCAACATACAGCTCTTCTCAACAGGGTGGAGTCAAAGACTTTTCGTCCCATTAACTCTTCTCCTCTTACTGGCTCCCTTCAACCTCTGTCTCTTCGCTGCACTGTTGCATCTTCATCTCTTTTCTATCGCTACTTCAATGGTCACTGCTCCTCTGAACTATCCGCTCGCATCCCTCCACCACTACAACAGGTGCTATGTACCCGTCTAGCAACAAACTCTCATCTCTTTTCTGTCCAGCTCTCTAATGCAAGAGTTAACCATTACTCCCAGTCCTTCATTTATGCAGCATGTCAACTCTGGAACTGTCTCCCTCAGTCTGTATTTCCTACTTCCTATGATCTCCAGTCTTTCAAACGCAGTGTGTCCAGGCATCTCAAAATGAAAGGATCTTGAATTTGGCTCTCTTTTGTATTCTTTTTTCTTGAAAGAAGCAGTTTGCAGGCTCCTGGCCTTTGGTTCCTTCTTTCTAGCATTAAAAAAAAAAAAAAAAAGAATTTAGATAATTTAATTTACATAATGAATAATCAAAATTAATTGATGTGAAGCTCAAAACAGTGTCAACTGCAAATTCAGTATAGTTTGCGTGTCATCCCTTTTCTGTTAACGATCAAATCTGTGCTGAATAGCACTGTCTGGAAGCAGAATCAATAAAAATAAAACAAACAGTTCTCATCACACAATAAGGGTTAGTAGAATCCTCCAGCACCAGTCAATTAGGACGGTACTCCTGAGGAGGATGGGAAAACTCTTAATAAAGAGTGCTGGAGCTCCTGTTTCAGAGGCCATCAGGATATCCTGATCAAGCCCCTCTGCTGACTTTTTCAGTGTGACACTAACACGGACCTGGCCAGCATACTCTCCCAAACACTTTTCTTTAACTATCGCATGCACTATGCTCTTTACATATCATACAACAAACTCTACTACATACAGAAGTTAGCGCCAGCAAGGGCATGCGGCCAGAAAACTTTGCCCCTGCTACGTAATGGCAGTCCTGAGGGGTAGCATGATGTAGGCTCCACCAGCACAGTTTTGTTACCGGGATGGAACGGTACAAAGCACTGTGGTTTCCAGGCTGCCGGTTCTGCCCCAAAAAGAGGGGCCCAAACCTGGAAGCAGCACTCCAGGAGACTGCCTTATCAGTGGGTGAATAAAGGCGGGGGAGTTACAGTGCCAAGGCATGCCTGGAGGGTGTCCCTGTAGCTGTCCTGGCTGTAAGCCTCGCAGCCACTGCCATAGCTACTGCCCACAGCTGGTGGGTTGTGAGTCCTAGGTCCCATGCCTGGACTTGGGACTGTGCATATGGGCAGAGCCTGTGGTCTGTCTCATCCTTCATTTATCAAACTTATGACAAGATGAGAAGAGATTGCAATAAATGCAAGCCTGTGAAAATCTAATCACCCCAAGGGGTTCAGACTGGCAATGTGGAATGTGGGTAGTCTGTTATGCAGAGGAAGTTAGGTTCTGGGGAGGATCAACTAAAATGACTGCTGCGAAAGACTCTATGTATACGTTATTCTTGCAGGGAAATGCATGTAGATATAATGGCGTGTCTGTGCTGGTTAAGAAGAAATGGGGAGAATGTGTCATGAATGTGATAAGAGTGAATGAAAGGATTATGGCAGTGAAAACAATGTCTGGTAAACTCATGATTTCAGTTATATCTGCATATGGTCCACAGGTTGGACTGGATGGTGTAAAAAAAGATATAGGTAGGTGGGGGTGCTCACCATCCACTCACTTGATGTAGTGGTCAGATGACTTCCCTTTCTTGTCTTCCTTCCTTCCTTCCTCTTCTGTCTTTCTTTTCTTCATTCTTTCCTCTTCCTTCTGTCTATGAGTGACTACTCTGAGTAACATGCCAAATAGTTTCCTGTACACCCGGAAACCATTTACAGGCGGGTCCCGAACTTATGAGCTAATTGGGAGCAAGGATATTGCTCGTTGGCTGAATTCTTGTTAAACAAAGTGAAGAACATATGGGAAAAATAGGGTTACAAAGCAAGGCCTCCGAGCAACTTCCCCCCACACCACCAAAACTGACTTTCTGATCATTTTAAGTTGGAATAAGGGGTTAATACATGAGGGTAATACACTTGAAATATAAAAACAGCATTAATATACGCAGAATAACATAAATTATAGGTAAAATAGGGATGGGGTAAACAACCAGCCAAGTAACCTCCACCTACCACCAACACCTGTAACAGACAAATTTAAGCAGGAATAAAGGGTTAATACACATGAAATACACATACCCTCGTATCGATTCTCGTAAGTTGGGATTTGGGGGGCTTTTACCTGCTCATTAAACAGTGGTGCAAATTTCAAGACCTTGTATTTGCGAATTCTCGTTAAGCGGTCGCTCATTAACTGAGACTTGCCTGTACTACACTGGGTGGTAAACATATAACCAGATTATGGCACCTGGTGATTTAGTGGGTAATTAAGGCGCTCCAATTGGATTGAGCTAGTGCAGGTTTATATCCAAGGGTGGTTGTGGTTTACTCCTCACATAGTGCCACTGTGAGCTGCGTGAAGCTGGCCACTCTCAGCTTAAATGTCAGGACTAATTTGCCTAGCCCCAGGCTCCTACACTCCTCATGGGGCAACCCAATATTAGATGATGATGATGATGATGTTGATAAAAAGATAGATTCTAGAATGCCCTAATATGTGTGGTGAGTGGTATGAGGGATGATGAGTTTGTAGTTTTGCGTGGGGATTTAAATGGTACTGTTCATGAAGCAGCTCTAGGTAATGAAGGGGTACATAGGTGATACACATATGGTACGAGGAATCTGGAAAGGATAAGGACACTTGAACTTGGGGAGGAAACAAGCACTTTAGGATGAGAGAGAGAGTAGGCTGATTATGCGCAGTAGTGGGCAGTGCAAACAAAGAAGGACCTTGCGCAAGCGCAATCCACAGTTCACTACCTTGCGCAAGCGTAAGTGCGCAATCTGACAAATATGTAGCTTGCGCAATGTCACAATGCACAAGTGCAAACCATTTGCATATATTTGTGGGAATTACTGTAAAATATTGAGATATTCAAATAAAATAGCATACTTACTTACTTTTTTTTATTATTATTATTATTTTCTATTATTTGTAATTTGCGCAAGTGCGCAATCTAATAATGAGCTTGCACAATGTCGCAATGCGCTTGAGCAAATCATTTGTATATATTTGTGGGAATTACTGTAAAATATATACTGGGATATTTAAATAAATGAGTATACTTACTTTTATTAATTATTATTCTATCTATCTATTGCCAGTGCCAGACGTCTTAATCCCGTAAGGGGTGGCCACTGGCCACAAACAAGCAACAAATCGCCTCCATGTTGCCCTGTCCCCTGCCATTTCACTGCCCTTCTCCCAGCTCACACCCCCCTCTCTCATATACTTCTCCTCTCCATCCTTCCATCTCATCCTTGGCCTCCCCCTCCCTCTCCCCCCCTCCATTTCACTCACATACACTCTCCTCGTCAGTCTCAATCTCCATCCTCTCCACATGGCCAAACCACCTCAATGTGTTTCTCCTAACGCTTCCTCACATCCATATCCACACTGCAATGATCCTTCACTTCCTCATTTCATTTGTCTGTCTCTCCACGTAACTCCACATGCTCCTCTCAAATAACTCACATATTTCCACAGCTCTCAGTCTTGACTTCTGTCCCTCCAATAAGCTTCACTTCCATACATTAGAGTTGGTATCTCACATTACTGTCATGTAGTAACTTTTTCACTTCCATGCTCACTTCCCTGTTTCTTATCACTGTTCTCAGGGAACCACCAACATTTCTTCCTTGTTGTACCCTTTCAAGCACTTCACCCTCTAAACTTCCATTCTTTCTCATCAGTCATCAACTCATTACACTGCCCAAGCACTGAACCCCTACACCGCGGGCTTGTTTACCAATGTTTTGCGTGTCCCGCGGGGTTATTCGGGCTCCAACAGACTCTTAAAAAATATTTGCCAAAAATCAGTTATTAGTCCTAGAATAATAAAATTACATATGCTTATGGCACATACCTTCAGCTTTCTCCTGGAGTGTTTGTTGAGCCTTTGTCGGTTACCGTAGGACTTGTGGAGACCTCTGAAGTAGCGTAACGAAGTTTCCACTTTACACTTCCCGACAACCCGTAATATGATTACCAAAGCCAGATACAAACACTATAAACACTATTCTATAATTTTCAAGTAGTTTGAGATCCATACTCCAAAAAAAAAACACTGTGAAAGCAATGGAAATTACGAGCGCGTCTGATCGTCGCACTTGCGCTAGTTCGCTCTAGGTACTCTGTCATTTATTATTCATAAAACCCCTCACACTTTATATTTCTATTACTATATCACACTTATATATATCTGGAGTCTTTCTCCATAAGTTTCCTTCAGTCATATTAGTTTATTGTCACTGAAGTCATTCAATTTTTCATTCAGTAAAATACGTAAAGAGCCACGGATTCACTTTCACTGTAATAACATAAAATATTTGTAGTCATATTCTTATATTACTAATTACTTACATTACTATATACATTTTCTATTCTATTTTCAATATTTACCCTTCTATTTTACTTACACTAAGTTATTCACTATCACTTTCAATAAGATAAAACTATAATACACTGTTCAATCATATGAACTGAACATCCATTGCTTTCACCTGCTATTTACACATTATTTACAAATTATTTCCAAATCATTCTGCTTCCACACTTGCACTGTTAGAACTGCTTCTGGCTGTGGTAATCGAAGAAGCAGGTAACACAGAGGGGAACCTGGCACTCAGCGCACTGCCAAGAGGTGCGTTTATGCTCAGGTGTGCGGCGGGTGGTATGCGCACATACCTGACACCTGCGAATCGCAGCCTTCCTTTTCCCTGTGGCAGGCATAAGCTCAAGTCTGTGCCGATCCATATACACCCTCTGCTCAAGTCGGTCAGGAAGTGTTACTGGATGGCGCCTTGGAGTTGCCGCTGTCACCCTACCATATCTTTCCAGCAGCTGCTGGACACAAGTCCTGGCGAACAACCTCAGGGAGAAGGACTTGGGTGGCTTGACCTTCATCTTGTACAGGATGAAGGCGTTCAGCATCGTCATATCTATCAGATGCAGAAAAACTTTCCTATACCACCTAGTATTCTTCCTGAGGCAGTCGATCTCACCAATCATCATGTCGGACTTGTCCACCAGCCGCATGTTGATATTATAGTCCAACACAGCATCAGGTTTCATCACAGGTTTGCCTGTCCTACGGTCGACCTTCCCACTGTCTCTCATCTCCCCCTTATGTACGGTGGTGAGCATGTGCACGACCCTCTTGTCATGCCACCGTATTGCCAGCATCTTCTCACACTTGCGTAGGTGCACGTCTCCTCGCTGCGAGGTTCCCGCCTCTGGGAATTTGGGGAAGTGGGCACGATTACTTTTCACAGTGCTGCAGGAGCCAATGCCATGCTCAGAAAGGTGTTTGGCAAGTTTCGGTGCTGTATAGTAGTTGTCTGTATACAGCACATGATTCCCACCAAAATACTTTTCTAGGAGCACTTTCACTACACAGCCTGAGAAGCCAAGGGGGTGTGTTTTATCCAGATCGACAGTGCTGGCTGAATATATGACGAAGTCAAGGATGCACCCTGTCTTACAGTCGCACAGTACAAAGAACTTAATTCCAAAGCGATGGCGTTTGCTTGGAATGTACTAAACAAACCGAAGACGTCCTCTGAACAAAACCAAGGATTCGTCAATGACAACCTTCTGAAAGGGGTGGAAGAATGACATAAACTTATCCTTCATTCTGCTCAGAATCTCCCGGATCTTCCAGAGTGGGTCGGTTTGGGAAGGTACATCGTCGTCGGCAAAGTGCAGGTTTCCCATGATGTTCCGGAAGCGATCTCTGGCCATGTACTTACTGAAGGTGGGTGAGGGTAGTAAGGGGTCCATGGACCAGTATTCTTCCAACTCATGCTTCTTGGAGTGTGGCATGAGAAGCATGAGGGCAAAGAACACATACAGCTCCTGCACTCCCAGCATGGACCACTGTTGCATCTTGGCTGCACCTGTACCACTTGCAGCATGTTGTGATTCATACCTGTTGGTCTCATCACATATGTGCTGCATGACTTCGTCATCTAGGAAGACCAAAAGGTAGTCGACACACTCAGCATTTTCGTCCATAGTGAAGGCAGGCTGAACTCCTGAGGAGCTCTCATCAAAAAGCAGATTTCATTCATTCATTGCCAGACGCCATGTATCCCAGACAGGGTGGCCAAGGGCTTAGAGTTAATTGTTTTACAGGGAGGGGCACTAATCCTCCACCAACCCCACTTGACGTAGGGATGCCAACAGCATCTGGTGTTCCCAGGCGGTCACCCATCCAAGTACTAACCAGACCCAACGTTGCTTAACTTCGCTGATCGAACGGGAAGCGGTGTACTCAACATTTTCTGGCACAAAATCTGACCCTTCTGTCCACGCGAAGGCGTCCAGGATTCCCTGTCGTGGCGGTGTAGGGCGGGTTGTGGTGGTGGTGGTGGAGGTTGGCTGTGAGGGAGGTTTATCTCGGTCAAGGTCACTCGCACTGACCCTAGGTTGCCGTACAGCACTAGCAGCCCTTACCCTACTAGCTACACTACTTTTCACTCTCCTTGATTTACCTCTACCTCTATGGCCTGCCTTCACTGTTGATGCTGGTGGTGACTCCGACGACGAAGACTCCGGAGATAACTCAGCCGACGATGATGAAGAAATGAGTGAAGTGGGGCTTGGGGAACGGGGAGGTGAATGCACTCGTGACTCATGGCGTGCTGGGTCACGTGGGGGCATTGTTCTGGGGCTAACACGCCGCCTTTTCACTCCCTTCCCAAAGTCCTGTCCTTGCTGCACTAAAGGCTCCTTTCCCTTGGAGCTAGACACTGATTCACACAGTGTAGCACTCATTGTTGCTGTTTCTGGCACGATAACCTCACCCGGCTCATCACAAGATTCACCCGAATCGTCATAGTCACTGTCCATCATAATCATGGACAATTCTGCCAGTTCACATGCCACTGCAGAGTCACTAAGGCCTTTCCAGCTTGCCTCACTACTTTTCTTAGGAGTAGAGGTCACGGGGCCCTTTGCAATGGGCGCTGAAGCGGCAGGAATGGCGGGGCGTGAGTGCGACATCGTTTCTCTACAGCGGAGGACAAGGAACTAAATGCCGCAGCTTATCTGAGAAGGGAAGGGTTGACAATGACACTTTAGGCTGACTGCTGCTAACTTACAGGCTAATTTTTTATAGGTAGAAAATCTCGGCAATACATAAAGAAATAGGTAGTTCCAGGAGAATGTTAATGTCAATTAGGATTCTCCCTTCCTTTCTGATATATATTTTTATTACAGAACAAGGCATAAATCAAAGGGGAAATTACCGTGGTAATGTAGCGAATGAATGCACGTGAGGTTTTGTCAGGTGATAATTAGCCAATTTCTGGTGTAAAACACTATCACTTACCTGTTTTTTTTTTTTTGGTATATATTATTTTGTATAAGTATAGGGCATAGGGCTTATTTCAATGGATGAAATCTGTGGAAAAATCTGAGGGAAATTTGCGTAGCGGAGCGCGACGTGGGAGGTGAGAGGACAGGGTAATGGAGGGCAGGTAGGGAGGGGAGTCACGAAGGGGGTAAAATCGCTAAATTGTCAACAATGGATGGGAGTACAGATGAGATTTGGAGTGCTGACTAGTGTTGGACATTGGCAGTACTGATAGATGATACAAGCCACCACTTGAGAGCCCGGGATAATTCAAAATAACACAGAATCACAAAAGTGACGCCCCGCGGTATGATCCATTGTGGCCGAGTGTCACGAAAGTGACGCCCCGCGGTTAATTGGTTAAACACACATTTTCCATTCCCTCCTCATCCAACCTCACTGTACAATCACTGGCTTCACTTCTCTCCAAGAGCATTACTTTACTCTTCCCTACATTCACCTTTAGATTTATTATTATATTCTATTACAGTATTTTTAATTTTCATTATTATTTTCATTTTCCTGTAACTCAGACCTTGACTGTGCACATTCAGTGAAATAAAATGATTCACTCTGCATACTTGAGTGACCAAGGTGATAGGACTGGAGCAAGACATTGTTACTTGTTAACTCGTGGAAGTTCAAACAGAGTGAACGAGGTGCAGAGAGGAGGCCGGACAGGAAAATAAAGGTTGTGATGTTGCCAGTTTTACTTTTATCTGCATTTTTGCAAGACAATTTATTTAATAATTCAATATAGATATACAATAGCATATGTAATTCCTTACAAAAAACAAAAAATCATGAAAACATATTATTTAAATCAAATATCCACAGCCTAATAAATTATTAGGCTGTGGATATTTGATTTAAATAATATGTTTTCATGATTTTTGTAAGGAATTGCATATGCTACTCTTAGTAAATAATGTATATTTATTATTATTTACTACTAATAATAATTTTAAAAATATTAAAATACATTATCTCTGTTGAAGCATTTTAAGAAATGGTACTACCCTCCTTCCCTCCCGCCTCCCCCCACCAACCCACCCTAGCGACCCACCCGAGTCTCCCCCATCCTTTGTCCAGCCATGCAGGAAGCTCCCAAAACCACGTGTCCCTTGGATTGCGCAGTGCGCAATCCACAGGGCAGGTACGTAAGGCAGGTGCGCAAGCGCAAATTTAGTTGTGCAAGAGCAACCAAGTTTGCATGTGCGCATCTGCCTTTTCATGTGCGCAAGCGCAATATTGCGCATGGTCTCGTGCGGTGCGCAATGCGCAAACGATATTCACCGGAGCGCAAGGGTGCGCAATTGCGCTTTGCGCAAGTGTTTGCGCACCTGCCCAGCACTGATTATGTGCATCTGGAGGCAATAGTGCCCAGACTATTTCCTAGTCAGGTGGGCTGATAGAGGATCGGGGAAGGATGTTAAAGTTATAGACAGCAAAGAGTGCGTGCAGCAACACAAATTAGTAATATGTAACATGATTAAGGGATGGGTCATGAAGAAGAGGACCTATGCACCCAGGAGGAAAATTTGGAAGTTGAAAAAGCAAGTAGTGAGATGAGTAGGACGATGGCTGAACAGAGCACTGCTGACAGAAGTGTTAATAAACAGTATGGGGCTCTCAAGAACAATCTCTTTAGAGTTACTGATTCAGTGTGTGGATGGACAAGAGGCCCACTAAGACTAAAGGAAACATGGTGGTGGGATGAAGGTGTAGAGGGGGTGGTAACAGAGAGGAATACTTGGATGCCAAGCAGAAGGCTATAATGGAGGTATACAAGGCAAAAACTCAGTTTCAGAGACTTTTACTGGATAACCTAAATGGTGCTGAAAGGGAGATCATGATATTTAATGTGGTAAATCATATTAAGAGGGAAAACAGGGATATCATGGGTGATCAGTGTGTGAGTATGGTGAAAGAAAAGTAGGGGGGGACAGTGAGGATAATAAAGACGCCGGGAGAGAGCATTAGAACCAGCTGCTGAATGAGGAGTCTGACTGGAACAAGGAAGGAATAAATGTAACCATGGCTTGGCCCTTGGACTTTGATGTAAGCAGGGTATTAGGCAAGATGAAGTTGGGGAAGGCAGTGAGTGTGCCTGGGTTGACTGCAGAAATTTTGAAGGTTTTAGGAGATATCAGAGTGAGTTTCGTTACTGATTTGAAGAGCTTGATTATACATGAGTGTGTTGTCTCAGAAGACTGGCTGAAGAATGCAATTGTACATGTGTATAAGTGGATGGGTGATGCCATGGAATGAGTAAGTTAACCCTTTCGTTCATGGTAAGTTTCAATAATTCCACAACACATTGGCTTTCTCCCCTCCCCTTGCAGCCCGCTGCGTGCTCCAAAAAAGTGTATTCTTGGCTTATTTTCACCACCACATATTTATTTTGCCACAAAACCTACATATTCCTATTTGTCAATATTTGTTCTACATGATAAGTAAAAAAAAACCACACACACACACACACACACACACACACACACACAGGAGAGAAGGAAAAGAGGTGACATGATAATGCTATATAAGTGCATATCAGGAAAGGAGAAAATAGACATAAATGATTACTTACACACTATACATACATTATGGCGGTGTGAATAAACATTTGGGAACATTCATCTCACTTCCCAACATCACAGCTTGAATGTTTATTAACATATCTCTACATGTTATACAATCATTTGAAAGAAAATTTTACTAGCTTTCGAATGGGGCAGTTGGCATTTTGATATAAGGTATGGTTATCGAGTAATAGCAAAAAAGTAAAACCTTTTCCTGACACACAACAGAGTTTTTATTTGGGGAGCTCTAGCAAAAAAGCTTTTCTTGGCAGTGTTATGTTTTTATTTCATCACCTTATGCAGAATTTCATGGGCTTTCACATGATATAATCAGAGTTCTCCTATGCCTCATAGTTTTCAAGAAAAATGCAAAAAACTATGGTGTACCCACACTGTGTCGCAACTGTAGGGTTTCCCGCCTCCCCCTAAGCTGCTGCACATATTTCACCATTTCCTTGCACACTGTATTCACATGATTCACTGTCACTATTTCTATAGCTGAATACTCACATTTGGTGCAGGGTAGAGGCAGTGTAGCTGGTTAGAAACAGTAGCACAATCTTCGTTGGCCCAATGGCTGACAACAGCCACAAACACTTCACAAACACCTAATTTCCTATTGCAAACACCAAATCTAATCATAATTGTGCCCCAAAACTATACATAAGCACTATTTATATAGTGAAATGTGTTGCACGGCCGGGATGGGGTAATAGAGGAGACTTAAAGGGACAAGGGACTGCGGACTACCTTCCCCACTAACAGCTCATTTGGTACTGAAAAACCTGTATGCACTGTCATGGGTATCGAGACCCGCTGTTGCCAACTCATTACTTTTGATGTGAGCCAGGCAAACTATGATGCCTGAAAAAAGGACGCAAATTGACTGAAAACTTTTTTTTGGCAAATTTTTAATGGTTTTATGACACTAAAGGTGTAACCGAGCATTTACGAGGAAAGACCCTAATGACATCAAACACGTCACTGTGTATGAAGGGGTTAAAGAGGGATAAAACTTTTGGACCAGATAATAAGAGTAGGGAAGAGAATTCAAGGTGTGACAAAGGAAATAGTGAATATTGATGAGATGCAGTTTGGGTTTATGCAACGCAAAGGTACCACTGATGCCATATTCAATGTCCAACAGCTTCAGGAAAAATATATAGGAAAGAAAAGGGAGTAGTACTATGTTTTTGTTGACTTGGAGAAGGGCTTTGACAGAGATCCTAGGGAGGTAGTGAGGTGGGCAATAAGAAAGCTTGGGATCGAGGAGTGTCTGGTTAGAATGATTATGGCTACATATGTGGGTGCTCGCATCCACGTGAGAGTGACTGGAGATGTGAGTGATGAGTTTCTGTTCATGTTTGCATGCACAATGCTCACAGACATCAGCAAAACTCTGCACAGGTCTACCAAGTTTTTGTCTGGTATTTGCAAGTAGTACTGCATCATCACCATACAACAAATTATCTCAAATTTGTTTTATGCTGATGATAAAGTACTACTTGCAAATACTGGACAAAAACTTGGTAGACCTGTGCAGAGTTTTGCTGATCTCTGTGAGTGTCGTGCCTGGAGAGTAAATGTAGAAAAGAGTGAAATGATAGTAATCGAGAGAGAAGGTGACTCCTAGAGTGATGTTACTGTGAATGGAGAGAGACTGGAATAGGTGAGAGAGTTTAAATACCTGGGTACAGTGATAGAAAAGAGAGGAAAATGTGCAAAAGAAGTGGAAAGTAGAGTGACACAAGGAAGGAAAGTAGCAGGCGCTATGAAGGCCATGATAAGAAACAAAGGCTTGACAGTTGCAGTTGCATGAGGCTTACATGAAGGAGTGTTAGTGCCAACTTTAAAAAATGGTTGTGAGACTATGGTGTGGCATGAAAATGAAAAGTCAGGAGTGAATGCAGTGGAGATGGGACTGCTGAGGAGTGTATGTGGAGTACAGAGAGTGGATAGGATATGAAATACTGTGATTGGTGAAAGATGCGGAGTGAGGAAGTCTGTGGACACCAGAATCAAAAAGAGTGTACTGAGATGGTATGGTCATGTGGAGAAAATAGATAGCAACAGAATGGTGCAAAGGTACATTTGAGTAAATCTGAAGGAGGGAGGGGGTGGAGTAGGCCATGGAGAAGGTGGAGGGATATGGTGAATGAGTGTGTGAGAAAGAGAGGTCAAGTCAGTGAGGCTAGGAGACTGACAGGAGATCAAGCTGGTGGGATGAATATTGTGAGAAGAAGTGCATGATCAGGGATTTGGCACCCCTTTTTAACTTGACTGTGTCCGGACTGACTATATAACATATGTTTACGTGAAGCTACAGACTGTGGTGAACGTTTTTGGTGTATCAGATAAAGCCCGGATTCCAGGGGCTTGAATGATGAGTGAATGGAAGTGTGGCCCATTGGATAGGGCAACCTTGGGCTGTCTGGATGTTGCTACTCCTCACCCTGCTCTAGGGTGGGAAAGGAGGTCCGGATGATGATGATGGTGTTTGCGTGCATCAGGGGCCAGTCTTAAGCCCCCTGTTGTTTGTCACGGAGCTTGATGCTCTCTTGTGTGACTTCAGAAATAGGCTCCCATGGGAGCTATTGTATGCTGATGGCTCTGATGTTGACTGCAGAGAATGAAGGGGAGGCGGAAGAAAAAGTTAGGAAATGGAGAGACGGACTGAGGCACAAGGGTTTGAGAATATATGTGGATAAAACAAAAGTGACGATGTCTAGAGGTGGTAGCAGTATTATCAAAGAAGAGGGAATGTGGCAATGTGCAGTTTCCCACAGGGGTGTGGGAAGTAACTCCATCTTATGCAGTGTTTGTGATAAGTGGGTGCATAAGAGATACAGTGGTATAGTATTAGAGGCAGAATGCATAAACAATGCTGATTTCATATGTGCAGTGTGTTAGAGAGAGCATTGTGATGCATGAAAGGATTGATCTTGTTGAGGGTTTCTTGAGTGTGAGATGTTTTATTATTTGAGGGACATATGTTTTGGAGGTGGGGACGGAGCTAGATCTGTTGTTCAGGTAAGGAGTGGGTGGAGAAGGTCAGGGAGCTGTTGCCTCTCCTGACATTGACAGGGCTCCCTTCCATGCTAAGGGATCTTTGTATGTGGCATGTGTTAGGTGTGTGATGATGTACTGTAGTGAGACCTGTGCAGTAAAGGAAGGGGATGTTCATAGGCTCAAATGTACAAAAATAGCAATGATTAGGCAGATGTGTAATGCATCTTTGAATCTGAGGCTTGAGGAGCTAGGATTGTGATTGAGGAGTTGAGAGGAAGGCTGGGACTGGAATGTATTTGTGCTGTGATGAGGAGGGGTGGATTAAGATAGTTTGGGTATGTGGAGAGGATGGAAGATAACAACTGGGTGAGTAAGGTGGGAAGCGTGAATGTCAGAGGTAGAGTTGTGTGAGGAAGACTGAAAAAGATCTGGGACAAAGTCAGAGTGTGACCTTTGGGATAAAAGACTGAATAGGGAGGCTGCCAGAGATTGAGCAGCATGGACAGTCACTATTAAGTGACCAAGGCTGACATATGAAAGTATGCTGTAGCCTTTATAAACAATATGGTACCATAATATATGGGTCTAACCTAACCCACATAAATTTTGGTAGCAGTAGCTTGAACAAACACAAAGAAAAAGGCCATCAAACTGAAGGGGTTAGTGGACTTTTTCTAACCCCTCCAATATGCCAAAATATCATTTGACCATAGGAAAACTTTATACATGTATCTATGTATGCATGCATGTATGTATGTATGTATATAAATAGATGGATTAGCTAAAGTGTGTCCTCACTGGATGTCAGGGTTGCCAACAAAAATATCACAACTCTTTTTTTTTTTTCATAAACAAGAACTGCACTCAGGAAAATTGATACATCAGCAATAAAGGCAGCAATGGAACTCTGACAGGCAGTATTTCTGAATTATATTGTTGAGGAAATGCATAACAAGGTCTGACTTAATAAGTAATCAAAATGAAGGCATAAAGCCATACTAAAGGAGTTAATGCCTTTAGTACAATGAAGTATTAATTTACTATTATTACCTCCATATGATTTTATTCAACTTAGGAATGACCTTTAGTACCAGCAACATTAGTGAGAACTAGATCTTAATACATGTAGTTTAAACGACCTGTCAAACAGATTAAACTCATCTGGAGAAAGAAAACAGTAGAAGCCAATCCTTTATTACACATTTTGAGGCAGGAGGGCTCATGGCTAGCTACCACAGCCAGGATAACATCACTGGAAACCACCTTACTTCCCCAGAGGCATTCAAATGATATAAAAACCTCTGTCCACCTCAATAATTTGAACTGTGTCAGATTAGCACACATGCTCTTTGTACCCCAGGCCTCACATGCACCTATCACAACACAGACAATCCTTCAACATAACATCAACAAAAGATCTCTGGGAGGAACTGGTTGAAGTGACCTGTTTCCTGTGGTCCACTGGATTCACTTCCAGTTGAGGCTGTGGCTGCATTAACAACAGTAACAATAAACCTACCTTGAGAATGGTGGTGGATGAGGCCACACTACAGAAGCCAGCCCACAGCTCACTGGCAAAGTGTGGAACAATGGGTCCCAACACGATGATCTGAGCAGCCAGTGCTTCCTCAAACTCAGCAGTGATCATCATAGTCAACGGTACTCTCTGCAGAATACAAAAATGTGAGAAGATAAACTCTGGACATGTGTGAGGACAAGACATTATACCAAGGAGAAATTTCAAGGTAGATCATGACGTACTGTACCCTAAAAATGTGTGAGTCCAAGGAATTATACAGAAAAGCAGGAGTCCCAAAGATGAGTACAGAAATGTGTGAAGACATGTAAGATTATGAAAATGAGTGACTCCAGGGAATCTCACAAAAAAAACTGGAGTCCTAAAGATGATTACAGAAATGTGCGAGGACAACCAAGATAATGGAAAGGCGTGAGTCCAGTGAAGATTATGGAAATGAGTGATTATAAAACAGATTATGGAAGTGTGTGAGGACTGGTCATGTTAGGGGCTGACTGCCAGTGATCTGGGCCCCTGGGCCAAAAGGGTCACTGGCCCCTCAACCCATCCCACACTACCATTCATTCCCAGGGTTGGATTTTTTTTTTTTTTAACCCAACCCACTGTTTTTTGGGGGGTTTTATTGTTTTTTTTATTGTTTTTTTATTCCTCATATTTATATGTACAGTAAATCAGTTAAAATAAGCAATTAAAAAGTAATTTTGAGTGAAACAGAAAATCTGAAGAACAGACATTTGTTTTATAATATTGTTTTTGTTACAAGGTGGTCCGGTTGGACAATGCCTCTGTTAACTTGTACTGTACAGGAAATGGTCGAGTGAGATAGGCTTGACTACTCCTGACTCAGTACTCAGTGTCTCAGTCTGTTTCTCCTTGGTAGTGAGAGAACGACAGTAACAAAATGCCTGCTGGTAGTGGCAGAAAAAGGACAACAGAATGGGATGAAGTTGATATTTTAGAAAGTGATGAACAGAAAGCAGCCTGAAAATACTGCAACCAAATAATAAGTGCTAAAATTGAAAGAGTTAGAACTCACATCCAAAAATGCCGCAAGAGGAAAATTATAGGGAAAAGGCAGGTGAGTTACTGAGTAAGTCAATTAGAAAGACTAATTAAGTAATTGTAAACCCACATTTTTGTATGTAATTTTAACTACATAAAAAAAAAATGTTTTTTTTTTTTTTTTTAAGGTGTTTTTTTTTGGGGGGTGGTATATGAGGGAGGGGGGGATGAGTTGGGGGGAGGGGAGTCAAATGGTGGGTGACAGAGTGACTTGGAGGCGTTTTGTCTGCGGCCACCCTTTGCGGGATTAGGGCGTCGGGCTATAGATAGATAGATAGATAGGTTTTTTTTAATGCCAACCCTGTTCATTCCACACAAATATATGCAGTCTTTATATCAGACATTTGTATCTAAAGCTCCATGTCTAAATCCATCCATTCATCCATCATCCAATCCTACGTTGCCCCATGAGGAGCGTAGAAGCTCAGGGCTAGGCAAGTTGGTCCTGACATTTAAGATGAGAGTGACCAGCCTCACTTATCCTTGAGTGGCATTACATGAGCAATAAACCACAACCAACCTTGAATATAAACCTTTACTGGTTCAATCCGACTGGAGTGCCACAATTACCCACTAAACCACCAGGCGCCAAAATTTGGTTACATGGTTACAACCCAGCGTAGTAAATGGTTTCCTGGTGTACAGGAAACCATTTGGCTTGTCCATGTCTAAAAAAATAATATAATGTATTATTCAACCAAGCTATGTAATGTAATCATACTCTACTTTATTTATAACTGAAAATAGCAAATGAATGACTACTATAATTACAGCTATCTACCTTTATATAATTATGAACCAAATGATAATGTCTTGCATCTTATAGAACAATACATTTTTTCAGATAATCAGATTTCATAAGGTAACTGGTAAACATAAATTTCAGTTTTTTCATCCTCATCCTCATCTGGACCTCCTTTCCCACCCTAGGGCAGGGTGAGGAGTAGCAATGTCCAGACAGCCCAAAATTGCCCAATCCAATAGGCCACACTTCCATTCACTCATCATTCAAGCCCCCGGAATCCTGGCTCTATCGGATACGCCAAAAACATTCACCACGTTCTGTAGCTTCACATAATCGTATCTGACAGAGTCAATCCAGACACTGCCATGTTAAAACGGGGTGCCAAAAATCCCTGATCATGCACTTCTCCTCACAAAATTCATCCAGCCAGCTCGATCTCCCGTCAGTTCCCTAACCTAACTGACTTCTAAAACTCTCTTCCTCACACATTCATCCACCATATCTCTACATCTTCTCCTTGGCCTACCTCGCCTCCTCCCTCCTTCGAATTCGCTCAGATATACCTTCTTCACCACTCTATTGTTATCCATTCTCTCCACATGACCATACCATCTCAGTACACTCTCTTCAATTCTGATGTCCACCAACTTCTTCACTCCACATCTTTCACGAATCACATTATTCGTATCCTATCCACCCTCTGTACTCCACATACACTCCTCAGCAGTCCCATCTCCACTGCTCTTACTCTTGACATTTCATATTCATGCCACACCATAGTTTCATATCCATATGTTATGGTTGGAACTAACACTCCTTCATGTAAACCTCGTGCAGTGGCAACACCCAAGCCTCTGTTTCTTATCAAGGCCTTCATTGCACCAGCTACTTTTCTTCCTTGTGTCACTCTACTTTCGACTTCTTTGCACATTTTCCTCTCTCTTCTATCACTGTATCCAGGTATTTGAACTCTCTCACCAATTCCAGTCTCTCTCCATTCACTGTTATGTTGCACTGGGAGTCACCTTCTCTCTCAATAACCATCACTTTACTCTTTTCTACATTTACTCTCAAGGAACAACGCTTACAGACATCATCAAAACTCTGCACTAGCCTACCAAGTTCTTGTCCGGTACTTGCAAGCAGTACTGCATCATCAGCATACAACAAATTTGCGATTTTCCATCCATCACCATTCATTACCAATGCCATCCCTCTCTCCATTACTCGTATTTTTACTTCTCTCATCACCCCAACCATATATATATTGAACAACCATGGGGACATCACACAACCTTGTTGCACGCCCACACTGATCATGAACCACTCACTTAGATGCCCATTAACCCTGACACATGCTTTACTACCATCATAAAAACTCTTGAGGGCACCTAGCAGCTTACCCTCTACACAGTACATGTGCAAAACTTTCCACAATCCTTCTTTGTCCACTTTGTCATATGCATTTTCCAGACCCATGAATGCCATAAACACCTTATGGTCCTTCTCACAAGCCTTCTCTACTATCTGTCTCACTGCAAATATTTGGTCCACACATCCTCTGCCACTCCTAAAGCCACTCTGTTCATCACTCACTAGAACTTCTGATATCTCTCTTACTTTCTCTATAATAATTCTTCCATATACCTTCCCTACCACACTCAGTAAGCTTATGCCATGATAATTCTTGCACTCACTTCACCCACCTTTATTTTTGTACAGGGGTACAATCACAGCCTTTTTCCACTCTGCAGGCACAGTTTCACTCATCCATGCCTTCTTACATATCTCCAACAAGCACTTCATTCCATTCTCTCCACTACACTTAAGCATCTCTGCATACACCTCATCAACCCCAGCTGCTATCCCATTTTTCAGCCGCTTCACAGCACTCTTCACCTGTGCGAGTGTCATGTCTCCTGTCACTGCATTCCTTCTCTGCACACCCCCAAAACCAATCATGTTTACAGCTGCTCTGCTCTCTCTATTCCCATTCATCAGGCTTTCAAAATATTCTTTCCATCTAGTCCTTACTTCATCTCCATAGGTTAATAATCTACCACCTGCATCCTTCACACCATCCCATTTCTTTCCACTTTCACTTCTACATTTCCACACCTCTTTCCAGAATAACTTTCTATTTTCAGAGTAGTTAGCATTCATTTTTCTTTCTAGATCCTCATTTACCTCCTTCTTCTTCCTCCTCACCAGTCTCTTTACATGCTTCTTGCTCTCAACATATTCACATCTTATTTCAACTGAACCCTTATCCTGCAACCACTTTAGCCACTTCTTCCTCTTTTCCTCCACCGCTCTCTTTACCTCCTCATCCCACCATGCCGTACCTTTCTTCTTTGTTGTTACTCTTGCCACACCACACACCACTTTAGCATTCCTAACTATGCAGTCCCTATATGCACTCCACAGTCTGTCCAGATCCATTTCATTCCAATTCAGTAATTCTAACTTGTCCTCTACATTGGTCCTGTATTCATCTGCCATTTCTTTGATCCTCAGCTTCTCAACTTTCAGTCTTTCTCCCTGACTGCTCCTCTCTCTCCTGATCCAACTCACTCCTCTCAGCTTGATCTTGCATACCACAATCATATGATCTGACAGACCTCCACATCGTCCTCTCACAGCCCTCGTATCAGCAACCATTCCCATCATCAACCTCTCTACGAGCACGTAATCAATCAGGCCTCTTTCAACATGATCCCCGTTCCCTCTATACCATGTATATTTATATGCATCTATGTTCGAAATACAAGTTACAAATGCACAACCTCCTCTCCTGACACATATCCTTTAGTCTCTTCCCATTATCATTTTCTCCTGGTACTCCATAACAACCCATTATGTCATTCTCAGGACCAGTGCCTACTCTTCCATTCAGTTTTTTCAGTATCATATATTTTGAACTTTTAGGTATAATATTAGCTTAACATTTTTCATATTAAACCAACCCAGCATGTGCTACTGTCATCCTCAAGCATATTAGGCCTAACCTACAACCAACCTCTAATATGTTACAATCAATCCAATGAATGTTATAACCAGCCCCATGTACGGTATGTTAAAACCAGCTCCATGTGTGTTACAACGTGCCTCGATAAAACTTAAATAAACCTCATTCTGGGTTTATGCCACTGGTCACTTTGAAATGGTAATTGCATCGATCACATGCTTTCTTCAATTCATCCAGAATAAAGCTCAGTCACTGTGCTATACTATGTGGTTCTAACATTTAAGCATGCTATTTGTGTTCAAGGGGGTATAATGAATTCCGTTCTAGTGATAAATTTTACTTACCTGTACTCAAAACTACTTTTTTAAACATTTTTCAAGCCTGGCCAGCATCCACAGCAAACTAACACAGCCTTTGTATACAATATGGCCACCCACAAGCTGCATCAGCAGCATGCACTTGTGCTGCCAAGTCTTGATATATGAAAGATATATTAAACAAGTTACAACAAACTCCAGTCTCCCCTACTGATATTTATAGTTTTTATGGTAGGTGGGGATGCCCTTCATCCACTCCTTCAGTGTAGGGATGCTGGATGGTATCTACACTGAGTGACAAGCCAAATGGTTACCTGTACCCAGGAAACCATTTACCGGTACTACACTGGCTGGTAACCATATAACTGAGGTTTTTGGCCACATTAAGTGTCCCCCAGATTCCCCTATCTAAAATCACTTAATCACAGCAAATGTTTCGGAGAGCCTTGAAGGGCCCAATACCTGACCAGGACCCCAATCAAACGGGCAGATTTACATGGCCATGTGGAATGTGAGAGGTGTGAATGAGGAATGCATGAGGGTAGAAGTGGTGAAGTGGTGAATGTGCTTGTGAGATCTGCCGTGATGGCATTGTGTGAAACAAAGATGAAAGGGTGTGAAGTGAAGTGGGAAGGTGTAAACTGTGTAAGGTTGAGCATGAATGGGCGAGGAAGATGCTAGGAAAGAGTTGCTTTGTTGATGAATGAAGTGTGGCAGAGTGGAATGGGAGATTACAAATGTGTCAGCTCGAGATGTATGTATGTCAAGGTAAAGTCTGAGAAGGTGAAAGTGGCAGTATTTGTAGGTTATAGACCGTGTGATGACAGGAGTGAGAAAGACAGGTTTTGGGATGAGCTGGATGAAGCAGTGGGAGAAATAACCAGGAGCTATGAAGTGATCATAATAGGCGATATGAACGGAAGAGTAGGCACTGGTCCTGAGGATAACATAATGGGTTGAAATTGAGTACCAGGAGAAAATGATAATGGGAAGTGACTGAAGGATATGTGTCAGGAAAGGAGGTTGTGCTTTTGTAACTTGTATTTCAAACACAAAGATAAACATAAATATACATGGTATAGAGGGAATGGGGATCATGTTGAAAGAAGCCTGATTGATTACGTGCTCATAAAGAGGTCGATGCTAGGGGCATGAGAGGACGATATGGAGGTGTGTTAGATCATATTATTGTGGTATGCAAGATCAAGCTCAGAGGAGTGAGGTGGACCAGGAGAGAGAGGGGCAGTCAGGGAGAAAGACTGAATGCTTAGAAGCTAAGGATCAAAGAAATGGCAGATGAATACAGGACCAAAGTAAAGGAGGAGCTGGAACCAGTGAATTGGAATGAAATGGATCTGGACAACTAGTGGATTGCATATAGGGACTACTTAGTTAGGAATGCTAAAGTGGTATGTGGTGTGACAAGAGTAACAACAAAGAAGAAAGGTGGGATGAAGAACTGTGCTTCTGTGCTTACACTCTGCCTAGGTAAACTCTTTCGCCTTTGTCTATCAACTTGTACCTTTCCTACTTGCTGGAAGTTTGCTCTCTTTCAGCCAGTCCCAAAGAAGGGTGATCATTCCCAACCCTCCAGCTATCACCCAATTGTTTTAACAACCTGTGTCTCAAAAGTTTTCAAGTCTATTCTTAACAGAAAAATTTTAAAGCATATTTCCTATCATAACCTTCTTTTTGATCATCAGTATGGGTTCCATCATGGATGCTCCACTGGCGATCTTCTCACCTACCTCTCAGACTACTGGTCATCCTCCTTTTGGGACTCTAGTGAATGCTTTGCCATTGCACTTGACATCTCAAAAGCTTGCAATCGAGTCTGTCATAAGTCTTTAATTTCCAAACTGCCCTCTTATGGTTTCTATCCTTCTATCAGTGCCTTCATCTACAGCCTCCTTTCTGGTCGTTCTATAGCCGCTGTTGCAGACAGCCATCATTCTTCTCTTAGATCTATCAACACTGGTGTTCCTCAGGGCTCTGTCCTATCACCAACTCTCTTCCTTTTATTCATCAGTGACCTTCTATGCTGTACATCTAACCCTGTCCACTAATCCGCTGATGATTCCACCCTTCACTTTTCCATTCGGTTCTTGCAACGCCCATCTCAGCAGTTAATCAACAAACAAGGGATAAGGATATGGCACACATAATGTCTGACTTGGCTTGTATCTCTCACTGGGGTAAATATAATCTTGTTGCTTTTAATGTATCAAAAACTCAGTTATTACACCTATCAACCTGACAAAATCTTCCACAGGAGTACCCATTAATGTTTAATAATATTCAGCTTAATCATGCATCATCCTTAAACATACTTGGGGTTTCATTCTCTTGGGACTTATCTTGGAAAGATCATATTACATCTCTTGTAAAATCTGCTTCCAAGAGATTAGGTGTGCTAAGCTGACTCCGTACTTTCTTTACTCCTGCACAATTGTTGACTTTATCCACGGGTTTTATTTGCCACTGTGTAGAGTACAACTCTCATGTATGGGGAGGCTCCCCACATACAGCTCTTCTCAATAAGGCGGAGTCAAAGGCTTTTCGTCTCATCAACTCTCCTCTTCTTACTGGCTCCCTTCAACATCTGTCTCTTCGCCGCACTGATGCACCTTTGTCTCTCTTCCATCGTTACTTCAATGGTCACTGCTCCTCTGAACTGTCTGCTTGCATCCCTCCACCTCTACAACGGGCATGTGGCACCTGTCTAGCAACAAACTCTCATCCCTTTTCTATCCAGCTCTCTAATGCAGAAGTTAACCATTACTCCCAGTCCTTCATTTATGCAACAGCTAGCTCTGGAACTGTCTCCCTCTGTCTGTATTTCCTACTTCCTATGATCTCCAGTCTTTTAAATGCAGTGTCCAGGCATCTTGAAATAAACAGATCTTGAATTTGGTGCTCTTTTGTAGTTTTTTTTTTTTTTTCTTGGAAGGAACAGTTTGTGGGCTCCCAGCCTTTGGCTCCTTCTTCCTTGCATTAAAAAAAAAAAAAAAAAAAAGTAAGAAAAGAGGATTAAGTGGCTAGAGTGGTTACAGGACAGGGGTTAAAATGAAATAAGAACTGAATATATTGAAAGCATGAAGCATGTAAAGAGACTAGTGAAAAGGAAAAAGGAGGAAAATGATGATCCAGGGAGAAAATTAATGCAAATTACTCTGAAAATAGGAAGTTATTCTGGAAAGAGGTGCAGAAATGTTGAAGTGACAGTGGAAAGAAATGTGAAAGTGTGATGGATGTAAGTGGCAAATTATTAACCCGTGGGGATGAAGTAAGGACTAAATGGAAAGAATATTTTGAGAGCCTGATGAATGGTAACAGAGAGAGCAGAGCTGCTGTAAACATGATTGGTTTTGGGGGTGTGCAGAGAAGGAAGGCAATGCCAGGAAATGTGACACTAGCACAGGTGAAGAACACTACGAAGCAGCTGAAAAATGGGAAAGTAGCTGGGGTTGGTGAGGTGTATGCTGAGATGATTAAATGTAGTGAAGAAAGTGGAATGAAGTGCTTGTTGGAATATGTAAAAAGGCATGGATGAGTGACAATGCAGAATGGACAAAGGCTGTATTGTACCCTTGTACAAAAATAAAGGTGAGCGAAGTGAGTGCAAGAATTATCGTGGCATAAGTTTACTGAGTGTTGTAGGGAAGGTATATGGAACGATTTTTATACAGAAAGTAAGAGAGATATCAGAAGTCCTGGTGAGTGATGAACAGGGTGGCTTCAGGAGTGGCAGAGGATGTGTGAATCAAATATTTGCAATGAGACAGAGAGTGAAGAAGGCTTGTGAGAAGGACCATAAGGTGTTTACGGCATTTATGAATCTGGAAAATGCATATGACAAAATGGACAAAGAAGGACTGTTTGCAAATGTACGGTGTAGATGGTATGATGTTACGTTTGTCAAGAGTGTTTATGATTGTGGTGAGGCATGTGTAATGGTAAATGGTCATCTAAGTGAATGATTCACGATAAATGTGGGCATGCAACAAGGTTGTGATGTCTCTATGGTTGTTCAATATACAGCAGAGTCGCGATTTATGACAGAGAAACAATGATCTTACAATAACATGGGCATTTAATTTCTCCCATAATTACTTTATAGCACACTAATTTCACTCAACTGCATGAGAAAAACTGTGTGGGAAGTGGGTGCGTTCAGATGACTGCGTTTGTTTACAACTCGTGTTATGCTTTTGTTGGTCACTGACTGGCTTCCTTGACCTGACTCAACTCACGTGACCCATGTCCCAAACAACCTGCCACTGCCTGCCTCAGCGTTGTATGGATGGTCGCTGTGATGAGAAGCATTCATTTGCTTATTTCCCTGCTCCTCATTTCCTCTCAGAATTCTCAGCACATGGTTCCAAACTAACTTTAGTTATGCCCAAGCACCTTGAAAGTGTATATAACACAAAAAAAAAGAAATTATTCCAAAGGAAAATGTAAAATTGCTGGATGAAGTGGCATGTGGTGTGGAAGCTTAAATGCTAACAATCAGACAGATAAAATGAGTTGGGTGTGTTTATGATGTGGATAGTCTTTTTGTTAGAAAAAAAAGTTAATGATGAAGGAGCAGTAAAATTCATTTTTCGCCTTTAGTGCAACGTGGAAAAAAAAAAAAAAAAAAGGCTTTGTGCCCGACCTTTGTTATGAACTGACGGTCTTTGGTCAAGAAAATTCGGCTTGTACGCTATGTGAAGACACTATGTGTTGATGTAAATAGTTAGGGAAGATAATTATGTGAGTTCAGTTCTTGTGAATTATATCTGTACTGTCATACAAATTATATTGCTTGGCTGACTTGTTTATTATTCACATTTACTGCATTTGTGTGTATCTCAGAAGCAAGAAGTAAGCAATCATTCCATGCTGATGACGTCAGTATAGTTTTTTTTTTTATTATTGATGACTAATGACTTACAAAAATAGTTTCAGACTGCATTTTTTTTTTTTTTTTTTTCTGAGTGAGCCAAAAGTGATTCCTGGTGAAATATGTGTAATGCTGGGCTGCCATTATTCACTTGTTGGTTAGGTCAGAAGCTTTTGCTTGATTGGTAATGAAGACTTTCAAGAGGCTTAGTGGCAATCCTTGGTGGTAAAAATTTTATGGGGAGTATCAGGGGGAAAAACTAGTTGGTTAGGGTAGGTTAGAATGCACTGATGTGTCCAGTCGGCGAGATCATATGTAAAATGTCTTGGGTGTCTTAAGGCAGACATATTTATGATAACCTATCTCGAAATATATTTTTAACGAAAAAGATGGAGCGACTAGAACCTAACCCCCTATTTTGCATGTAAATATATGTCACATTTTAGCGCAAAATTGATTTTGCATTAGGTTCTGCATGATCTATCTTGTGTTACCTAGTTCAAACTTACCTAGTTCAAGTACATGGGAGGTTAAGAGACTTAAGTTTCCTTTGGGGCTCCCATCTATCGACCACTCTTTGAATGAGGACATCATCATATAGGATCACATAATGTCGTACAAAACTCCTTATTAGTTCAATCTTACCTAGTTCAAGTACATGGGAGGTTAAGAGACTTAAGTTTCCTTTGGGGCTCCCATCTATCGACCACTCTTTGAATGTGGACATCATCATATAGGATCACATAATGTCGTACAAAACTCCTTACTAGTTCAATCTTACCTAGTTCAAGTACATGGGAGGTTAAGAGACTTAAGTTTCCTTTGGGGCTCCCATCTATCGACCACTCTTTGAATGTGGACATCATCATACAGGATCACATAATGTCGTACAAAACTCCTTACTTCTCCTCCACTAAAAGTAATACTCCACATTACATACACTGTTACACAGATTCAGGTTCAGGTATTGGTTTCCACCTGTCTAACCTAGCTTTGAACACACCAACAGTAGGGGCAGTGGCCACCTCTTCAGGAAGGGAGTTCCATTCATTAACAACTCGCACACTAAAAGAATTTGCCCTAGTTAATGTCCTCCAATGTCCTCTCTTTTTTAACTTGCAGGTGTTCGACCTGGTACTGCCTTCGATGTATTCAAAGAAAACACTATAATCAACATTCTCTATCCCTTTCAGGATTTTATAAGTTTCAATTAAATCTCCTCGATATCTTCTCTGTTCCAGCGCTAACAGGTCCAGTCGCTCACATCATTTCTCATAGTCCAAGTCCTTGAGTTCAGGTACAAGCTTGGTCATCCTACGTTGTACTTTCTCTAATTCGATAATGACCTTTTTATAATACGGTGACCAGCTTTGCACCGCATACTCCAAATGAGATCATACTAGGGATGCATACAAAGTTCTACACATGTTCAAGTCCATATGAGAGAAGTTCCATTTGATCAGTCCTACCATCCTGTTGGCTTTGGCTGCTACATTTGTAATATGCTGGGTCAGCTTAAGGTCAGATGATATTAACATTCCAAGATCATTTTCTACTTCAGATGATTTTAATTCAACCCCATTTAATTCATACACGTGCCCAGGATTTCTGTGCCCTATGTGCATAGTCACACACTAACTACTGTCGAACTCAAGCAACCATTTTTTACTCCATTCTTGATGTTTCATCAAGCCCCTCTGCATAGATTGGATGTCTTCGAAATTGTTAATTTCCTTAACCCCTTAACCGCTGGGCGTCACTTTCGCGACGCTCGGGCGCAATGGATCATACCGCGGGGCGTCATTTTTGTGAATTATCCCGGGCTTACAAGTGGTGGCTTGTATCATCTATCATTACTGCCAATGTCCAACACTAGTCAGCACTCCAAATCTGTACTCCCATCCATTGTTGACAATTTAGCCATTTTTCCCCATTCCTGACTCCCCTCCCTACCTCCCCTCCATTACCCTGTCCTCTCACCTCCCCGGCCGCGCTGCGCTAAAGCAAATTTCCCCCGGAATTATCCACTGATTTCATCCATTGACATAAGCCCTATGCCCTATTCTTATACAAAATAACATATACCAAAAAGAAATAAGGTAAGTGATAGTGCTATACACCTTGATTTGGCTAATTATCACCTGACAACACCTCATGTGCACTCGTTCGCTAATTTCCCACGGAAATTTCCCCTTTGAAATATGCCGTATAATCTATTCTCGTAAAAAAAAATTATATAAGAAAGGAAGGGAGAAGCCAAAGTGACATTTACATTCACCTGGAACTACCTACTTTTTTCTGTATTTTCGAGATTTCCTACTAATCATTTTTTAGCATGTACTGCTACTGTCCACCAATAGTCCGCACTCCTAATCTCATCTGTACTCCATCCATTGTTGACAATTTAGCCATTTTCCACTGTTCTTGACTCCCCTCCCTACCTCCCCTCCTTTACCCTTTCCTATCGCCTGCCCTGCAGCGCTGCGCTAAGCAAATCTCCCCGTATGCCCTATACTTATACAAAATAATATATACCAAAAAAAATAAGGTAAGTGGTAGTGGTATACACCAGGAACTGGCTAATTATCACCTGACAACACCTCACATGCATTCATTCGCTAAATTCCCACGGTAATTTCCCCTTTGAATTATGCCTTGTAATCTATTTCTGTAATAAAAATATATATCAGAAAGGAAGGGAGAAGCCTAAGTGACATTTACATTCACCTGGAACTACCTATTTCTTTATGTATTGCCAAGATTTTCTACCAATAATTTCTTAGCATGTAAGTTAGCAGCTGTCAGCCCCAATGTCACTGTCAACCCTTGCCTTCTCAGATAAGCCGTGCCATTTAGTTCCTTGTCCTCCTCTGTGGTCAAAGCATGTCGCACTCGCGCCCCGCCATATCTGCCACTTC
Organism: Coenobita brevimanus; assembly: GCF_032717465.1. Taxonomy (NCBI): domain Eukaryota; kingdom Metazoa; phylum Arthropoda; class Malacostraca; order Decapoda; family Coenobitidae; genus Coenobita; species Coenobita brevimanus. The sequence continues at coordinate 39,148,323 of NC_136966.1, forward strand.
TGCGCCCATTGCAAAGGCCCCGTGACCTCTACACCCAGAAAAACTCGTGGGGGAAGCAGGAAAGGCCTAAGTGACTCTGCAGTGGAATGTGAACTAGCCGAATTATCAATGATAATGATGGATAGTGACTATGACCCTTCGGGGGATTCGTGTGATGAGCCGGGTGAGGAAATCATGCCAGAAACTACTAGTACGAGTGCTTCAGTGTCCCAAGTTATCCTAGCTCCAATGGAAAGGAGCTGTTAGTGCAGCAAGGGAAGGAATTTGGGAAGGGAATGAAAAGGTGGCGGGTTAGCCCCGGAACAATGGCCCCGCGTGACCCAGCCCACCATGAGTCCCGAGGTGATTCACCTCCCTGTTCCCCAAGCCCCACTTCACTCATTTCTTCCTCTTCTTCTGCTGAATTTTCTCCGGAGTCTTCGTCGTCGGAGTCACCACCAGCATCAACAGTGAAGGCAGGCCGTAGAGGAAGAGGTAAATCCCTGACCCGTAAAAGTAGAGTTGCCAGTAGAGTAAGGGCTGCTAGTGCTGTACGGCAACCCAGGGTCAGTGCGAGTGACCTTGAACCAGATAAATCTGCCAAACAGCCACCCTCCACCCTCACCCACCCTACACCGCCATGACAGGGAATCCTGGACGCCTTCACATGGACGGAAGGGTCCGATTTTGTCCCTGAACATCTCCATTTTGACGAGAGTTCCTCAGGAATACAGCCTGCCTTCACTCTTGACGAGGATGCTGAGTGTGTGGACTTCCTTTTGGCCTTCCTCGATGACGAAGTCATGCAGCACATATGTGATGAGACCAACAGGTATGAATCACAACGTGCTGCAAGTGGTACAGGTGCAGCCAAGATGCAACAGTGGTCCATGCTGGGAGTGCAGGAGCTGTATGTGTTCTTTGCCCTCATGCTTCTCATGCCACACTCCAAGAAGCATGAGTTGGAAGAATACTGGTCCATGGACCCCTTACTACCCTCACCCACCTTCAATAAGTACATGGCCAGAGATCGCTTCCGGAACATCATGGGAAACCTGCACTTGCCGACGACGATGTACCTTCCCAAACCGACCCACTCTGGAAGATCCGGGAGATTCTGAGCAGAATGAAGGATAAGTTTATGTCATTCTTCCACCCCTTTCAGAAGGCTGTCATTGACGAATCCTTGGTTTTGTTCAGAGGACGTCTTCGGTTTGTTCAGTACATTCCAAGCAAACGCCATCGCTTTGGAATGGTTCTTTGTACTGTGCGACTGTAAGACGGGGTACATCCTTGACTTCGTCATATATTCAGCCAGCACTGTCGATCTGGTTAAAACACACCCCCTTGGCTTCTCAGGCTGTGTAGTGAAGGTGCTCCTTGAAAGGTATTTTGGTGGGAATCATGTGCTGTATACAGACAACTATTATACAGCACCGAAACTTGCCAAATACCTTTCAGAGCACGGCATCGGCTCCTGTGGCACTATCAAGAGTAATCGTGCCCACTTCCCTAAATTCCCAGAGGCAGGAACCTCGCAGCGAGGAGACATGCACCTACGCAAGTCTGAGAAGATGCTGGCAATATGGTGGCATGACAAGAGGGTCGTGCACATGCTCACCACCGTACACAAGGGGGAAATGACAGACAGTGGGAAGGTCGACCGTAGGACAGGCGAACCTGTGAGGAAACCTGATGCTGTCTTAGACTACAATATCAACATGCGGCTGGTGGACAAGTCCGACATGATGATTGGAGAGATCGACTGCCTTAGGAAGAATACTAGGTGGTACAGGAAAGTTTTTCTGCATCTCATAGACATGACGATGCTGAACGCCTTCATCCTGTACAAGATGAAGGTCAAGCCACCCAAGTCCTTCTCCCTGAGGTTGTTCGTCAGGACTTGTGTTCAACAGCTGCTTGAAAGATACGGTAGGGTGACAGCAGCAACTCCAAGGAGCCATCCAGTAACACTTTCCGACCGACTTGAGCAGAGGGCGTATATGGATCGGCACAGACTGGTGCAAATGCCTGCCACAACCAGGAGGAAGGCTGCGATCCGCAGGTGCCAGGTGTGTGCACATACCACCCAACGCACACCTGAGCACAAACGCACCTCTTGGCAGTGCGCTGAGTGCCAGGTTTCCCTCTGTGTTACCTGCTTCTTTGATTACCACAGCCAGAAGCAGTTCTAAAAGTGCAAGTGGGAAAGGAAAATAATGTGTAAATAATGTGTAAATAGCAAGTGAAAGCAATGGATGTACAGTACATATGACTGAACAGTGTAATATAGTTTTATCTTACTGAAAGTGACAGTGAATAACATAGTGTAAGTAAGTAAGTGTATGTAAGATATTCACGGAAGAGATAAGCGCAGCGTGTGAGGCGGTTTGTGGAGTGAGGAGGAGATGCAAGGGTGTGCAAGGGACAGCATGGTGGAATGATGAGGTGAAACGAGCTGTGGAACAAAAGAAGAAGGCATATGGTGAATGGTTGGCGAGTAGGGGTAGGGGAGAAGATGAGAGAGAGAAGAGAGAGGTATATGTGAGCAGGAGAAGGGAGGTTAAGAGACTGGTGAAGGAGAGTAAGAAGAAAGTGGATGAAGAGTTTGGGAGGAATCTGAGTGTGAAATGGAGGGAGAGTAAGAAATTGTTTTGGAAGGAGGTAAAGAAAGTAAGGCAGTGTGAAAGGGGAAATAGTAGGGGAGTGAAAGATAGGAATAATAGATTGTTGGTGGAGAAGAGAGAGAAATTGAGGAGATGGAAGGAGCACTTTGAGGATTTGTTGAATGTAGAGAGTGAGAGCAGTGTGAGTATAAGTGGTTGGGGAATGGCTGGGAGAAGAAGAGATGAGAGAAGGGAGGAAGAGATCAGTAGGTCGGAAGTAGTGGAAGCGATGAAGAAGATTAAGCTGGGAAAGGCCCCAGGAATTGATGGAGTGTGTGGTGAAATGCTTAGGTATGGGGGTGAGATTGTTGTGGAGTGGATATGGAAGTTGTGTAGATTGGCTTGGGAAGAGGGAAGGGTTCCAGAGGACTGGAAATCAGGTATAATTGTTCCTCTGTACAAAGGAAAAGGGGAGAGAGAAGTATGTGGTAACCATAGGGGTATTTGCCTTCTTAGTGTGACTGGTAAAATATATGGTAGAATACTCATTGATAGGGTTAGGCATATGACAGAGGAGCTAGTTGGAGAAGAACAAGGGGGATTTAGGAAGGGAAAAGGGTGTGTAGATCAGATATTTGTTCTAAGATGTTTAGTGGAGAAGTATCTAGAGAAGGGAAGGAAAGTGTACGCTGCCTTCATGGACTTGGAGAAAGCTTATGACAGAATAGATAGGAAAGGTATGTGGAAGGTATTAAGAATATATGGAGTGGAGGGGAAATTGTTGAGTGCTGTGAAGAGTATGTACGAAGGAGCTAGGGCTACGGTGCGAGTGGATGGTAAGCTGAGTGAGTTCTTTGATCTCAATGTGGGACTGAAACAGGGGTGTGTAATGTCTCCATGGCTGTTTAATATATATATGGATGGGGTCGTAAAAGAGGTACAAGGTAGGGCAGTGGATGTGGGGGTGGCCCTAATGAATGAGGGTGAGATTTGGAAGCTTCCGGTGTTGCTGTTTGCTGATGATACAGTATTGTTGAGTGAAGATGAATGGGAGTTGCAAGGTTTGGTGAATGAATTTGGGACAGTGTGTAGGAGGAGGAAGCTGAAAGTTAATGTAAACAAAAGTAAAGTTATGGTGTTTGAGAGGAATGAAGTCACAGAGTGTGCAGTGAGGTTGGATGGTGATGATATGGAGAATGTGAGTGCATTCAAGTACTTGGGTAGTGTGATGAGTAAGGATGGAACTTTGGGGGATGAAGTACGTGAAAGGGTACAGCAGGGAAGGAAGGTTGTTGGCACACTGAAAGCAGTGATGAGAAATAGGGAGGTGAGTATGGAAGTTAAGAAGTCACTGCATGATGGTATTGTGATCCCTACCCTGACGTATGGAAGCGAGGCATGGACCTTGCAAGAGGGGAACAAGTCAAGAGTGAGAGCAGTGGAAGTGAGTTACTTGAGAGGAGCATGTGGAGTGACATGGAGGGACAGGTTGACGAATGAAGAAGTGAAGGAACGTTGTGGGGTAGATGTGGATGTGGTTGAAAAGATTAGGAGAAATACACTGAGGTGGTTTGGACATGTGGAGAGGATGGAGAATGAAAGACTGACTAAGAGGGTGTATGTAGGTGAGGTGGAGGGAGGGAGAGGGAGGGGTAGACCGAGGATGAGGTGGAGGGATGGAGTTGCAAGGTATATGAGGGAGGGGGGGGTGAGTTGGGGGGAGGGGAGTCAAATGGTGGGTGACAGAGCGACTTGGAGGCGTTTTGCCTGCGGCCACCCTTTGCGGGATTAGGGTGTCGGGCTATAGATAGATAGATAGAAGTAAAACAGAAGTGTAAATATTGAAAATACAATAGAAAATGTCAATAGAAATGTAAGTAATTAGTAATATAAGAATATGAGTACAAATACTTGAGGTTATAACAGTGAAAGTGAATCCGTGGCTCTCTACGTATTTTACTGAATGAAAAATTGAATGACCTCAGTGACAATAAACTAATACTACTGAAGGAAACTTATGGATAAAGACTCCAGATATATATAAGTGTTATATAGTAATAGAAATATAAAGTGTGAGGGGTTTTATGAATAATAAATGACTGAATACCAACAGCGAACTAGCGCAAGTGGGAAGGTCATACGCGGTCGTAATTTTCATTGCTTTCACAGTGTTTTTTTTTTGGAGTATGGATCCGAAACTACTTGATAATCATAGAATAGTGTTTCTAGTGATAATATCTGGCTGTGGTATTCATATTACGGGTTATCGGGAAGTGTAAAGTGGAGACTTCGTTACCCAACTTCAGAGGTCTCCACAAGTCCTACGGTAATCGACGAAGGCTCAACAAACATCCCAGGAGAAAGCTGAAGGTTTGTGCCATATGCATATGTACTTTTAATATTCTAGAACTACTAACTGATTTTTGGCAAATATTTTTTGAGAGTCTGTCGGAGCCCGAATATGCCCGCGGGACACGCAAAACATTGGAAAACAAGCCCGCAGTGTAAGAGTTAAAAATTTTAGTGTCATCAGCAAACAGAAAGGTTTGACACTCCAACTCCTCAGCCAAGTCATTTATAAACACTAAAAATACAACCGGACCAAGTACTGATCCCTGGGGCACTCCCGAAGTTATTTCCAACTTTCCTCACTTCACTCCTCTAATTTCCACCAACTGTACTCTGTCAGATAAGAAGTCAGTTATCCACTTTAATAGCTTACCCTCTACTCCAAAGGCTTTCAACTTAGTCAATTATCGTATATGGGGTACTGTATCGAATGCCTTCTTACAGTCTAAATAATTTTTATCTAATGGTGTTTGACGATCCACTGCAACTGTCAAGCTCTCGATATAGACCAGAAGGTTAGTTAGGGTACTTCTCCTTCGTCTAAAACCGTGTTGTTTGTCGCTGATTAGATTATTGTCTTCTAAGTGCTTTATCAACTTACACCTTATCATAATCTCACGTACTTTACAGAGCACACATGTCAAAGCCACTGGTCTGTAATTCAATGGATCCAATTTATCACCTTTTTTATAAACTGGGCTCACTTTAGATGTTTTCCACAGAACTGGTACCTCACCTGTGTTAATAGAACTATTTATAATCACTGAAACTGGTAAAGCCAGCTCTTTATGACACTCTGACAAAAGTTTAGGGTGTATACCATCTGGCCCAATAGCTTTGTTAACATCCAGTGTTTTCAAGAGACCCTCTACCAGGCCAATAGTATCATTAATGTCTTCAATCTTTGGACCATTGTAGGCAATGTCAAAACTTGGTATATCCTGCCAAGACTCTTTAACAAATACACTATAAAATGCTTTATTGAATTCACTAGCTGTCTCGTAGTCATTCTTGGTCAAATTGCCATCACTTTTCCTTACTCGGAAAACATTTTCTTTTAGATTAGTTTTACTTCTTAAATAACTCCAAAAATGTTTTGGGTTTACCTTGATGTCCTCACACAGCCTTTTACAAAAAACCTTCTTAACTCTCCTTACAGCACTTACTGTTTTGTTCCTCTCTTGTCTGTACTTCTTCACTCTTTCGTGTGTCTTCTTTGCTTTAAGTCTTTTCCATGATTTTTCTTTGGCATCTATTTGATTTGTCACTAGATTAGTTCTGGCCCCAACCCTGTTCATGGTTCATATTAATGATCTCTTACCTGTTACCCACAATCCCATCCACTCATATCCAGATGACTCAACACTTCATACTTCATTCACACTCAGACACCCATTTACAAAGTCTAATATCTCTACCTCTCAACTCATACACCCATCTCCATAAATCAAGACCTATCTACGATCAGTGAATGGGGACAAAACAACCTTGTCTCATTTAATGCTAGTAAAACTAAATATATACAATTTACTAATAGACAGATATTGCCAGATTCGTATATTATCTTCAGTACTACTAATATTCCCATCTCCAAAAGTATTGAAATTCTCGGCATCTCACTTAACAATGCCCTCAGCTGGACCTCTCATGTTAGATCACTTGCTAAAACCGCCTCAAAGAAACTTGGATTAATGAAGAGTCCGTAACTCCTTCATTGACGAGCAGTTAGCTGTGATTTATAAGAGTCATGTGCCCTCTCAGCTTGAATATTTCTCACCCTTGTGGAATGGATGTGGAGAGGTTGCATTAAAACAGCTAGACAAAATTCAGAACAAAGCTGTTAGAATCATTAATAACCCTGCCATTACAAATAAACTACCTCCTTTACAAGTAAGAAAGAATGTTGCCTCCCTTGCATTATTTTACAGATATTTTTATGGCAAATGCTCAGACGAAGTTGCATCTATGGTGCCACCTCTCCATGCCTTCCCTCGTGCTACACGGGCATGTGGTAGCGCTCATGACTGGAATGTCACTCAGCCATATTGTGGAACTTCTGCCTATCAGAATTCTTTCATTCCCCGTAATGCTTCTCTTTGGAACTCGCTTCCCCAGAGTTGTTTCCTTCCAAACTTCAACCTACAGCTGTTCAAGTCTAACTGTTACAGATATTTTATGAACAGAGGACACCAGTAATCCGGTGTATGGATTTTTTTTTTTTTATTCATTTGTTTTTCCTTCCTCTGTTGTTATTAAAAAAAAAAAAAAAAAAAAAAAATCCACATTGGTTTAACTTTCTTAGTCCCACAATGTATCCTGGGCACAAAGTCCCTAATTAAATCATGCAAGATCCTCACAAGCGTTTCATTCATTTCATTAGCTGATTTGTCAGCAAAACTCTCTTGCCAGTCTACCTCTGACAACTTTAACCTGATGCCTTCATAATTTCCTTTATGAAAACAGTATTTGTAAGAATCATTGTCACTTAATTGTACAGAACCACTATACAACAAAGTCAAAAGAAATAACTGCATGATGTCTTTTTCCTAATGGAGAATGTAAACTGATATTGTCAACATCTTGAATGCTTCTTGAGAAAACCAGATCAAGCCTAGTAGGGTTAATGCCATCTATATTATGTGTGTGTCCAGGAACATGTTGGTACAAAAAGCAATCATTTGTAGTGTCCAGGAACTTACGTGGATCGATCACATGTTGACCATTGCTCATAATGGTATTTGATTCCCAACACACAACACCAAAATTAAAGTTTCCACAGAACAAAACTTGGGCCTCCTTATTATATTCATACTTAATCTAATCAGGTCACACAGAAGATAATTTTTTTCTCTTGTCTGAGCAGGAGGGCGGTAAATTGTACCTAACAGAACCCTTCTTCCTTGCAAAAACACCTCGCACCACGTTGCTTCATCATAGGCATGCTCATTCAAAAACTTAACACTAGTGTCCATGGACAATAAACCTTTTCTCAGAAGTATAGCTACCCCACCACCAGGTGCATACTGTATACTCCTATCTTTGCAGTATACAATGAAATGATTTGCATCAAAAATCTCTGTGGAGCTTATTTGATCATTGAGGTTTTTTTTTCATTTAAACAAACAGTAGAAGGATTCAAACTGTTTACAAGGTTCTGAAACTCTGTCACCTTATTTACAATACTGTCAACATTAGCAAACACACTTAAATTTAGTTGATTCTGTGGCACTGACCATGGTGTGAGCATCATTTAAAAATTTTGTTTTTTCCTTGCTGGATTGACCTTTATTTTCACTACATGTATGTTGTATGAAGACTGAACTGTATATATGGATGGGGTAATGAGAGATGTTAAAACACGCATAATGGAGAGAGGGATGGCGTTGGTAATGAATGGTGATGGATGGAATATCTCAAATTTGTTGTATGCTGATGATGCAGTGCTACTTGCAAATACAGGTATGCCCCGGTTTAACGATGCAATTGGTTAAGTAGAAACCCATCATTAGGCAGGGCATCATATCTTGGGGCAGATTAAGGATGTAAAGAATAGGGATGCATTTCTGAGCCTTGGGTTTCCTCCCCAACCAAGTCCTAAACCCACCCAAATGAGCCCAAAAACAAGTTTCAAGCAAATCTAAATGGTCTAACAGCTGCAAAAGATGCTAACCTAAGCCTAACACCTGTAAATAACTCACTAAAACCAACAACAACAACAACAAAAATCTGAAAACTGTCAAATATAAGTTTGGAAAAAATCAAACATAGTAAACTGTACCCCAAAATGACAATGTTCACCCCACCTATGATCAAAACACATTAATCTAAGTCAAAAAACAGTTAATATATCAACCTAAACTCACAATTTCAGTGTAAAATATCATCAAAATCAATAAAAAAAAAAAAAAGGAAAACCCATCATTAAACCAGAGTTAGGCCATCACTAGGTAATTTGAATTTCACAGGAGCAGACATCACTAATCTGCCAGAAAACTCCCCAATTATCTATCTATCTATTGCCAGATGCGTCAATCCCACACGGGGGTGGCCACAAACAAATCGCCTCCACGTCACCCTGTCCCCCGCCATTTCACTGCCCTGCTCCCAACTCACACCCCTCTCATATACCTCTCCACTCCATCCCTCCATCTCATCCTTGTAAAAATACCCCCGTTAATACCAATACACCAGTCCTGTGTGAGACAGCCCTAGCACGTGTTCAATGTGAACAGTGGATGTTAGCACCGAAGCGGTGACATGTGGTGGTGTAGGACTACTGGGTTCCATGGAGGACTACTGGGACTTGGGGACAGGCCATGAAGCCTTTGCCCAGGGTCAGAGATGTTTAAAAAAAAAAAAAAAAAAAAAGTATGGTGGTATTTCTACCCCCATCGCTAACCCGGGGTATAAGATCTAGGGGTATCGTGTATCGAGGTATACCTGTACCAGAAAAGAACTTGGTAAACTACTGCAGAGTTTTGCTGATGTCTGTGAGTGAAATGCCTTGAGAGTAAATGTAGAAAAGAGTGAACTGATGCTAACTGAGAAAGAAGGTGACTCAGCATGATGTTACAGAGAATGGAGAGAGACTGGAATTGGTGAGAGAGTTCAAATACCTGGGTACAGTGATAGAAAAGAGAGGAAAATGTGCAGAAGAAATGGAAAGTAGAGTGACACAAGAAAGGAAAGTAGCTGGTGCTATGAAGGCCTTGATAAGGAACAGAGGTTTGATTGTTGCAGCTGAACGAGGCTTATATGAAGGAGTGTTAGTGCCAACTTTAACTTATGGATGTGAGACTATGGTGTAGGAAAAGCCAAGAGTGATAGCAGTGGAGACGAGACTGCTTAGGAATGTATGTGGAGTACAGAGAGCAGATAGGATATGAAATAATGTGATTTGTGAAAGATGTGGAGTCAAGAAGCCTGTGGACACCAGAATAGATGAGAGTGTACTGTGATGGTATGGTCATGTGGAGAGAATGGATAACAACAGAGTGGTGAAAAAGGTATATCTGAGCAAATCTGATGGAGGGATGAGGCCAGGTAGGCCAAGGAGAAGATGGAGGGATGTGGTGGATGAGTGTATGAGGATGAGGGGTATGGAAGTTGGTAAGGCTCAAGGACTGACAAGAGATTGGACTGGGTGGATGAATGCTGTGAGAAGAAGTGTATGATCAGAGATCTGGCACCTCTTTTTTAAGGTGACAGCGTTCGGACTTACTCTATAAGATACGTTTGTGTGAAGCTACAGAATGTGGTGAAAGTTTTTGGCATATCAGATAATGCCAGGATTCTGGGGGCCTGAATGATGATGAATGGAAGCATGACCCATTGGACTGGGTAAACCTGGACTGTCTGGACATTGCTAGTCCTTCCCCTGCCCTACGGTGGGAATGGAGGTCTGGATGATGATGATGATGATGATGATGATATAGTTTTTATACTATGAAAACTACAATAGTCTATCTATCTATCTATCTATAGCCCAACGCCCTAATCCAGCAAAGGGTGGCCACAGACAAAACGCCTCCAAGTCGCTCTGTCATCCACCATTTGACTACCCTCCCCTCAACTTACCCCCCCCTCCCTCATATACCTCTCAACTCCATCCCTCCACCTCATCCTTGGTCTACTACTACAATAGTAATGTATATTACTATATGTTTTAACCCTTTGGCTACTGCCAGCGATATTGACACAGTTCCCCTTGACAGGCATTTTTACACCCCAAAATGAAAATGCTTTTCCAGTGTTTCTGATTGGTGTCATAGGTTTATGTATACATAAAGTTTTTGTATCTAGCATTAGAGCTGCTTGAAAGTTGAAAGTTTTGTCAAAATTGACTTTTTTTATTAAATAAAATTGCATTTTTAAAAATTCATTAAAAATATTAATATTGGAGTATATGAGGTCTAATTCATACTAAAGGCTTCAAATTATCCATGCTTTATCGTGTTACAGCTACAAAAGTATACAGCCAAGGTTTCCATGGAAAATAATGTGATTTTCCAAAAAATAAAATGACTTCCTGGCAAATCTATACAGTACAATAAAAAATATAACTGCATGGGATCACATTCTATCATGTTCCTTGAAAAACAGAAATTATCCATGCTTTACTGTGTTACAGCTACAAAAGTATACTGCCAAAGTTTCCATGGAAAATAATGATGTGATATTCCAAAAAATTATTAGACTTCCTGGCAAATCTACACAATCAAAAATATAATTGTAATGAGATCACATTCTTTCATGTTCCTTGAAAAATAAAAATAATGTAACTACAGTTTATCTACCCTATCTAACACTGACATACCCTCTGGTACACCTTCTGAGTATGATATATCTTGAAACAGGGGATGAGGCACAATGCAGGTTTATTGATACAATCATTGCAAAAGTATAAAGCTTGCTTTATTTTACATTGTCCCTTACCTTTCACCTTACATTTTGAGGGCTCAATACTGCACACACAGCAAACTGGTTTTTGTTTCTTGTTTTCAAACTTGGAAACAAAATGCTTAGCTAATTTATCTAGTCTTCCGATTTCTGGGGCATCATCACAGTGGTTTACCTCTTATCACACTTGAGAGACGTGTATGACAGAGAGGAAAAGACACCACTTTTTCATGCTAGGCCTATGCCTAAAAATGATCTTTTCAGAATAAGTTTATCATCCACGTTTATCACCCACGTACACTTTTTTCTAGTGCATAAACTCAAACAGGATGAGCTACAATATCTTGCATACATATACCTGTATACCTCCAACAGATAGATTATATGTGAAAAATAGTGAGACAACAATAATGGATAGAAACACCTGATCAGATCCCAGCAGAAAACACTCGAATTTCGTATACTGGCGCTTTATTCTAGCATTGCACGTATATTGACGGTTAGCTATATGCTTTGATCTTGAACTTATTTAGCTAACCAGCATAAATCTTACCTGAAGGAGGCTAAAAAAAGAGTGCAAGGCAGAAGAACTTGGGCGCGTGGGTGGTGTGTGGGTGGTCAGCCACGAGTCGAGGCAGGCTGGATGTTTACATTACAGGGACAGTTAAAGCAACTAGCATCATGCCCACACTCACTCAAGAGTGGTAGATTAAAGTCATGTAGGTTAAAAAAAGTTGAGAATGTGGACTACAGTCGAGACATATGGGCTTTTTTTTTTTTTTCCCCACGACCATAAATGTGCAACGTAACCAAAAGGTTAAGATTAATTCCATGGCTTTCCATATTAATTTAAAATAATTTAGATGTGGTGTAGGTTAATGACAGTTACAACGTATAAGGCATGAGATTAAAAGGCTAGGGCAACTTAGGCCCCCTGATGCTCTGGGCCCTCAGGCACTGCTAAGTTGTCCAACTGCTCAGTCCGTCCAAGTCATATCATGGATAAATGTGAGACTTGAGAAAGATTATGGAGATGTATAAGGACATCAGATTATGGAAGTGTATGTGAACATTGGAGATTATGGAAATGTATGTATCTAGGGAAGATTATGGAAATGGGTGATGACATGGTAGATTATGGAAGTATGTGGAGATAACAAGAGAGACACTGGAAGGGTGTGAGAATCATGAAAGTTTTGGAGCGTATGGGTCAAGGGATGATTACTGAAATATACAAATTCTAGGGATTTTACAAAGACATATGACTTCATGGAATAATGCAGAAATGTATTGGTCTAAATGATGGTGAAAAGGATATAGTGAGTGACTTTCAACATGGGAAGAGGTATGGTAGGCCATGAAGATTATGGATGGATATTGTAAACAAGTGTGTGAGAAAGTGTGGAAGCTGATGAGTATATGGAAATGATGGAGAATCAAAGTGGCTGGAAGGAGAAGCACAAGCTATGGGTCTGGTATGCCTATTTCAACTTGACAGATGACAGATTATTACTATCTGACAAGTAATGTGATGTGATGTGCATCAATAATAAAAAACACATGGAAAAAAAAAAAGCACCTGTGAGATACAGCCAAGATTCTGGGGGCTTGACTGGTGAGTGAATATGTATCTGGCTCATTTTACTGGACATGCTGTTGATGGTTCTCCATCAGCAGTGCTTACTCTCTACTTTCTTTCTGAACCATAATTTATTTTATCCTTATGTGAGAAGAAGAGGTCAGATTCATTAGCTCAGTTATATTGTCTGCAGATATGCAAATGAAAAGGAAAATATGTCCTCTGGCTGAAGGAGTTAAGTCTGGCTTAATAAGCACAGCAATTGGTGATGGAACTCCATTTGAATGCTCTGAGCAATAAGAACCAGCTACTTCCATTACTTCTGCAAGTAAAGAAAACACGAGTTCTTAGTACTTCTTCTTGATTCAAAATAGAATGCCACTCCCACCATCATCATTAGCCTAGTTTTATTCCCAATTACAGTTCTACAAAACTTAATTAGAGCAATCACAGGACTGAGTCAGAACAAGTTACCTTCTTCAATCCAGTGATATACTTCATTCTAATCTTGGTATCTCCTGATAATTTAAGTCACCTTAAGAGACACTTTGAACCAGAGGATTAGGTACAGAGCCCACTGACTCCTTTAATATGAAACATTTTTCCTACACTGAATAAAATAACCTGATGGTAGAAAGAAAAAACTGAACTAATATGTCACCACAGCAAAGGGGATCACAGCTAAGCCTTACCCTGAGAGCTTTTGTGAGGGTCTGCATAGTCTTGATGGCAACACTGGGAGCGTGATAGCGGCCAAGAGAGCTGGTGACTCTCCTGATAACATTGTTGCGACACTGCCAAAGTTCCTGACGGTGATGCTCTCTCTCTTCAGTACTGTGGGGGATGGGATCATTAGACATTGTATATTCACCTATCATCCATTTCATTACTGTCTCAACAGAAGCATACAAGCCATGGATTAGGCTACTCAGTATGGGTATTTAAGGCAAGAGTGACCAATGGCTCACCTCATTAGTGGCATTATGTGACCAAGAAATTCCAACCACCCCCTGAAATGAGACCATGCTGAGGTACCTTAACTCACATGATCAATAGGCATCTAAAAATTCTATGTGAGCAACAAGGCTAATGTACATCATTAGTACATCCTTAATCTCTCTGTACGTATCAGTGAATTGTTTCATAATGGGCAAAGTACAGTACTGTACCTAAGTGTGACAGTTGTAGTAAAATTAGAATTTTGCAATTTTCCTTGCATCAGCAATAGCCCAACACTAGGCTACTGTAGTGTAGTCCATAATGTTTTAACCCTTTCACAACAAGGATGCATTTTTATATTTTCTATTGCTTTCTGCAAGTATTTTCATTCCACTCAGAACAGAAATCTTTAAAAACAGTTAGTTATAGAGTACCATATCTTTCTTACCACTACAGCAATCTACTAAGCTGAACATAATCACATAAAGGTGGCTAAAAAAAAAAAAAATAAATAAAAAAAAAATAAAAATAAAGTCACACTGAAGGGACTATGCACGTGGTGGCATTGCCAGACTGAAAAATCTTCAACTGCCTCTAAAGGATTAAAACTAATCCACCACCCATCCATCTATCATCTAGACCTGTGTTGCCCCATGAGGAGCATAGGAGTCTGGAGCTAGGCAAGTTGGTCCTGACATTTAAGATGAGAGTGACCAGCCTCACTCTCAGGGATTATGTGAGCAATAAACCCAAACAACCCCTTGAACATGAACCAACAGGCTCAATCCAGTTGGTGCTCCTTACCAACACTAAACCCCTCACTCTGACTGTTGCCACAGACCATTAATGTAATACAGTACTTCTAAATATAAAGTACAGCAAGCTCGCCCTGAACGCATGGGTTTCGTTCCAACTACGGCGTGTTTGGCACAAAACCGCGTAAGTTTGTACTACTCTTAATTTTGCTCCCTAGGCCCCGTAAATCTGGTGTTTTGCTGTCATCTGTCTTTGGTAATCAATATAAAGCACTTTAACTGGTTAGAGGGTTTATTTAATGTTGGAATTTATGAATATAGTACAGTACTGAACAGCAAATCTTCAACATATAAATATGTAAACACAAGGCAACATTCCGATGCCAATCATCAGTAATCATGTAAATCAGTTAACTGGTTACATGGCTTTATTTAATGCTTTAACTTAAGTGCTTTAACTTACAAGTACATACCAGAACACTAAATATTTAACTTACAAATATAGTACTGGGGAAAAGTACTACAGCAAGTATTTAATGTACAAATAGAAAGAACAACATTCTGACGTCTATTAGGTAAAACTTTATTATTGCTAACTTTATTTAATAGTAATATGCAAGGGTGTGCAAGGAACAGCATGGTGGAATGATGAGGTGAAACGAGCTGTGGAACAAAAGAAGAAGGCATATGGTGAATGGTTGGCGAGTAGAGGTAGGGGAGAAGATGAGAGAGAGAAGAGAGAGGTATATGTGAGCAGGAGAAGGGAGGTTAAGAGACTGGTGAAGGAGAGTAAGAAGAAAGTGGATGAAGAGTTTGGGAGGAATCTGAGTGTGAAATGGAGGGAGAGTAAGAAATTGTTTTGGAAGGAGGTAAAGAAAGTAAGGCAGTGCGAAAGGGGAAATAGTAGGGGAGTGAAAGATAGGAATAATAGATTGTTGATGGAGAAGAGAGAGAAATTGAGGAGATGGAAGGAGCACTTTGAGGATTTGTTGAATGTAGAGAGTGAGAGCAGTGTGAGTATAAGTGGTTGGGGAATGGCTGGGAGAAGAAGAGATGAGAGGAGGGAGGAAGAGATCAGTAGGTCAGAAGTAGTGGAAGTGATGAAGAAGATTAAGCTGGGAAAGGCCCCAGGAATTGATGGAGTGTGTGGTGAAATGCTTAGGTATGGGGGTGAGATTGCTGTGGAGTGGATATGGAAGTTGTGTAGATTGGCTTGGGAAGAGGGAAGGGTTCCAGAGGACTGGAAATCAGGTATAATTGTTCCTCTGTACAAAGGAAAAGGGGAGAGAGAAGTATGTGGTAACCATAGAGGTATTTGCCTTCTTAGTGTGACTGGTAAAATATATGGTAGAATACTCATTGATAGGGTTAGGCATATGACAGAGGAGCTAGTTGGAGAAGAACAAGGGGGATTTAGGAAGGGAAAAGGGTGTGTAGATCAGATATTTGTTCTAAGATGTTTAGTGGAAAAGTATCTAGAGAAGGGAAGGAAAGTGTACGCTGCCTTCATGGACTTGGAGAAAGCTTATGACAGAATAGATAGGAAAGGTATGTGGAAGGTATTAAGAATATATGGAGTGGAGGGGAAATTGTTGAGTGCTGTGAAGAGTATGTACGAGGGTGAGCTAGGGCTACGGTGCGAGTGGATGGTGAGCTGAGTGAGTTCTTTGATCTCAATGTGGGACTGAAACAGGGGTGTGTAATGTCTCCATGGCTGTTTAATATATATATATGGATGGGGTCGTAAAGGAGGTACAAGGTAGGGCAGTGGATGTGGGGGTGGCCCTAATGAATGAGGGTGAGATTTGGAAGCTTCCGGTGTTGCTGTTTGCTGATGATACAGTATTGTTGAGTGAAGATGAATGGGAGTTGCAAGGTTTGGTGAATGAATTTGGGACAGTGTGTAGGAGGAGGAAGCTGAAAGTTAATGTAAACAAAAGTAAAGTTATGGTGTTTGAGAGGAATGAAGTCACAGAGTGTGCAGTGAGGTTGGATGGTGAGGATATGGAGAATGTGAGTGCATTCAAGTACTTGGGTAGTGTGATGAGTAAGGATGGAACTTTGGGGGATGAAGTACGTGAAAGGGTACAGCAGGGAAGGAAGGCTGTTGGCACACTGAAAGCAGTGATGAGAAATAGGGAGGTGAGTATGGAAGTTAAGAAGTCACTGCATGATGGTATTGTGATCCCTACCCTGACGTATGGAAGCGAGGCGTGGACCTTGCAAGAGGGGAACAAGTCAAGAGTGAGAGCAGTGGAAATGAGTTACTTGAGAGGAGCATGTGGAGTGACATGGAGGGACAGGTTGACGAATGAAGAAGTGAAGGAACGTTGTGGGGTAGATGTGGATGTGGTTGAAAAGATTAGGAGAAATACACTGAGGTGGTTTGGACATGTGGAGAGGATGGAGAATGAAAGACTGACTAAGAGGGTGTATGTAGGTGAGGTGGAGGGAGGGAGAGGGAGGGGTAGACCGAGGATGAGGTGGAGGGATGGAGTTGAGAGGTATGTGAGGGAGGGGGGGGTGAGTTGGGGGGAGGGGAGTCAAATGGTGGGTGACAGAGTGACTTGGAGGCGTTTTGTCTGCGGCCACCCTTTGCGGGATTAGGGCGTCGGGCTATAGATAGATAGATAGATAGATAACTTGCACATAAACTTACTAGGACAGACTGTAAATATTTAACTTACAAACACTGTGGAAAATACAGTAGTCAACATTCCAATGCCTGCTTCGGAACTGACTTATAACCAGAAGTGGATGGCTGGGGCTCTGAAGACTCTGGTGTTGAAGGGATTCCTTATGAAGGTGCTGAAGGTGTTGAAGACGAAGGTTGAGAGTCTGCTGGAGGCAAGGGACGTGGTGCAAGGAACACTGTGATGGGAAGCTGTTTCCTTTGCCTCTTCATCTGGTCGTACAGTTCCTTGTATGCCTGCATCCCTTTGTTGATAATCCTTTTAAATTCAATACTTCAGCCCATGTTGGGGTCATTCTCTATGGCAATATCCAGGAGAATACAGACTTGCCTGATGAAGTAGGCAAAGGAATCCAGGGTCTACCCACAAGGGACAGCTTCTCCTTCCTTGTCGTCATCATGACTATCATCTTTGTCCTCAGAAGACCTCAAAAGCTCCTGAATGTCGTCATCTGTCAGTTCTTGCTGGTGCTCATTTATATGCTCTTCAACCTCCTCCTCCAGCATGTCAGAGAAGCCCTGACCTCCGACACTCCTGGCCAAATCAACGATCTTTCTGACCTCAGGACTGACCTCAGGGAAGCCCTTGAAGTCCTTCACAACCTCAGGCCACAAAGGCCTCCAGCAGGCATTCACAGTCTCACACTTCAGACTTCAGCATGCTTCGTCGATGTATGCCATGCAGTCCGAAATCTTGAACTACTGTACTTCCAACATTCGGTGAGTTCAGCGTTGAGGTCGTTGTCAACGGAAGTTAGGATCCTGGCGAAGGTCAAGCAGGTGCAGGCTGTCTTAAGCACCACTATTATTTCTTAGTCAAGGGATTCCAGTATCGAGGTTACGTTCGACAGAAAGAAATAAACCCGAACATTCTCATTCACGTCCATGAGGGACTGTGGGTGGCCTGGGGCATTGTCAATAACCAGCAGGACCTTGAAGGGCAGCTTCATGCTCTTGAGGTAGTACTTGACATCCAGGACAAAGTAGCACTCAAGCCATTCCGTGCTGATAATGTCCGTCACCCAGGCCTTCATATTGAATATGTAGTGCACAGGTTGGCAGTTTAGGGTCTTCCCCTTCAGTGCCCGATGTCTCTGTGCTCCATAGACAACTGTAGCCTTTAGTATATCTCCTGCAGCATTGCCACACAACATGACGGTGATCCTGTCCTTCCAAGCCATGAACCCTGGTGCCTGCTTTGCCATCTTCTGGATGTCTATAGGTCCTGCTGGGCACCTTCTTTCAAAACAGGCCCATCTCGTCCATGCTGAACACCTGTTCTGGAAGGGAGCCTTTCTCCTTGACAATCTTCTTCAGTTCCTTCGGGAAGTGTTGGGCGGTGCCTGCATTAGCAGAGGCAGCCTCACCAGTAATCTCAATGATTTTAAGGTTGAAGCGCCTCTTGAAATCTGCCACCCACCCAGGGCTGGCAGTAAACTCTTTTGATCCTCAACAGGAAGTTCAGCCCGAAAAGACACGTAGAAGGATTTAGCCTTCTCAGCCAACGTTATGCCGTCCACAGGAACTCTGCGTTATACTGTAGCACATTCTCCAGCCAAAGACTCAGTGCCTTTTCTGTCTTCACCAGGGTTTAGTCCCTGGAGAAAAAGCACACTTTCGTTCTTGTGGGGGTCAGGTTGGTGTAGGCCTTACGAATCTTCTTCTCCTTGTCTCTATTTAAGTGGATGCTGGACTCATTTTGTCCCATCGCACACGCTACACTATTCACAGACACTCCTGACCTTAACTGGGCTAAACTTTTCACTTTCTCAGCAACTGTGAGAGCACTATCAGACCTTTTAGCCCCAACAGCACTGTTAGATGATCGCTTAGGCATTATTAATAGAGCAAAGGAGTTGGAGCACAGGATAACATCCTATTGTACTCGGGAACGTCTCACTCGCTAAATAATTTAAGATGGCCACCCAGGTGATCATGTGATCAAAACAAACTGCACGTGAGGAGTAGACTGTCGCACCAGTCGAACAGGGCAGTACTCCCGAGGTTGATGGCAAGCTGGTGATAGGGAGAGCTGGAGCTCCCGTTTCACCAGCCCTCAGGACTTGATCCTGACCATCTCCCTTTCCTGAACATTTTCAGTGCATTCATTTACACAGAGAGTAGGCCGGCATGCTCTCATAATACCTCTACCTTCAACTGTCTACACCACACTACATGCGCATAACATATCACACCTTCTATTCACATCTATAGTAATGGCCGCTGCAATCTTACAATCAAATGAGGTGGTACCTCGGATTGCCACCACCGGCAGGGTAGGGCTGGAGGCACAGGGTCCTCCCGGTCGCCATCAAGCGACTGTGCCGGCAGCGACTGTTGCTATTTCCGGGAATGCTCGTCGGCAAAGGGGTGACGGTGCGGCCTTCCGCGGCCTATCCACAAATTTAAACTCAGTTCATTTTTTCCTTCAGTCCATATCCCCTTTAGCCCTTTTCCTCACAGAACCACAAATCTCACCCTCTACCGATATATCTCCATTTTGTTTTCCCGGTTACCATCTCCTTACAAACTTTCGAAACAAGGGTGGCACCTGTTGTTATATCAAATCCCAATATGCAGTTGATACTATTTTAAACTTCACTTCATCCAGTTTTGATTACTCATTATATAAATTAAATTGCCAAAACATTACCAAATATATCTGTGTAGTTTATCGTTCCCCCAATGCTTCTTCGGAACCCAGTGTATTTGATTCCATATCCACTCAGTTGAGTAACCTTGACCTTGCCCTTGGCAATGAAATTACCATTTTGGGTGATTTTAACATACACAATGTTGAATGGTTATTGCATTCTGCCTGGACTGACGAGGCTGGTCTAGAAGGTGAGCTGTTTGCGGAATCGTTTAATCTCACCCAGTTGGTAAAGCAACCAACCAGAATACCTGATAATCCTGACCATAATGCCCATCTCTTGGATTTATTCTTGACAAATAATCCAGATCAATACAGGATAGAGGTACTGTCACCACTTGGATCCTCTGACCACAATCTCATCAAAGCCTCATTAGTTAACCCTCCTACACCTCCCCATTCCGAACCTGTCAGGGTGACCCGATGGCACTTTGACAGGGCAGACTGGGATGGATTTAGAAATTATCTTGCTGATGTTCCATGGCAGTCTTTCTTCTCTAGTGATCCCAATTCTACCCAGTCCCACATTTGTGACTTAATACCAGCTGGTATGGATTTATTCATACCAAGTCAACAATTCACTAAAAGATCAAACTCTCCAAAATGGTTTGATGGCAATTGTGCCAGAGCAACAGCCCAAAAGTCATTAGCATATAACTCTTACTTAAAATCAAAAACACCTGAATCACTCTCCCAATTTAAAATTGCTAGAAATCATGCAAAAGCTGTATTAAATCTATCTAAATCAAACTTTCTTAAAAAGCAAGCATCAAAACTACTTAACAACCCTAATGACAATAGAATATTCTGGTCAACTCTTAATTCTTTCAATAATAACTTTAACAAGTCATCTTCCATTCCCCCACTAAAATCTTCAGATGGCAATATTACAAGTGACCCACGTGGGAAAGCAGATATCTTTGCTAGTACCTTTGCAAGAAACTCTACCATAGATGATACCAGCCAGAATGTCTCAGTACTGGAACTTGATTCTCCCGAAATTGCCCCACTTAAAATACAGACAAGATTTGTAAAATCCATCCTAGACAATTTACCTACCAACAAAGCTCCAAGTCCAGATGGAATTCCGCCAATTGTTTTGAAAAAGTGTTCCTCTGAACTTGCCTCTGTCCTAGCTAAATTATTCAGACTATGCATACGTACTTCTTTATTCCCAAATTCATGGAAAGAAGCCAATATCCACCCAGTTCCGAAGAAAGGAAGTTCGTCTGACCCCTCCAATTACAGACCAATAGCTATCACATCTTCTCTTGGTAAGGTATTTGAAACTTTAATTAATAAGCATATTGTTAAACATCTTGAATCCAACAACTTAATTAATGATAGACAATACGGTTTTCGCCACGAAAGATCCACCATTGACATACTCAATCTCCTAACTCATACCATCCATCAATCAATTGATCTACATGGAGAAACTCATGCAGTAGCTCTTGATATCTCTAAAGCTTTCGACAGAGTATGGCACCGTTCCCTGCTGTCCAAACTCCCTTGCTATGGACTAACGTCTTTTGTTCCTTTGATTTCTTCTTATCTTAGTGACAGGAAAATAAGAGTAAAAGTAGATGATGTATATTCGAATTTCCACTCAATTAACGCCGGCGTGCCGCAAGGATCAGTTCTGGCGCCAACCCTATTTCTGGTTCATATTAATGATCTCTTATCTGTCACTCACAATCCCATTCACTCATATGCAGATGACTCAACACTACATAGTTCATTCACACTCAGACATCCATTTACAAAGTCTAATATCTCTACTTCTCAACTCAGTACAGCCATCTCCATAAATCAAGATCTATCTGCAATCAGTGAATGAGGACAAAGCAACCTTGTCTCTTTTAATGCTAGTAAAACTAAATATATACAGTTTACTAATAGACAGATATTGCCAGATTCGTACATTACCTTTAGTGCTACTAATATTCCCATCTCCAAAAGTATTGAAATTCTTGGTGTCTCACTTAATAGTGCCCTCAGCTGGACCTCTCATGTCAGATCACTTGCTAAAACCGCCTCAAAGAAACTTGGATTATTGTACAGAGTCCGTAACTTCTTCGCCGATGAGCAGTTAGCTATAATTTATAAGAGTCATGTGCGCTCTCAGCTTGAATATTGCTCACCCTTGTGGAATGGTTGTGGAGAGGTTGCATTAAGACAACTAGACAAAATTCAGAATAAAGCTGTTAGAATCATTAACAACCCTGCCATTACATATAAACTACCTCCCCTGCAAGTAAGAAGGAATGTTGCCTCCCTTGCATTATTTTACAGATACTTTTTTGGCAAATGCTCAGACGAAGTTGCGTCCATGATGCCACCTCTCCATGCCTTCCCTCGTGCTACACGGGCATCTGGTAGCGCTCATGACTGGAATGTCACTCAACCATATTGCAGAACTTCTGCCTATCAGAATTCTTTCATTCCCCGAACTGCATCTCTCTGGAACTCGCTTCCCCAGAGTTGTTTTCCTCCAAATTTCAACCTACAAATGTTCAAGTCTAACTGTTACAGATATTTTGTGAACAGAGGACACCAGTAATCTAGTGTATGGATAATTTTTTTTCTCCATTTGTTTTTCCTTCCTCCGTTCTGTTAAAAAAAAAAAAAAAAAAAAAAAAAAAAAAAAAAAAACGTGCTGTACTGATGTTCAAAGGTTTGGCCTTTCAAAGGCCCCTCCTGTATAAATTAATAGTTTTCATAATGGCTCTTTATTTCTTACGCTGTCTTATACATATCCCAGCATTTACCGTGTGTAATAGCGAGTGTGTTTGGTGCGAACGCTTTCGGGGCAAGCTTACTGTAATTACTGGTAGTTATTATTTTTGATAAACTGAGATAAACAGAAACTTGTGTTGCCACCAAAGTTTCTTTGTGTTGCCACCAGTGTGTCCACTGATAGGAAGTTGGACAGAAGTCTAAGAAAACTATGGCAATACAGTTGCACACTTCCATTTACTGAAAACCCCCAACTATCCAGCTTAATAGAGCCAAAGGCCCGCCAGATACTGTCAAAATGCCAGATTATGCAAAAAAAAACCCTAGGAGCCTCTAACCCCAAACCCTGTAACATTTATCCACTGTCTAACCTATACAAAATGCTTTAAAACATCAAAAAACAGATAACAGATGTTTTTAATAACAAAAGACTGTAATGTACTGTTAAGTACACTGTGACTTTATGTACAGAAGCAATTTCATGTTGATGATGGGGATAACATCAAAGTCTCCCTAACCGGGAGACCTGTTTTCTTTCACCCAGCAGTACTGTATAAACACATGCATTGTAAAACACAGATGTCTTGCATTATACAGCACTAAAGTAGGCTTACTGATGTCCATGAAATGCCATTACAATAACAGTGCTTTGGAAGAGACTTAGAGTGCAATGTAGGCTCATTTGTATATCAGCACCACAGCAATGGAGGAATACAATGGAGAGTGAGAGAACATCCACCTACCTGCTGCCAGCCAATGAGTAATCTGCATTAGAATCCTCCCTCCCCTGCCTTAGCAAATCAAAACTCTTCCACTCCCTACCACTGCATCTCCCCTCCCTACCCACCATCAACACCCTGTAAGCTGGGAGGCCCACTAACTGTCAACCCTTCCTCAACACTCCACCACTTTCATATTACAGTACAGTGTAACACCATTCTTTTTGTGTATTCTATCTATCTATTGCCAGATGTCTTAATCCCGTAAAGGGTGGCAACAAACAAATCGCCTCCATGTCACCCAGTACCCTGCCATTTCATTGGCCTGCTCCCAGCTCACACCCTCCTCTCTCATATACATCTCCACTCCATCCCTCCACCTCATCTTTGGCCTCCCCCTCCCTCTCTCTCCCTCCACCTCACTCACATACACTCTCCTCATTAGTCTCCCACTCTCCATCCTCTACATATGGCCAAAGCACCTCAGTGTGTTTCTCCTAACACTTCCCATCACATCCACATCCACACCACAATGCTCCTTCACGTCCTCATTTGCCAGTCTGTCTCTCCATGTGACTCTGCATGCTCCTCCCAAATAACTCATTTCCACTGCTCTCACTCTTGACTTCTGTCCCTCTAACAAGGTCCAAGCATCACTTCCATATGTTACAGCTGGTATCACAATACTGTCATGTAGTAACTTTTTCACTTCCATGCTCACTTCCCTGTTTCTTATCACTGCTTTCAAGGAAACACAACTTTTCTTCCTTGTTGTACCTTTTCAAGCACTTCACCCTCTAAACGTCCATCCATACTCATCACACTACCCAAATACTTAAACACACTCACATTTTCCAATTCATCCTCATCCAACCTCATTGTACATTCACTCACTCCACCTCTCTCGAAGACCATAACTTTACTCTTCCCTACATTCGCCTTTAGATTCCATTTCTTACATACTCTCCCAAACTCATTCACCAAGCCTTGCAGCTCCCCTTCGTCTTCACTTAAGAACACAGTATCATCTGCAAACAACAGTACAGGGAGTCTCCAAACACTGCTCTCTCTCATTAGGGCCACTCCAACATCCACTGCCCTACCTTGTATCTCTTTTATAACCCCATCCATGTACAGATTGAACAACCATGGAGACATGACACATCCCTGTTTCAATCCAACCTTTAAATAGAAAAATTCACCCAGTTCACTATCCACACGCACTGCAGCCTTAGTACCCTCATACATACTCTTCACGGCATTCAATACCTTCCCATCGTTTTTTTTTTTTTTTTCGAGTAAGAATGAACCAAAGGTCAGCAAACAATTCCTTCCAAGAAAAAAACAAAAACAATGCAAAAGAGAGCCAAATTCAAGATCCGTTTATTTCGAGATGCCTGGACACACTGTGTTTGAAAGACTGGAGATCATAAGAAGTAGGAAATACAGACAGAAGGAGACAGTTCCAGAGCTGACCTGTTGCATAAATGAAGGATTGGGAATAATGGTTAACTCTTGCAGTTGGACAGAAAAGGGTTGAAAATTTGTTGCTAGACGGGTGCTACGCACCTGTCGTTGAGGTGAAGGGATGCAAGCAGACAGTTTTCAGAGGAGCAATGATCATGGATGCAGCGACAGAAATGAGATAGAGAAGCAACAGTGCGGTGAAGAGACAGAGACTGAAGGGATCCAGTAAGAGGAGGAGAGTTAATGAGACGAAGAGCCTTTGACTCCACCCTGTTGAGAAGAGCTGTATGTGGGGAGCCTCCCCACACACAAGACTTGTACTCTGCACAGAGGCGAATAAAACCCGTGTATAAAGTAAAAAACTGTGCAAGGGTAAAGATGGTGCTGAGTTGGCTTAGCACACCTAATCTCTTAGAAGCTGATTTTACTAGAGATGTAATATGATCATTCCAAAATAAATCCCGAGTGAATGAAACCCCAAGCATGCTCAAGGATGATGCAGGCTTGAGATGGATATTATTAAACACTAGTGGGTACTCCTGTGGAAGATTCTGTCAGGTTGATAGGTGTAAAAACTGAGTCTTTGATGCATTAAAAACAACCAGATTATTTTACCCCAGTCAGAGATAAAAACCAAGTCAGACATTACATGCACCATAGCCTCATTCTTTGTTTGTTGAATACCTTCTGGGATGGACGTTGTGGGAACCAAATGGAAAAGTGAAGGGTGAAATCATCAGCGTACAAGTGGACAGGGTTAGATGTACAGCGTAGAAGATCATTGATGAATAAAAGGAAGAGAGTTGGTGATAGGACAGAGCCCTGAGGAGCACCACTGTTGATAGATCTAGGAGAACAACGACGGCCGTCTACAACAGTAGCTAAAGAACAACCAGAAAGGAAGCTGTAGATGAAGGCACAGATAGAAGGACAGAAACCATAAGAGGGCAGTTTGGAAATTAAAGATTTATGACAGACTCAATTGAAAGCCTTTGAGATGTCAAGTGCGATGGAAAAGCTTTCGCCAAAGTCCTGAAAGGAGGATGACCAGGAGTCTGAAAGGTAGGCAAGAAGATCGCCAGTGGAGTGTCCCTGATGGAACCCATATTGACGATCAGAAAGAAGGTTGTGATAGGAAATATGCTTTAAAATTTTTTGGTTATGAACAGACTCGAAAACTTTTGAGACACAGGATGTTAAAGCAATTGGACAATAGTTAGAGGGTTGGGAATGGTCACCCTTCTTTGGGACTGGATGAATGACAACAAATTTCCAGCAAGAAGGAAAGGTACAAGTTGAAAGACAAAGGTGAATTTACCTAGGCAGGGTGTAAGCAAAGAAGCACAGTTTTTGAGAACAACAGAAGGGACCCCATCAGACCAATATGCCTTGTTAGTATTGAGGACAGTGACGTCAGAAAGTACATCGGCTTAAGAAATATTAATGTCTTAATACTTTCCACAATCCTTGTCTATCCACCCTGTCATATGCTCTCTCCAAATCCATGAAGGCCACATACAACTTCTTTCCCTTCTCTAGAAGCTTTTCCACTAAAGATCTAAGATTGAATATCTGATCTACACAACCTCTTCCCTCCCTAAAACCTGCCTGTTCTTCTCCAACTAATTCCTCTATTATTTCTCTGACTCTGTCAGTAAGTATCCTACCATATACTGTACTTCTCCTATTACACTAAGAAGACAAAGGCCCCTATGATTACCACATACTTCCTTTTCCCCTTTTCCTTTGTACAGGGGAATAATAATACTTGACTTCCAATCATCCAGGACTCTACCTTCCTCCCAGGCCAACCTGCACATCTTTCACATCCATTCTACTATCTCTCCCCCATGCTTCAGCATTTCACCACACACTCCATCAATTCCTGGGGCTTTCCCCATTTTAACTTTCTTCATTGCTTCCACAACTTCCATCCTTCTGATTTCTTCCTCTCTTCTCACATCCCTCCTTCTCCCAGCCATTCCCCAGCCACTTACGCTCGCGTTACTTTCATTCTCTATGTTCAACAATTTGTTAAAGTGTTCTCTACTTCTACTCACTTTTTCTCCCTTCTCGACTTGTAATATACTACTTTTATCTTGCACTCCCCAACTAACTTCTTTGGCATCCTGTCTAACTCTCTTGACCTCTTTCCAGAACATTTTTTTACACACTTCATTTTACACTCAAATTCCTTCCAAATTCCTCATCCATTCTCTTCTTATTCTCTCTTTTCACTTCTCTCTTCCTCTCCACATATAACCCCTCTTCTGTCTCTCAACTTCTTCCACGACCCTGTTTTTCATCCACTCATTATATGCTTTCTTCTTTTGTGCCACAGCCTCTCTCACCTCTTCATTCCACCATGCTGTTCCCTGCAACCCATTTTGTCCACTCTTCACCCCACACACCACCTCACATGCTGCACAGATTTCTTCTGTGAATATCTTGCACACACCTTCCACATCCCCCATCTGCTCCAATCCATATTTACTCAATCGCTCCTCCACTTCCCTCTTATATTCTGCCCTTTTTTTCATCCTCTCGTAACCTCTCCACCCTCCTTGTATGAGCTATTTCCTCCTGTCCTTCCCTTCTTCTATTTCTTCATTTCGTTTGGAAACTGATTCTGACCACCTCCAAGTGGTGGTCAGAGTCCACTCCCCCAACCTCTATATACTATTGCATGCACTACACACCTTCTTGTCCTGTCATCCACACGTACATAATCAATCACTGCCTTTCGTTCTTTCAGTTCACCATCCACTCTTCTCATCACTAGCCACGTATACCTGTGGATCATTTTGTACCTGAAGGGGGAAGATAACTGCAATTATATCGGCATATGCTCCACTGGCAGGATTGGATGAAGCAGAGAAAGATAGATTTTGGGATGATTTAATACGTGTAGCAGGTGGTATGTGGGATGATGAGATAGTGGTTTTGAGAGGGGACTTAAATGATCATGTAGGTAAAACAGCTCAAGGTTATGAAGGAGTATATGGGGGATGTGCATATGGTATAAGGAATGCGGAAAGGGAAAGGATACTCAAGTTTTGGGAGGCAACGGACATGATTGCGTGCAACATATATTTTAGGTAAAGAAAGAGTAGGTTAATTATGTACGAGTCTGGGGGAAATAGCAGTCAGGTACATTATTTCCTGGTTAGGAGGGCTGATAGGAGGTTAGTGAGGGATGTTAAAGTCATAGGAAGTGAGGAGTGTGTGCAGCAGCACAAACTATTGATTTATGACATGGTGCTTAAAGAATGAGTGGTGAAAAAGAGGACTTATGTAACTAGAAGTAAAATAAGGAAGCTGGAAAATCAAGTAGTAAGGGATGCCTTCGATAGCGAGATGAGGAGAGTGGTGGCTGAACAGGGAGAAGTAGACAGAGGCAAGTGAACAGTACTAAGCCCTCAAGAACAATCTCTTGAGAGTTACTGATGTAATATGCGGTGGGACAAGAGGCCCACCAAGACATAATGTAACTTGGTGGTGGGATGAGGGTGTAGAAGCTGCAGTTAAGGAGAAAAGAAGGCTTTTCCGGGGATGGAAGAAGGGTGGTAACAAGGAGGAATACTTGGCTGCCAAGCGTTGGGTAGAAGAGAGGTATACAAGGCGAAGTCTGAGCCACAAGGACTATTACTTGATAACCTAAATCATGGGGAAAGGAAAAATATTATATTTACAGTGGAAAAATCAGATGAAGAGGGATAATCGGGATATTATAGGTGAGCAGTGTGTGAAGAATGATGAAAGAAGGACAGTGGTGAACAGTGGGGGTATTAAAGATGCATGGAGAGAGCATTATAGCCGGTTGTTGAATGAGGAGTTTGACTGGGACAGGGAAGGTTTGGAGCCACCAGATCCAGTGTTTGGCCCTGTGCCTTTGATTGATGCTGCTACTGTCAGTGAGGCAATAGGCTGGATGCAGGTGGGGAAGGCAGCAGGTGTGTCTGGGTTGACTGCCGAAATGTTGAAGGCCTCAGGAGATATAGGAGTGAGGTTAGTCACTGAACTGATAAATAGGATTATATATGAGTGTATTGACCCAGATGATTGGTTGAAGCATGTAACTGTACATGTGTATAAAGGGAAGGATGATGTCCTGGAAAGAGGAAATTATGGAGGTATAAAGCTTTTAGATCAGATTAGGAAGGTAATGGAGAGAGCTCTAGAAGGTATGGTTAGAGGAAGAGTGAATAATGATGAGATGCAGTTTGGGTTTATGCCAGGCAGGGGCACTGATGCCATATTCATTGTTTGACAGCTTCAGGAAAAATATTGGGAAGAAAAGGGATCTGTATTTTGTTTTTGTTGATTTGGAAAAGGCCTTTGACAAAGTCCCTAGAGAGGTGGTGAAGCGGGCAATGAGAAAGCTTGGGTTGGAGGAGTGGCTGGTTAGGGTGGTTTTGGCTATGTATGTGGGTGCTCGCACCCAGGTAAGAGTGAAAGGAGATTTGAGTGATGAGTTTCCTGTGAATGTTGGTGTGCATCAGGGGTTAGTTTTGAGTCCCATGTTGTTTATCATGGTACTTGAAGCCCTCTCACGTGACTTCAGAAATGGACTCCTGTGGGAGATGTTTTATGCTGATGATTTGGTGTTGATTGCAGAGAAAGAAAGGGAGGCGGACGAAAGATTTAGGAAGTGGAGAGATGGTATGAGGAGCAAGGGCTTAAGGGTAAATGTAGATAAAACAAAAGTGATAATATCTACAGTAGGGTTGGTGGCGGTGCTGTCAAAGACGAGGGAGAGTGGCCATGTGCAGTTTGCCGCAAGGGTGTGGGAAGTAATTCCATCTTGTGCAATGTTTGTGATAAATGGGTGCACAAGAGATGTAGTAGTATCGGAGGTAGACTGCGAGATAATGCTGATTTTATGTGTATGGTGTATTGGGGAAAGCAGGTGGAGATTGTCAGGCGTGAAAGGACTGAACTTGTTGGTCTCTTGAGTGTGTGGAAAAGTTCTGCTATTTGGAAGATATGTTGTGTGCTGGAGGTGGGGCTGAAGCTAGCTCTATGGCTAGGGTGAGAAGTGGTTGGAAGAAGTTCAGGAAGCTGTTGCCTCTCCTGACATTGAAAGGACCCTCCCTACATGCTAAGGGGTCTTTGGATGCAGGATGTGTTAGGAGTGTAATGCTGTGTGGTAGTGAGACCTGGTTAGTAAAGGAGGAGGATATTCGCAGGCTCAGACATACAGAAATGACAGTAATTAGGTGGATGTGTAATACGTCCCTGCGTGCAAGGTCTGGGGGGACTAGGTTTATGATGGAAGAGTTGAGAGGTAGGATGGGACTGGAGTGTATTGGTGTTGTGATGAAGAGAGGTAGATTGAGATGGTTTGGGCATGTGGAGACGATGGGGGATGATAACTGGGTGCAGAAGGTGAGAAGTGTTAATATTGGGGGTGGGGTTATGAGGGGTAGACCGAGAAAGACATGGGATGAGGTCATTAAGTGTGACCTCAGGGTTAAGAAACTGAACAAGGAGGCTGCAATAGACCGTGCAGCATGGAGAGCCGCCATTAGGTGACCTAGGCCGACGCATGCAAGCATGTTGGAGCCTACGAAAACGAAAACAAAGGGGGTATTGGCTACCACCAACCCCCTCCTGGCACAAATATCCACTAAAGCTCTACCATTCTCATATCTCTACAGGCACATCCCACTCACCGACTACTCCATCCAGCTTCATCCTTACTTTTCGATTCATATCTCCAATAAGAAACACTCTCTCACTCCGTTCAAACTTTTCCATGCACATTTCCACATTTGTCCAGAACTCTTCTCTCACTCTGCTTGCACGATCTTGTGATGGCACATACACGCACAGAATCACCCACATTTGTAACCCAACTTTCAATCATACCCATACAATCCTTGAGCCAACTGATCCATACTCTCTTATATTCTCCTTCCATCTGTTACTCACAACAATACACACTCCTTCTTGTGCCCTCTCATTCTCACCCACTCCAGCGCATATACCCCATCCATACTCCTATTCTCTCACACTCTCACCTCACCATTTAGTTTCAGTTAATCCATATACATCCACTTTTGCACCCTCAAGCACCTGGACAATGTCTCTCTCTTTCACCTCATCATTTGCGCCCCTTACATTCCATGTAATAAAAGACTGACTAAGAGGGTGTATGTAGGTGAGGTGGAGGGAGGGAGAGGAAGGGGTAGACCGAGGATGAGGTGGAGGGAGGGAGAGGAAGGGGTAGACCGAGGATGAGGTGGAGGGATGGAGTTGAGAGGTATATGAGGGAGGGGGGGTGAGTTGGTGGGAGAGTAGTCAAATGGTGGGTGACAGAGTGACTTGGAGGCATTTTGTCTGCAGCCACCCTTTGCGGGATTAGGGCGTTGGGCTTTAGATAGATAGACATTCCATGTAGCTATCCGTACCATGTCTTTTGTTCGGTCCTTAGCTGTTGCCTTTTGGTCAGTCCTGGTCCGAGGCTTCTTGTTCGTATTTTTAGTTAGTTGTTTTCTGGGGAGGGGCACTAACTCTCCGCCAACCCACTTGCTGACTCGTAGGGAACACGTGTTGGTTGGTTATAAGGTTACCACCCAGCACTGTAAATGCTTTCCTGGTTTACTGGAAAACATTTGGCTTGCCACTCAATGCAGGGTTACCCTAAAAATAGAGCAACACTACACTAAGTGGGTGGATGATGGGTGCCCCCACCAATTTTCTCTTTTTGTGAATATGACTGGATGATTGATGACAACAACTGTCTCCGGATAATCACGTACTTTTAGCTAGAAGAAAGGATCCTTCGTGCCAGATAATGTCAAAATTTTTATGTTTACTGCTAGATACCATTTTAATTCAGCCACTGGCTATGCCAGATGATGTCGTATGCCAGATAATACAGCACCGGATAATCGGGAGTTTACTGTACTTCACAGCAGAGTGAAGGGACAGTGGCCATCTTGAATTTGGTAAGTTGAGAGTTGCTTTTAATCTCTTATGTAATGAGATACTGGTAGGTGGGGATGCTCACCATCCACTCACTCGATGTAGTGCTGCTCTCGGGTGACTGCCCTTTCCTCTCTTCCTTCCTCCTCTCCTTCTGTCCTTGTCTGTCTTTTTTCCTTTATTCTTTCCTCTTCCTTATGCCTAAGGGTAGCTATGGGTAACTCTACACTCCCTCTTCTGTCTTTTTTTCCTTCATTCTTTCCCCTTCCTTCTCCCTATGGGTGACTCTGCACTGAGTGACAAGCCAAATGGTTCCCTGCACACCAGGAAACCATTTACTACACTGGGTGGCCACCGAATAACCAAATTTTGGCGCCTGGTGGTGTAGTGAGTAATTAAGGTGCTCCAATCGGACTGAGCCAGTGCAGGTTTCTATCCAAGGGGCGGTTGAGATTTATTGCTCATGTAATACCACTCAGGGATGAGTGAGGCTGGTCACTCTCATCTTAAAAGTAAGGACCAACTTGCCTAGCCCCAGGCTTCTATGCAATGACTTATCTTGCTCTCGTGTTCCTGAACTCGAATCTTCTGAATTCTCTACACTCTGGCTTCGACTTTCCTGTCACTCTCTGACTAAATATATCTGCGCTGTTTAGTTATCTCCTAATTCTACTGACTATCAAAAATTCTTCGACTATCTTCCTTCTACGATGGAACACGTTCTATCCATTTCTCCTTTCTCTGAAATCTCCATTCTAGGAGATTTCAATGTTCACCACCACCTTTGGCTCTCCCCTCCTTTCACTGATCCACCTGGTGAACAAGCCTACACCTTTTCTATCCTCAATGACCTAGAGCAGCTTGTACAGCACCCTACCCGTATCCCTGACCGCCTTGGAGAGAGCTCCAACATACCTGACCTCTTCCTTACAACAAACTCTTCTGCTTACGCTGTTAATCTGTTCTCTCCGCTGGGCTCCTCCGATCACAACCTTATCACCTTAACTTGTCCTGTCTCTCCCGTATGGCCTTTGGACCCTCCAAAGAAATGTCGTCTGTGGCACCTTGGTGCTGCGGACTGGGAGGCACTCAGGCAATACTTCTTTGATTTTCCCTGGAATGATTATTGCTTCCATGGCCAGGAGCCATCTGAGTGTGCCTTGTGCATTACAGAGGTTATTCTCTTGGACATGGAAGCATGCATTCCTTTCTCATATCCTTTGATGAATGCAAGAAAGGCTTGGTTTAATCATGCTTGTTTTAATGCTGTCTGCAACAAGGAGAGGACCTATAAATGGTATCGGAGCCAACCCACCCCTGAATCACACCTTTCATATGTTTCTGCCCGGAATCGTGCTAAGTCTGTTCTTCGCTCTGCTAAAAATAATTTCATCCGTACTAAATGCTCTCAACTCTCCAGCTCGAATTCTTCTCGCTCCTTCTGGCATCTTGCCAAAAACCTTTCTAACAACTTTACCTCATCATCCTTCCCTTCTCTTTTCTACTCTGATGGCTCTGTAGCTATTTCTTCTACTGATAAAGCAGATCTCGTCGCTCAGACTTTCTCCTCCAATTCCACCTTAGACGATGCCGGTGCTGTTCTTCCATCACTTCCCACCTCTGACTTCCTCATGGCTGACATTAAAATTTCTTCAGCTGATGTATTTTCTGCCATCACAGGCCTCAATACTAACAAGGCATATGGGCCTGATGGGGTCGGTCCCTCCTGTTGTTCTCAAAAACTGTGCTTCTGTGCTTACACCCTGCCTAAGCAAACTCTTTCGCCTTTGTCTGTCTACTTGTACCTTTCCTTCTTGCTGGATGTTTGCTCTCATTCAGCCAGTCCCAAAGAAGGGTGACCATTCCCAACCCTCTAACTATCGTCCAATTGCTTTAACATCCTGTATCTCAAAAGTTTTCAGTCAGTTCTTAACCCCTTAACCGCGGGGCGTCACTTTCGTGACGCTTGGGAGCAAGGGATCATACCGCGGGGCGTCGCTTTTGTGATTCTGTGTTATTTTGAATTCACCCGGGCTTTCAAGTGGGGGCTTGTATCATCTATCAGTACTGACAATGTCCAACACTAGTCAGCACTCCTAATCTCATCTGTACTCCCATCCATTGTTGACAATTTAGCCATTTCTCCCCGTTCCTGACTCCCCTCTCTACCCCCCCTCCATTACCCTATCCTCTCGCCTGCCCGGCCATGCTACGCTAAGTAAATCTTCCCTGGAATTTTTCACTGATTTCATCCATTGAAATAAGCCCTATGTCGTATTCTTATACCAAATGATATATACAAGAAAGAAATCAGGTAAGTGAGAGTGCCATACACCTGGAATTGGCTAATTATCACCTGACAACACCTCACGTGCACTCGTTCGCTAATTTTCGCTGTTTTTTTCCCCTTGAAATATGCCCTATAATCTATTTTCGTAATAAATATACATGTAAGGAGAGAAGGGAGAAGCCTAAGTGATATTTACATTCACCTGGAACTACCTAATTTATAATGTATTGTCTAGATTTCCTGCCAATCATATCAGTGCTACACAAAGCTGTTTCAAGATTTAACATTGGTAGCTCTGATTATATATCTCCTAAGTAGGCCTCTAATCTATTTTCGTAATAAATATACCTGTAAGGAGGGAAGGGAGAACCCTAAATGATATTTACATTCACCTGGAACTACCAAATTTATAATGTATTGTCTAGATTTCCTGCCAATCATATCAGTGCTAGACTTAGCTGTTTCAAGAAGTAATATTGGTAACTCTGAATAACCCCTAAAGCAGGCCTCTAGGCTAGCTGGCCTGGCAACTGCGTTATCAGTGTAGTCTCATCTTCCGAAGTGAGAGGACGTATGTTTCATCTTGCTGACTTCAAGGCCTTTTTTCACCCCTATGCAAATGGCTCTGTGACCTTTACCCCCTACTAAACCTCGTGTGGAACGAGGTAAAGGGCTGACAATTGATAAAAGAGTGACTACGATCTTTCTATTGAGTAAAACAGTGCAAGTGGAATTGTAAATAATGTGTAAATAATGTGTAAACAGCAAGTGAAAGTAATGAATGTAAATATACGTCAACAATGGAAAATAGTTTTATAAGTTATTTCAAGTGACAGTGCATAACACTGTAAATAAAATAGAAATGTAAATAACGTAAATAAAATAGAGAACGTAAATAGAAATGTAAATGAGTAGTATTATAAGAATACGAGTATATACCCTAGGAGTAATGAAAGTGAAAGTTTCACTCTAGCATGTCTGAATGCTATGAGTTATGAGAGTGAAGATGAAAGTGACATTCACTCTCAATGCCAGTATACAGGACGAGAAAGTGAATGCTACGTATTTTACTGAAAGAAATTGAATCCCTACAGTGACAATAAACTAATACTACTGAAGGAAACTTATGGATAAAGACTGTAGATATATATAAGTGTTATATAGTAATAGAAATATAAAGTGTGAGGGGTTTTATGAATAATAAATGACAGACTACCATGAGCGAACTAGTGCCAGTGCGACGATCAGACGCGCTCGTAATTTCCATTGCTTTCACAGTGTTTTTGTTTTTGAGTATGGATCCCAAACTACTTGAAAATTGTAGAATAGTGTTTATAGTGTTTGTATCTGGCTGTGGTAATCATATTACGGGTTGTTGGGAAGTGTAAAGTGGAGACTTCGTTACCCTACTTCAGAGGTCTCCACAAGTCCTTCGGTAACCGACGAAGGCTCAACAATCATTCCAGGAGAAAGCTGAAGGTATGTGCCATAAGCATATGTAATTTTATTATTCTAGGACTAATAACTGATTTTTGGCAAATATTTTTTGAGAGTCTGTCGGAGCCCAAATAACCCCGCGGCACACGCAAGTAATTGGTAAACAAGCCCGCGGTGTAGGGGTTAATAGAAATATTTTAAAGCATCTTTCCTATCACAACCTTCTTTCTGATTGTCAGTATGGGTTCCGTCTGGGACACTCCACTGGCGATCTTCTCACCTACCTTT
Source organism: Coenobita brevimanus (assembly GCF_032717465.1). Classification (NCBI taxonomy): domain Eukaryota; kingdom Metazoa; phylum Arthropoda; class Malacostraca; order Decapoda; family Coenobitidae; genus Coenobita; species Coenobita brevimanus. The sequence goes on from NC_136966.1 coordinate 39,184,144, forward strand.
CAGACTCCTGGTCATCCTCCTTTTGGGACTTTGGCGAAAGCTTTGCTACTGTACTTAACATCTCAAAGGTTTTCGATCGAGTCTGGCATAAATCTTTAATTTCCAAACTGCCCTCTTAAGGTTTCTACCCTTCTATCTGTGCCTTCATCTCTAGCTTCCTTTCTGGTCATTCTATAGCCGCTGTTGTAGATGGCCATTGTTCTTCTCCTAGATCTATCAACAGTGGTGTTCCTCGGGCTCTGTCCTATCACCAACTCTCTTCCTTTTATTCATTAATGACCTTCTAAGCTGTGCATCTAACCCTATCCACTCATACGCTGATGACTCCACCCTTCACCTTTCCATTCGGTTCCCGCAACGTCCATCTCAGCAGTTACTTCAACAAACAAGGGATGAGGCTATGGCACACCTAATGTCTGACTTGGGTCATATCTCTGACTGGGGTAAAAATAATCTTGTTTTTAATGCATCAAAGACTCAGTTCTTACACCTATCAACCCGACAAAATCTTCCACAGGTCTATCTATCTATCTACTGCCAGACGCCTCAATCCCGTTTGGGGTGGCCACAAACAAATCGCCTCCAAGTCGCCCTGTCCCCTGCCATTTCACTCCCCTGCTCCCAACTCACACCCCCCTCTCTCATATACCTCTCCACCCCATCTCTCCATCTCATCCTCGGCCTCCCCCTCCCTCTTTTCCCCTCCACCTCACTCACATACACTCTCTTCGTCAGTCTTTGACCCTCCATCCTCTCCACATGGCCAAACCACCTCAGTGTGTTCCTCATAACGCTTCCTATCACATCCACATCAACACCACAACGCTCCTTTATATCCTCATTCATCAGCCTGTCTCTCCATGTGACTCCACAGGCTCCTCTTAAATAACTCATTTCCACGGCTCTCACTCTTGACTTGTGTCCTTCCAACAACGTCCAAGCTTCACTTCCGTACGTTAGAGTTGGTATCACAATACTGTCATGTAGTAACTTTTTCACTTCCATGCTCACTTCCCTGTTTCTTATCACTGCTTTCAAAGAACCAGCAACCTTTCTTCCCTGCTGTACCCTTTCAAGCATTTCACCCTCCAAACCTCCATCCTTACTCATCACACTACCCAAGTACTTAAACGTACTCACATTTTCCAATTCCTCACCATCCAACCTCGTTGTACATTCACTGACTTCACCTCTCTCAAAGACCATCACTTTACTCTTCCCTACATTCACCTTTAGATTCCATTTCTTACACTCTCTCTCAAACTCATCCACCAAGCCTTGCAGCTCCCCTTCGTCTTCACTCAACAACACGGTATCATCTGCAAACAACAGTACAGGGAGTTTCCAAACACTATCCTCTCTCACCAGGGCCACTCCAACATCCACTACCCTACCTTGTACCTCTTTTATTACCCCATCCATGTACAGATTGAACAACCATGGAGACATGACACATCCCTGTTTCAATCCAACTTTTAAAGAGAAAAATTCACTTAGTTCACCATCCACACGCACTGCAGCCTTCGCACCATCATACATACTCTTCACAGCATTCAACAACTTCCCATCTATTCCATATATTCTTAACACTTTCCACAATCCTAGTCTATCCACCCTGTCATATGCTTTCTCCAAATCCATGAAAGCCGCATACAACTTCTTTCCCTTCTCTAGAAACTTTTCCACTAAAGATCTGAGAATGAATATCTGATCTACACAACCTCTTCCCTTCCTAAAGCCTCCCTGTTCTTCTCCAACTAATTTCTCTGTTCTTTCTCTAACTCTGTCAATAAGTATCCTACCATATACTTTTCCTATTATACTAAGAAGACAAATGCCCCTATGATTACCACACACTTCTTTTTCCCCTTTTCCTTTGTACAAGGGAATAATTATACCTGACTTCCAATCCTCCGGGACTCTACCTTCCTCCCAGGCCAATCTGCACATCTTCCACATCCATTCTACTACTATCTCTCCCCCATGCTTCAACATTTCACCACACACTCCATCAATTCCTGGGGCTTTCCCTGATTTAACTTTCTTCATTGCTTCCACAACTTCTATCCTACTGATTTCTTCCTGTCTTCTCACCTCCCTCCTTCTTCCAGCCATTCCCCAGCCACTTATACTCGCATTACTTCCATCCTCCACGTTCAACAATTCCTTAAAGTGTTCTCTCCATCTGCTCACTTTTTCTCCCTTCTCCACTAGTAACCTACCATTTTTATCTTTCACTCCCCTGCTAACTCCACTTCCACCCTGTCTTACTCTTTTCACCTCTTTCCAGAACATTTTCTTACAGTCCCTCCACTTTACACTCAAATTCCTTCCAAATTCCTCATCCACTCTCTTCTTACTCTCTCTTACTAATCTTTTCACCTCTCTCTTTCTTTCTACATATAACTCTCTCTTCCGCCTCTCAACTTCTTCCACGCCCCTATTTCTCATCCATTCATTGTATGCTTTCTTCTTTTGTGCCACAGACCGTTTCACCTCTTCAGTCCACCACGCTGTTCCTTGCACCCCCCTCCGTCTTCTCTTCCTTCCACACACCACATCACATGCTGCACATATTTCTTCTGTAAATATTCTACACCACAGGTGTACCCACTAATGTTAAATAATATTTAGCTTAATCCTGCATCATCCTTGAACTTGCTTGGGGTTTCATTTACTCGGGACTTGTCTTGGAAAGATCATATTACATCTCTTGTAAAATCTGCTTCCAAGAGATTAGGTGTGCTAAGGCAACTCCATTCCTTCTTTACCCCTGCATAATTGTTGACTCTATACACGGGTTTTATCTGCCCGTGTGGAGTATAACTCTCATGTGTGGGGAGGTTCCCCACATACAGCTCTTCTCAATAGGGTGGAGTCAAAGGCTTTTCATCTCATTAACTCTCCTCCTCTTACTGGCTCCCTTCAACCTGTGTCTCTTTACTGCACTGTTGCATCTTTATCTCTTTTCTATCGCTACTTCAATAGTCACTGCTCCTCTGAACTGTCTGCATGTATTCCTCCACTTCTACGACGGGAGCGTAGCACCCGTCTAGCAACAAACTCTCATCCCTTTTCTGCAAGAGTTAACTGTTACTCCCAGTCCTTCATTTATGCAACAGGTCAACTCTGGAACTGTCTCCCTCTGTCCGTATTTCCTAATTTCCTATGATCTCCAGTCTTTCAAACGCAGTGTGTCCAGGCATCTCGAAATAATTGGATCTTGAATTTGGCTCTCTCTTGTATTTTGTTTCTCTGTAGGAGGGAACAGTTATTGCGGGCTCGTGGCCTTTGGTTCCTTCTTCCTCACATTAAAAAAAAAAAAAAAAAAAAAAAAAACGACAACCACGGATAGGCAACTGCCCCAATGGGGTTATCCTATAGGCTTCCTACACCACTGGTGATGTCTCTGCATCAAAATGTGCCATATGCTGTGCAATGCTCCAATACTGTGTTATACAACACAGCAGCTGACTCTACACTGAGTAACAAGCCAAATAATTTCCTATATATCAGGAAACCATTTACTATGCTGGGTGGTAACCATTTAGCCAAATTATGGCGCTTGGTGGTTTAGTGGGTAATTAAGGCGCTCCAATTGGACTGAGCCTGTGCAGGTTTATATCCAAGCAGTAGCTGGGGTTTATTGCTCACATCACGTCACCCAGGGATGAGTGAGGCTGGTCACTCTCATCTTAAATGTCAGGACCAACTAGCCTGGCCCAGGACTCCTACGCTCCTCATGCGGCAACACAGGATTAGATAAAGAATGAATGAATGAACAATAGAGCCTCATTGTGCACAGCTAATGCACAATATCTGAGAATTTTACAAGCAAATTACACCACTGGAACCCATGTTGTTTGATTTACTGGTATGATGAAATTCCTCCCTTTGGCCCCCTTGTAAAATTTTTATCCCTTCCTGAGCATAACTAACACTCACTGTTGTATATATACGAACTCTGGGAACATCACTGGGCAGAAAAAATGGTAAATCACAGTGCACAACATGCTAAATATGTGATGATCATTTACCATGACGGGACAGAATGCTGTTTGGGTGTCAGGGAAGGGGGTATCCAAGACTGACATGCAAATACAGTACTTATTGTCTAGAAAAGAAGCATTTAATTCTGGATGCGCAATATGTATTAATTATGTGGTAGAGTCTCGGTAATATGATTAATGTTTGGGGTTAATATCAGCTGGGTTCAGCATCTTCAGATGATGGCTTATCTACTTTAGATGTAGTGAGTGAACTATGTGGTGGCAATGACGTGACACTAGACGAGAGGTACAGGAGGAAAGTGCATGCATGTGTGCGAGTATGGCCAGCTGATTGAGTATAAACTCTTTTGCCTTTGTCTATCAACTTGTACCCTTCCATCTTGCTGGAAGTTTGCTTTCATTCAGTCTGTCCCAAAGAAGGGTGACCATTCTCAACCCTCTATTGCCCAATTGCTTTAACATCAAGTGTCTCAAAAGTTTCGAGTCAATTCTTAACAGAAGAATTTTAAAGCATCTTTTCTATCACAACCTTCTTTCTGATCATCAGTATGGGTTCCGTCAAGGATGCTCCACTGGCAATCTTCTCACCTACCATTCAGACTCCTGATCATCCTCCTTTTGGGACTTTGGCGAATGCTTTGCTATTGCACTTGACAGCTCAAAGGCTTTCAATCGTGTCTGGCATAAATCTTTAATTTCCAAACTGCCCTCTTACAGTTTCTATTCTTCTACCTGTGCCTTCAACTATAGCTTCCTTTCTGGTCATTCCACAGCTGCTGTTGCAGATGGCCTCTGTTCTTCTCCTAGATCTATCAACAGTGGTGTTCCTCAGGGCTCTGTCCTATCACCAACTCTAACCCTATCCACTCCTACACTGATGATTCCTCCCTTCACTTCTCCATTCAATTCCCATAATGTCCACCTCAGCAGTTACTTCAACAAACAAGGGATGAGGCTATGGCACAACTAATGTCTGATTTGGCTCGTATCTCTGATTGGGGTAAAAATAATCTTGTTGTTTTAAATGCATCAAAGACTCAGTTCTTACACCTATTAACCCCACGAAATCTCCCACAGGAGTACCCATTAATATGTAATAATATCCAGCTCAATCCTGCATCATCCATAAACATACAGCTACCACAAATTGACTTAGGACCTCCCTTTACAAGGTATTAAAAAACACAGAAATCATAGTATATCACAATGTTTGTTCATGAACTGCCATTCATTAATATGAAATCATGTTTCCTTTGTTTTTCAGGACCAGTTGGATATGTTTTGGCATGGAATCACTTAGATCTCTAAAGTAATCTAAGGGCATTTCTTTGCACCAAACATTTGTCAGTTCAGTCTTGAGGTTGTCCAGATTGGGTGTCTTCTTCTCCGCCATGGTTTTCTTCATCTTTGCCCAGCAGTCTTCTATCAGAATTAGATCTGGACTGTTGCCAGGCCAGTTGAGAACCTCAATCCAATTATCCTGAAGCCATTTTTCACTTTTCTTGACTTTTGACATGGAGCTGAATCGTGCATGAAAAAGTTGCACCCATGAATAGCAAAAAAGTTTAACAAATAATCTTTCAGAACTTGAAAGTACCGGCCACCATTCATCATCAAGTTCTTAGCAAGAGAGTAGAGGCCTCCCCTTCCCATTTCACCTGAGAAACAACCCCATACCATTACTGATTGTGGGTGCTTAACAGTCTGCATTGTGTAAGCAGGGTCATATCGACTATGGGAGGCAGGACGACGAACCTTGGCAGCACGCACCTGAAACACTTAAAATGTGCTTTCATCGGAAAACACAACTTTTCTCCACTCATCCGATGTCCAGTGTGCACACTTCTTGGCAAACTGAATGCGCTGCTTCCTCAAGCAGTCAGTGAGAAGCGGTTTCTTGGCTGCGGTGTGGCTTGGCAGACACAGCTCGTTTTGCAAGTGGTGTTGGATAGTTCAAATTGAGACGTATTGTAACAGCTGGGATGCATTCTCTTCAATTCTGCTGCTGTCAGTCGAGGATTCTTGATAACTTCCCTCTTCAGAAGCGTATCTGTACCTATGGAAGTTGTCCTCTTCTTTCCACCGCCATGCTCATGTTCTGGTACGATATCACGCGGCAGGCCACGCGCTGCAGCAAGAATCTTCATGACGGTCGACTTTGCGCATCCAGTACGTTCACAAATTGTGCTGACAGAGACATTATGCTGCCTCCATGCAATGATACGGACCCTCTCATCCCTTGAGCAGTACTTTCCAGGTATAACAACTCGACTCTATGAAAATAACAGGGTAAACAGTAATGCATACGAAAAAAGGGGGAGGTGCAAGCTCGGAGCGACGGAAACATATACTGTACTCCCACTCTCGCTTCTGGGCAAGCACTGACGTGTTGAGTGTTTCACCACCTCCTGCCAACACCAAAGGAGTTGCCAGTTACTTCTTGCCCAAAAAATTAACTTGGTAGAGGTGGAAACAAAGCAAAGACAGACAACTCTTCCATAGCAATTCAGGTGTGTAGGTCCTAAGTCAATTTGCGGTGTGTGTGCTTTGGGTTTCATTCTCTCAAGATTTATCTTAGAAAGATCATATTACCTTTCTTGTAAAATCTGCTACCAAGAGATTAGGTGTGCTAAGCCTACTCCAAACCTTTTTTACCCCTGAACAGTTGTTGATTTTATACACAGGTTTTATTCGCCGCTGTGTAGAGTACAAACTCTCATGTGCTGGGAGGCTCCCCACATACAGCTCTTCTCAACAAGGTGGAGTCAAAGGCTTTCATCTCATTAACTCTCCTCCTCTTACTTGCCCCTTCAACCTCTGTCTCTCTGCCACACTACTGCATCTTTATCTGTCTTCTATCACTACTTCAATGGTAACTGCTCCTCTGAACTGTCTGGTTGCATCCCTCCACCCCTACGACGGGTGCATTAGCACCCATCTAGCAATAACCTCTCTTCCCTTTCCTGTCCAACTCTCTAATGCAAGAGTTAACCGTTACTCCCAGTCCTTTATTTATGCAACAAGTCAACTCTGGAACTGTCTCCCTCCGTCTGTATTTCCTACTTTCCATGACCTCCAGTCTTTCAAACGCAGTGTGTCCAGGCATCTCAAAATGAACGTATCTTGAATTTGACTCTCTATTGTATTATTTTTATATTTTCTTGGAAAGAATGGTTTGCAGGCTCATGGCCTTTGATTCCTTCTGCCATGCATTGGGAAAAAAAAAAAAAAAAAAAAAAAAAAAAAACTTTCACATCCTATAACTTTAGCTGTGCTGCTTGATGACCATTTTTATTTTTTGACAACAAACTTGGTTGAAAGAAGAAAAAGCACATAGTCAATGGTGGCAATGAGATAAGACAGATGAGAGGCAGATGGCAAGTGGTGTGTGTGTGTGTGTGTGTGTGTATTTACCTTTTTGTAGTATACAGGAATTGAGCGATGCTCGTGTTGTCCTATCTCCATATCCACATTTATCTAGTTTACTTTTACACACATGAATGTTTTTCTCCTGCACCACCTTTTTGTCTAAGTTGTTCCAAATACTTATGGATTTACCCAATATACCTACCACTACTTGGTGGTGGCCAGAATTAGAATTCAAGTAAGATGGAGGAATAGAAGAAGAGAAAGACGAGAGGAAGGAGTAGTTGCAAGGAGAGTGGAAAGGTTACAAGAGGATGAGAAAAAGGCAAAGTATAAGAAAGAAGTGGAGGAACGATTGGGCAAATATGAATTGGAGCAGATGGGAGACGTGGAAGGAGTGTGTAGGATATTTACAGAAGAAATACGTGCAGCATGTAATGTGGTGTCTGGAAGGAAGAGAAGACGGAGGGGGGTGCAAGGAACACCGTGGTGGACTGAAGAGGTGAGACAGGCTGTGGCACAAAAGAAGAAAGCATACAATGAATGGACGAGAAATAGGGGCGCGGAAGAAGTTGAGAGGCAGACGAGAGAGTTATATATAGAATGAAAGAGAGAGGTAAAAAGATTAGTAAGAGTAAGAAGAGAGTGGATGAGGAATTTGGAAGGAATTTGAGTGTAAAGTGGAGTGACCGTAAGAAAATGTTCTGGAAAGAGGTGAAAAGAGTAAGACAGGGTGGAAGTGAAGTTAGCAGGGGAGTGAAAGATAAAAATGGTAGATTACTAGTGGAGAAGGGAGAAAAAGTGAGCAGATGGAGAGAACACTTTAAGGAATTGTTGAACATAGAGGATGGAAGTAATGCGAGTATAAGTGGCTGGGGAATGGCTGGAAGAAGGAGGGAGGTGAGAAGACAGAAAGAAATCAGTAGGACTGAAGCTGTGGAGGCAATGAAGAAAGTTAAATCGGGGAAAGCCCCAGGAATTGATGGAGTGTGTGGTGAAATGCTGAAGCATGGGGGAGAGATAGTAGTAGAATGGATGTGGAAGATGTGCAGATTGGCCTGGGAGGAAGGTAGAGTCCTGGAGGATTGGAAGTCAGGTATAATTATTCCCTTGTACAAAGGAAAAGGGGAAAAAGAAGTGTGTGGTAATCATAGGGGCATTTGTCTTCTTAGTATAACAGGAAAAGTGTATGGTAGGATACTTATTGACAGATTTAGAAAAGAACAGAGAAATTAGTTGGAGAAGAACAGGGAGGCTTTAGGAAGGGAAGAGGTTGTGTAGATCAGATATTCATTCTTAGATCTTTAGTGGAAAAGTTTCTAGAGAAGGGAAAGAAGTTCTATGCGGCTTTCATGGATTTGGAGAAAGCGTATGACAGGGTGGATAGACAAGGATTGTGGAAAGTGTTAAGAATATATGGAGTAGATGGGAAGTTGTTGAATGCTGTGAAGAGTATGTACGATGGTGCGAAGGCTGCAGTGCGTGTGGATGGTGAACTAAGTGAATTTTTCTCTTTGAAAGTTGGCTTGAAACAGGGATGTGTCATGTCTCCATGGTTCTTCAATCTGTACATGGATGGGGTAATAAAAGAGGTACAAGGTAGGGTAGTGCATGTTGGAGTGGCCCTGGTGAGAGACAATAGTGTTTGGAAACTCCCTGTACTGTTGTTTGCAGATGATACTGTGTTGTTGAGTGAAGACGAAGGGGAGCTGCAAGGCTTGGTGGATGAGTTTGGGAGAGTGTGTAAGAAACGGAATCTAATGGTGAATGTAGGGAAGAGTAAAGTGATGGTCTTTGAGAGAGGTGAAGTCAGTGAATGTACAGCGAGGTTGGATGGGGAGGAATTGGAAAATGTGAGTACGTTTAAGTACTTGGGTAGTGTGATGAGTAAGGATGGAGGTTTGGAGGGTGAAGTGCTTGAAAGGGTACAGCAGGGAAGAAAGGTTGCTGGTTCTTTGAAAGCAGTGATAAGAAACAGGGAAGTGACCATGGAAGTGAAAAAGTTACTACATGACAGTACTGTGATACCAACTCTAACGTACGGAAGTGAAGCTTGGACGTTGTTGGAAGGACACAAGTCAAGAGTGAGAGCAGCGGAAATGAGTCATTTAAGAGGAGCCTGTGGAGTCACATGGAGAGACAGGCTGACGAATAAGGATATAAAGGAGTGTTGTGGTGGGGATGTGGATGTGATAGGAAGCGTTATGAGGAACACACTGAGGTTTTTTGGCCATGTGGAGAGGATGGAGGGTGAAAGACTGACGAAGAGAGTGTATGTGAGTGAGGTGGAAGGGGGAAGAGGGAGGGGAAGGCCGAGGATGAGATGGAGGGATGGGGTGGAGAGGAATTTGAGAGAGGGGGGTGTGAGTTGGGAGCAGGGCGGTGAAATGGCGGGGGACAGGGCGACTTGGAGGCGATTTGTTTGTGGCCACCCCAAAAGGAATTGAGGCATCTGGCAATAGATAGACAGACAGACCTAATTGAGATACACACGAAATATACTAGCTCGTGGGTTCCCATCGTTGTTACTCAGTAAGTCAATTTAGCTTTAAACTCGTTTAAGTTTTTAGACTGGATGATCTCTTTGTCCAGGCTATTCCATAAATCTATACTTCTATAAGGAAATCTATATTTCTTGATATCCTTCAAGCAGCTTGACTTTTTCAATTTAATTCCGTGTCCTCTTGTTGCTCTCTTATCCCATAAAAACAGATCTTCTCGGTCAATTTTATCTACTCCCACCATGGTCCTGAACACTGCAATCATGTCTCCCCTCTTTCTCCTTTCCTCTATGGAAGGCAAATCTAGCTTTTGCAGCCTCTCTCTGTATGACAGATCTGCCAGACTGGGGACCATTTTGGTTGCTGTTCTTTGTATTCTCTCAATCTTGTTTATATCTTTCTTTTTGTGTGGGGACCACACTACCGCTGCATATTCTAACCTGGGGCAGATCATGGCCACTATCAATTTTTTCATCATCTCCTCATCAATATAATGAAATGCTACTCTTATGTTAGTCAGGAGTTTATAAGTCTCTCTAACTATCTTATTAATGTGCTTCTCAGGTGACAAACTATCTTGGACTAGCACTCCTAAGTCTTTCTCTTCTCTCATTTTAGTGATTAATTCATTACCCAACAAATAATTCATTGATGGCCTCCTGGTACTTTTACCCATTTCCAATATTTTACATTTCTTTACATTAAATTTCATTTCCCACTTCCAGCTAAAATCATGTATCCTATCCAGATCCTCCTGCAGCATTTTACAATCCTCCTCAACCTCTACCTTCCTCAACATCTTTATATAATCAGCAAACAGACTTGCATAACTGTTCACTCTATCTACCATATCATTTACGTAAATCAGGAACATTACTGGCGCCAACACCGAGCCTTGGGGGACTCCACTTGTTACTTCCCTCCATCCCGACATCTTTTCCTTTATTACTGTCCTCATTTGTCTGTCTCTCAAAAAGTCTCTCATCCATTCCAGGAGTTTCCCCTTCAGTCCTCCTATATATTCTAGTTTCCACATTAGTCTCTTATGATGTACCTTGTCACAGGCCTTCTCTAAGTACACATAATCCACCCAACCATCTCTCTCCTGTACCACGTCAATCGCTCTTGAGTAAAAGCTCAACAAGTTAGAAACACATGACCTTCCACTTCTGAATCCAAACTGACATTCGGCCAAAATATTCATCTCTTCTAGACATTTTATCCATCTGTCTTTCAGGATTCTCTCGCACAATTTTGCGACCATGCTGGTTAGAGACACTGGTCTATAATTCAGGGATTCTTCCCTGTTTCCTCCCTCATAAATTGGTACCACATTTGCCCTCTTCCATTCTTGTGGCACTTTCCCCTCTTCCAGTGAGCATACAATTAAGCTGTGAATTTTATCCGCCAGTTGTTCTCTGCATTCCTTCAGTACCCAATTAGAAATTATATCAGGTCCTGGGGCTTTCCTTACATCTTGAGTTTCCAATAATTTGTACACTTCCTGTACCTCCACTTTTATATCTTTTATCACCGGTACATTTCTAGTCGCTCCCTCCCCTTCCAAAAACTCTTTTTCATTAGTGAAAACTGATTGGAAACATTTGTTCATTATTTCAGTTTGTATTGCTGCATCTTTATTGACCTCTCCTTATACTTTCAATTTAGTGATTCCTTCCCTTTGTTTCAATTTGCCATTAACAAATCTATAAAACAGTTTGGGTTCATCCTTGCATTTGTCTATTATACCTTTTTCAAAATTCCTTTCTTCTTCTTTACGTTTTCTTTTGTAATCATTTCTAGTTCTTTTATATTCTTCCTTTGTTCTGGTGTTGCCCCTCTTTCTACAGTTGTTCCACGCCTTATCTCTTTCTTTTTTTACTATCATACACCTTCTATTAAACCACTCCTTTTTCCTGTTTTCTTTCCCTCTTACTCTTGGTACAAATTTTTCCACTCCCAAATTGTAGAGGTCTAGAAAGATATCCCACTTCCTTTGTATCTCTCTTGTTTCTCTGAATTTTCTCCAATCCGCATTTTCAAAAAAGTTTCTCAGTCCTGTGAAATTAGCTTTCCCAAAGTTGTATCTTCCCTGTCTATGAAGCTCGTCTCTTAGCTCGACGTTCCCTATTATCATCTGGAACTCAATGACCACTTGATCACTTTTTCCTATAGGACAGAAATATTTCAATGATTCTATTACATCGGGTTCTTTGGTAAACAGTAAATCTAACCTTGCTGGTGTGTCCTCACCTCGGAACCGTGTCTCTTCTTTGACCCATTGCGTCATCACATTATTCATTATTATATTTAATAATATAGTGCCCCACGAATCCTCGCCGCCTCCTGAGTCCCACTCCTCCCAGTTCACCTCTTTACAGTTAAAATCACCCACCAAAATTATATTATTGCTTTTCTCAATTATTTTTTGTAAATAGCTAGCCATACCTGACAACATCACATGGTATTCATCATCATTCTATGCTCTCGTCTTAGGGGGAACATGCACTACCGCCATATCTCTCTTCACTTTCTGTCCAGTTTCTAATTTCGTATATATCACTTCAGCCCTGCCTTCTCCCATTTCCACGGTATCTACATTTATGTTGTTCTTCACTGCTATCATCACTCCTCCCGTTTTTTCTTTTCGGTCTCTTCTCCACAGATTGTATTTACCATCTCCCAAATGAACATCAATATCCTCTCTTATATTGGTCTCTACAAAGCACATGACATCAGGTTCATATTCTCTCAAGAAATCATTATTTTACGCCTGGCCGATATTAAACCATCAATATTAGTGTATATCACCTTTAAATTATTTTTCATGTTTTTTATGCCCTCTTCTCTCCTTCTCTCCGTCAGTACCACTTCCTCAATTTCTAATCTTTCACAGCTATCCCCCTTAGTTTCCTTCGCTTCTATTTCCTTAAATACCATTTCCTTACTTTCATATCCAATACTCTCCAAAAAAAAGTATTACATTCTTCCTCTGTCCTCTTATCATTTTTTCCTTTACCTGATCCTTCAGTGATTTTAAAACTTCTCTTTCTTCTTCATTTAAATCTTTTCTTATTATAATATTTTCCATTCCAGCCTCTTTGCTTAATTTCCAGGTCATTTTGAGTATATCATTTACTAAACTTTCTGATGTCAACTTGACTCTCATTGGTCTTGTTTCCCCTTTCCTATAAGGCCCAATCCTCCTTACCTCCTCAATTTCTTTTACCCACTTGTCTCCTTCGGGGTCAATTTTGCTTAATATACCTTTCATACCTTTCACCAGGTTCGTGTTTGTCTCGAGTCTCACGAATCTAACCTTTTCTTCCTCCTCCCTGTTTCCAAATATTACCACGCATCTGTTCCTTTCCACAGTTTCTCTCACTATTTTCTCTTTTTTCTTCAGTATTTTCACTACATTTTCCTCCATCTTTTTCTTGTTCATTTCCCTTTCTTTCTGGATTATTTCTCTTAAGATGACCACTTCTTTCTGTTCTTCTACGTGTGCCCACTTTGCCTTAAGTTCTTCTAATACACTACTCACCTTCTCTGTTTCATTAGTACTCTCTTTTAGTTTCCTCCTCAATTCAACATTTTCACACTTCAAATTTCTGATTTCTTCATTCGCCGTCTCATTGGACTGGATCAGACTCTGTATAGGAATTTCCATATTCTCAGACACGTCCTTTAACACTAAATTCTCCACTTTCTTTTCAAGTACACTAATCCTCATTATCAATTTCTATCAAATCCTGGAAATTCGAGTCCCTCAGTGTTTACATTTTCGGCCATGTTGGATGTTGGTTACTGTAGCAAAAACAGCTGTTACCGAAAATACTACAAAACATTCATGTATATTCTTCCCAATAAATTTTTACATTTTTGGTAGTTTATATTAACTTACAATATTTTTAACTTAAAACAAAACCATAGGAGACAGGATAAACATAATTCCTGGAAACTACTTAACCCTTTAAACGTGGATCGTCGCGTTTGCGACGCTCGGCAAAAAGGACATAACGGCGGAGCGTCGCGTTTGCGATTCTAGTAAATTTTGAATAACCGCGGGCAGGCAGGCTCCAGCTGGTATTGTCTATCAGTACCACCACCCTTTAGCTACTTTTAGCACACTTGACCTTTGTACCACTGACCTCTGTTGTTGCCAAGTATCGCGTTTTTCCCCCGTCCACCCCCCACCACGGCCCCTGCCAGCCTGGCTGTGATACATGGCAGTGCTCTGAGTGCTCAGAACTGTAAATCTATGCTCTCCTCTCACAAGCAGTTTATGCTAATAGGAAACGCTTGTTTCCCCAGTCCTAACACTAGCTTTTTTTCTCACGGTTTGCCCCTGTTTAGCGTCAGTTTACCGTAGGCTTTCAAAGTGACATTATGGCGAGTTCTAGCTCTTCCGTGTCAGTGCAAGCGGCCGACAGGAACGAGAATAAAGTGACGGGCGTAAGGCAGAATAAAAAGCGCGCCGTGGTGATCTTTTGGGAAGTAATATGATTGAAAATAATGTAGTATACATGTTTTTAGCTGTGAAAATGGAAATGTTTGTTGAGCGACGGGAAGACCGCCGCCGCGGTGCATGTCGGCCGTATGCTCCGTTGATTTTAGCCTTATTTTCAGTGCTTATTGTACAAATACGGATTCCTAACTACCTTTACATTGTAGTATAAAGTGTACTGTGACAGAATGGGGCTGTGGTAGAGGGGAAACCAGGTTGCTGGAGGTGTGAAAGTGAAGATTTGGTTACCCAACTTTGCAAGTCTCCACAAGTCCTTGGGTAGTCCACGAAGACTCAACACCTGTCTCTGGAGAAAGCTGAATGTAAGTACTATCTGCCATACCAAGTATAATGTTCTAGGGTTAATCTCTGATTTTTGGCTAATATTTTCCTGCAGGTACTCAGACCGCGATACAACCCCGCCACTCGGGGAGGCGCGACTGTTCACGGCCGCGTTTAAGGGGTTAAGGTATGCAGCCTGGGCCTGGGAGCTGTTGAGAGACACGTCCGTCCGTTGTGGCTGGCCGTGTGTGTGTGTGTGTGTGTGTGTGTCTGTGTGTGTACAGTACAGTTGTGGACGTATCAAGTAGAAACACCCCGTCCAGCAGCAAGGTGGTGTAATGCTTTCTGCATCTGGTAACACTGACAGGTGTGGGACTTCACCAGGTTTCATTCAGTCACGGGGATGAACCGAACACTGTGATTATTGCCGCTGTGCACAGATAATGGTGGTAAGATAAAAAATAAGCAATATTCTGCCAGAAAATATACTGTAATAGCATGTCACGAGGTAGTTTGGCCATATGGGGAGGACAGACACCAAGATATTAACGAGGAGAGTGTATGTGAGCGAGGTGGAGGGGGGGCGAGGGAGGAGCAGGCCAAGGATGACATGGAGGGATGGAGTGGACAGGTATGAGAGAGGGGTGTGTGACCTGAGAGCAGGGATGTCAAATAGCAGGTGACAGGGCGACACGGAGGCGATTTGTTTGTGGCCACCCCTTATGGGATTAAGGCATCTGGCAATAAATATATAGATAGATAGATAGACAGATAGATTAAGGCAAGTTTTTAAAATTATGTCACGTAAAACACCCACTACATAGTGGCAGTTACTATGAATGACACGGATTTCATAAGTACAGTAACCCCTCCAATATCCGGATTAATAGAGCCATCAGTAGGTTCGGATATTGGTTTTGTCCGGATATTGGGCCCCAGCTTATGGACTTGTACTTATGGACCCTAACTCAGAGAAACACCTATACAACTCCCTCCGGATATCCATAGCACCTATTTAACACCCAAATCACACCAATAAAGCACATAAATGACTGAAATAAATGCAAAAGAAACATAAAATGTGGGTTTAGAAGTATGTTCATACATTAATAAACATTTTGGTACTTATGGACTCTAACCGAACCTAACCTAACCGAACTCTGAAAAACACATTCCTACTGCACATGCATGAGGTAAATATAGTATGGAAAGAAGTACAGTATGACACTTTCTGGTAAGTATAGTATGGAAAAAAATACAATATGAAACATTCTGGTAAATATAGTATGGAAAATAGTACAACATGAAACATTCTGGCTACTTACAGCAAGTCCCTGGCCACCTCGATGAATAACCGCCTCCTCTCGGACTCTGACAGTAAGAACGATTTCCTGAAGCACTTGCACTACACTCTTCCTGAAGTCTTGCACTGAACTTAGTCACTAACACACAGAAGTCCGTTCTTTTCACAGTGTTCACTTTAGTCCAAATAATGTTCCAGTTTAATTTAAGTGTTGCACATTAACTTTTCCCCAGTTTTTTTAATTTTCCAAAGCCAAAACAAAGAAGGTTAGTTACGTTAAATTTCTTTTCTACTTAGTCTTTTCTCCCAACTTGAAAACCTTAACACAACACACCGTTTTTTTCACTGCACAACACTCAAAATTCCCGTGTGGTCTAGTGGAGAAGTTCTTGCTGTTTATTCACTGTCAGAGCCCGAGAGTATCACTGGCAGGCGTCCAAGGGGTGCATTGGTGGGTCGTGGTGATGGCGTACTGACTACAGAAGACTATGAAGACAGTTGCAAACTCACGTCGAGCGGTGACTCCACTGTAGCTGATGTGCTGGGCTGTGGCTCGGAGCATGAGGGCCTGTCTTGGGGAGGCAACAGAGTGGAACCAGGGCTTGGCACAGCGGGGGTCACGGGCCTGAAAAAACTGTCAATCGTTGACTGACGCAAGGACCGACGATTCTGGCGATTGATGATGCGCTGCCGGAAAGCACGCACTTCCTCCACGAGTCCCAAGGGCCCCATCTCCCTGTCGCAGTCCGGGTGTTCCAGGTAGTCTAGGACGAACTCTAGATGTTCCCGGAGTGCGCTCAGCTTGGGGATGGCTGGAGTAGTGTCCTGCTGAGCGGAGTCTGCATCATCATCGCCTTCGTCATCGGAATCTTCAAGTTCGGGACTGACACCAGCAACCGAAGACGCGATCTCGATATCAGACAACGTCTGATACCCAGGATCGCCCTCGTCGTCGTCCAACCACTCACGAACATCGTCCACATCAACATCGTCGCCGTGCGTACGTAGCCGTGCATGGAAGTCATCCACGTCAATCCCTAAGAAATCGTACTCCACATCTGTTCCGAGAAGCAGACGAGATCAACCATTTTCAAGAGTTTTCACAGGGACTTCCTTCCATGCACTAGCCCAGTTGTACAGCGCAGACTTGATGTTGTAGCGGCGAAGGTTTTCCAAAGTCCGCTTGCCTCCAGTGTCACGTCCTTCCCTGCGCTCGTCCTCGTCTTCGAGAACAACCATCACCTCGTCCAGGAACTTCTGACGGTACAGGCGCTTTGTTGCCACGATCACTCCTTGGTCCATTGGTTGAATGAGAGCAGTCGTATTAGGTGGCAGAAACATGCACCTAATACGGCCATTTTCAGCAACCAAGTCCTTGTCGCATGGGTGGGCAGGTGCATTGTCGAGGAGAAGGAGAGCCTTTACCTGGTCGTGAGGAATTCCCAGTGTCTTCGTCTGGTAATGTATGACCTCCTTGACGAAGTGATGGTGAAACCAGTCTTTGAAAATCACAGCCGTGAACCATGCTTTCAAAGAATGGTACCATACGACAGGAAGGACATCCATCACCCCACGAAGGCACCGAGGCTGCTTTGCACGGCCAACAATAACGGGCTTAAGCCGGTGCATGCCGTTAGCATTGGCACAACACAAAGCAGATATCCGTTCCTTAGAAAGCTTGCGGCCAGGTACACGCTTCTCCGTCTCATCGGCCAGAGTGTTCGTTGGCACCGAGCGATAGAATAGGCCAGTTTTGTCAGCGTTATAGACTTGACCGAGAGTGAGGCCCTCCCTGTCAATCAAGCCTTTCACCTTGTGCCGAAACTCGTCCACTCCATCCTCGTTAGCGTCCAATGCTTCGCCATGTGCTTTACGGTTAGTAAGGCCATGTCGTAACTTGAACGCGAAGAGCCAACCCTCGGATGCCTTGAAGTCAAGGGCGTCGTGAAGCCTTGCAAACTTCTCAGCAGCAGCCTTCAGCTCCGTTCCACGTACCACCACACCAGCTGCACGTTGCTGTTGATACCAAATCAACGTGGAGTGGTCGATCTCTGCATACTTGGGGGTAAACATAACCTTCCTCTCCACGTTGCGTTTGCTTCTCGACGAGAAGTCAGCCGTGTACTGCATGAGCTTGTCTCGGGAACGCTTGATATCGAACAAAGTCGACCGGGCCAGGTTGAACTCGCGGAGAATGCGTGGGGAAGACCAACCCGCATCAACCTTCTCCAATATCTACCGTTTCTTCTCCAGAGTCAACACCACTCTCTTCCATTTCTCAGGAGGTGGGGCCATCATCACACACACTAAGAGTAGGGCAGAGAGCAGCAGGAGGCCTTGCAGCAAGTACGGCACCACCACAAAAGCGAGCACGTGGGCAGCCATGGCGAACAGCGTAGGTCTTGTCGCGGTGAGAGACAGGCGGGAAGTGGGGAGGATGCAGCGGCGCTCTATCGGACGTCGGAGGAATGACGAACCAAAACAATGCTCTCATGCGGCGTGCACAGCAAGTTCAAATTACGGACGGCAAAAAATCGATTTTTTTCCCAATTTTTTTGGATTTTCGGACCATTTTGGGAATGTTTGATCCCAGGACGATAAGGTCCGGGTAATGGGGATGTTCGGTTATTGGGCGTCCGGATATTAGAGTGATTACTGTACTGAAGTTTAGTTTCGAGTCATGAACCGTGCAACAGTTAACATTCATCATATTAGTCATACATATTAGCTTCCCCACAACTGTCAATGAACAGAAAATTATCACAACGCCCATCCTCCCTACCGTAAACCTACTGTGAGACGTGTGTGTGTGTGTGTATTTACCTATTTGTATTTACCTATTTGTAGTATACAGGAATTGAGCAATGCTCGTGTTGTCCTGTCTCCATACCCACATTTATCAAGTCTACCTTTACACACATGAATGTTTTTCTCATGCACCACCTCTTTGTCTAAGTCGTTCCAAATATTTAAGTATTTATCTAATATACCCAATTGTGATATACACGGAATGTGCTATGCTCGTGGGTTTCCGAAGCTGTTTCTCAATAAGTCAATTTAGCTTTAAACTCGTTTAAGTTTTTAGACTGGACGATCTCTTTGTCCAGGCTATTCCATAAGTCTATACTTCTGTAAGGAAAGCTATATTTCTTGATATCCTTCAAGCAGCTTGACTTTTTCAATTTCATTCCCTGTCCTCTTGTTGCTCTCTTATCCCATACAAACAGATCATCTTTGTCAATCTTATCTACTCCCACCATGGTCCTGAACACCGCTATCATGTCTCCCCTCTTTCTCCTTTCCTCTAACGAAGGCAAATCCAGTTTTTCCAGCCTCTCTCCGTATGACAGGTCTGTCAGACTGGGGACCATCTTGGTTGCTGTTCTTTGTATTCTCTCAATCTTGTTTATATCTTTCTTTTTGTGTGGGGACCACACTACCGCTGCATATTCTAACCTGGGGCGGATCATGGCCACTATCAATTTTTTCATCATTTCCTCATCCATATAATGAAATGCTACTCTTATGTTAGTCAAGAGCTTATAAGTCTCTCCAACTATCTTGTTAATGTGCTTTTCTGGTGACAAACTATCTTGGACCAGCACTCCCAAATCTTTCTCTTCTCTCCTTTTTGTGATTAATTCATTACCCAAAAAATAATTCAGTGATGGTCTTCTGGTACTTTTACCCATTTCCAATATTTTACATTTCTTTACATTAAATTTCATTTCCCACGTCCGGCTCCAATTGTGTATCCTATCCAGATCCTCCTGCAGTATTTTACAATCCTCCTCAGCCTCTATCTTCCTCAAGATCTTTACATCATCAGCAAACAGACTTGCATAACTGTTCACTCCATCTACCATATCATTTACGTAAATCAGGAACATTACTGGCTCCAACACTGAGCCTTGAGGGACTCCACTTGTTACTTCCCTCCATCCAGACATCTTTTCCTTTATTACTGTCCTCATTTGTCTGTCTCTCAAAAAGTCTCTCATCCATTCCAGAAGTTTCCCCTTTAGTCCTCCTATATATTATAGTTTCCACATTAGTCTCTTATAAGGTACCTTGTCAAAGGCCTTCTCTAAGTACACACAATCCACCCAACCATCTCTCTCCTGTACCACATCAATCGCTCTTGAGTAAAAGCTCAACAAGTTTGAAACACATGACCTTCCACTTCTGAATCCAAACTGACATTCAGCCAAAATATTCATCTCTTCCAGATATTTTATCCATCTGTCTTTCAGGATTCTCTCACACAATTTTGTGACCATGCTGGTTAGAGACACTGGTCTATAATTCAGGGGTTCTTCCCTGTTTCCTCCCTCATAAATTGGTACCACATTTGCCCTCTTCCATTCTTTTGGCACTTTCCCCTCTTCCAGTGAGCATACAATTAAGCTGTGAATTTTATCCGCTAGTTGATCTCTGCATTCCTTCAGTACCCAATTAGAAATTCCATCAGGTCCTGGGGCTTTCCTTACATCTTGAGTTTGCAGTAATTTATACACTTCCTGTACCTCCACTTTTATATCTTTCATCACCGGAACATTTCTAATCACTCCCTCCCCTTCCACAAGCTCCTTTTCTTTAGTGAAAACTGACTGGAAACGTTTGTTCATTATTTCTGCTTGCATTGCCGCATCCTTAAAGACCTCTCCTTCTACTTTCAGCTTGGTGATTCCTTCCTTTTGTTTCAGTTTGCCATTAACAAATCTATAAAATAGTTTGGGTTCATCCTTGCATTTGTCAATTATACATTTTTCAAAATTCCTTTCTTCTTCTCTACGTATTCTTGTGTATTCATTTCTTGTTCTTTTATATTCTTCCTTTGTTCTGTCGTTACCTCTCTTTCTCCAATTGTTCCACGCCTTATCTCTCTCTTTTTTTGCTATCATACACCTTCTATTAAACCACTCCTTTTTCCTGTTTTCTTTCCCTCTTACCCTTGGTACAAATTTTTCCACTCCCAAATTAAAGAGGTCTAGAAAGATATCCCACTTCCTCTGTATCTCTCTTGTTTCTCTGAATTTTCTCCAATCCACATTTTGAAAAAAGTTTCTCAATCCTGTAAAATTTGCTTTCCCAAAGTTGTATCTTCCCTGTCTATGGAGCTCGTCTCTTGGCTGGACGTTTCCTATTAACATCTGGAACTCAATGACCACGTGATCACTTTTTCCCAAAGGACAGAGATATTCCAATGATTCTATTACATCGGGTTCTTTGGTGAACAGTAAATCCAACCTTGCTGGTGTGTCCTCACCTCGAAACCGTGTCTCTTCTTTGACCCATTGCGTCATCACATTATTCATTATTATATTTAATAACATAATGCCCCACGAATCCTCGCCGCCTCCCGAGTACCATTCCTCCCAGTTCATCTCTTTACAATTAAAGTCACCCACCAAAATTATATTATTGCTCTTCTCAATTATTTTTTGCAAGTAGCTAGCCATATCTGACAACATCTCATGGTATTCGTCATCCTTCCATGCTCTCGTCTTTGAGGGAACATACACTACCGCCATATCTCTCTTAACATTCTCTCCAGTTTCTAATTTCATATATATCACTTCAGCCCTGCCTTCTCCCATTTCCACAGTATCTACATTTATGTTGTTCTTCACTGCTATCATCACTCCTCCTCCCTTTTTTTCTTTTCTGTCTTTTCTCCATAGTTTGTATTTACCATCTCCCAAATGAACATCAATATCTTCTCTTAATTTGGTCTCTACAAAGAACATGACATCAGGTTCATGTTCTCTCAAGAAATCATTAATTTCGATCCTTGTCGATATGAAACCATCAACATTAGTGTATATCACCTTCAAATTATTTTTGACGTTTTTAATACCCTCTTCTCTCCTACTCTCTGTCCGTACCACTTCCTCAACTTCTGATCTTTCACAACCATCCCCCCTAGTTTCCTTCACTTCTATTTCCTTAAATACCATTTCCTTACTTTCATATCCAATACTCTCCAAAAAAAAGTATTACATTCTTCCTCTGTCCTCTTATCATTTTTTTCCTTTACTTCTTCCTTTAATGATTTTAAAACTTCTCTTTCTTCTTCATTCAGATCTTTTCTTATTATAATATTTTCCATCCCCGCCTCTTTGCTTAATTTCCAGGTCACTTTAAGTATCTCATTTATTACACTTTCTGATGTAAACTTGACTCTCATTGGTCTTGTTTCCCCTTTCTTGTAAGGCCCTATCCTCCTTACTTCCTCAATTTCTTTTACCCACTTGTCTCCTTCGGGGTCAATCTTGCCTAATATTCCTCTCACCATGTTCGTGTCTCTCTCGAGTCTTACGAACCTAACCTTTCTTCCTCTTCCCTGTTTCCAAATACTACCACACATCTGTTCCTTTCTACAGTTTCTCTCACTATTTTCTCTTTTTTCTTCAGTATTTTCACTACATTTTCTTCCATTTCTTTCTTGTTCATTTCCCTTTCTTCCTGGATGATCTCTCTTAAGCTGACCACTTCTTTCTGTTCTTCTTCTACGTGTGCCCACTTTGCCTTATGTTCTTCTAATACATTACTCACCTTCTCCGTTTTATTAGTACTCTCTTCTAGTTTCCTCCTCAGTTCAACATTTTCCCGCTTCAAATTCCTAATCTCTTCATTGGCTGTTTCATTGGACTGGATCAGACTCTGTATCGTGGTTTCCGTATTTACTGACACATCCTTTATCACTAGATTCTCTACTTTCTTTTCGAGTTCACTAATCCTCATAATTAATGTTTTCACCAGGTCCATGACATTGGTATTAGCATCAAATCCTTGAAATTCCATTCCCTCACTGTTTACATTTTCGGCCATGTTTAATGTACCGGTAAAGTACCAAAACAGCTGTTACCGAATAAACCACAAACATTCATGTATACTATAGCCAACAAATCTTTACATTTTTGGTAGTCTACTAACTTTCATTATTTTAAATTTAAAGAAAGACCCTAGGAGACAGGACAGACAAAATTCCTGAAACTACTCAAGGTTAGGAGCGATGGCTGGGACGTCTGCTCTCTCCGGCTGTTCATTCGTGTGTGTGTGTGTGTGTGTGTGTGTGTGTGTGTGTGTGTTCTGGTATGTAATTATACAGGGGGTGGCAGAGTGCTACGCAAGTCAGAAATTTAGGTGAAACTCATGACTACGGGTGCCATCATCTGCCGCTGCATGCACGTAGTATTGCTTCGGTTTCCATAAACATTCACGTAGTTTATCTGCGGCGCTTGGATTAATTGGTTTTCAGTCTTTTTCAGGTTTCAGTTGATGCTCGTGAGCATGCCCTCTTTACCTGAGATAGTCTGATGTGGATGCCTGTATCATAAATAAAAGATGACTTGGTTCCAATACTGGTATTTATCTATATCCTGTCAATTTCATACAGTGTGAACACTACTTAGTTGTTTAGCATAACAAAACACAGTGCAGATAAGGTGTGTGTTTGTATTTACTACAAGATATTTCTGTTTCATGAAGAATATGGAATTTTACACTCAGACCATGAAACATTATGTTGACATTTCCACATTTTGCAGTTGACCTTCATGGTTTGTAACAATTCACTATGCACTTCCCACTCTGTGGTAGGTGGTGGCAACCATCATCCACTCACTTGATGCAGTGCTGTCTGCTTCTTCCTTAGCCTTTATCACTCTTTTTCTGTGCCTACCTTCCTCTCTTCCTATTTCGCCCACCTTTCCTGTCATTTCTTATTGCTTTTCTTTCCTTTACAGGTGGCTTTACATTGAATGACAAACCAAATGGTTTCCTGTTAGCCAAGAAACCATTTACAACGCTGGGTGGTAACCATATAACCAAACCATACGTGCTCCCTACGTGTCAATAAGTGGGTTGGTGGAGGGTTAGTACAGTACCCTCGCATCCAACATGCGTTAGTCCAGCACGGAGAGCAATTAATTAATATTATTTAATACGATTTAATTACTGCAACATGAGTGTGTTAGCATAACACGCACAGAGCTCCGAGAAGTGGGCGAAATCCGCAGAGTTCACTCTAGCACGATCACCCCCAGTCCAACATGGTCATACTGGACATTCCCATGATGATGATAACCAATGAAAACTTCTGATCAAGTAGCCTTCCCCGCCCACTATCGTGACGTGATCGTGATGCCGCCCAATTAAAAAGGCTTCTGGTGTCACGTGATGTTTTGTTTAAATTTCTCCCACCACAGCGCCACTCAGTCGCATAATTACATTGGAAGGTGCTTTTTTCTTGCTGCATTTTCTGCCCCTGTTACTGCATTTTACCCCGCTCACGATGCCTAGGAAGCCTTCTGAGAACCCCAAGAAGCGTCGGCACCTCCCTCAGGCCACCAAGCTAAAAGCATCGAGAGGAAGAAGAAAGGGGAGAGGAAAATTGACATTGCCAAGGCCTACGACATGAATGAAGCCAATGTCATCATAATAAAAAACTAAGACAAGATCCTGGCAGCCGAAGGCTATCACACGGCACTTCATACCAGGTTTGCTGAGGATACGATGGCAAATCGGAACGGTAACATGGTAAAATTGCCGACGATACCACGGGCATTTGGAATTCATCTGGATGGATTCCTGCCGAGGATACGACGGGCAAAACAGTGTGACTAAAACCCAGGCGACTCGACAGAGAATGTATCGTACTACAGCATTGAACATTTAGCCTGACACTGAATACATATCAATATTTTAGAATAAATATCAATCGTTTTGAAACCCTTCTCATTGGCGTGCGTACCAGTTTATAAACAAAGTTGCTTCTCCTTATTCTCTACCGAGTCAGCGACAGCGATCACTTTCCACAGTCACGAGACGGGGCTCTGGCAACAATGTGAGAAGCATGCACTTTGCTGAGGATTACAGTGCTAGGACAGGCAGAAGCAGGACCTTCCATGGCTGTGGACGAAGATAGTGATTCTGAGTGTGATTTCGAAGGATTTATGAGGGAGGTTGAGGAGGAGCAACAGCGATTACCTGCTAGTGACGCCAGCACCCATCCTCCGGGGACCCAGTAGGACTACCTACAGCCTTGGATACCACCTTCCATTCCCAGCAAGCCCACCAACACTATCCTAAAAGGTTAGTTATCATTCATAGCACAGTACCATTTATTATAATTACAATAGTACCACAAAAAGCAACGTTGGGTCTGGTTAGTACTTGGATGGGTGACCGCCTGGGAACACCAGATGCTGTTGGCATCCCTACGTGTCAAGTGGGGTTGGTGGAGGATAAGTGCCCCTCTCTGTAAAACAATTAACTCTAAGCCCTTGGCCACCCCGTTTGGGATACATGGCATCTGGCAATGAATGAAATGAACAATAGTACCAATATATGTATAGGTATATGGTACGTATTTAGGGTGACTTTTCCGAGGGTTGCTGACAGGGCCGGTCTTTCCTATACGCTCACTACGCTCAGTGTGTAGGGCCTCCGATCACTGGTGAGGCCTACCGTCCTCAGGATGTGTATTATAAAAATAAATAATTAAAAAAAAAAAAAAAAAAAAGTACGTCGTGAATGGTGCTTATATCGATTAATTGGTTCCACGTGCATGAACGTTGTATAAACAATAATAACTGAATAATTGCAGGCAAAAATTACATTAGTCTTTTACAGTAACAAAAAATAGTGGTAATTAGAAATTTGTTTAGTGGGATTTAACATTAAATTCTGGTGACAATACTGAGTGCTGCACTGCAGATCAACAGAGCGCCTGTCATGCTGACTGCTGCTGTCAGTCAGGAAACTGACATCGAAGCGTAAACATCTCTCAGGTTTGATAAACGAATAAGGAAAAGGCTACATGAGGATGCTCATGCTAACCGTAAAGGGTAGTATTATATTATTTAATATTGCCACTCATCATGCGATTGCAGGCTACTGTTTTTCAAATATCGAAAGTGGCTAAACTGACCAAACTTTACTGTTAACGTTCCTGACCGATGTTTTATGGCCGTATTATAAAAACTAAGAGCCAGTATTGACGAAAGTATCTGACGTTCCCGTTTTTCGTACCACAAATAAATTTGCTGTTCACGCTAGGTGTTCGTCACCTGGTTATGGCGTAAAATAGTACTGGAATGTGATAGGAGGATAAACGCCACAAGAGACCTCCCCCCCTTTAGTGTAACAAATTTAAATATTCACAAATATGGTAAAGGTTTTTCCATTTATAAACACTGAATAATTCAGGAAGAAAATTTTCCTTAGGCTAAAATATGTTAGAAATACAAGGCTGTTCATAAAATTTTACAAGACTAAGACTAAACGTTTCCATAACGAATACGAGTAAACAAAAACTTCTATGGTGGCGTCGTGGCGCGTAATATTGGAGTTAGGACATTAAATTATGCATACTAAATTGTAATTATAGTTTCACACAAAGTATCATTAATTTTTTTTATTCAGAGAATACAAGATTATGCAGTGCTAGTTTTTTACTTTACATTGCTCAGGATAGGGGTATAACTTTGGTGAATATAAGGGTAGGGGGAGAAATAAATAAGAGTTGGGGGGGGGGGCCTCCAAAGGGGATCCAGCGTAGGGCCTCAGAAAAGCTAGGACCGGCACTGGTTGCTGATATAATTCATTTTTCCCCATAAGCTTTGTTGTTAGTCCAACAAGTTTTTGGTCCAACACATGACCCATGCATGACAATATTACCGTGCTGGACGCGAGGGTACTGTACTCCTTCCCACAAAACAAATAACTCAAATTCAAATGGCCACTCCTCATGGGATTATGGCATCTGGCAATAGATATAGATTTCTGTAACTTGTGGCATGGTTGATGTAATAGGCACGTGCTCAGACTGGATACTGCAGACATTTTAACCTTGTTTTATTGCCTGAAAGATTTGTGAGGAGAGCTTAGGGCATGCAACAGTTGCTCAGTATGAACTTAGATATGATTAATACCCACTGGCAATGTGTAAAATCAACAGCCAAACATGGCATACAGAACATGGTAAGATAAACCTTGGTTAAGTACAGTAATCACTCCAATATCCGACGTAATAGAGCCATAGGTAGGTCTGGATATTGGTTCTGTCTGGATATTGGGCCCCAGCTTATGGACTTCTACTTATGGACCCTAACTCAGAGAAACACCTATACAACTCCCTCTGGACATGCATAGCACCTATTTAAGACCCAAATCACACCAATAAGGCACATAAATGACTGAAATAAATGCAAAAGAAACATAAAATGATGGTTTAGAAGTAGGTTCATACATTAATAAACATTCTGGTACTTATGGACCCTAACCTAGCCTAACTCAGAAAAACACATTCCTACTGCACATGCATAGCTCCTAACACCCTATTCACACCAATAAAGGACATTAAAGAGTGAAATGAGGTAAGTATAGTATGGAAAAAAGTACAGTATGAAACATTCTGCATACTTACGGCAAGTCCATGGCCACCTCGATGAATAACCGCCTACTCTCGGACTCTGACAGTAAGAGGGATTTCCTGAAGCACTTGCAGTACACTGTTCCTGAAGTCTTGCACTGAACTTAGTCAATCACACACAGAAGTCCGTTCTCTTCACAGTGTGCACTCTTGTCTAAATAATGCTCCATTGTAACTTACTAAGTGTTGCACTTTAACTTTTCCCATTCTTATTATTTTCCAAAGTCAAAACAAACAAGTCTATTTACGTTAAATTTTTTTTCTATTGGGTCTTTTCTCTCACAACTTTAAATCCTTAACACAACACACTGTTTATTTCACTGCACAACACTCTAAATTCCCATGTGGTCTAGTGGAGAGTTCATTCATTCATTCATTGCCAGACACCATGTATCCCAAACAGGGTGGCCAAGGGCTTAGAGTTAATTGTTTTACAGGGAGGGGCACTAATCCTCCACCAACCCCACTTGACATGTAGGGAGAGTTTCTTGCTGTTTATTCACTGTCAGAGTCCGAGAGTATCACTGGCAGGTGACCTAGGGGTGAATCGCTGGGTTGTGGTGATGGCGTACCCACTGCAGACGACTCTGAAGACAGCCGCAAACTCACGTCGAGCGGTGACTCCACTGTAGCTGATGAGCTGGGCTGTGGCTCGGAGCATGAGGGCCTGTCTTGGGGAGGCAATGGAGTGGAGCCAGGGCTGGGCACAGCGGGGGTCACGGGCCTGATAAAACTGGCAATGGCTGATTGATGCAATGACCGACGATTCTGACGATTGATGATGCGCTGCCTGAAAGCACGCACTTCCTCCACGAGTCCCAAGGGCCCCATCTCCCTGTCGCAGTCCGGGTGTTCCAGGTAGTCTAGGACGAACTCTAGATGTTCCCGGAGTGCACTCAGCTTGGGGATGGCTGGAGTAGTATCCTGCTGAGAGGAGTCCGCATCATCGTCGTCTTCATTGTCGGAATCTTCAAGTTCGGTACTGACACCTGCAACCGAAGATGCGATCTCGATATCAGACAACGTCTGATACCCAGGATCGCCTTCTTCGTCATCCAACCACTCACGAACATCGTCCACATCTACATTGTCGCCGTGCGTACGTAGCCGTGCATGGAAGTCATCCACGTCAAATCCTTGAAAATCGTACTCCACATCCGTTCTGAGAAGCAGACGAGACCAACCATTTTCCAGAGTCTTCACAGGGACTTCCTTCCATGCACTAGCCCAGTTGTACAGCGCAGACTTGATGTTGTAGCGGCGAAGGTTTTCCAAAGTCCGCTTGCCTCGTGTGTCCCGTCCCTCCCTGCGCTCGTCCTTGTCCTTGAGAACAACCATCACCTCGTCCAGGAACTTCTGACGGTATAGGCGCTTTGTTGCCACGATCACTCCTTGGTCCATTGGTTGGATGAGAGCAATCGTATCAGGTGGCAGAAACATGCACCTAATACGGCCATTTTCAGCAACCAAGTCCTTGTCGCACGGGTGGGCAGGTGCATTGTCGAGGAGAAGGAGGGCCTTTACCTGGTCGCGCGGGATTCCCAGTGTCTTTGTCTGGTAATGGATGACCTCCTTGACGAAGTGGCGGTGGAACCAGTCTTTGAAGATCACAGCTGTGAACCATGCCTTCAAAGAATGGTACCAAACGACAGGAAGGACATCCATCACCCCACGAAGGCACCGAGGCTGCTTTGCTCGGCCAACAACAACGGGCTTAACCCAGTGCATGCCGTTAGCACTGGCACAACACAAAGCAGATATCTGTTCCTTAGAGAGCTTGCGGCCAGGTACACGCTTCTCCGTCTCCTCAGCTAGAGTGTTCGTTGGCAGCGAGCGATAGAATAGGCCAGTTTCGTCTGCATTGTAGACTTGACCGAGAGTGAGGCCCTCCCTGTCGATCAAGCCCTTCACCTTGTGCCGAAACTCGTCAACTCCATCCTCGTTAGCGTCCAATGCTTCGCCATGTGCTTTACGGTTGGTAAGGCCATGTCGCAACTTGAACGCAAAGAGCCAACCCTCGGATGCCTTGAAGTCTAGGGCGTCGTGAAGCCTGGCGAACTTCCCAGCAGCAGCCTTCAGCTCCGTTCCACATACCATCACACCAGCAGCACGTTGTTGTCGATACCAAATCAAGATGGATCGGTCGATTTCTGCAAACTTGGGGGTAAACATAACTTTCCTTTCCACGTTGCGTTTGCTTCTCGACGAGAAGTCAGCCATGTACTGCATGAGTTTGTCTCGGGATCTCTTGATATCGAACAAAGTAGACCGGGCCAGGTTAAACTCGCGGAGAATGCGGGAAGAAGACCACCCCGCATCTACTTTCTCCAATATCTCCCACTTCTTCTCCAGAGTCAACACCACTCTCTTCCTTTTCTCAGGTGGCGGGGCCATCATCACACACACTAAGAGGAGGCCTGAGAGCAGCA
Source organism: Coenobita brevimanus (assembly GCF_032717465.1). Taxonomy (NCBI): domain Eukaryota; kingdom Metazoa; phylum Arthropoda; class Malacostraca; order Decapoda; family Coenobitidae; genus Coenobita; species Coenobita brevimanus. The sequence continues at coordinate 39,213,982 of NC_136966.1, forward strand.
GGAGGCCCTGCAGCAGGTAAGGCACCACCACAAAAGCGATCACGTGGGCAGCCATAACGACGAGCGTGCACTCGCGGCGAGAGACAGGAGGAAAGTGGGGAGGATGCAGCAGCGCTCTATCGGACGTCGGAGGAATGACGCGCCACAACAATGCTCTCCTGCGCCGCACGAGGCAAGTTCAAATTACGGACGGGAAAAAATCGTTTTCTTTTTTTTATTTTTTGGGGTTTTCGGACCATTTTGGGAATATTGGATCCCAGGATGATTATGTCCGGGTAGTGGGGATGTTCGGATATTGGGCGTCCGGATATTAGAGTGATTACTGTATATCCACCTTCATTTTACATTGGTGCCTTTCAGATATTAACCCATTTGCACCCAAGGTCCTCAACATAGGATGGAACTAGGCATTTTCAAAATTTAATAAAGAAGGGGACCCCGGGGTAGGGACCTACGAGCTTCACAACTATGAGCCGACAGGTGGAGGGCAGTATACCTAGCACCCTTCCAGCAAAATCCCTTGCACAAGAACTCAGAGAGTTAATGGGTTAAACACTGACAAATCCATCAGTTTCTTTAACCCATTTGTGCCCAGGGTCCTCAATGCAGAATGGAGGTGGGCATTTTCAATATTTAATAAAGAAGGGAACCCCGGGGTAGGGACCTATGAGCTTCCTGACTGTGAGCCAACAATCGGAGGATGGTACACCTAGCACCCTTGAAGCAAAATCTCTCACACAGGAGCTCTGAGAGCTAGTGGGTTCATGGGAACCATAGGAACCATCATTAATGTCAGACTGTTGATATTAATTGGTAATAAAGGAAAAAATCTACATAGGCCTATCCCTTCTCCCTTTGCGACACAATGATCATCCATGATGATACAACATAAATCCCCGTCCACACTAGCGGGCAGTGACTGGCAGGGCATGAGCGAGAAGTTCATCATCCAACAATTTGCGGCAAGTCTGATGGGCAAACCAGCGGACAGCCCGTGCCCATTGTTGAGTGAAATCGCCAGACAGTGCCCGGTTTTTTCACTCTCCAGTTTCTTTTCTTTTTCACTAGTCCAGCAAGTATTGTGCTATACAGCGATGTTTTTCTCATACGAAACGTTTTGGCCTTGTCATACTGCAGTCAAGTGCTTCTGACCTCCTTCTCAGCGACCACCTACTTCTCAATTTGGACAACACACTCATGCCTGACAGACTCTGCCCAGTGTGGACACTGTCTACCAGTCACTGCCCGCTGGTGTGGACAGGGATTTAGGCTACAAGAGTAATTCCCAATCACTATGACAGCAACTGTAACATCTAACAAACTGTAGGGACGTGTCATATATTTGCACATTGACAAATGGTCACCATACTCATAATAGAGGGGTACTGAGCCACACAATAGGAAGTGAATAGTGAATTGTTACAAACCATGAAGGTCAACTGCAAAACATGGTAATGTCAACATGTTTCATGGTCTGACTGTAAAATTCCATATTCTTCATGAAACAATGATTTGGTCCAATCATCACCTTGTAATCTAGCCCTCCCACTGTAGCTCCTGTCGTCTAACAAAGTCCGCTGCCCCCTTCTTCATTACCCCTCTCCTCTAGCCCCCATTTCGACCACTAATGCCCCTTTCCTCACCCACCTCCCGCCTTCTGTCTCCCAGGACCTCCACCTCCACCTTGCTGCCTCTTGTGGAGTCACCTCCTGTATGTAGTGAAACTGCCTCGATAGCAATGGTGTTCCAATGTCAAGTTCACGATAGGGAGGATGGGCGTCATGATAATCTTCTGTTCAATGACAGCTGTGGGGAGGCTAAAAGCTATAACCAACATGTTGCATGGTTCATGACTCGAAACTAAACTACTTATGAAATCCGTGTCATTTATAATAATTGATAATATGTAGAGGGTGTATTGTGTGACAGAATATTTAAAACTTTCTATTTCTATCTATCTATCTATTGCCAGACACTTTAATCCTGCAAGGGGTGGCCACAAACAAATCGCCTCCATGTCGTCCTGTCACCCTTCAATTCACTTTCCTGTTCCCAGCTCACACCCCCCTCTTTCAGACCTCTCCACTCCATCCTTCCACGTCATCATCAGCCTCCCCCTCCCCCTCCCCCCCTCCGCCTCACTCACATACACTCTCCTCGTTAATATCTCGCTCTCTATCCTTCCCACATGGCCAAACCACCTCATGTCATGCTATTATAAGTATATTTTCTGGAAGAACATTGCTTATCTCTTATCTAACCTCCAATATCAGTGCACAGCAGCAACAATCACAGAGTTAGGTTCATCCTTGTGGCTGAACGAAACCTGGTGAAGTTCCATACCTGTCAGTGTTACCAGATGCAGAAAGCACTACACCACCTTGCTGGTGGACAGGGTGTTTCTGTTTGATACGTCCGCAACTGCACATCCATACATGTGTGTGCGTGGCCAGCTGACTGACTGTAAGACCATTTCATGTCTCATAATTTTAGCATTACTTAACCCACCGACTCCCATTGACGTATATAAAAGCCCACACGTTTTGTCACTGTGACTCCCATTGACGTATATAAATTGCAAGGTCTGTCAATTGCACATTTTTCAAATTTCGTGTGTGATTTTTGGTACATATACATGGGACACCTTCCTCTACAAGATGCCAGGCAGGGACAATGCCTTACCCCACATGACCTCCACCCCCCCCCCTGCATGCCACTGTCTCAGCAATTCACCTGTTACCAGTGACCTGGCCAGTATAAAGACATGTCGTGCTACAGTATGAAATTCAAGGCCAGAGTGATTCCCCAATCGATGACAATGTGGAGGACAAAGTTTATGCTGCATTAGAGGGAGAAACAGTCAGAAATGATGATCAGGTAATGTCACCAAAAAGGGTAAGGTATGTTGATTGTTTTGGTGAGTGAAACAATGCTTATATTGCCTATATTAGTGTGTGAAAACCAATATACTCTCGTACTACACATAAATTCGTACCAAATAAATAAATAAATACCATTTACGAGTGGTGTGGAATACTTACCCTTCCATAGAACTCGTTTTCTTTGAAGCCACCCTGATAGAAAACACAGTAAGGCAAAGGGTACTGCCACCAGTATCCAGTATTTTAAACCTCAGGTGAGCGATTTCTCCATGAATTTTCGATGTTTCTCACCAAAGGCAGAGGTTTGAGTCAAAAAAAATATTTTTCCAAAATTGGTCGGGATGGGGGGGGAGGGTCCAGTGGTGGAAAATCGGTCGGGACGGGGCGGGTTAATTATACTATGATCATTTGTTTTAGGAAAATTCTACAAAATGACAATATTTTGTTTATTCCAGGTGCAGTGAGCATATACCTACAAGTTTCGACCGGAACTTGGGGCGGGGGGAGGGGGGAATGGCTGCAGGTCGGAGATGACTTCTGGGATCTTCCTGTGCACATTTTTTTCCCCCATGTTTACTGGGGCAGATCAGGGTTTATCTTTCCACACAAAACATGTCTAGTGCAAATCAGGCCAGCCTAAATTAAGAGTCTACTGTATTGTGTGGACGTATTCTACAAGTGAGGTGTGTGTCATCTCTGAATTCACCTAACTCACATCTAAGCTGACAGGGTAATGTCCTGATCTAGACCTAGCTAGGCAAACTCAATCAGATCCACAAGGATACCTCTGATGGGCAAATGTCAAGGAGGGCTTGTAGTACTGTAAAGTGTTCTGAAGTGAGTATAGAGGTGTTTCTTCATTGTTAGTGTGGGTAAGATGTTGCTGAGGAGGGTCTGGCAATGTCTGTATGGTGATGGTTTTATGTGCCTCGCTGCGATGTGTGATTCTATCATATGACAAGGATGCTGTGTTTTAGTAAAAGCTGCTGGATAGAACTGTATACCTCTCATATCATGATATTCTCTGACATAGAGGTTTTTAAGATATATACTGGGATGCTTTAACAAAACTGATCTATCTATCTATCTACTGCTAGACCCCTTAATCCCGTCAGGGGTGGCCACAAACAAATCGCCTCCATGTCACCCTGTCCCCCGCCATTTCATTGCCCTGCTCCCAGCTCACACACCCCTGTCTCATATACCTTTCCACTCCATCCCTCCATCTCATCCTTGGCCTCCCCCTCCCTTTCCCCCCCCTCCACCTCACTCACATACACTCTCCTTGTCAGTCTCTCTATCCTTTCCACATGGCCAAACCACCTCAATGTGCTTCTCCTAACGCTTCCTATCACATCCACATCCACACCACAACACTCTTTCACTTCCTCATTTGTCAGTCTGTCTCTTCATGTGACTCCACAAGCTCCTCTCAAATAACAGGTATTAAATAGTCAATCCTCGTAAATTGCGTGTTCATAAATCATTGATTCGTAAATCACGGCTAGGTGGCCGTCAGACTGCCGGCAACCTTAAATCACTGTTAAGTCACGAAAATCGCGGATCTAGGCACCCAAGTAGGCCTTTTCCGAGGAGAACTGTTAACTGCAGCATTCAAACTGAAAATCGCGACCCAACAACCAATCACCGCATGTCCCTGGTGGCATATGTGCATACTAGTGCCACCATGTTGTTGTTGTTCTTGTCCCGCCAGTCCGCACACTACAGACCGTTGCCGTGGAGTACAAGAGTTACCTGCCTATTTTGTGCAACTTCCCCCCGCCTCCTACCTGCCATGGCCCCTCCTGACCCCCCAATGAAGCGCTCTAAGCAGTATGGCGTCAAGAAGCTGCCGCAGTTGTCATACAGTCAACATTTGGAGCTCATTTGTCGTGTTGAGAGGGGAGAGAAGGTTTCAAAGCTGGTGAAAGAGGTTGGGAAGAACAAGTGCTGAGAGGTTCTAAGTTCTTCCCAACATCACCCCACTCCATTCACTTAAGCAATTTCATCATAGGATTAAGGTGAGATCCCTTAATACATGCACTGAATATTCCTAAATTTATATAATTGTGTTTGATGGTGCCTAGATAGGTGTAGGTAGGGTGTGGTGGGGGGGAGTTGGCCAAAGTCCAGACCCAAATTAATTTTTCACATAAGAGTTATTATTCATAAATCAGGGAATTCATAAATCACAGCAGTGGTCCAGACCCAAATTGCCGCGATTTACAAGGATTGACTGTAATCTGAAGACATTTCAGGCAAGCAGATACAAATTTTTTGTGATGCTTTGGGGTGCTACAAAGGAATTTTGGGCAAACATATACAGTAGTTAAATTACAGTTGCGGTGTAACGGTATAGGTTTTTTCAATCCCACCGTTATTGTTCATCCAGGATAATGACGGATATTTATAATCTTACCGGTTGTTGGTACTGGTCAACTCATCCATGGATAATACAGGTGGTACTCAACTTAGTATAGTAGTTGATAGCAATTTAAGAAAAATTTTGGTAGCGTTTGTAGTTTTTGGCCGAGCCTAGATTTAGTCAGTACCACAGGTGGTCATCGTTCCCTCAGCGAAGGAATCTTGAATTGGAAGGGGAGTGAATTAGGCTTGAGGACTGAATTTCCTTGATTAGGTACACTAAGAAAGAGAGAAAAAATGATAGATACCTTACTCTACTTTAATAACTTTATGCTGGTTTCCACAAAACATTTTTAATTACATGACCCTTTGTCATATGAAAGAAGATTATACATTAAAACCAGGGTTTGGATGACCATTCCTCCAACATTGTCACCAGACGAAAACAATTTGATACAAGCGATTTATGAGGTCATTGTACCTTACTTTCTTTTCTGTCAGTTATTCTTGGGCTCGACAATAGCCTCAAGACAGGGACCTTTTTACGAGCATGGGTTGTCTTTTCGGGCTGGCATAGCCTCGAACCAATAAGAATTATTACTCGTGTTCATTTTCGTCCATATAATATACTCTCATCATGTAATTCTCTATAATCCACAATCAGTTCAGGATTATTTATAGTTCATAATCATCATTACTACATAATCACCAAAAATGCATAATCACTCGGGCTTGTGTAGCCTCGAGGTACAATTAAAAAAATTGTTTAATCACCAAGAATTCGTAATCACTCGGGCTTGTTTAGCCTCGAGGTACAATTCAGACATTGTATAATCACCAAGAATACATAATCACTCGGGCTTGTTTAGCCTCGAGGTTCAATTCAAAATTACATCATTGCTCACAATCACTAAGTTCCTTTCCACGCTCCTAATTTCCTAAACTTAATTTAAGAAAGAAAATGGTTAATGGTTTTGAATTTCGCCCTTCCGTTACCAGATTACATCACTTTTAAATTTCTATTTCTTATTTACAAAAAAAAATTCACTTGATAGATCAATAATACTATTACAATTACATTTGGTTTATAAAATAATTCATGGGTAGTGTAAGTGTGTATGTTCAAGTCTTTGGACAATACTACGGGAAAGCCTCGTGCTCACACTGACGTCGCCGGTGTCTGGGGACTGAACGAATGTCCATTATACACGACGTCTGGGCCTCGAGTGTCTACGTTAAGCTTTCAACAATATTACTTCATATAGTCCATGCCAAGTAAGGATTAAACAAAGAAAAAGAGGGGGGGGAAGGAGAAATGTGGACAGCTCACCTGAATGAACGTCCATTATACACGAAGTCTGGGCCTCGAGTGGGCTTCCTGGGTACGCTAGAGACGCCACTGCTAAATCAAATGAGGTGGTGTTTTTGAAATATGGTGGGTTTCAATTCTCTTCACAATTTATTTAGCAGTGTACCCATGACGCCAGGACTTTTGATTGAATTGGGGAAAATTTGGGATTCAATCCTTACTTAATTTAGATACTGATTTTACCACTATCCCGCCTTGAATTTTGGGGCAGCTTATGCCATCTAGTGACGGCTAAGGTAAGCGGGACTATTAAATCCTCACCCATCCATCCATCCATTGCCAGACGCCATGTATCCCAAACGGGGTGGTCAAGGGCTTAGAGTTAATTGTTTTACAGGGAGGGGCACTAATCCTCCACCAACCCCACTTGACACGTAGGGATGCCAACAGCATCTGGTGTTCCCAGGCGGTCACCCATCCAAGTACTAACCAGACCCAACATCCTCACAAATGACATTATTTAGGCCTTTTTGACTGTTAATCTCACATATTTGGGTTCTAGCAGCTTCATTAGTAAACATTTCACAACTAGGATACAGAAAGAATTGTATATTCATCATTATTCTGTTTAAGGTTTAAACTCGGCGCCCAATAACGACGCACAAAGGAGGGGAAAAGCTGCGCGCATCTGTTACTCATTACTCGACCAGACGGAGGAATTCCCATAGCTCAACATCCACAATTACATCACCCAATGCATAGATACAGAGATGCATACATATAAAAATAAAGTTAACCCTACATTAATCATTAACATATGAATTACTACTTAGGACAGGAATCTATAGACTAGTATTCAGGTTACACCCTATCTAACTTAAAAATTACAGTACAGTACTTCTAAACACATACATGAATATTAAATTTGTGGCACTACAGCAGGGGCTCTTTTGGATAGATTTTCATTATTCATGGATCTTTGTTATTCGCAGGTGTGTCTGTCGCACATCTGCAAAAAATTGCAGATGACATTATATAAAGACTAATACAGTAATGATCCTGCATATGATAATCTGGTATGTGACTGATCACTATAACAGAGAAAGAAAACTTATACTCAGTTTTAGGTCAATGATCATGAAAATTGCTCACATGAGTTTTGCAATGGCTGCATACGATGAACCTGTGCACATACAACACCACTTGTGCAAGCCAACAGTCATATGTTTGAGCTGAGATGGCCACTCTGTGTTTACATGTGCAAATGCCAAAATTCCCTTCTGAGACTTCTGCATACACATCCTCCTTCCTGCCATCCTTTTAAAGTCCCCAAGTCACTCACCTACTCACTAATGTGTCCTGCTGCTGTGATCATCTCATGCATTCCCCGTGTTACCTAATCACCTTGCGCAGGTAAGGCCACTGAAACACTATCACTATCACAAAAAAACAGTGCAAATGAACAACAATTGTTTTAAGTATACAGAGTGTGAAATACTGAAACTAGTGATCTGGAAAACTTCATCAGGTAAGAGTGCTAACCCCAGTGGAATGCGTGGTGTTGCAAAGGGTGCCAAGGGCAAGCCTAAATGGGAAAGGCATAGCCTTTCCTTCAATGTTAAACTGGGCATTGTTATGCTCCACAAGGAGGGGCGAGTCTCTTGGCACCAACTTGCACCGGCCTAGACATACCTCTGGTGGGTGGCAGAAATGTTTTCTGTGATTTTAGGTTATGTGGCCCTTGACCCCCTATTTATCTCCACTGAATCCATGGTAAATTAACACTGATTAATGAGCTATTGGTATGCGACTGGTTCTAACCTGCTGTAAACCAATCGTACATCGGGTCGTTACTGTATGTTAACCACATCTCAAACCTGACCCCCTCCCCCCACTTTCCCCCTAAACAATATGTATGACCCCAACTTGCTTACTGAATTATACCCTTCTCTTCACAGGTAAAACGGACATAAAACAAAAACCGACTCTTGCGATACCTCAACTTTGCTTCTCCCTTACCATTGCTCTCACCTCAGTTACTATCCCCTCTTGCTTCTCTTTCATTGGTCTTCTCCTCCTTCCTTTCCTCCATCTGTTACTTCTCTCCCTCTCTATTATTCAACTCTTCATTCCCTCTGTCACAACCAAATACAAGCAGACCGTGAGATATGATACCCCGGCATAGCGATGAGGGTAGAAATACGACCCTACCCTGCCGAATAATTGCCAAACCCCGGTATAACAGTGGGTTTTGTTTTTTGTTAACTGATTTTGATTTGATTTTATACTTAAATTTGTGTTTAGGTTGATTCATAAACTGTTTTTAGACTCAGATTAATGTTTTTTAGTCATAGGTGAGGTGAACATTGTCATTTTGAGGAAAAGTTTACTACTGTGGAGTCTATGTACAATATGAGATAAGTTATGTGGAATCTCATGTTAAATCAATTTTGTGTTAAATCGTGATATATATTTACATGTAAAATAGGGGGTTAGGTCTGGAGACCACATATTTTCCCCTAAACATATGAAATTCTTCAAGAAGTTTCACTGGCATTCCATCCATGTCCACAAACAGTGAACTCTGACAATCAACTTCGTATCTATTTATGCTTTCAAATAAGAAGTAAGTCAACCAAGCAGTATAATTTGTAAGAAAGCTTAATTTACGTGGACTCAACTATTGGATTAATATCAACATGTAAACCCGTCACATACTGTATGAGCTGAAGTTTTCTGATCCCGAGTCATCAGCAAATCACTATAGCAGTCACAAAATATGTTCACAGTTACTGCACTGAAGTTAGCTATATGTAAAAACTCTTGAATATTGCTCTTCCCTCATCACACAATTTGCCCCAGGGTTATAATGACCACCCTGTCCCTCCTCCGCCCCTCTCTCTCTGTCTGAAGCCATCTCACTCTTTACCACAAGTACCTGTCCAATCCAATCCTATCCCATAATTACTTATGACACAAAGTTCTTTACCCCATCACATTTCTACTCCATACCAATTTCTGTGCTCTCTCTCTCTCTCTCTCTCCCTCTGACATACCTGTCCAATCCAACCCTAATCCCATAAGTACTTACAACACAAAGTTCTTTCCCTCAAACCCATAGCCTTTCTACTCCATACCTGCTTCTATACTATCCTCTCTCTCTCTCTCTCTCGCTCTCTCTCATTCTTATATTGTTGTTCTTATTCTCTCTCTCTCATTCTTATATTTTTGCTCATTTTTTTTTTCTCTCTCTCATTCCTATATGTTTGTTCTTATTCTCTCTCTCTCTCTCCCTCATTCTTATATTTCTGTTCTTATTCTCTCTCTCTCTCTCTCTCAGTTAACTGCCCAACCCAACCCTAATCCCATACTTACTAATGACACAAAGTTCTTTTCCTCTACCCCATCGCCTTTCTACTCCAAACCTACTTCTGTACTATCCTCTCTCTCTTTCGTTCTTATCCTCTCTCTCTCTTTCTCTCTCTCTTGCAGATTAAAGTCCATTATTCTCTCACTCCTCCACTTATCCCCTCCCCCTCCCCAAACTGCAATTATCATCTCACCTCCTTGACAGTGTCTTCACCTGAACCCATCCTTCCTTGTTATGACTGACCCACCACTCCACATATAAAAGTGGAGGTACAGGAAGTGTATAAATTACTGGAAACTCAAGATGTAAGGAAAGCCCCAGGACCTGATGGAATTTCTAATTGGGTACTGAAGGAATGCAGAGAACAACTGGCGGATAAAATTCACAGCTTAATCGTATGCTCACTGGAAGAGGGGAAAGTGCCAAAAGAATGGAAGAGGGCAAATGTGGTACCAATTTACAAAGGAGGAAACAGGGAAGAACCCCTAAATTATAGACCAGTGTCTCTAACCAGCATGGTCACAAAATTGTGTGAGAGAATCCTGAAAGACAGATGGATAAAATATCTGGAAGAGATGAATATTTTGGCTGAATGTCAGTTTAGATTCAGAAGTGGAAGGTCATGTGTTTCTAACTTGTTGAGCTTTTACTCAAGAGCGATTGATGTGGTACAGGAGAGAGATGGTTGGGTGGATTGTGTGTACTTAGACTTAGAGAAGGCCTTTGACAAGGTACCTCATAAGAGACTAATGTGGAAACTAGAATATATAGGAGAACTAAAGGGGAAACTTCTGGAATGGATGAGAGACTTTTTGAGAAACAGACAAATGAGGACAGTAATAAAGGAAAAGATGTCTGGATGGAGGGAAGTAACAAGTGGAGTCCCTCAAGGCTCAGTGTTGGCGCCAGTAATGTCCCTGATTTACGTAAATGATATGGTAGATGGAGTGAACAGTTATGCAAGTCTGTTTGCTGATGATGTAAAGATCTTGAGGAAGATAGAGGTTGAGGAGGACTGTAAAATACTGCAGGAGGATTTGGATAGGATACACAATTGGAGCCGGACGTGGGAAATGAAATTTAATGTAAAGAAATGTAAAATATTGGAAATGGGTAAAAGTACCAGGAGGCCATCAATGAATTATTTTTTGGGTAATGAATTAATCATAAAAAGGAGAGAAGAGAAAGATTTGGGAGTGCTGGTCCAAGATAGTTTGTCACCAGAAAAGCACATGAACAAGATAGTAGGAGAGACTTATAAACTCTTGACTAACATAAGAGTAGCATTTCATTATATGGATGAGGAAATGATGAAAAAATTGATAGTGGCCATGATCTGCCCCAGGTTAGAATATGCAGCGGTAGTGTGGTCCCCACACAAAAAGAAAGATATAAACAAGATTGAGAGAATACAAAGAACAGCAACCAAGATGGTCCCCAGTCTGACAGACCTGTCATACAGAGAGAGGCTGGAAAAACTGGATTTGCCTTCGTTAGAGGAAAGGAGAAAGAGGGGAGACATGATTGCGGTGTTCAGGACCATGGTGGGAGTAGATAAAATTGACAAAGAAGATCTGTTTGTATGGGATAAGAGAGCAACAAGAGGCCACGGACACGGAATGAAATTGAAAAAGTCAAGCTGCTTGAAGGATATCAAGAAATATAGCTTTCCTTACAGAAGTATAGACTTATGGAATAGCCTGGACAAAGAGATCGTCCAGTCTAAAAACTTAAATGAGTTTAAAGCTAAATTCGACTTATTGAGAAACAGCGACGGAAACCCACGAGCATAGTACATTCCGTGTATATCACAATTAGGTATATTAGGTAAATACTTAAATATTTGGAACGACTTAGACAAAGAGGTGGTGCATGAGAAAAACATTCATGTGTGTAAAGGTAGACTTGATAAATGTGGATATGGAGACAGGACAACACGAGCATTGCTCAATTCCTGTATACTACAAATAGGTAAATAGGTAAATACACACACACACACACACACACACACACACACACACACAGGTCCCTGACAGAGATGGAGCTGTTCCTGGATTGTGGGGAAATAATTGCTGAATCAGCAGCGAAAACAGGACCAGCCTATCGTGATTATGTGAATAAGTGCGTGAGTGGCGGTCCCATCAGACATTTGAGAGAAAAAAAAACCCAGCTTTTGGCCATAAAGAGTACAAGATACAGTGGAAATAAAAGTTTCCGTATGGTTGCATCATGACGGAGAGGGATGGTGCTTTGTTTACATCTGTTGAAGGGGATTTTGCAGGCTTCTCCAACGATGATATGAGAAAAGGAAGTGCTACACTGAACCAAACAAGAATAGCAGGAGTAGAGAAAATGGCGGAGAGGAATGTCCAGGAGTTAAAAAAGGTATGGACAGTAATTAAAGAGCTGCAGGAACGGACCTTTGAGCAGGAGAACGAGATCAAAGTACTGCAGAATAAACTGGAAGTAGTCTGCACACACAGTGGTAAAAAAGAAAGACAAGTTACAGAATTAAAAGTGAGTAATGAATCTGCCTCAAATGAAATAAAACAGCTCAAGAGGGAAAATAAGAGGTTGGAAGAAGAAAGGGACAGGATGAAAAGTAAACTAGATGAGTATGAATCAAAATTAAGGATGCAAGATGAGCACATTAAGGGAATCAAGGAACAACACAAGGGGTGGAAGAATATTCAGGAAGAAGGAAATGTAAATCTGAAAGAGATTATTAAACAACAAAGCAAGGAAAAGGTGGAGAAGGAAGTGATTAGGGTACTGAGAAGTAGAGAATCTTTAGTCAGGGATGTAGCAGATACGAGAAACGTGTAATAATTTCAGGAGTAAAAGAAAAATGTATGACAGTAAGATCAGAAAGAGAAAGAGAAGAACTGAGTAAGGTTAAAGAGATAATATCAGTAGTTATGTAGGGTAACAACGAAGCTCAAGAAGAGACTGAAGAAGTGTTTAGGTTAGGAAAGTACGAGGAAGGAGGGGGAGGCCAATTAAGGTAAAGTTCAAGTCCCAGGTAATGGTAAATGAAATCATCAATAGAACATGGAAATTATCAGACAAAAAGGGTTAAAAAATGTTTGGATAAGGAGAGATGCAAATGAGGAAGAAAGAGCTAAAATAAAGGCGTTAGTAAAGGAAGCAAAGGCAAAAAATGAACAGAGAACAGAGGAAGAGAAGATGGTGTTTTATTGAAGAGTTATGGATCAGAAATTGAGAAAGTGGTACCGACAAAGAGAAGAAGAGAAGAGGGTATAAAAAACAACGAAAAAAGTTTGAAAGTGGCATGTACTAATGTTGATGGTTTAACATTGGCAAGGTTAGAAATCAATGATTTCTTAAGGGTACATGAAACAGACGTTATGTGCTTTGTAGAGACCAAGTTAAGAGAGGACACTGATATCCATATGGGAGATGGTAAATACAAACTGTGAAGAAGAGACAGAAAAGAAAAAACGGGAGAAGTGATGATAGCGGCGAAGAACAATATAAATGTGAATACTGTGGAAATGGGAGAGGGCAGGGCTGAAGTGATAAATATGAAATTAGACTGGAGACAATGGCAAGAGAGATATGGCAGTAGTAAATGTTCCCCCTGTCACAAGAGCATGGAATGACGAGGAATACCAGGGATGTTGTCAGACATGGTTCGGTATCTACAGAAAGTGATTGAGAAAAGCAACAATATAATTCTAATGGGTGATTTTAACTGTAAAGAGGTGAACTGGGAGGAATGGGATTCAGGAGGAAGTGAAGATTTGTGGAGCACTATACCATTAAATATAGCAATGAATAATGTAATGACACAGTGGGTCAAAGAAGAGACACGATACCGAGGGGATGACACACCAGCAAGACTAGATTTACTGCTAACCAAAGAACCTGATGTAACTGAATCTTTAAAATATCTATGTCCTATAGGAAAAAGTGATCATGTGGTCATTGAGTTCCAGATGATAATAGGGACCGTGGTGCCAAGAGACAAGCTTTATAGGCAGGGAAGATACAACTTTGGGAAAGCAAACTTTACAGGATTGAGAAAATTTTTCAAAAATGTGGATTGGAGAAAATTCAGAGGAACAAGAGAGATACAGAGGAAGTGGGATATCTTTCTAGAGCTCTATAATTTGGGAGTGGAAAAATATGTGCCAAGCATAAGTGGGAAAGAAAACACAAATAAGGAGTGGTTTACTAAAAGGTGAATGATAACAAAAAAAGAGAGGGACATGGGATGGAACAACTGGAGAAAGAAAGGTAATAAAAGAACAAAGGAAGAATATAACAGAAGTAGAAAAGAATATACAAGAATAGGTAGAGAGGAAGAGAGGAACTATGAAAAAGGTATACTTGACAAGTGTAAGGATGAACCCAAGTTGTTTTATAGATCTGTCAATCGCAAATTGAAACAAAAGGAAGGATTCACCAAACTGAAAGCAGAAGGAGATGTCTATAGAGAAGCAGCAATGCAAGCTGAAATAATGAACAAATGTTTCCAATTGGTTTTCACCAATGAAAGGGATTTTGGAGGGACTAGAAACATAGTGATAAAAGATATAAAAGTGAAAATGCAGGAAGTGTATAAATTACTAGAATATCAAGATGTAATGAAAGCCCCAGGACCGGATGGAATCTCTAATTGGGTACTGAAGGAATGCAGAGAACAACTGGCAGATAAGATTCACAGTTTGTGTGTTCTCTGGAAGAAGGGAAAGTGCCTCGGGAATGGAAAAGGGCAAATGTGGTACCAATTTATAAGGGAGGAAACAAAGAAGAACCCCTGCATTACAGACTAGTGTCCCTGACTAGTATGGTCGCAAAATTGTGCAAGAGAATCCTGATAGATGGATAAAATATCTGGAGATGAACATTTTGGCTGAAAGTCAGTTTGGATTCAGAAGTGGAAGGTCATGTGTTTCCAACTTGTTGAGCTTTTACTTATGTGCGACTGACACGCTACAGGAGAGAGACAGTTGTGTGGATTGTGTGTACTGTATTTAGATCTGGAGAAAGCCTTCGACAAGGTACCCCATTAGCGAATATTGTGGAAATTGATGCATATAGGAGGACTGAAGGGAAACCTCCTGGAATGGATGAGAGACTTTTTGAGAGACAGACAAATGAGTACAGTAATAAAGGACAGGATGTCTGGATGAAGGAAAGTAACAAGTGGCACCCCACAGGGCTCGGTATTACTGCCAGTAATGTTCCTGATTTACGTAAATGATATGGTAGATGGAGTGAACAGTAATGCAAGTCTGTTTGCCGATGATGCAAAGATCTTGAGGAAAGTAGAAGCTGAGGAAGAATGTAAAATGTTGCAGGAGGATCTGGATAGGATACATGGTTGGAGCCAGATGTAGGAAATGAAATTCAACCCCCCCAAAATGTAAAATATTGGAAATGGGTAAGAGTACCAAGAGGCCATCACTGAATTATTTGATGGGTAATGAACCAATCACAAAAGTGAGAGAAGAGAAAGATTTGAGAGTGCTAGTCCAGGATAGCTTGTCACCTGAAAAACACATTAATAAGACAGTTAGAGAGACGTACAAACTTTTGACAAACATAGGAGTAGCATTTCATTACATGAATAAGGAGATGATGAAAAAATTGATAGTGGCCATGATCCACCCCAAGTTAGAATATGCAGCAGTAGTGTGGTCCCCACACAAAAAGAAACAAAAATAAGACTGATAGAATACAAAGAACAGCAAATCAAGATGGTCCCCAGCCTGGCAGATGTCGTATGGAGAAAGGTTGGAAAAGCTGGATTTGCCTTCCTTACAGGAAGGGAGAGGGACGACATGATTGCAGTGTTCAGGGCCATGATGGGGGTACATAAAATTGACAGAGAAGACCTGTTTTTATGGCATACGAGAGTAACAAGAGGACATGGAACGAATCTCAAGAAGCCAAGCTGCTTGAAGGATATCAAGAAATATAGTTTTCCTTACACAGTAGATGCATAGACCAATGGAATAGCCTGGACAAAGAGATCATCCAGTCTAAAAATCTATATTAAGTTTAAAGCAAAATTTGACTTGCTGAGAAAGAGACGGGACTCCATGAGCGTAGCTCATTTCCTGTATATCACAACTGGGTAAATACACACACATGCACATATCGCTTAGTCTGGCAAGAACGCGCACATCTGGCAACACTGCAAGACCCTTAGTGGTGAGGGACAAAAGTACAACACACATGTTAACAAGCACAGCCACATAGAAAGTGGATACTAAACATACCCATTTTGAGTCTTGCGTAATTATGTGATATTGGTGTTATTAAAAAATACTTGGGGAAATTAAATGTTCACGTTATTGTAAGATTGTTGTCTCATTTTCTCTTAAATCGCAACTCTACTTGATTTTTTCCACACTTGCATCAGATTTTCTGATTTTATTTTTTTGGGTTGAGTTATAAACTGGTTTTAGGCTTGGTTTAGCTTGTTTTAAATCTATCTGGGGGTTTAGGTTAGCTTGAAACTTATTTTTGGACTTATTTGGGTGGGGTTTCAAGAATACTCCCCAGTATCCCTGCTTGTCGTACAAGGCGACTAAAAGGGTTGGTGGTGGGTTAGTGCCCCACCCCGTAAAAAGAACTAACTAAAAAAGCGAATAAAGCGCCTCGGACCCTGACGGACCATACGTTGACGACTAAGGAACGGACAAAGGACATTCTTAGGGTGGGAACGTGGAATGTGAGAGGAGTGAATGATGAAGTGAAAGAGAGAGAGATTGTTCAGGTGCTTGAGGATGCAAAAGTGGATATATGTGGATTGACTGAAACTAAATGGGAAGGTGAAAGGGTGAGAGAATGGGAATATGGTTTAGGTATATGTGCGGGAGTCAATGAAAATGAGAGGGCAAGAGAGGGAGTATGTCTGATGATAAGCAAGAAGTGGAAGGAGAATATAAGAGAGTATGGAACAGTGGGTGCAAGGATTGTTTGGGTGAGGATGAAAGTAGGTATACAAGCGTGGGCGATTGTATGTGTGTATGCCCCGACAGAGGATCGAGTGGAAAGAGTGAAAGATGAGTTTTGGGCGAGTGTAGAAGCGTGTATGGACAAGTCTGAGAGGAGTGAGAAAGTGCTGTTGATTGGAGACATGAATGGCAAAGTTGGGAATGTACGAGTGGATGGAGTGGTTGGTCAGTGGGGTGTGCCAGCTGACGTAGATGGGAATGGAAGTGCTTTGGTGGACATCTGTGCTGGAAAGGGGTTGTCAATAGCCAACACCTACTTTCGGCATAAGATGATGCACTGGTACACATGGAGAGTAATGAGGAGGATGGATGGCGAACTTGTTGAACGAAAAGCAATGATAGACTACATGTGTGTGGATGAGCGAATGAGAAGACAAGTGTTGGATGCAAGAGTGTGGAGAGGGTGAGGGAATGGAGTCTCGGACCATTACTTATTGATGGCCAAGGTAGAGCTGCAAAGAAAGTGGTTGAGGAGACAAAGGGGAAGACAGGAGGAAGCAACTCCTGTGAGAAGAGTGGAGAAATTGCAAGATAGTGAGAAAATGACAGAGTATAAGAGCATAGTGGAAGAAAGATTGGGAAGGTATGAGCTAGAGCAGATGGAAGGGGTGGAAGACGTATGTAAGATATTCACGGAAGAGACAGGCGCAGCGTGTGAGGCGGTTTGTGGAGTGAGGAGGAGATGCAAGGGTGTGCAAGGGACAGCACGGTGGAATGATTAGGTGAAACGAGCTGTGGAACAAAAGAAGAAGGCATATAGTGAATGGTTAGCGAGTAGAGGTAGGGGAGAAGATGAGAGAGAGAAGAGAGAGAGATATGTGAGCAGGAGAAGGGAGGTTAAGAAACTGGTGAAGGAGAGTAAGAAGAAAGTGGATGAAGAGTTTGGGAGGAATCTGAGTGTGAAATGGAGGGAGAGTAAGAAATTGTTTTGGAAGGAGGTAAAGAAAGTAAGGCAGTGTGAAAGGGGAAATAGTAGGGGAGTGAAAGATAGGAATAATAGATTGTTGGTGGAGAAGAGAGAGAAACTGAGGAGATGGAAGGAGCACTTTAAGGATTCGTTGAATGTAAAGAGTGAGAGCAGTGCGAGTATAAGTGGTTGGGGAATGGCTGGGAGAAGAAGAGATGAGAGGAGGGAGGAAGAGATCAGTAGGGTGGAAGTAGTGGAAGCAATGAAGAAGATTAAGTTGGGAAAGGCACCAGGAATTGATGGAGTGTGTGGTGAAATGCTGAGGTATGGGGGTGAGATTGTTGTGGAGTGGATATGGAAGTTGTGTAGATTGGCTTGGGAAGAGGGAAGGGTTCCAGAGGACTGGAAATCAGGTATAACTGTTCCTTTATACAAAGGTAAAGGGGAGAGAGAAGTATGTGGTAACCATAGGGGTATTTGCCTACTTAGTGTGACTGGTAAAATATATGGTAGAATACTCACTGATAGGGTTAGGCATATGACAGAGGAGCTAGTTGGAGAAGAACAAGGGGGATTTAGGAAGGGAAAAGGGTGTGTAGATCAGATATTTGTTCTAAGATGTTTAGTGGAGAAGTATCTAGAGAAGGGAAGGAAAGTGTATGCTGCCTTCATGGACTTGGAGAAAGCTTATGACAGAATAGATAGGCAAGGTATGTGGAAGGTATTAAGAATATATGGAGTGGAGGGGAAATTGTTGAGTGCTGTGAAGAGTATGTACGAGGGAGCTAGGGCTGCGGTGCGAGTGGATGGTGAGCTGAGTGAGTTCTTTGATCTCAATGTGGGACTGAAACAGGGTTGTGTGATGTCTCCATGGCTGTTTAATATATACATGGATGGGGTTGTAAAGGAGGTGCAGGGTAGGGCAGTGGATGTGGGGGTGTCTCTAATGAATGAGGGTGAGATTTGGAAGCTTCCGGTGTTGCTGTTTGCTGATGATACAGTACTGTTGAGTGAAGATGAATGGGAGTTGCAAGGTTTGGTGAATGAATTTGGGACAGTGTGTAGGAGGAGGAATCTGAAAGTTAATGTAAACAAAAGTAAAGTTATGGTGTTTGAGAGGAATGAAGTCACAGAGTGTGCAGTGAGGTTGGATGGTGAGGATAGGGAGAATGTGAGTGCATTCAAGTACTTGGGTAGTGTGATGAGTAAGGATGGAACTTTGGGGGATGAAGTGCGTGAAAGGGTACAGCAGGGAAGGAAGGTTGTTGGTACACTGAAAGCAGTGATGAGAAATAGGGAGGTGAGTATGGAAGTTAAGAAGTCACTGCATGATAGTATTGTGATCCCTACCCTGACGTATGGAAGCGAGGCATGGACCTTGCAAGAGGGGAACAAGTCAAGAGTGAGAGCAGTGGAAATGAGTTACTTGAGAGGAGCATGTGGAGTGACAAGGAGGGACAGGCTGACGAATGAAGAAGTGAAAGAACGCTGTGGGGTGGATGTGGATGTGGTTGAGAAGATTAGGAGAAATACACTGAGGTGGTATGGACATGTGAAGAGAATGGAGAATGAAAGACTGACTAAGAGGGTGTATGTAGGTGAGGTGGAGGGAGGGAGAGGGAGAGGTAGACCAAGGATGAGGTGGAGGGATGGAGTTGAGAGGTATATGAGGGAGGGGGGAGGTGAGTTGGGGGGAGGGTAGTCAAATGGTGGGTGACAGAGCGACTTGGAGGCGTTTTGTCTGCGGCCACCCTTTGCGGGATTAGGGCGTCGGGCTATAGATAGATAGATAGATAGGACTTGGATGGGGGTGAACCTAAAGGCTCAAAAATGCATCCCTATACTTTACATGTTAAATCTACCCCGAGATACAATACCTGGCCTAGCAATGGGTTTTTCCTTAACCAATTGCATCGTTAAACTGGGGTATGCCTGTAGTAAGAGTAAAAAGAAGGAATAAATAAGGGGGATGAGAAATTTTGCATCCCTCATGTCATCTTACCGAGCTGGCAGCACTTTGCAGTCTCTCTCTTTCTCTCTCTCTCTCTCAGATTTCTCACTTTAACATTTTTACATGTGGCTAATTTACTTCTGTTGGCATACTGTTATACTGCTTTATATACAGGTAATACCGTCTAACAAAGGTGTGAGAAGGCAAAAATTGGCCAAACAATGAAGATCTTCAGAATTATCAACCAAGATTGCACACACACACACACACAGGCAAAGCAGTGTGTAACAGGAAACCTGGTCACTATTATGTCTGGTGGAAAAAAAAAAAAAAAATTATGAACATCGTAATGGGGGACCTCCTGAAAATAAACAAATTCTCCTAAAAATAAACAAATTTACCTTTCCCCCCATCTGAAATTACACTGGCACTGAGATGGCAAAGCCCTTAGTGTTAGGAAAAAGAAAATTCTTTCTGGAAAGATAATTCATAGATCCTGCTGTCTCCCCTGTCAAGCAAAAGTTTGCAAAGTCTCCTGATAGCATCATGTCCATCCACCACTCCAGATTTCCTATATACACTTTCTCGAATGTCAGAGGGTATGCTTCTCTCTCAAAATTATTTTATGCACTCTTATACTGCAATCACATAAAAATTTTCCATATAATATCTTTTATCCTACAGCTGGGAATGCAGTGTGGTGAACTTCTGCAGTAACAGTAACCCCTAAAGCTACCAAATTCAGCAAACCATTTCCCTAATCCCCACTTCCCCTCCATCTCTACCAATCATTCTCTCAGTTACTTTTGAATTTCTAAAACTCTACTTCCTAGCGAAGAACAAATTAAGTACTACAATGATGAATTTTTAAAAAAATATGACATCAAGTTCTTAAATATATATAGCTTTTCCATCTGCCTCTAACCTTAGTGACTCCAGGTGAGAATTGGGGTCAGCACGTCTTACACTGATGAACTCTCCAACTGTGAGCCACAACCGGTGCTGCCACATCACGTTGCCTGGGAATGCTGTAACGCAATTAAGATGTGATATTAGGATCATGGATAATGATGTAATCACACACTCAAGTTTCAGAAAATGGTGTACGATTTCTCATCATCATCGCTATTTAAGTCTTTACTGCTCCATAAGATGCAAAGAGGCCTTGAGCTAGGTCACTTAGTCCAGGCATTTACAGTGAGTGACCCACTGCTTGCTCAAGTGGGATTGTATATGCAATAAACCCCAATCACCCTTCAGATTAAAATATAGCATTAATCATCATTATCATGCTTTCTAAGCCTAAAAATTATCTTCCATAAATAAATCTTTGTGGCAGGTTGGGGTGCCCACCATCTACTCACTTAATGCAGTGCTACCTTTGGGTGACTGTACACTGCATTGGAAGCAAAACGGTTTCCTGTAAACCAGGAAACCATTAACTACATTGAGAGGTAACTCTATAATCAAATGATGCCTGATGATGTAGTGGGTTAAGGCACTCCAGCCGGACTGAGCCTGTATGGGGTTACATCTGAAGGATGGTTGGAATTTATTGTTCATATAAATAAAGCTCAGGGATAACAGAGGCTGGCCACTCTCACCTTGTATGTCGGGAATGACTACTGTAGTCTCAAGCTCCTACTATGACTTGGTACAAAACGACTGGATGAAGAATGACTGGGATGAATAAATGAATCTAGAAACATGAAGGGAAGCATGAAACAGGTGACATAACACACAAGAAATTCCTGACTACTTCACTGGTACCACTAACCAGCTGTGTGCCACAGCTGTAATATTACGGTGTGCCATGTGTGTGCACAAATTGCCATAGCCATAATACGGCCTGCAATTGAAAAAATTGCCAAAATTCGAACATTCAAATTTGGTGGGAGATTTTGGTAGGCATAGTCCTGCACCTTTGTAGGGCTGGTACCGATGCTATGACTTACCCATGCCTCCCCCAGGCTGCGTGGGTAGCTGCATCCTCAGTTTTACTTTGACTGTGTCTTATGTCTTATGTGTTTGAGAAGACACATAATGCATACAATGTGTGAGAAGAATTCAGAATGCATGCGCTTTGTGCAAAAGAAGATGTAAATGTAAAATACATATGTGCGTGCAAACACTTTTTTACACGTGTAAAATACTAACTCCAAAATTACGAACATTTACCTGATAAATACCACTCACTCACGTCGTAATGCACCCCCACATATCGTTATGCTTGGGGACAGTTCCCACATCATCTAAGTACCTTCCAGGAGTGTCCCTGAGTCATTTGGGATGGTTACCCAAAAAGAAAACACCAATCTCCTACCTCAACTCACTGGGTGTCACGGGTAGCTGATGAAGTCTACGGGTTTTAGACCAAACATTTCAGAATGAATTAACCTCAACATCGACTTTTTAGGCTTCTGTGAGTACTTTCATGGTTGTTTTTCATGTTTTCTCGTCATTCCTAACACATCGGGAAGGGGGGTACTGGCCGGTACCACGGCTCCATGAGGGACCCAAGTTGGCCAACACACGGCAGGTTATCCCTTTGAGATTCTGAAGACGCAATTTTGAGTCATTGTAAATCCAACTGTTGAGATTCTGATGACTCGAATTTGAGTCATGAAACAACATTTGTTTTTTTGCATGTTTTCCATAAACTATCTGGGTTTGTTCTACATACACTATTCTGTTTATCCTTTTCCAACTACAGTATTTGGTTATACACTGACAAGTACATCAGACAGATATACAAAATAAATTCACTTTTATCATGAATACTATCAGTATTACCAGCATGGATATTTGCCTGTGTAACGGTGAGAGCTTTCGTTTTTCTCTGTGAAAACTAATGTAAATTGCCATAACCTATATATCAATGGAAAGATAATTTACTGTAGATTGACATGGTGCAATCAAATTTCATGTAATTCTAATACTTTTTTTTTTTACAAATATTTTTCTACAGAAGGGTGTGCGATTTTTCATTTTCGGCTAACTTCTACTCGTTGTATTGGCCTTTTAGCTACCATATTTACCATACGACGCTGAGTACACCGCTTCCCGTCCGATCAGAGAAGTTAAGCAACATTGGGTCTGGTTAGTACTTGGATGGGTGACCGCCTGGGAACACCAGATGCTGTTGGCATAACGTTCTCCCTACGTGTCAAGTGGGGTTGGTGGAGGATTAGTGCCCCTCCCTGTAAAACAATTAACTCTAAGCCCTTGGCCACTCCGTTTGGGATACATGGCGTCTGGCAATGAATGAATGAATGAATTTACCTTTTTCAACCATACTATGATAAAGAGCAACTATTCAGTTTTAAAATGGTACCACAGTCATAAGTCTACCATAAAAAGTTAGTGTACAGTGGCCGATTAAGTACAAATATCGCTGCACGACGGTGCACTCTATGTGTGCCAGGCTGAAACTGGCACAGACACAATCGGTGGAGGGCTGAAAATCTCAAAGGGTTAAGTTATAGATGACCTCCTTCAAACAGAATTAAGAGTGACCTCACACTTGTGGTGAAAATGTCTAATAACTCAAGCTATGACAATGATATACTGTACAGTAAAGACATTTTGAATCCAGTTCTTCCACAGTTTCCCACAACTGATCACTCACACAAAAGAAATCATGATCATCATCTCTGACACCCTGCTTTCTCCTAGGAGCCCCCAAACAGATGATGATCATGACAAAACTGCTTCCAAGCTACTTTCTCACTCTCTCAAACAGTCCCCTTTCTTCTCTCTAACTAATATACTGCTCCACTCTCTTCTTCCCTACCACGTAAGGTCTACCTCTACTTCTACCCTTAATCTCGGATCCCCAATCTTTCTCTAAGTACAGTCTTTGTATAGAGTATATCCATACCATCTCACTGTATTCCATTTTATCCACTCAATAATGATCACATTTCAATGCGATTGCCCTTTTTTCCAATTCATAATACTGATAAATTTTGCTGCTGCTTGCACCTTCCATCCTCCTTATGCCTATAGCTGCATAGAGAAAGGTTAGTTCTACAGCTTGAAATCCACAAAGCTCCCATACAAGTGTTGGGGGAAAAAAAAAAAAAAAAAACTAAAACAGCATTGTTTCAACCTTCAGACTACCCATGATTCAAACTAATATTGTGCTCTCTAATTACTCTTCTCCCTTCAAGTGATCTCTCCTTAACCTCATACTCTATTTGCTATATTTACAAAGTACAGCTTCCAGATATTTAAAACCCTCAATAAGAATTAATCTCCCATTAAATTCTGTTATTAAAACAATTAATACGAATTAATCCCATATTAGATTCTGTTATTAAAACCCTCAATAAGAATTAATCTCATATTAAATTCTGTAATTAAAACCCTCAATAAGAATTAATCTCATATTAATTCTGCTATGAAATATTTTGTGGTAGGTGGGGGCGCTCACCATCCACTCACTTGATGTAGTGTTGCTCTCGGGTGTCTGCCTTTTCCTCTCCTCCATCCTTCTTTCCATCCATCCTCTTCTGTCTTTCTTTCCTTCATTCTTTCCTCTTTCTTCTGCCTGCGGGTGACTTTACACTCCCTCTTCCATCTTTCTTTAATTCATTCTTTCCTCTTCCTTCTGCCTGTGGGTGACTACACAGAAGGACAAGCCAAAAGGTTTTCTGTACACCAGGAAACCATTTACTACGCTGGGTGGTAATCATATAACCAAATTTTGGCGCCTGGTGGTTTAGTGGATAATTATTGCGCTCCAGTCAGATTGAGCCGGTAAAGGTTTCTATCCAAGGGGTGGCTGGGGTTGATTGCTCATGTAATGCCACTCAGGGATGAGTGAGGCTGGTCACTCTCATCTTAAATGTTGGGACCAACTGCCTAACTCCGGCCTCCTATGCTCCTCATGGGGCAATGTAGGATTGGATGATGGATGGATGAAAAATTTGCCTCCAGCTGTTGATGTTGTTACTGTTTTGTTGTCGTGGCCCCAAGCTCATCAAGATGTGTATGCACTGAACTGCAAGTTGAAGTTGCCCTTCTTCTGCAGTCCATCCTCCTCCTTTCAGGCAGGCTGGGAGTTGAGGGACATTTGCAAAACTGAACTACAGTGCTTCCTAGCTATACTGATACCACCACATGAAGATGTCCCTCTCCAACCACCATTCCAGCCATGAACTGGATAAACAGAGTTTAACTGTGTGTGGATGAAAGGATGCGAAGATGTGTAATGGATGCAAGAGTTTATAGAGGTTGGGGGAGTGGACTTTCTGACCACAACTTGGTGGTGGCCAGAATTAGAATTCAAGTAAGATGGAGGAATAGAAGAAGGGAAAGATGAGAGGAAGGAGTAGTTGCAAGGAGAGTGGAAAGGTTACAAGAGGATGAGAAAATGGCAGAGTATAGGAGACAAGTGGAGGAACGATTGGGCAAATATGAATTGGAGCAGATGGGAGACGTGGAAGGTGTGTGTAGGATATTTACAGAAGAAATATGTGCAGCATGTGATGTGGTGTGTGGAAGGAAGAGAAGACAGAGGGGGGTGCAAGGAACAGCGTGGTGGACTGAAGAGGTGAAACAGGCTGTGGCACAAAAGAAGAAAGCATACAATGAATGGATGACAAACAGGGGCGTGGAAGAAGTTGAGAGGCGGAAGAGAGAGTTATATGTAGAAAGAAAGAGAGAGGTGAAAAGATTAGTAAGAGAGAGTAAGAAGAGAGTGGATGAGGAATTTGGAAGGAATTTGAGTGTAAAGTGGAGGGACTGTAAGAAAATGTTCTGGAAAGAGGTGAAAAGAGTAAGACAGGGTGGAAGTGAAGTTAGCAGGGGAGTGAAAGATAAAAATGGTAGATTACTAGTGGAGAAGGGAGAAAAAGTGAGCAGATGGAGAGAACACTTTATGGATTTGTTGAACGTAGAGGATGGAAGTAATGCGAGTATAAGTGGCTGGGGAATGGCTGGGAGAAGGAGGGAGGTGAGAAGACAGGAAGAAATCAGTAGGATAGAAGTTGTGGAAGCAATGGAAAAAGTTAAATCAGGGAAAGCCCCAGGAATTGATGGTGTGTGGTGAAATGCTGAAGCATGGGGGAGAGATGGTAGTAGAATGGATGTGGAAGATGTGCAGATTGGCCTGGGAGGAAGGTAGAGTCCTGGAGGATTGGAAGTCAGGTATAATTATTCCTTTGTACAAAGGAAAAGGGGAAAAAGAAGTGTGTGGCAATCATAGGGGCATTTGTCTTCTTAGTATAATAGGAAAAGTGTATGGCAGGATACTTATTGACAGAGTTAGAGAAAGAACAGAGAAATTAGTTGGAGAAGAACAGGGAGGCTTTAGGAAGGGAGGAGGTTGTGTAGATCAGATATTCATTCTTAGATCTTTAGTGGAAAAGTTTCTAGAGAAGGGAAAGAAGTTGTATGCGGCTTTCATGGATTTGGAGAAAGCATATGACAGGGTGGATAGGCAAGGATTGTGGAAAGTGTTAAGAATATATGGAGTAGATGGGAAGTTGTTGAATGCTGTGAAAAGTATGTACGATGGTGCAAAGGCTGCAGTGCGTGTGGATGGTGAACTAAGTGAATTTTTCTCTTTGAAAGTTGGGTTGAAACAGGGATGTGTCATGTCTCCATGGTTGTTCAATCTGTACATGGATGGGGTAATAAAAGAGGTACAAGGTAGGGTAGTGGATATTGGAGTGGCCCTGGTGAGAGAGGATAGTGTTTGGAAACTCCCTGTACTGTTGTTTGCAGATGATACTGTGTTGTTGAGTGAAGACGAAGGGGAGCTGCAAGGCTTGGTGGATGAGTTTGGAGTGTGTAAGAAACGGAATCTAAAGGTGAATGTAGGGAAGAGTAAAGTGATGGTCTTTGAGAGAGGTGAAGTCAGTGAATGTACAGCGAGGTTGGATGGTAAGGAATTGGAAAATGTGAGTATGTTTAAGTACTTGGGTAGTGTGATGAGTAAGGATGGAGGTTTGGAGGGTGAAGTGCTTGAAAGGGTACAGCAGGGAAGAAAGGTTGCTGGTTCTTTGAAAGCAGTGATAAGAAACAGGGAAGTGAGCATGGAAGTGAAAAAGTTACTACATGACAGTATTGTGATACCAACTCTAACATACGGAAGTGAAGCTTGGACGTTGTTGGAAGGACACAAGTCAAGAGTGAGAGCAGTGGAAATGAGTTATTTAAGAGGAGCCTGTGAAGTCACATGGAGAGACAGACTGACGAATGAGGATATAAAGGAGCATTGTGGTGTGGATGTGGATGTGATAGGAAGAGTTATGAGGAACACACTGAGGTGGTTTGGTTTGGCCATGTGGGGAGGATGGAGGGTGAAAGACTGACGAAGAGAGTGTATGTGAGTGAGGTGGAGGAGGGAAGAGGGAGGGGAAGGCCGAGGATGAGATGGAGGGATGGGGTGGAGAGGTATATGAGAGAGGGGGGTGTGAGTTGGGAGCAGGGCAGTGAAATGGCGGGGGAACAGGGTGACTTGGAGGCGATTTGTTTGTGGCCACCCCAAACGGGATTAAGGCGTCTGGCAATAGATAGCTAGATAGACAGAACTGTTCTGAGCACAAATCACCTGCATCATTCAGGTAAATGATAACCCCCATAAAAATGCTTTTCACCGCTATAATGCAAAACAATGGACAAGTATTTCAATGTAAAAGTTCCTTGGGACGTGATGAAGTGGGGAATGCGAAAGCTTGGAATCAAGAAGTCTATATATCATGGTTTGAAGCTCTCTCACATGGACATGGACTCCATGAGAGATGTTGTATGATGATGACTTGGTGTTGATTGCAGAGGATATGAGGAAGGCTGGGGAAAGATTTAGCACGTGAAGAGATGCAATAGGGTACAAGGGTTTAAAAGTAAATGCGCATAAAACAAAAGTGTAATGTCTAAGGCTGGTGGCGGTGCCGTCAAAGCAGAGGGAGTTTGGCCATGTGTCATTTGCCACAAGTGTGTGGGAAGTAATTCCACCATGTGCAGTGTTTGTGATATGCAAGTGCTTAACAGATGTTGTGGTACTGTATTAGAGGCAGACTGCGAAATAATGCTGATTTTGTGCGTGTGGTGTGTCAGGGGGAGCACACAGAGGCTGTGAGGTGTGAAAGAATTGTTCTTGCTGGAGAGTCTCTTCAGTGTGTGGAGGAATTTTTCTCTTTATGGGACATGTTATGTGTTGGAAGTGGGGCTGGAGCTCTCAAGCTAGGGTAAGGAGTGCCTGGAGGAAGTTCAGAGATGTAGCCTCTTCTGACATTGAGAGGACTCTCCCACCTTGCTATGGGGTCAGTGCATGTAGCATGTGTTAGGAGTGTAATGCTGTACGGTAGTCAGATTTGGGTAGTAAAGGAAGAGAATATTCATTAGCTCCAACGTACAGAAATGATAAAGATTAAATGGATGTAGTGTGTCCTTGAATAAGAGGCCTGGGGGTGTTAGGATTACAACTGAGGGGTTAAGAGGAAGGATGGGACTTGAATGAATTACTGTTGTGATGGGGAGAGATAGACTGAGATGGTTAGAGCACGTCAAGAAGATGGAAGATAACTGGTTCCTGATGGGGAATGCTGTGAATTTTGATGGCAGGGCTGCAAGGGGCAGACCAAAAAAGTCTTGGGACGAGGTCATAGAGTATGACCTCTGTCTGGGATAAGTCACAGAGTATGACCACTACCTTCGGCTCTCCTCTCCTTTCATTGATCCACCTGGTGAACGAGCCTACATCTTTTCTATCCTTATTGACCTAGAGCAACTTGTACAGCATCCTACCAATATTCCTGACCGCCTTAGAGAGAGTTCCAACATACATGACCTCTACCTTACAACTAATCCTTCTGCTTATGCTGTTAATCTTTTCTCTCCGTTGGGCTCATCCGGTCACAACCTCATCACCTTAACCTGTCCTGTCACTCCAGCACAGCCTGTGGATCCTCCAAAGAAACGTCGGTTGTGGCACTTTGGAGCCACTGATTGGGAGGTCCCCAGGCAGTACTTCTTTGATTTTTCCCTAGAATGATTAGTGCTTCCACGGCTGAGAGCCATCTGAGTGTGCCTTGCGCATTACGGAGGTTATTCTCTCGGGCATGGAAGCATACATTTCTTTCTCATATCCTCTGACTAATGCAAAAGAAAAAACATGGTTTAATCACACTTGTTCTAATGCTGTCCACAACAAGGAGAAGGCCTACAAAAAGTACCAGAGCCAACTCACTCCTGAATCTCATTTCTTTTTTGTTTCTACCTGGAATCATGCTAAATCTGTTCTTCTCTCTGCCAAAAATAATTTTATCTGTACTAAATGCTTTGAACTCTTCAAATCGAATCCTTCCCGCTCCTTCTGGCACCTTGCCAAAAACCTTTCAACAACTTTACCTCATCATCCTTCCCTCCTCTTTTCCATCCTGATGGCTCTTTGGCTATTTCTTCTATTGATACAGCTGAACTCTTTGCTCAGACTTTCTCCACCAATTCCACCTTAGACAATCGTGGCACTGTTCCTCCATCAACTCCCCCCTCTGACTTCATCACTGACATTAAAATTTCTTCCACTGATGTATTCTCCTCCAACACTAGCCTCAGTACTAAGATGGCATATGGACCTGATGGGTCCCTTCTGTTGTCCTCATGAACTTTGCTTCTGTGCTTACATCCTGCCTAGGTAAACTCTTTTGCCTTTGTCTATCAACACGTACCTTTCCTTCTCGATGGAAGTATGCTCTCATTCAGCCTGTCCCAAAGAGGGGTGACCATTCCCAACCCTTTAACTATCACCCAATTGCTTAAACATCCTGTATTTCAAAAGTTTTGAGAATATTCTTAACAAAAAATTTTAAAGCATCTTTCCTGTCACAACCTTCTTTCTGATCGTTAGTATGGGTTACACCAGGGATGCTCCATTGGCGATCTTCTCGCCTACCATTCAGACTCCTGATCATCCTCTTTTCAGGACTTCAGCAAAAGCTTTGCCGCAGCACTTGACATCTCAAAGGCTTTCGATTGAGTCTGGCATAAATCTTTAATTTCCAAACTGCCTTCTTTTGGTTTCTAACCTTCTATCTGTGCCTTTATCTCTAGATTCCTTTCTGGTCGCTCTGTAGCTGCTGCTGTAGATGGCCACCGGTCTTCTTCTAGAGCTATCAATAGTGGTGTTCCATTCACTTCCCACAGCGTCCATCTCAGCAGTTACTTCAACAAACAAGAGATGAGGCTATGGCACACCTAATGTCGGACTTGCCTCATATCTCTGACTGGGGTAAAGTAATCTTGTTTTTAACACATCAGAAACTCAGTTATTACATCTACCAACCCGACAAAATCTTCAACAGAAGTACTCTCTAAATTTTAACAATATCCAGCTTAATCCTGCATCAACTTTAAACATACTTGGGGTTTCATTCTCTCAGGATTTATCTTGGAAAGAACAAATTACTTATCACGTACAATCTGTTTCCAAGAGATTAGGTGTGCTAAGCCAACTCTATGCCTTCTTTACCCTTGCACAGTTGTTGACTTTATACATGGGTTTCATTCGCCCTTGTGTAGAGAACAACTCTCATGTTTGGGGAGGTTCCCCACATACAGCTCTTCTCAACAAGGTGGAGTCAATGCCTTTTCATCTCATCAACTGTCCTCCTCTTACTAGCTCCCTTCAATCTCTATACCTCTGCCGCACTGTTGCATCTTTATCTCTTTTCTATCGCTACTTAAATGGTCACTGCTCCTCTGAACTGTCTGCTTGCATCCCACCTCTATTACAGTGGGGACATAGCACCTGTCTAGCAACAAACTCTCATCACTTTTCTGTCCAACTCTCTAATGTAAGAGTTAACTGTTACTCCCAGTCCTTCATGTATGCAACAGGTCAACTCTGGAAGTCTCCCTCTGTCTATTTCCTACTGCCTATGGTCTCCAGTCGTTCAAACACAGTATGTCCAGGCATCTCGAAATGAACAGTTCTTGAATTTGGCTCTATCGTTTTTTTTTAATGGGGGGAACAATTTACAGGCTCCTGGTGTTTGGTTCCTTCTTCCTTGCATGAAAAAAAGGGGGGGGGGGGCTGTAAGAGATCAAGCAACGTGGAAAGTTGCCATTCGGTGACCAAGACCAATGCATGCATGCATCTTGGAGCCTTTATAAACAAAATGAAATGAAACAAATCATGATATAAACTACAAAGATATGGCTAAGTGGCCACAGGATGGAACTGGTACTTCTAATACTGAACAGGTATTGAAAATCTGCATCCTACTGCAGCAAGAGGTGACATTACTAGAATTCATGGCAGAAAAACTGTTGATTTAATACCAGAAAAGCACAAAACATTGGTGACTTCCAATAAGGACATATTGTACAGTGTAACCTACTTACTGTCAGATGACCAAGCTCTGGGTGATGAGGGGGCAAAATCCGCCAGCATCAGCAGCCGCGTTGTGTCAGTCCCAAACTTCTCAAGCACTTCCTACCAAACAGCAGGGATGATGTTGTAACACAACTATATTGGAAAAGTCTGTAGCAGAAGAGAAGAAGTGTGGCAGACACTTTTAATATTAAGTTACAGCAGTTATGTTCCTTGCGTGTCCATATAATCCCTACCTGGGAGTACAGTACAGCCCCTCTAACTCAGACCCCTTTCATTTGGACCCCAGGTTACTTGGACAAAAAATCTGAGTGGACAAATTTGATGTGACTCAGACAAGTACTGTACAAATACCTGTATAAGATATAACCAGCACATGTCCTAGACCACAACACTCCTGTCTGACTGAAAAAAATTTGAAAATCCCTGAAAAGCTACAGAGAGGGGCATCTCCAGTCCAAACCGTGAACGAATATGAGAATTTGAACGGTGTCTCTCTTATATAAGGAAAGCTTAAAATAAACTTTTGAGAAGTGCAGGCAAGTCTGATGTTAGCAGTGAAAAATCAACAGTTAAGTGATTCAGACACCTAAATTATAAACACTGAGATGAGGATGTTTATAGATAGTATCTATAACGATATTCTGTGACTGTGGGAGTTTGAGGCACCTCATTTCAAGCAGCTGCTGAGTGTCTCAGAAACCATAAGAAACAGGAAGGTTTAAAGACTACTGCTGGGTGGCTATTTAGATTCAGAAAAAGATACAACAACATGAATCATAATTTAAGGTGAACAAAACACTTTCTGAGACTACTCGATATTTATTCAATACTTATTTACAGCCTTTTCCCCAACAGTCCTAGTTACAGGGGTTCTCCTTTTGTTTTTGAAGAATGTATCTGTGGCTTGCTTACATCCTATTATTTGTTAATTTATAAAGGCTCCAACAAGCTTCTGTTTGTCAGCCTTGGTCACTTAATGGCAGCTCTCCATGGTGCTTGATCTCTAGCAGCCTCGCTGTTCAGTCTCCTATCCCTGTATGACCTCATTCCAGGTCTGTTTTGGCTTCTCGTAACTCTATCCTCAACATTCACACCTCACACCCTCTGCACCCAGTTATCATCCTCCATCCTCTTCCCATTCCCAAACCATTTCAATCTACCCTTTCTCATCATAGCACTAATCCGATCCTTCTTCTCAACATTTCGTTTATAATCCTAACCCCCTCACGCCTGTCATTTGAGGATGTACTACACGTCTATCTTATCAATATCATCTCTGTACCTTTGAGCCTTTAAATATCCTCCTCCTCAACTTCCCAAGTCTCACAACCACACAGCACATATGTTGCACAGGGACCCTTAGCATGGAGGGGGAGTCCCCTCAATGTCAAAAGGGACAACAACATCCTGAACTGCTTCCAACCAATCCTTACCCTTACCACTGAGCTAGCTGCTACCCCACCTCCCCAAAATGTGAATAATAAAATTCCTTCACACACTCAAGAGACTCTAGGAAGATTAATTCTTTTCCACCTCTTTGCCTCTGCACGTTCTCCCCTACAAACCACACACACACAAAATTGGCATTATTTTGCAGCCTACTTCTAATACCACATCTCTTATGCATCCACTTATCACAAACACTGCACAAGTTTGAGTTACTTCCCACATCCTTGTGGCAAACTCCGCATGGCCACACACCCTCTGCGTTGATTGTCCATCCATTCATCCATGTACTATATGTTATTTTTGCTTTCTTGGACAATTCTGTCCACCTG
The DNA here is from genome assembly GCF_032717465.1 of Coenobita brevimanus. Lineage (NCBI taxonomy): Eukaryota > Metazoa > Arthropoda > Malacostraca > Decapoda > Coenobitidae > Coenobita > Coenobita brevimanus. The sequence continues at coordinate 39,246,882 of NC_136966.1, forward strand.
AGGAAACTCCCTTCCAGTGATGGGATTTTTGGAGGACGACTCTACTCAGCTGAGGATAGCCCCCTGGCTAAATAAAATACTGTATGTTGACTGCAAGAACACAACAGAAAAGGCAATACTATAACAATGGGATTAATGTAGTACGCCAAAAGTCTCACCTGAGGATCGATGCCATTCTTTTTGCTCTTGCTCATCTTTTCTGAGGTGACCACCAGGGCAGCACCACTATCACGTGCCACAGGAGGTTCCACTGGTGGGGATGGGATGGAATGTAACAATGAGGAACATGTACCATATGTATTGCAGCAACTGGCTCGTGTCAAAATATGAATACAAAAATTGTAATGGTAACAGCCATTCCTTTATTTACCCATGTAAAAAAATAATTATCATTTACATCGTAATACGAACAGCTGCATCTTAACCTTATTCCTGACTAAAAAAATGGTATAGAAAGATACAGAAAATGGAAATGGAAAGTATAAAACTATCTACTGTACCATACAGTTCGCTTTTCTATTGCTACACTGGACCACAGTTCATAACATTCATGGGCAGATGATTGGCCTGTGCCCTTACATAGTTTAAAAACCTGTAGCAGCCACTTCAGGGGTTTTGAATCAATGCAAATTACACAAACGTTTCTCCAACTGCTGCCTTTGACCACTTTCATATGAGGGAACAAAGTCTACAGGTCTGCTTTGCGCAACAGCAGTGTTGTAACCAATGAGTTTTATGAGAGGTGTGTGTTGCACAAAGCTTGACCATCTGTTTGCAGTTTATTACTGGAATAAGTTACTGAATGAGCACCTAACCCCAAAGGTGCACATGTGATACTTTAATGAACCAGCAACAGCGGTAGCAGTACTGACTGACAAAGATCACCAGCAGCAGAAGTGGTAGCATTTTTAAAATGCACTGCCAGGAGCAGTAGCAGTACACGCTAGCAGTTCTTTTTTTCTTTTTAATTAAATAAAACTTTTCATAAGCAAGAAAGTTATGTTTTTACAAGTATTACAACATCTAATTTAAATAAAATAATGTAATAAATTCATTTTCATACAAATTTATAGAATATTAAAGAAGGAAATTAACCCATCCTGTCTGGGTGTCATGTATACATGTCCTCCCAGGGCCGTCCGGGTGAAACACATATGTGATCTAGTGTTTCGAGGCAATGTTTGAATATTCCGTGCCACTGGCAACCCTCCTCCATGTATCTGAGTCATGCTCCAGTTTCCTGCATGCCTCCATATTGGATAGACCTAAGCAAAACGTTTTTCCTGTGTCCAGATCCCTGGCTCAGTGTCCTCATCCACCAACTTCAACACCAATGAAATCCAAAGGCCAGAAAAGAAAAGGCCTTAGTGACAGTGTGATAGGGAGAGAACTCGAGGTGACATCATCGACAATTGTGAGTGGAGAAAGTGACTCTTCCTCTCTTGAAAGCGACCGCGATAATGAGTGTCGATATTTATACGTCATGTGAGGAGGGTGGACGTCCTCCACTGTGAGCCCATCGTTTCCTCCTGTATGTTCATCTGCTACTTCCGAGATGGGAATGGTTCAGAGGGTACTGATGATCCTGGAGGGGGTTACTGGCATGGATGAGGAGATGGAAGAGGAGGTAGGGAGTGGAGAAAGGGAGGAGGTAGGGAGTGGAGAAAGGGAGGAGGTGGAGGAGGAAGGGAGGAGGAAACAAAGTGTGTCAAACCTCGTGCCACCGCTCTGTCTATTTATGTGAATAATGGAAGCAGAAAGTTTGTTTCATGATGAAACCAGTGCCTTATTTTTTATTGAATGTATTCGTGTGTGTATACTGATTATGATGAAAAAGTCTAAATCATAGGAAAAAAATTCTGTTAGAGCTGAAAATACAGTATTTTTTATTATGGACAGTGCGTTAATAATATTTTTTCTTCAGGTTTTATGTAGTAGTAGTTGTAGTAGTAGTAGAAGTAGTTGTAGTAGTAGCTGTAGTACTGGTAGTTATAGTAGCAGTAGTAGGTGTAGTTGTGGTAGTTGTAGTAGTTGTAATTGTAGTAGTGCTAAGGGCAGAAGTAATAGTTGTATTAGTGGTAGCTGTGGCAGTAGTAGTAGTAATAATAGTACTACCTGTAGTAGTGGTAGCTGTAGTAACAGTAATGTCTGTAGTAGTTGTACTACCCAGACTTCTAGTCACACAGCGATGCCAGAATCGAGCGACACTGCAAGCCAAACATACATCTCCTTGTGTGTGTGTGTGTGTGTGTGTGTGTGTGTGTGTGTGTGTGTGTGTGTGTGTGTGTGTGTGTGAGAAAGAGAGAGCGTCTGTCTGTCTCTGTCTGTCTGTAAGGCGGTGTGGTGGTTAGGTGAGCAGGCAGCCTGCCTCAAGGTTGTCGCTACGGTTACCGGCCTACCAGCACCACGTACGGACAATTATGTGGTGGATTTTGGTCTTCTGGAAGAGTTATCAAAGTGTTATTATTGTGCAGGGCTAGTCTAGGCCTTAGCTGTGTCACCAAACCTCTGCCAAGCATACGGACACCGGCAAAAATACAACAAAAATTGCCCCCTTTCCCCACTCACTCACTCTCCCTACACGCACTTCACGGATCATCTGATGCAATCAGCTTGAAGTCGAAGGATTGGTGAGTATTATGACACTTTGTCTTTTTATTTTTGGTTAAGTAATAAATGGGATATGAAGGTTTAAACAGACGATTGTCACGATTTTCTCAGGAATGCCCGGCTGTAGGAAGGGTTCGCGGGAATATGTGCCAGATGGCATGGGTTAAACACAGCCTGTCAAATTAAAGTCAAATATATGAACAAACTGTCATGTGTAGATTTCAATTCTTGCCATTTCGCTTCAAGAATACTAACATCTCAAAGTGACAGTCGCTCAGTCTTGCCTGTCTGAGCTAGCAAGCATCTACCCATTAGAGAACACACATTCTATTGCTGAACTGGAGGAAACTGGTCTACAGTAACCCCTCCAATATCCGGATCAATAGAGCCATCAGTAGGTTCGGATATTGGTTTTGTCCGGATATTGGGCCCCAGCTTATGGACTTGTACTTACGGACCCTAACACAGAGAAACACCTATACAACTCCCTCCGGACATGCATAGCACGTATTTAACACCCAAATCACACCAATAAGGCACATAAATGACTGAAATAAATGCAATAGAAACATAAAATGTGGGTTTAGAAGTATGTTCATACATTAATAAACATTCTGGTACTTATGGACTCTAACCGAACCTAACCTAACCGAACCTAACCGAACTCTGAAAAACACATTCCTACTGCACATGCATGAGGTAAGTTTAGTATGGAAAGAAGTACAGTATGACACTTTCTGGTAAGTACAGTATGGGAAAAAATACAATATGAAACATTCTGGTAAATATAGTATGGGAAATAGTACAACATGAAACATTTTGGCTACTTACAGCAAGTCCCTGGCCACCTCGATGAATAACCGCCTCCTCTCGGACTCTGACAGTAAGAACGATTTCCTGAAGCACTTGCACTACACTCTTCCTGAAGTCTTGCACTGAACTTAGTCACTAACACACAGAAGTCCGTTCTTTTCACAGTGTTCACTTTAGTCCAAATAATGTTCCATTAAATTTAAGTGTTGCACATTAACTTTTCCCAAGTTTTTTTAAGTTTCCAAAGCCAAAACAAAGAAGATTAGTTACGTTAAATTTCTTTTCTACTTAGTCTTTTCTCCCAACTTGAAAACCTTAACACAACACACCGTTTTTTTCACTGCACAACACTCAAAATTCCCGTGTGGTCTAGTGGAGAAGTTCTTGCTGTTTATTCACTGTCAGAGCCCGAGAGTATCACTGGCAGGCGTCCAAGGGGTGCATCGGTGGGTAGTGGTGATGGCGTACCGACTACAGAAGACTCTGAAGACAGCCGCAAACTCACGTCGAGCGGTGACTCCACTGTAGCTGATGTGCTGGGCTGTGGCTCGGAGCATGAGGGCCTGTCTTGGGGAGGCAACGGAGTGGAACCAGGGCTTGGCACAGCGGGGTCACGGGCCTGAAAAACTGTCAATCGTTGACTGACGCAAGGACTGACGATTCTGGCGATTGATGATGCGCTGCCGGAAAGCACGCACTTCCTCCACGAGTCCCAAGGGCCCCATCTCCCTGTCGCAGTCCGGGTGTTCCAGGTAGTCTAGGACGAACTCTAGATGTTCCCGGAGTGCGCTCAGCTTGGGGATGGCTGGAGTAGTGTCCTGCTGGGCGGAGTCTGCATCATCATCGCCTTCGTCGTCGGAATCTTCAAGTTCGGGACTGACACCAGCAACCGAAGACGCGATCTCGATATCAGACAACGTCTGATACCCAGGATCGCCCTCGTCATCGTCCAACCACTCACGAACATCGTCCACATCAACATCGTCGCCGTGCGTACGTAGCCGTGCATGGAAGTCATCCACGTCAAACCCTAGGAAATCGTACTCCACATCTGTTCCGAGAAGCAGACGAGACCAACCATTTTCAAGAGTTTTCACAGGGACTTCCTTCCATGCACTAGCCCAGTTGTACAGCGCAGACTTGATGTTGTAGCAGCAAAGGTTTTCCAAAGTCCGCTTGCCTCGAGTGTCACGTCCTTCCCTGCGCTCGTCCTCGTCCTCGAGAACCACCATCACCTCGTCCAGGAACTTCCGACGGTACAGGCGCTTTGTTGCCACGATCACTCCTTGGTCCATTGGTTGAATGAGAGCAGTCGTATTAGGTGGCAGAAACATGCACCTAATACGGCCATTCTCAGCAACCAAGTCTTTGTCGCACGGGTGGGCAGGTGCATTGTCGAGGAGAAGGAGAGCCTTTACCTGGTCGCGAGGAATTCCCAGTGTCTTCGTCTGGTAATGTATGACCTCCTTGACGAAGTGATGGTGAAACCAGTCTTTGAAAATCACAGCTGTGAACCATGCTTTCAAAGAATGGTACCATACGACAGGAAGGACATCCATCACCCCACGAAGGCACCGAGGCTGCTTTGCACGGCCAACAATAACGGGCTTAAGCCGGTGCATGCCGTTAGCATTGGCACAACACAAAGCAGATATCCGTTCCTTAGAAAGCTTGCGGCCAGGTACACGCTTCTCCGTCTCATCGGCGAGAGTGTTCGTTGGCACTGAGCGATAGAATAGGCCAGTTTCGTCAGCGTTATAGACTTGACCGAGAGTGAGGCCCTCCCTGTCGATCAAGCCTTTCACCTTGTGCCGAAACTCGTCCACTCCATCCTCGTTAGCGTCCAATGCTTCACCATGTGCTTTACGGTTAGTAAGGCCATGTCGCAACTTGAACGCGAAGAGCCAACCCTTGGATGCCTTGAAGTCTAGGGCGTCATGAAGCCTTGCAAACTTCTCAGCAGCAGCCTTCAGCTCCGTTCCACGTACCATCACACCAGCTGCACGTTGCTGTCGATACCAAATCAACGTGGAGCGGTCGATCTCTGCATACTTGGGGGTAAACATAACCTTCCTCTCCACGTTGCGTTTGCTTCTCGACGAGAAGTCAGCCGTGTACTGCATGAGCTTGTCTCGGGAACGCTTGATATCGAACAAAGTCGACCGGGCCAGGTTGAACTCGCGGAGAATGCGAGAGGAAGACCAACCCGCATCAACCTTCTCCAATATCTCCCGTTTCTTCTCCAGAGTCAACACCACTCTCTTCCTTTTCTCAGGAGGCGGGGCCATCATCACACACACTAAGAGTAGGGCAGAGAGCAGCAGGAGGCCTTGCAGCAAGTACGGCACCACCACAAAAGCGAGCACGTGGGGAGCCATGGCGAAGAGCGTAGGTCTTGTCGCGGTGAGAGACAGGCGGGAAGTGGGGAGGATGCAGCGGCGCTCTATCGGACGTCGGAGGAATGACGAACCAAAACAATGCTCTCACGCGGCGCGCGCGGCAAGTTCAAATTACGGACGGCAAAAAATCGATTTTTTTCCCAATTTTTTTGGATTTTCGGACCATTTTGGGAATGTTTGATCCCAGGACGATAAGGTTCAGTTAGTGGGGATGTTCGGATATTGGGCGTCCGGATATTAGAGTGATTACTGTACTTGATAAACAAGTTCAATAATGCTTTGCATGGGAATAAGTTGCTCTCAAGGACTTCTGTGGACTCTCCTCCAGGAAATTCTTCACTAACTTCCCAAAGTTCTTCCTCTTCTTTCCACTGTTGTACAGTGCTTCAATGTGGTCTTCCATCTTCTCCTTGCCTTTTGCCATGCCCTCACTGTCACTGCTGCTCTCATTTTCTTTCTTCATGACATTTTCCGCAAAACTGACAGGCTGATTAGCGACTCTCCTTTCTTCATGGCATTTTCCATTAAATTGGCTGACTGATTAATGACTCTCCTCTTCATGTCTTCCACACTGAATGTGTTGTCGGGATGCCACTCTTGCCAAAGCTCCAGTCTGAACTGGTTCTGGGCAGTGGACAGGAAGTACTCCATGTCCTTGAACAAATGGCCAAACCTATCCAAAAAATGATAATTCATATTATATCCACTCACTTGATGTTGTGCTGCTTTGGGTTTCTGCCCTTTCCTCCCTTCCTTCCACTCATGTCTTTCTTTCCTTCATCCTTTCCTCTTCCTTCTTCCTTCGGGTGACTTTACACTCTCTCTTCTTTCTTTCTTTCATTCATTCTTTCCTCTTCCTTCTGCCTATGGATGACCCTATACAGAGTGACAAGCCAAATGGTTTCCTATACACTGGGAAACCATTTACTACACTGGATGGTCACCATATAACCAGATTATGGCACCTGGTGGTATAGTGAGAAATTACGGCACTCCAATCAGATTGAGCTGGTGCAGGTTTCTATCCAAGGGGCGGTTGGGGTTTATTGCTCACGTAATGCCACTCAGGGATGAGTGAGGCTGGTCACTCTCATCTTAAATGTTAGGACCAACTTGCCTAGCCCCGGGCTTCTACACTCCTCATGGGGCAACATAGGATTGGATGATGGAAGGATGGATGAATATACTATTAACCAATTTATTAATTATTCTGCAGGGTTTTCATTTCAATATATGCAACAGGAATGCTGTATGAATTTAATGAGAGTCAATGTTTAAACAACTGCCATCATCAGACTGCATGTAATTAAGCCTGTACAATTCTGCTTAATCCCTTAATCACGGGGCGTCACTTTCGTGACGCTTGGGAGCAAGGGATCATACCGCGAGGCGTCACTTTTGTGATTCTGTGTTATTCTGAATTCGCCCAGGCTTTCAAGTGGTGGCTTGTATCATCTATCAGTACTGCCAACATCCAACACTAGTCAGCACTCCTAATCTCATCTGTACTCCCATCCAGTGTTGACAATTTAGCCATTTCTCCCCATTCTTGACTCCCCTTCCTACCTGTCCTCCATTACCCTCTCCTCTCGCCTGCCCGGCTGTGCTACGCTAAATAAATCTTCCCTGGAATTTTTCACTGATTTCATCCATTGAAATAAGCCCTATGCCCTATTCTTATACCAAATAATATATATAAAAAAGAAATAAGGTAAGTGTTAGTGCCATACACCTGGAATTGGCTAATTATCACCTGATAACACCTCATGCGCACTCGTTCGCTAATTTTCGCTGTTTATTTCCCCTTGAAATATGCCGTATAATCTATTCTCGTAATAAAAATATATATAAGGAGTGACGGGAGAAACCAAAATGATATTTACATTCACCTGGAACTACCTAATTCATTATGTATTGTCTAGATTTCCTGCCAATCATTTCATTGCGTATATATTAGCAGCTGTCACCAGGCTGAGATTGGCAGCACTGCACTCCCCCTAGGCAGGCCACCACACACTGTATTCAGTTTACTGTTGTCTTTCAAAGCGAAACCATGTCGGATTCGCGCCTGTTAAATTCTGCCGCTTTTTAGCCCCATGCATGGGGCCATGTGACCTCTACCCCCTACTAAACCTCGTATGGAAAGAGGTAAATGGATAAGTGACTGCTGTGAAACGTGAACTGGCTAATTTGTCAATGAAAATGATAGAGGGTGACTACAATCTTTCTGGTGAGTAAAACAGTGCAAGTGGAAATGTAAATAATGTGTAAACAGAATGTGAAAGCAATGAATGTAAATATAAGTGAACAGTGGAAAATAGTTTTATAAGTTACTGCAAGTGACAGTGCCTAACACAGTGTAAATAAAATAGAAATGTAAATAATGTAAATAAAACAGAGAATGTAAATAGAAATGCAAATGAGTAGTAATATAAGAATACGAGTATATATACTAGGAGTAATGAAAGTGAATGTTTCACTCTAGCATGTATGAATACTATGAGTTATGAAAGTGAAGGTGAAAGTGACAGATTCACTCTCAACGCTAGTATACAGGACGAGAAAGTGAATGCTACGTATTTTACTGAAGGAGAAATTGAATGCCTACAATGACAATAAACTACTATTACTGAAGGAAACTTATGGATAAAGACTGCAGATATATATAAGTGTTATATAGTAACAGAAATATAAAGTGTGAGTGTTTTTATGAATAATAAATGACAGAACACCAGCGGCGAACAATTGGAAGTGGGAAGGTCATACGCGCTAGTAATTTTCATTGCTTTCATTTTTTTTTTTTTTTTTTTTTTTTTTTTTTTTGGAGTATGGATTCCAAACTATTTGAGAATCATAGAATAGTGTTTCTAGTGATAATATCAGGCTGTGGTAATCATATTACGGGTTGTCGGGATGTGTAAAATGGAGACTTCGTTACCCAACTTCAGAGGTCTCCATAAGTCCTACGGTACTCGACGAAGGCTCAACAAACATCCCAGGAGAAAGCTGAAGGTATGTGCCATAGGTATATGTAATTTTAATATTTTAGGACTAATAACTGATTTTTGGTAACTATTTTTAGAGAGTCTGTCGGAGCACGAATATGCCTGCAGGACACGCAAGTCAAAGCACAACAAGCCTGCGGTTTAGGGGTTAAATCCGTGGGAAAAATCCAGACAGCTGCTGTGCTGCTGCAGTAGTATGGTCTTCCAATTATTCATTTCTCCATTAAAAACTACTGCTAAGAAAATGGCTCAATAACTACTGGCAGTTTCGCTAATGGTACTGACCCAAAAGTGTACTACCAGTAATGACAGCGATACCAGACAAAGTATCATCAGTAATGCGGTACTAAAAGGTTAACATCAGCTGTGCTGCTGGTAGAAATACCAGATATTGTCCACCACTAACTACCCCTACCCTTATTCATAACAGTATAGTTGATCCAACCTTAATGTGCTGGGCACCATTAGTAAACTTAAGGCTGGTTTCTTTCGCCAATTTGAGGGAAAAAATGCCAATTTCGGAATTTCTCCCAGGAAGGTGTTCACACATACGGGGACTGCAAAGACAGGAATGTGGCAACAGTGTTTACAAACAAAGATGGACCACACTTCCCGTACTAGGTGTGAAGCTCTTGCCCTTGCACTTTGCCAATTTCAAGATGAGACCACACGGCTGCGATTTAGCTAGTGTAAAAAGACCTTTACTGTCATTTGGCTTTCCGGTGGTTTCAGGGGCCGTGTGCATAAATTTTCTTAAGCATAAAATCATGCATAAGATTCCTTGCATATACCTTTAACTCATACTTAAATAATCATATTCATATACTCATGCTCATACCAGATACACTCAAATTGAAAGAAGAAGAAGAAGAAGAGGAGGAGGAGGAGGGAGTGTAAACACACAAGATATTGCATTCGTCTTCATTCCCAGAGCTTTTTACCTTGTTTAATGCTTCCACATAAATCTGCCAGGCCTTTCTCATGATTCCGGCAAAAAAGGACCTACATGTTGGTCTCTCCATCCCACCAAAAGAAGCGGCTGGAATTTCTACCGGGGAGCAAATTCCAGCAAGAAACGGCCACGATTTTGCTCGTGTAAACCGGCCTTTGCGTCTGTGCGAGTGGAATGAAATGGCAGGGTGCTGCTTAACATCCTATATGTTTTTTTTGTTTCCTTTTGTTCTTGTTTCTCTTTTGGTCTAAACAGAATTTGAAGTCATGTGACCCAGTTTTTCTTACAACTCCATGTTGGGAGAAATGATGCGAACACTACCTTCAAAAATGAGTATAACCGCAAATTACACTTAATGAAGATGTCAGTAATTTTGAAAGAGAAGTGAGGCATTGATACATAGAATACATAGAGAAACATTGCATTTTGGGTGTGCAGCACCCCTACAATTTACTTTCTAAACTGTCCAAGGATGTAAAAAATGATGATGGGCTTCTTCTTCTTGTGGGTTTGAGGGATGCAATCAAAACAATGGCACCACGCCCTTCTGATGCAAACTGATTAGGGTCTTAGGTTAAATGGAGGAGATCTGCCTAGATTTACGGATGAAGTCAGACGTGTATTCCACAACACACTGCCGGAACTGGGGGTCCCTATCCCATCACCCTCCCCCCAAAATGATGTGAATTGACCAGCTGAAAATTTCCAGAGATGCCAGGTGGTCTTGCACAAATAGGCAGAGGGAGTGGAATCTCAGGCAACACAACATGAAATGTTCAATGTGTGGGTAAGACTGAAAGCAGGAGTACAAATGTGGGCAACTGTGAGTGTATGCACACCAATACAAGATCATGTAAGCAGAGTGAAAGAAGAGTTCTGGGCAAATGTGGAAGTGTGCAAGGAAAAGTTTGGGAGGAATGAAAAGTGTTATTGATTGGAGATATGAATGGAAAAGTAGGGAATGTGAAGGTGGATGGTGTAGTTGGGGAGTGGGGTGTGCCTGCGCAAGTGGATGAGAATGGCAGTGCTCTAGCAGACATCTATGTGGGGAGAGGGCTGGTGATAGCTGATACCCTCTTTAGGCACAAAATTATCCACAGGTACAAGTGGCGAGTGATTAGAAGGGTGGGTGGTGAATTGAATGAATGGAAGGCAGTGACTGATTATGTGTGTGTGGATGAAAAAATGAGAGAGAATGAGATGGTATGTGATGGGTGCAAGAGCATACAGAGGCTGGAGGAGTAGATTTTCTGATCACCACTTGGTGGTGGTGAAAGTCAAGACGCAAATGCAATGGAAGAATAAGAGGAGGGAAGGACAGGAGGAAGTAGTCCATACAAGGAGGGTAGAAAGATAGCAAGAGGATGGAAAAAAAGGCAGAATATAAGACAGAAATGTGAAAGCGATTAAGCATATATGATTTGGAGCAGATGGAGGAGGTGGAAGGTATGTGCAAGATATTCACAGATGAAATCTGTGCAGCATGTGAGGTGGTGTGTCAGGTGAAGAGAAGATGAAAGGGAATGAAAGGAACAGAGTTGTGGAAGGAAGAGATGAGACAAGTTGTGGCGCAAAAGAAGAAAGCATATACAGTAGAACGTCGATTTAAAGCGAATCGATTTAAAATTATCGATTTAAAATGGTACCTACAATTAGGGCCACAATATCAATTTACGGCAGATCATTCCGATTTTAAGCATGTTGAATCTAGCTCGCTTTTTTTTCCTTGCGAACATCTGTACTGTTTCCCGCTAAACATCTCTCTAAGCATTCCACAAGGCTGTCTGCCACCCGCCAACCGCTGTTTCTTCTCATTTCATGTGGTGACTCTATAATGAGCGGACACACCTAAACTACTCTGCAATTTTCTCCTGCCTCATGTGCACTACTCACCACCACTATGTCTATGAGGCCATCCACAACATCATTATCTACCCCTGCCAAGAAATCAAGGCAGTCTATTACAAATGAACAGAAAATAAAAGTGCTGGATGCCCTGAAAAAAGGAAATGGAGAGAGCTTCAAACCATGATATATAGACTTCTTGATTCCAAGCTTTCGCATTCCCCACTTCATCACGTCCCAAGGAACTTTTACATTGAAATACTTGTCCATTGTTTTGCATTATAGCGGTGAAAAGCATTTTTATGGGGGTTATCATTTACCTGAATGATGCAGGTGATTTGTGCTCAGAACAGTTCTGTCTATCTAGCTATCTATAGCCAGACGCCTCAATCCCGTTTGGGGTGGCCACAAACAAATCGCCTCCACGTCGCCCTGTCCCCCGCCATTTCACTACCCTGCTCCCAACTCACACCCCCCTCTCTCATATACCTCTCCACCCCATCCCTCCATCTCATCCTCGGCCTCCCCCTCCCTCTTCCCCCCTCCACCTCACTCACATACACTCTCTTCGTCAGTCTTTCACCCTCCATCCTCTCCACATGGCCAAACCACCTCAGTGTGTTCCTAATAACACTTCCTATCACATCCACATCCACACAATATTGCTCCTTTATATCCTCATTCGTCAGCCTGTCTCTCCATGTAACTCCACAGGCTCCTCTTAAAAAACTCATTTCCACTGCTCTCACTCTTGACTTGTGTCCTTCTAACAACGTCCAAGCTTCACTTCCATACATCAGAGTTGGTATCACAATACTGTCATGTAGTAACTTTTTCACTTCCATGCTCACTTCCCTGTTTCTTATCACTGCTTTCAAAGAACCAGCAACCTTTCTTCCCTGCTGTACTCTTTCAAGCACTTCATCCTCCAAACCTCCATCCTTACTCATCACACTACCCAAGTACTTAAACGTACTCACATTTTCCAATTCCTCACCATCCAATCTCGCTGTACATTCACTGACTTCACCTCTCTCAAAGACCATCACTTTACTCTTCCCTACATTCACCTTTAGATTCCGTTTCTTACACACTCTCCCAAACTCATCCACCAAGCCTTGCAGCTCCCCTTCATCTTCACTCAACAATACAGAATCATCTGCAAACAACAGTACATGGAGTTTCCAAACACTATCATCTCTCACCAGGGCCACTCAAACATCCACTACCCTACCTTGTACCTCTTTTATTACCCCATCCATGTACAGATTGAACAACCATGAAGACATGACACATCCCTGTTTCAGCCCAACCTTCAAAGAGAAAAATTCACTTAGTTCACCATCCACACACACTGCAGCCTTAACACCATCATACATACTCATCACAGCATTCAACAACTTCCCATCTACTCCATATATTCTTAATACTTTCCATAATCCTTGTCAATCCATCCTGTCATATGCTTTCTCCAAATCCATGAAAGCCGCATACAACTCCTTTCCCTTCTCTAGAAACTTTTCTACCAAAGATCTAAGAATGAATATCTGATCTACAAAACCTCTTCCCTTCCTAAAGCCTCCCTGTTCTTCTCCAACTAATTTCTCTGTTCTTTCTCTAACTCTGTCAATAAGTATCCTACCATACACTTTTCCTATTATACTAAGAAGACAAATGCCCCTACGATTACCACACACTTCTTTTTCCCCTTTTCCTTTGTACAAGGGAATAATTATACCTGACTTCCAATCCTCCAGGACTCTACCTTCCTCCCAGGCCAATCTACACATCTTCCACATCCATTCTACTACTCTCTCTCCCCCATGCTTCAGCATTTCACCACACACTCCATCAATTCCTGGGGCTTTCCCCAATTTAACTTTCTTCATTGCTTCCACAACTTCTGTCCTACTGATTTCTTCCTGTCTTCTCACCTCCCTCCTTCTCCCAGCCATTCCCCAGCCACTTATACTCGCATTACTTCCATCCTGTATGTTCAACAATTCCTTAAAGTGTTCTCTCCATCTGCTCACTTTTTCTCCCTTCTCCACTAGTAATCTACCATTTTTATCTTTCACTCCCCTGCTAACCTGACTTCCACCCTGTCTTACTCTTTTCACCTCTTTCCAGAACATTTTCTTACAGTCCCTCCACTTTACACTCAAATTGCTTCCAAATTCCTCATCCACTCTCTTCTTACTCTCTCTTACTAATCTTTTCACCTCTCTCTTTCTTTCTACATATAACTCTCTCTTCTGTCTCTCAACTTCTTCCACGTCCCTATTTCTCATCCATTCATTGTATGCTTTCTTTTTTTGTGCTACAGTCTGTCTCACCTCTTCAGTCCACCACGCTGTTCCTTGCACCCCCCTCCGTCTTCTCTTCATCCCACACACCACTTCACATGCTGCACATATTTCTTCTGTAAATATCCTGCACACACCTTCCACGTCCCCCCTCTGCTCCAATTCATATTTGCCCAATCGTTCCTCCACTTGTCTCTTATACTCTGCCTTTTTCTCATCCTCTTGTAACCTTTCCACTCTCCTTGCAAATTCTCCTTCCTCTCATCTTTCCCTTCTTCTATTTTTCCATCTTACTTGGATCCTAATTCTGGCCACCACCAAGTAGTGGTCAGAAAGTCCACTCCCCCAACCTCTATAAGCTCTTGCATCCATTACACATCTTTGCAGCCTTTCATCCACACACACATAATCAGTCATTGCCTTCCTTTCATTCAGTTCATCACCCACCCTTCTCATCACTCGCCATGTATTCCTGTGGATCATTATATGCCTGAAGAGGGTATTGGCTATCACCAACCCCCTCCCAGCACAAATGTCCACTAATGCAATGCCATTCTCATCTATCTCGGCAGGCACACCCCACTCACCAACTATTCCATCCACCTTCACATTCCCTACTTTACCATTCATATCACTGATCAAAAACACTCTCTCACTCCTTCCAAACTTTTCCATGCACACTTACACATTTGTCCAGAATTCTTCTCTCACTCTGCTTGCACGATCTTGCGTTGGTGCATACACACACACAATCGTCCACATTTGTATTCCAACTTTCAACCTTACCCACACATCCTTGACCCAAGTGATCCATACTGTCTTATGCTCTTCTTCCATCTTTTACTCACACCTGTACATACTCCTTCCTTTGCCCTCTCATTCTCACCTACTCCTGCACATATACCCCATCCATACTCCCATTCTTTCACACTTTCTCCTCTCCATTTTGTTTCAGTTATTCCACATACATCCACTTTCGCACCCTCAAGCACCTGGACAATCTCTCTCTCTTTCACCTCATCATTCACTCCTCTTACATTCCATGTTGCCATTACCAAGTGCTTTGTCCGGTCCTGGGTCGTCATCGTTTGATCAGTCCTTGTCCAAGGCTTCTTGTTTGTCTTCTTAGTTAGTTGTTTTCTGGGGAGGGGCACTAACCCTCCGCCAACCCTTTTAGTCGCCTTTTACGACAAGCAGGGATACTGGGGGAGTATTCTTGAAAAAAAAAAACCTTTCCCCCCAGGGGGTAACATATATAATGAAATGTGAAGGAAAGGCACCTGGATTTAAAGTAAGTAAGGACAGGCTCACTATTCTCCTCATGGCCAATGCATCAGGCACTGCACAGATGAAGCCACTCATCATCCACCACTCAGCTAGACCATGTGCTCTAAAAAATGTGCTCCTTCCCAAACTTCCTGTGCTTTGGAGGTCTAATAAGAAGGCGTGGATGACATCAGACATTTTTGATGAGTGGTATCTCAGCCATGCTATTCCATTCATTGAAAATACTAACAAAAAATACAACCAAAGTAACAAGGCATTGATTCTGGTGGACAATGCATCCAGCCATTCCAAACACTTGTGCACCGTAAGAAAGGCCGTGCAGTTGGTCTTTTTTCCTCCGAATGTGACCTCATTGATTCAGCCACTACATCAAGGTGTTATTGCATTGTTCAAACAAAATTACCTAAAGTATACAATGAAGCAAATGGCTGAATCCATGAATAAAGACATGGACATGACTGCAGACAAGTTTTGGAAGACCTACACTGTCAAAGATGCCATTGCAAACATATCCCTTCCTTGGAGTAATGTGCCACAAAGTGCACTAAATGGAGTGTGGCGTAATTTGTGGCCTGAAGCCATCAATGATTTCAAAGGCTTTGATGAAGACAAGGACGTGCAAGACATTCTAAGGCTGTGTAAGGAAGTGAGAGGTGATTCCGGTTTTACTAACTTAGAAAAGAGTGATGTGCAAGAGCTGCTTGACAGTTTTTTTTTTTTTTTTCAAATAACAGAACAGAGGAAGGAAAAACAAATGAATAAAAAATAATAATCCATACACCAGATTACTGGTGTCCTCTGTTCATAAAATATCTGTAACAGTTAGACTTGAACAGCTGTGGGTTGAAATTTGGAGGGAAACAACTTGGGGGAAGTGAGTTCCAGAGAGATGCAGTTTGGAGTATGAAAGAATTCTGATAGGCAGAAGTTCTGCAATATGGGTAAGTGACATTCCAGTTATGAGGATTACCAGATGCCCGTGTAGCACGAGGAAAGGCATGGAAAGGTGGCACCATGGACGCAACTTCGTCTGAGCATTTGCCAAAAAAATATCTGTAAAATAACGTCAGTGAGGCAACATTCCTTCTTACTTGCAGGGGATGTAGTTTATTTGTAATGGCAGGGTTGTTAATAATTCTAACAGCTTTGTTCTGAATTTTGTCTAGTTGTTTTAATGCAACTTCTCCACATCCATTCCACAAGGGGGAGCAATATTCAAGCTGAGAGCGCACATGAATATTATAAATTATAGCGAACTGCTCATCAGTGAAGAAATTACGGACTCTGTACAATAATCCAAGTTTCTTTGAGGTGGTTTTAGCAAGTGATCTAACATTAGAGGTCCAGCTGAGGGCATTGTTAAGTGAGATGCCAAGAATTTCAATACTTTTGGAGATAGGAATATTAGTAGCACTGAAGGTAATGTACAAATCTGGCAATATCTGTCTATTAGTAAATTGTACATATTTAGTTTTGCTAGCATTAAAAGAGACAAGGTTGTTTTGTCCCCATTCACTGATCGTAAATAGGTCTTGATTTATGGAGATGGCTGTACTGAGTTGAGAGGTAGAGATATTAGACTTTGTAAATGGGTGTCTGAGTGTGAATGAACTATGTAGTGTTGAGTCATCTGCGTATGAGTGGATGGGATTGTGGGTGACAGATAAGAGATCATTAATATGAACCAGGAATAGGGTTGGTGCCAGAACTGACCCCTTCAGCACGTCAGTGTTAATTGAGTGGAAATTGGGATATACATCATCTACTTTTACTCTTATTTTCCTGTCACTAAGATATCAAGAAATCAAAGGAACAAAAGACGTTAGTCCACAGCAAGGGAGTTTGGATAGCAGGGAACGGTGCCATACTCTGTCGAAAGCTTTAGAAATATCAAGAGCTACTGCATGAGTTTCTCCATGTAGATCAATTGATTGATTGATGGACGGTATGAGTTAGGAGATTGAGTATGGAGGAACCTCTCACTTCTGAAGAAGTTGTACAGATTGTAATGATTGCGAAGAAGCACGAGGAAGAAGATGCGCCCCAGACATCCAAGAAAGACCTGACAATTCCTATGCTCATGGAGTTTATGCAGCACATCACTTCTGCCATCCAGTCTGTGCTTCAACATGACCTTGACATGGAGTGCAGTACGAACGTGATCGAGGCATTGCATAGGGCTGGATCAAGGTATTCTCAGCTGCTCAATCAGATGATCATGTCCCAGCAACAGAAGAAAATCACTTCATTCTTTCGTCCATTATCAGGTGATTTGTTATGAAACTGTGTAAGAAGCTGTTTCTTGTACAATATGGAAAAATGGACATTAAACTGTGTGATATGTAGCATAGCCTAATGTGCCAAAATTTACCAAGTTGGTTATCTGCCATTGCTTCAGCACCTGGTGAAGCTAGCCCATCTATGTCTGGGGAGTGAGCATCGTCCCATGCTTCCCACGTGTCTGATTCACCACCAGACAGTAACGTGGATTGTGATCTGGCCGAGGCTGGATCTTCTTCTTCAGAGGAAGGCTTGCCTCAGTAAAAGTGACTGAAAATCTATTTTGAATAGCTTAACAATGCAGTACAGTACCGTAATGAAAGTGAAAATTGAAAGTAAAAGTGAAAGTGGATAACGAGTGTGGGAAGCATGGTGAATGACGGGCCATATGTGCGTGTGCTGACCAACACAATGCGCTGATTGCTTGTAAACACTTTCACATTCCATAATTTTAGCTGTGTTGATTTATGAGTGCTTGTCTTAGCATAATGCTAAAAAAAAACCATTGTTCTGTTTATTCTAGATGGGCTGAGGTGATTCAGACAGTCTGGACAGGGGATGAGACAGAGTGCTACAGTACTGTACGGTGTACAGTATTGTCCTTTGCTGAGATCAGTGCCGCGTCCTGCCTCTGCCATACGACTCTTCTCAACTGCAGCTACGGGGAGTGGTGACTACACATTCCAACATTATTCCATATATCTTCTTATGTTTATTAGATAATAAAACACATATACAATATATAAACATAGTTCATTTTTCTCAAGCACCATTCCATTAAAACAGCACTTCGATTTAAAGTGAAATCGATTTAAAGCGAACTCCCATGGACCCTATCTCACACTAAATCAACGTTCTACTGTAATGAGCGGATGGGAAGCAGAGGCATCGAGGGAGTTGAGAGACGGAAGAGACAGGTAAAAAAATCAGTAAGAGAGAGTAAGAGACCTGATGAGGAATGGGGAAGGACTTTAAGTGTAAAGTGGAGGGAATGTAAGAAAATGTTCTGGAAGGAGGAAAAGAGAGTTAGTCATCATCATCATCTAATCCTGTGCTGCCCCATGAGGAGTGTAGGAGCCCGGGGATTGGCAAGCTGGTCCTGGCATTTAAGATGTGAGTGACCAGCCTCACTCATCCCTAAGTGGCATTATGTGAGCAATAAACCCCAACTGCTCCTTGGATATAAACCTGCCCAGGCTCAATCTGACTGGAGCACCTTAATTACCCACCAAACCACCAGGCACCATAATTTGGTTGTAATGTTACCATCCAATGTAGTAAATGGTTTCCTGGTGTACAGGAAACCATTTGGCTTGTCACTCAGTGTAGAGTCACCTGCAGACAGAAGGAAGAGGAAAGAATGAAGAAAAGAAAGACAGAAGAGGATGGGAGGAAAGAAGGAAGGAAGAGGAAAGAATGAAGAAAAGAAAGACAGGAGAGGAAGGCAGGAAAGAAGGAAGGAACCTGAGAGCAGAACTACATTGAGTGAGTGGATGGTGAGTGCACCCATCTACCAACAGAAGACTGATGGTGAAGGGAGAAAAAGTCAGCAGATGGGAAGAACACTTTAAAAAAACATCAAACATAGAGAATGAAAGTAATGTGAGTATATGTGGCTGGGGAATGGCTGGGAGAAAGAAGGAGGTAACAAGGGAAGAAGAGATCAGTAGGACGGAAATAGTGGAAGCAATGAAGAAAATCAAAATGAGGATAGCTCCGGGAATTGATGAAGTGTGTGGTGAAATGATGATGCATGAAAGAAAGATAGTAGTAGAATGGATATGAATGATGTGCAGATTAGACTAGGAGGAAAGTAGAGTCCTGGAGGACTGGAAGTCAGGTATAATTATTCCCCTGTACAAAGGAAAAGGGGAAAAAGAAGTGGGTGGTGATAATAGGGGCATCTGTCTTCTTAGTGTAAGATGAAAAGTATATGGTAGGACACTTATTGACAGAGTCAGGGAAATAACAGAGGAATCTGTTGGAGAACAGGGAAGTTTGAGGAAGGGAAGAGGTTGTGTAGATCAGATATTCATCCTTAGGTCGCTGTTGTAAAAGTTTCTAGAGGAGGTAAAGAAGTTGTATGCAGCCTTCATGGATTTGGAGAAAGCATATGACACAGTGGATGGACAAGGAATGTGGAAAATATTCAGAATATATGGAGTACATGGGAAGCGCTGAATGACGTGAAAAGTATGTATGAGGGTGTTAAGGCTGGGTGGAGAAATGCAAATGTGCCGTCCATCTGGGAACCAAACCTATACACTCATCCCCACACCTCACTATGGCATGATGCTGTCTGCCACAAATGAACATCAATTCACAAAATGGGAGGGCACTGCAGGGGCAGTTGCTTATCTATGATCGATAAGTCTGCTCATCCAGACAGAATGGAGTTACCCTACTACTACTACTACATGTAAACTAAGCTCACAGTCTTCCTGGAATTGGATTCATGCCAAAGATATAACACAAAAAGGACTGCAAATTACATGATTCGAATGCAAGTAAAGTACTGACACAACTACGGTGATGAAGCATTGTTCGTTAAGTTATCTTTATTCTCAACAGAATGTTAAAATTAACATATAAAAGATAAACAAAAAGATAGATAAGAAGAGGCACAAGAATACTGAGTTAAAGACTAAAGACAACAGTCTTCACTGACCTAAAAAGTCAACCTCATGTGGGGAGAGGTAAACACCAGTAGAGCTGATGCGGTATGAGTCACTCTTGACTTGACCAATCATGACAAGACGGGAAAATGGTTCCTTCACATCAACCACCCCTTCGCTGGCCAGAAAATGCTGCAGGAATCGAGCATAGAGCAAATGCAGCTCAGCTGGAATACACAGTTCAGTATTAGCATTAGCAATTATACTTGTAAAAACACAAATCATCATCTTAGGCCAGTTTCCCTCATTCAATGGGGTGGAAGAGTCCATAACATGGTTTTTTTACTATCTTTGGGGACACTAATCACACAAGAAAGGAAGCCATGGGTGCAATCTTCTCCCCTCACGTGCACTATGAAAAGCAGAGCACAATGCTGATTGGTAGGGTAACCCTAATCCTATCTCACTACAAAGTACTTATGGGTGAGGGAGGGAGGTGAGGGAAGAACTTCCAGCTCTCAACTATCATGCACTACAAACAAATGGTATGCTTCTACTTATACACTGGTGCAACACCAGCCCTCTCTTTCTCTGTTATCTAACAAAACTTTCTTTCTTGATAGAGTATATTTATGATCACTTTTTCTTGGTGTACCAAATACAGTAAGCAAATTACTGCACTTTTCATAAACATACTATTCAACAGTATAACTCAGCTGGACATTTAATCATTCCCACAAATGACAATCATCTCACCTGCATAAATAACAGCTACTGTACTTTGAGAAATGGTCCCATAATCATAAAAAAAATAACAGTTCATGCTTCAAAACTGGCATGCAGGACAACCACTAGTTTTGGATGAATTTTACTAAGCTGTAAGGTGCATAAAATCCAACCCCTTCAAAACAGCAATTTCGTTTTAGCTGATTCTTACTATCACAAGATGATGGATTCTGAGCCAGAGGGGTTAGTTACAGCCTCAGTTAATTCCTTCACTACTGCAGCTGAAGAAAACCTACAAATTAAACAAGTTGATGTAAAAAAAAAAAAAAATAAATAAATAAATAAATAAATAAAAAAAAGAATGAAAGGGTTAAATTCAACAAATATGGTACTGCACCAACTTAGGGATACATTTAACTAGATCTATCTACACCAGGCCTTCCACATTCGCAGGGGTTAGAGGACACAGACCCCTGCAAAAGTGGAATTTCCGCGAATGTTTGATGCGCCCCCCCAAAAAAAAATGTCTCTACAGCCGCAAATCACCCCTTATGAGCATATGTGCATGTACTGTACCTAATAAACCATATCTGGGACCTGAAAGCAGCAAAAAATATCACAAATAGTAACAGACCAACTGTATAAAAAAGTTTAATAACAAATAAGTTTTGATTGGGTATGGCTGTACGGTACTGTACTAAGTTAGGGTGGTAGTAGTAGTAGTAGTTGTTCCCTAGGCAGTCTGGCCGAATAGCCCCGAGTCCTTTAGGAAAGCCATAGCCGAGACTGGACTTTCTCACAGAGCTCTCAAAGAGTATATGTTGTGTTGCTGGCGTAGGTGATTGTGTGCAATGCAGTCTTCCATAATGTGCTTAATAGTATGGGGTGCTGAATTGCATCCTGGACAGGCATCAGCGACGGAGTCATCCAGCCTCTTCTGGTAGCTTAAAAGGGCTGGATGGTGCCCACATCTCAGCCTGGCCAGGTGGACCCTGTCCTCACAAAGAAGATAGGATACAGAAGGGTGGATGTCAGGAGGCCGTGCATGCAGCTGTGTGTTGTCTTTAAGTAACTGAATGGAGCGGCGAGTGATCTGAGTGTGGATATACTTCTGGAAGCTGGTCTGAGGTGGGCCACGGGGAAGAGATGACAGTATTTGTATATGGTATCGTGTGCTGGGTGTTGTTTTGATGTTCCTTGGTATGGGTGGATGTGCTGCCATGTACTGTAGTGGATGTTGTGGGTTTGTGGAAGCTGCAGCAAGAAACTGGGTGCCTCTCATGTCTAGGTGGTCTTTGACTTTGAGGACTTTGGTTTCTTGATGTAGGTGGTCTGTGGGTGTAGTAACTGTGCAGCCTGTGCTTATTTTTAGGGCCTTGTTCTGTATGGTCTGTAGAGTGTTGTAGTGTGTTTTGGTGAGGTTAGAAGCCCAGGCAGGGCTTGCATAGTTCATCACTGAACGTATGTATTGTTTGTATACTGTGGTGGTGGTTTCTTGGTTGTGTCCGAATGTTGTATGGGCAAGTGACCTCAAAGCATTGAGTCTTGGTGTTATTTTATTTTTAATGTTTTTGATGTGTTGTTTAAATGACATTGATGTATTGTATGGTACACCAAGGATTTTGGGTGTGTGTGTGTGTGTGGTTGTGGAGTGTTGTTTATGGTGAGGTGTGGGATGTGACTGTGTTCTGCTGTCCAGTTTGTGAGAGGAGTCACTGTAGATTTGGCTGGGGCTATTTTGAGCCTGTTTGTGATGAACCATTCGTGTAGTGTGTTGAGGTAAGGTTGAATGATGTGTGCATGTGTGTTTGCGTTTTGGTGCGTATATGTTAAATGTTATATCATCTCCATAGGAAGCTATGTGTATCTGTGGTGTGTGGGGTGTGGGTACGTCGTGCATGTATAGGTTACTAAGTTAGGGTAAATATGTAAAGTCATCTCGCGTAAACTGCATGAATATGGGCGACACACCATGTCGCACTTTATAAATTCGCACTTTGCGAAGCATAGGATCTTGTAAAGATGGCTTTATGGGTGACACATCCTGGATTTTCGTATACTGATTTACCAATACCTACCCCTAACTAAAATACAAAAGGAAAACTTACAACAGAAACATGCAAGAGTAATACTGTATATTTATTATGAAACTTCAAGACCTTACTAGCATCGTACTGAGGGTAGATAATGCGAACTGCTGTTGTGGTACCCGATGCCATACCACAGAAGTTGAATCAAAACACTCAACAGCTGTTCTGCACAGGCCTCATCATGTGCCTCACTTTCACTCTCATCGCTACTGGAGAGGTTTTGGCTCTCTTTTGCATTTTTTTTTTTTTTTTTTCTTGGAAGGATTGGTTTGTTGGCTCATAGCTTTTGGTTCCTTCTTCTTGTGTTAAAAGAAAAAAAAAAGATAATCTACCATCTCCACCCTTGGAACACCCATGCATTTGAAAAATTTTTTCATAATGAATGTGGCAGGTGGGGGCGCTCACCATCCACTCACTCAATGTAGTGCTGCTCTCGGGTGTCTGCCCTGTCCTCTCCTCCATCCTTCTTTCCTTCCATCTTCTGTCTTTCTTTCCTTCATTCTTTCCTCACCTTTCTGCCTGTGAGTGACTTTATACTTCCTCTTCTGTCTTTCATTCCTTCATTCTTTCCTCTTCCTTCTGCCCGTGGGTGACTCTACACTGAGTGACAAGCCAAACAGTTTCCTGTACACCAGGAAACCATTTACTATGCTGGGTGGTAACCATATAACCAAATTTGGCACCTGGTGGTTTAGTGGGTAATAAAGGTGCTTCAATCGGATTGAGCCGGCGAAGGTTTATATCCAAGGGTTGGTTGGGGTTTACTGCTCACGTAATGCCACTCAGGGATGAGTGAGGCTGGTCACTCTCATCTTAAATGTCAGGACCAATTGCCTAGCCCTGGGCTCCTACGCTCCTCGTGGGGCAACGTAGGATTGGATGATGGATGGATGGATAGATCATTCTGAATCATTACTTATCAAATTTTTGGGAAGTAATAATTCTGAATCATTACCGATTGAAATTTTGGTAATAAATCATTCTGAATCATTCCAAATGGCAACCCTGGTGACGCCTGCACCAGTGATTAATGAATGCTCTTAAAGCATAATATTGTGTGGACAGCACAGCTACCTATGCTGTCGTTTGCAGATGATACTGTGTTAAGTGAAAACAAAGGGAAGCTGCAAGGCTTGGTGAATGAGTTTGGGAGAGTGTGTAAGAAACGGAATCTAAAGGTGACTAGAGGGAAGAGTAAAGTTATGGTCTTCGAGAGAAGTGATGTCAGTGAATGTACAGTGAGGTTGGATGAGGAGGAAATGGAAAATGTGAGTGCACTTAAGTACTTGGGTAGTGTAATGAGTAAGGATGGAAGTTTAGAGGGGGAAGTGCTTGAAAGGGTGCAACAGGGAAGAGAGGTTGCTGGTTCCTTGAAAGCAGTGATAAGAAACAGGCAAGTGAGCACAGAAGTGAAAAAGCTACTACATGACAGTATTGTGATACCAACCCTAATGTATGGAAGTGGAGCTTGGACCTTGTTGGAGGGACACAAGTCAAGAGTGCGAGCAGTGGAAATCAGTTATTTGAGTGCAGCATGTCGAGTCACATGGAGAGACAGACTGACAAATGAGGAGATGAAGGAGTGTTGTGATGTGGATGTGACAGGAAACTTTAGGAGAAACACACTGAGGTGGTTTGGACATGTGGAGAGGATGGAGAGCAAAAGACTGATGAGGAGAGTGTATGTGAGTGAAGTGGAGGGAGGGAGAGAGAGGGGGAGGCCAAGGATGAGATGGAGGGATGGAGTGGAGAGATATATGAGAGAGGGGTGTGTGAGCTGCAAGCAGGGCAGTGAAATGGCAGGGGACAGGGTGACATGGAGGCAATTTGTTTGTTGCCACTTCTTACAGGATTAAGGCATCTGGCAATAGATAGATAGATAGACAATTTTACGGAATGCACATCTTAGTTTGCATTAGGTTAGGTGCTGCCTGCTGCTGCTCCAGGAAACCCTCAAAGTCCAGGTCAGATACTACAAACATTACATCATCATCCTGTTGCTGTGGTCACCACTCACACATCAGCCGCACCCCACCACACATACTCACAAGGCCCACCCTTACCCATCGCATGCTACAAATTATGCTCGCGAGTTGCGAGAGAATACCATATTTGTCTCAATTTTTCATGACTGTCACACACTGGAAGTAACAAACACACTTTCTAAATAATTAATTATTATCAGACCCCCGTTGCACATGAGGCAAAAAGCACTTTGTGAAGGCACACTTTAGGTGAGATGACTGTACCTTGTGACTTCCACAGACTCCCACAAGCAAGTGTGTCTCGTGCAAATCCATGTGAGTGTGGGCAAGTCATCAGCTACATATTTACCCCAACTTCTTACAACCATACCCATTCAATTGTATGGATGAGGATGAAAGTAGGTATACAAGCGTGGGCGATTGTATGTGTGTATGCTCCGACAGAGGACCGAGTGGCAAGCGTGAAAGATGAGTTTTGGGCGAGAGTAGAAGCATGTATGGACAAATTTGAGAGGAGTGAGAGAGTGCTTTTGATTGGAGACATGAATGGCAAAGTTGGGAATGTACGAGTGGATGGAGTAGTTGGTCAGTGGGTTGTGCCAGCTGAAGTAGATGGGAATGGTAGTGCTTTGGTGGACATCTGTGTTGTTAAGGGGTTGACAAGAGCCAACACCTATTTTTGGCATAAGATGATGCACCGGTATACATGGAAAGTAATGAGGAGGATGGATGGTGAACTTGTTGAACGAAAGGCAATGATAGACTATGTGTGTGTGGATGAGCGAATGAGAAGACAAGTGTTGAATGCAAGAGTGTGGAGAGGGTGGGGGAATGGAGTCTCGGACCATTACTTAGTGATGGCCAAGATAAAGCTGCAAAGAAAATGGTTAAGCAGACGAAGGGGAAGACAGAAGGAAACAGCTCCTGTGAGAAGAGTGGAGAATTTGCAAGATAGTGAGAAAATGGCAGAGTATAAGAGTATAGTGGAAGAAAGATTGGGAAGGTAGGAGCTAGAGCAGATGGAAGGGGTGGAAGACCTATGTAAGATATTCACGGAAGAGATAGGCACAGCGTGTGAGTGGTTTGTGGAGTGAGGAGGAGATGCAAGGGTGTGCAAGGGACAGCATGGTGGAATGATGAGGTGAAACGAGCTGTGGAACAAAAGAAGAAGGCATATAGTGAATGGTTAGCAAGTAGAGGTAGGAGAGAAGATGAGAGAGAGAAGAGAAAGATATATGTGAGCAGGGAGGTAAAGAGACTGGTGAAGGAGAGTAAGAAGAAAGTGGATGAAGAGTTTGGGAGGAATCTGAGTGTGAAATGGAGGAAGAGTAAGAAATTGTTTTGGAAGGAGGTAAAGAAAGTAAGGCAGTGTGAAAGGAGATACAGTAGGGGAGTGAAAGATAGGAATAATAGATTGTTGGTGGAGAAGAGAGAGAAATTGAGAAGATGGAAGGAGCACTTTGAGGACTTGTTAAATGTAGAGAGTGAGAGCAATGCGAGTATAAGTGGTTGGGGAATGGCTGGGAGAAGAAGAGATGAGAGGAGGGAGGAAGAGATCAGTAGCGCGGAAGTAGTGGAAGCGATGAAGAAGATCAAGATGGGAAAGGCCCCAGGAATTGATGGAGTGTGTGGTGAAATGCTGAAGTATGGGGGTGAGATTGTTGTGGAGTGGATATGGAAGTTGTGTAGATTGGCTTGGGAAGAGGGAAGGGTTCCAGAGGACTGGAAATCAGGTATAATTGTTCCTTTATACAAAGGAAAAGGGGAGAGAGAAGTATGTGGTAACCATAGGGGTATTTGCCTTCTTAGTGTGACTGGTAAAATATATGGTAGAATACTCATTGATAGGGTAAGGCATACGACAGAGGAGCTAGTTGGAGAAGAACAAGGGGGATTTAGGAAGGGAAAAGAGTGTGCAGATCAGATATTTGTTCTAAGATGTTTAGTCAAGAAGTATCTAGAGAAGGGAAAGTGTATGCTGCCTCCATGGACTTGGAGAAAGCTTATGACAGAATAGATAGGCAAGGTATGTGGAAGGTATTAAGAATATATGGGGTGGAGGGGAAATTGCTGAATGCTGTGAAGAGTATGTACGAAGGAGCTAGGGCTACGATTTGAGTGGATGGTGAGCTGAGTGAGTTCTTTGTTCTCAATGTGGGACTGAAACAGGGTTGTGTGATGTCTCCATGGCTGTTTAATATATACATGGATGGGGTTGTGAAGGAGGTGCAAAGTAGGGCAGTGGATGTGGGGGTGGCTCTAATGAATGAGGGTGAGATTTGGAAGATTCCAGTGTTGCTTTTTGCTGATGATACAGTATTGTTGAGTGAAGATGAATGGGAGTTGCAAGGTTTGGTGAATGAATTTGAGACAGTGTGTAGGAGGAAGCTGAAAGTTAATGTAAACAGAAGTAAAGTTATGGTGTTTGTGAGGAATGAAGTCACAGAATGTACAGTGAGGTTGGATGGTGAGGATATGGAGAATGTGAGTGCATTCAAGTACTTGGGTAGTGTGATGAGTAAGGATGGAACTTTGGGGGATGAAGTGCGTGAAAGGGTACAGCAGGAAGGAAGGTTGTTGGTTCACTGAAAGCAGTCATGAGAAACAGGGAGGTGAATATGGAAGTTAAGTCACTGCATGATAGTATTGTGATCCCTACCCTGATGTTTGGAAGCGAGGCGTGGACCTTGCAAGAGGGAAACAAGTCAAGAGTGAGAGCAGTGGAAATGAGTTACTTGAGAGGAGCATGTGGAGTGACAAGGAGGGACAGGTTGACGAATGAAGAAGTGAAGGAACGTTTTGGGGTGGATGTGGATGCGGTTGAGTAGATTAGGAGAAATACACTGAGCTGGTTTGGCCATGTGGAGAGAATGAAGAATGAAAGACTGACTAAGAGGGTGTATGTAGGTGAGGTGGAGGGAGGGAAAGGGAGGGGTAGACCACGGATGAGGTGGGGGGATGGAGTTGAGAGGTATATGAGGGAGGGGGGGTTGAGTTGGGGGGAGAGTAGTCAAATGGTGGGTGACAGAGCGACTTGGAGGCGTTTTGTCTGCAGCCACCCTTTGCAGGATTAGGGCGTCGGGATATAGATATATAGATTGATAGATAGACAGAACTGTGACGACTTGTGATAATGATGATGAACATGACATCGATGACACTAAAGATAATTAGCCATGCAGTTACCAATGACCAATGACTGGATGTGATGCTGTGGAGTATAACTGCATGGCATAAGGAGTCTACATGTGTGTAGATTCCACCTCATCTCCACTGCTAGCGTCATCACCAGGTGGTGGTGGATCGTCAATATCGTCCTCAAAGGCAGGTGGAGAGGATGATGTGCCGTCTGAGTCAGAGTGAACAGGTTCAGGGTCAGACACGGGTTGAGGTTCAAGCACCGATACAGGCTCCTCAGCCTCATGTGTGGTAGAAGAAGATAAGTGCGAGAAAGCAGCAGTAGCAAGAGGTCACGGTTTCTTTGAGAACATTATGATAGGCAACTAAGACCGCTTCCGCCTCATGTCATCGAACAGCGTTTTGTAGGGCATTAAGTCTGATCTATGCCACTCATCACCTGCAATGCCCTCTCCATTGAAGGGTCACAATCATAGAAGAGTTGCTTCAGTTGTGCAATTGCCATTTATCATCTCGCCCAGCATTTCAAGGGTGAGGCCTTGCTGCTGCAGGGCATCATCAGGATTCTCCTCTGCATCCTCCTCCTCGCTCGCTGACCATACAAGCTCCACTAATTCTTCGTCAGTGAGGGTCACATCATGTTCTTCCACCTGCTCCCTCGCCTCACCCTCCTCCATATCCTCAAACCCTTCACCACCTCCAAGCCTTGCCAACTCCACTGTCTTCCTCACGGCCTGGTTCACGGGCTCCTGAGGAGCGAATCCCGCAAAATCTCGGACGCACTCCAGCCACAAAGCCCTCCAACAGCCATTGACTGTCTCAGGGTGCACATCCTTCAAATTCTCCTGCACCACCGTGAGGCAGACAGCAATGGTGAACTCCTTCCAATAGTCCATAACACTCAGGTCAGGGTTTGCATCCAAAGATGCACAGAGCCTCTGCATTGACCTCCAGGTGTAACAGGCCTTGAAGATAGTTATTACACCCTGGTCAAGAGGTTGTATCACGGAGGTTGTGTTCGGTGGCAAAAACACAACCTCCACATCCTCACACATACCTTCGAGTGACTGTAGGTGGCCCAGAGCGTTGTCAAGGAGCAAGAGAAATTTGCCAGGAAGGCCCTTCTCCTGAAGGTAGGACCACACCTCCGTCAAAAGACAGTGGTGGAACCAGTCCAGAAAGATGGTGCTGGTGGTCCACGCTTTCTTACTGTGCATGCAGAACACTGGTAGGAGGTTTCTGTTGCGTCATTTCAGTGCTCTGGAATTCGCTGACTTATAAATAAATCCTGCCTTGATCATGTGGCCAGCAGCATTGGCACACATCAGTAAGGTGCAGCAGTCCTCAGCTGCCTTGAACCCAGGAGCCCTTACCTCCTCCTTCGAGACGAAGGTCCTAGCAGGCATTTTCTTTCATTAACCCCTTAAATGCGGCCGTGAACAGTCGATACCCCCACGAGTGGCGGGGTTGTATCGCGGTCTGAGTACCTGTAGGAAAATATTAGCCAAAAATCAGAGATTAACCCTAGAACATTATACTTGGTATGGCAGATAGTACTTACATTCAGCTTTCTCCAGAGACAGGTGTTGAGCCTTCGTGGACTACCCAAGGACTTGTGGAGACTTGCAAAGTTGGGTAACCAAATATTCACTTTCACACCTCCAGCAACCCGGTTTCCCCTCTACCACAGCCTCATTCTGTTACAGTAAACTTTATACTACAACGTAAAGGTAGTTTGGAATCCGTATTTGTACAATAAGCACTGAAAATAAGGCTAAAATCAACAGAGCATACGGCCGACATGCACCGCGGCGGCGGTCTTCCCGTCACTCAACAAACATTTCCATTTTCACAGCTAAAAACATGTATACTACATTATTTTCAATCATATTACTTCCCAAAAGATCACCACGGCGCGCTTTTTATTCTGCCTTACGCCTGCCACTTTATTCTCGTTCCTATCGGCCGCTTGCACTGACTCGGAAGAGCTAGAACTCGCCATAATGTCACTTTGAAAGCCTGCGGTAAAGTGACGCTAAACAGGGGCAAACTGTGAGAAAAAAAGCTAGTGTTACAACTGGAGAAACAAGCATTTCCTATTAGCATAAACTGCTTGTGAAAGGAGAACGCAGATTTACAGTTCTGATCACTCAGAGCACTGCCATGTATCACAGCCAGGCTGGCAGGGGCCGTGGTGGGGGGTGGACGGGGGAAAAACGCGATACTTGGCAACAACAGAGGTCAGTGGTACAAAGGTCAAGTGTGCTAAAAGTAGCTAAAGGGTGGTGGTACTGATAGACAATACCAGCTGGAGCCTGCCTGCCCGCGGTTATTCAAAATTTACTAGAATCGCAAATGCAACGTTCCGTCGTTATGTCCTTTTCGCCTAGCATCGCAAACGCGACGATCCGCGTTTAAAGGGTTAAAAGCCTGTCTTGTCGACTTTCCATACCTGCTCTGGTCTATATCCTTTCTCCTCAATAATTTTCTGAAGTGCTTCCAGGAATGCTGCTGATGCCACATGGTCTGCTGATGCAGATTCCCCTCTCACCTTTGGATTGTGAAGGGAGAACCGCCTACTGAATTTATCGAACCAACCTGTGTTAGCTGTGAATTCAGGGGTGGTTGCGGCTGGGCCAGGGTCTGCACTGGTGCTTGGGGTGTCGGGGTCAGGAGGTGAACTGGTCATCATGTCATCCTTCCCCTTTGACCGAATCACAATACTGTCTATGGGATTTCCTTTCCTGCTTTGGTCACTTATCCATGCAAACAGTGCATACTCCATTCTGGACATTGCAGTGTCTCTCACCTGCAACACTTGCTTCACTTAGGGTGGCACAGTGGATACCAATGGTGCCCTGATTTTCTCCTCATTTTTCTTTATGTACCACACTGTGCTCTCGTTAATGTTAAATAATTTCCCAACACCAGCATAGCTCATACCCTCCCTACACTTGTCTATCAATTTCACCTTCTCCTCCAGGCTCATTACTTTCTTTCCCCGTTTAGGGGTGGGCTCACCACTAAGGGATGTGGGATGCTTGGGGCCCATGCTTTTAATCACACATTTGGGAGGTAATTCACTCACAAATTTGCACAGAAATGCACTTTTTACCTTTGAGCACTTGAGAGCACAATTATTGGGGACAATACCGAGATCAAGGGAGGTTTGGTGTGGTAATGTATAGGCAGTGAAACGACTGCGACAGTGGCAAGACACAGACTGAGAGGGAGACAGAGGACCGAAGGAGTGTAGTGGTTTGGTGCGGGCCTGTTTTGGCGCGAAATGACCTGCAAGCGTCCGCGCTGAGACACTTTGCAGCCATGAACAAAATCTCGGTTCCACGGAGGGACAATCTGCGAATGTTCGAAGCCCGCAAAGGTAGAATCTGCGAATGTGGAGGGCCTAGTGTATATACCTATTTCCCCCCCCCCCCCAAAAAAGGGGGTAGCCGAGACAGGACGACACATTCCCAATTTACTCATCCACACACACATTTACTTGAATCTTAGCTCCAAGGGGAGAAGGGACAGATCCTCACCACACCACACCACACGAGAGTCAACTGAGCAGTGCAATCAGTGAAATTCGCGGCAAGGCTCGACAGCTGACCTGGTTTACCCCTGCCACATCATAATGGACCCATCCCCTTACCCACACTTGACCTGATCAGCTGACCAAACCAAATGCAGGAGAATGTCCCCTTGGGGCTGCATCACCGTTTATTCATTCACAGTTTCTCTCTAGTCGTCCCTGTCACGTGCAGCCACTCTTCCTTGCCCTATATCCATCCCTCTCACATCTAACACTGTCTTCACATTGTCCAACTGTCCTATCTGTGGTCTTCCTCTCAGGCATACACCTCTCACATCAGATTCAGTTTTTTTTTTTTTTTTCACCAATCGCTCTTCATCCACTCTCTCTATATGCCCAAACAATTGCAACACTCTCTGCTCAACTTGATCAGCGATCTCCTGCATAACTCCAGGTCTCCTTCACCCTTCATCATTTCTCACTCGATCCATACGCATCACTCCACACATACTCCTAAGACACAACCTCTTAATTACATTCAAACTCTCCCTCTCTGCTAAAACCATTTTTAACTAGGTACATTTAGCTAACTGTAAAACTGCCATATAGTTATTCATAGATATTATCACACATTAATGAACGGTACAGCATTGTTTTAAGTAGCAAATATTACTTTCAAGATAGAAATGCAGTCATTCCCGAGTTGCACAGATATGTACTGACCTAGGGTGCCTAGTGCGTTGGATCTATGCAAGTCAGACACCTGAAACCCCTTATTTGCACTGTTGCATCTGTATCTCTTTTCTATCGCTATTTCAATGGTCACTGTTCCTCTGAACTGTCTGCATGCATCCCTCCATCTCTACGACGGGCGCGTAGCACCCGTCTAGCAGCAAACTCTCATCCCTTTTCTGTCCAACTCTCTAACGCAAAAGTTAACCATTACTCCCAGTCCTTCATTTATGCAACAGGTCAGCTCCGGAACTGTCTCTCTCTCTCTGTATTTCCTGCTAGCTATGATCTCCAGTCTTTCAAATGCAGTGCATCCAGGCATCTCAAAATGATCGGATCTTGAATTTGGCTGTCTTGTACAGTATGCTCGCACATTGCGCGAGAGATTGGCCGGTCCACGACCTCGTGCACTGGGAATTCGTGTACTGGGAATACATAATCTTATGGGAATAATTACATATGGGCGGTACCCCCTCATACCTGGACATTTTTTGGCCATTAGAGACATAATAAAGGTCATATTTTTCAGACATTGTACTAAAGCTATAGCTACAATAACAAAAATATGGGTAGTCACCTTAACAACAATAGACAACAGGCCTGATGACCTTAAATAACAGGGGTTCCGAGCGCGGCAACACTTACAGTGCCGCACTCCCCACCGCACCAACACTTCCCTCCACAGACTCCTCTTGAGCACCTTCCCCAGGAGCATCAAAGTCACTCACTTTGGCCATAAACCCTTCAAAGTCCAATGCTGACACTTCTGCGCAGTAGAATGCCCGGGAATTTCTGTGCATCAACATGATGACACGTGACGTTCTGTGTGAGGTGTGGTCGCGCACTAATAGAAAATGGCATTTTTGAGCCACTCCTTGCCTCTGCCTCGCGTTCTGTGCGGTAAACTCGCGCATTCAAGTGTTTTTGGTTATGATTTTTGGTCACTCGCGCACAATGCGAATCGCGCACTGTGATGATGCGCACTGTGCGAACCTACTGTATTTTGTTTTTCTCTTGGAAGGAATAGTTGTTCCGGGCTCGTGGCCTTTGGTTCCTTCTTCCTAGCATAAAAAAAAATAATAATAATAATAATGATCTCCATTTACCACTTGTATGATCAAACTTGTTTAATGATATGCTATCAAAATGCACATCTTGCTACTGATAGGTAAATCAGATTAAAGACAGTGACATCTGAGAGGTGTGAAAAACATAAAATGGCATAGTGACAGCTACTATCATAACAATTAAGGCTTAGCAGTGGCTGGGGCAAATCAGACTACAAAATTACATACTTTATAACACTGTCTATGCCAGTGGCTGAAAATTGTTCATACTGTATTTCTGAGGCATCACACCTACATAATAAGCTGCATTATTGTTATGTTGGCAAAGCTACATTCTGAAGTTACTTCACATCATGCTGTTTCTGTATGGCTGTCTTAGTTTTATAAATACACTGAAAGTTATAAATTCATGCACACATGCCCATGCATGCACAGCTACCCATACACATGCACACACTTGCATGCACACACACACACACACACACACAGGTAGCCAACAGAGACGGAGCTCTTTGTGGAGTGAGGGGAAATGATCGTCGAATCAGCAGCGAAAAGGAGGCCAGCCTATTGTGATTATGTGAATGAATACGTGAGTGGTGGTCCCGTCTGATAGTGAAAAAAAAGCAGGTTTCTGTCATATAACAGTACAAGACACAGTGGAATTATAAAGTGTTCACAGCTTGCATCATGGTGGAAAGGGATAGCTCATTGTTTACATCTGGTGGCGGTGAATTTGCAGGCTTCTCTGATGAAGATAAGGGTAAAGGAAGTACTAAACTGAACCAAACAAGAGTAGCAGGAGTGGAGAAAATGGTGGAGAGGAATATCCAGGAGTTAAAAAAGGTATGGTCAATAATTAGAGAGTTGCACAAACAGATCTTAGAACAGGAGAAAGGGTTTAAGATAATGCAGAGCAAGTTGGAAAGCATCTGCACATGCAGTGCTGAACAAGAAAGACAAGTTACAGAATTAAAAGTGAGTCATGAATCTGCCTCAAATGAAACAGAACAGCTTGAGGGAAAATAAGAGGTTGGAAGAAGAATGGGACAGGATGAAAAAAAAAATTAGATGAGCATGAATCACAACCAAGGATGCAAAATGAACACATTAACCATTCTGGTATGCAATTCTCCAGCCTTGACTACTCCTCAGGACACAAAAACAGGTCTATTTTTTGACTTTCTCAAGGGTTAAAAGTTTTAGGCCCGCTTCATAGAGCTTGAATGTACACACCTGAAAACAAAAGCCCCACCCTCCTAGACCCAATAGTTACTGAGCTATGGCCAGTCAAAGTTGATAATAGTTACCCTTCGCAGCCCTGGCAAGAAAGAAAAATATGCCAGGGGAGGGTAAAGATACTCTGTGCTAGGGAATGCGGTGTGGTAAGGCCAGAAGAGGGTGTACAGGGATGGAGGGATGGGAGGAAACCACCACCAGACACAAAGGAAGAGCCCCAGTGGAGTACAAGGACATGGAGGGAGGGTAGGGGGGAAATACCTTCCCCTCAGATGACTAGGGGGGTGACATGGGGGGGATCCACATTGGAGGGGCGAAGGATGCATGAGGAGGGTGTGGGAGGGGTGGTGGTGGTGGTGGTAAGAACAGAGGGAGGTAGGGTAGTAACAACGTAGTGGGGTAGAGGGAAGCGGTGAGAGGGAGGTGGGGGGTACATCCCAACTGTCTGGGTACGGGCCTGGATGCTCCTTTCCGCATGTCCAAAACTTAGTTCTGATTGGTCAGAAGCCATCTATGTTACAGCCAGGGTGAAGCAAGCTGCTGCCAGTTTTTTGTGGGGGTTGCACAATCGATGTTCCTCGTCCATTTAAAAAATTGTGAAAAAAAGTCGATCATTGTGCTTAGTGCTCTTAAATAAGGGGTTAAGGAAATCAAGAAGCAACACAAGGGGTGGAAGACAATTCAACAGGAAGGAAATATAAATCTGAAAGAGATTACAGAACAACAAAGCAAGAAAAAGGTGGAGATGGAAGTGGTTAGGGTACTAAGAAGTAAGGAATCTTTAGTCAGGGTTGTAGTGGACAAAATGTGTGATAATCGTAAGAGTAAAAGAAAAACATATGAGAGTAAGATCAGAAAGGGAAAGAGAAGAAATGAGTAAGATTAAACGGACAGTATCAGTAGTTATGGAGAATAACAATGAAGCTCAAGAAGAGACTGAAGAAGTGTTTAAGCTAGGAAAGTACGAGGAAGGAGGGTAATGGTAAATGAAATCAACAGAACATAGAAATTATCAGACAAAGAGAAGTTCAAGAATGTTTGGTTAAGGAGAGATGCAAATTAGGAAGAAAGAGCTAAAATAAAGGAGCTAGTAAAAGGAAAAAACGAACAGAGAAAGGAGGAAGAGAAGACAGTGTTTTATTGGAGAGATATGGATAAAAAATTGAAAAAGTGGTACCAATGAAGAGAGGGAGAGAAAAGGGACTAAAGAACAACAACAAAAAGTTGGAAACAAAAAAAAAGTTGGCATTTACTAATGTTGATGGTTTCATATCGGTAAGGTTAGAAATCAACAATTTCTTGAGGGTACAAGAACCAGACATTATGTGCTTTGTAAAGACCAAGTTAAGAGAGGATATTGACATCCATATGGGAGATGGTAAATACAAACTGTGGAGAAGAGACAAAAGAAAAAATGGGAGGAGAAGCAAAGATAGCAGTGAAGAACAATATAAATATGGATAATGTGGAACTGGGAGAGAGTAGGGCTAAAGTGATAAATATGAAATTAGTAACTGGAGAGAATGGCAAGAGAGACAACGCAGTAGTATATGTTCCCTCTAAGACAAGAGCATGGAATGACGATGAATACCGGGAGATGTTGTTAGACATGATTAGATATCAACAGAAAGTGATTGAGAAAAGCAACAATATAATTCTAATGGGTGATTTTAATTGTGAAGAGGTAAACTGGAAGGAATGGGACTCAGAAGGCAGTGGAGATTTGTGGGGCACTATACCGTTAAATATAGCAATGAATAATGTAATGACCCAGTGGGTCAAAGAAGAGACAAGATTCAGAGGTGATGACACACCAGCATGATTAGATTTACTGCTAACCAAAGACCATGACGTAATTGAATCTTCGAAATATCTGTGTCCTATACAAAAAGGCGATCATGTGGTCACTGAGTTCCAGATGATAAAAGGGAATGTGGTGTCAAGAGATAAGCTTTATAGGCAGGGAAGATACAACTTTGGGAAAGCAAACTTTACAGGTTTGAGGAAATTTTTCCAAAATGCAGAATGGAGACAATTCAAAGAAACGAGAGATCCAGAGGAAGAGGGATATTTTTCTAGACCTCTGTAATTCGGGAGTGGAAAAACACGTGCTATGAGTAAGTAGGAAAGAAAACAGGAAAAAGGACTGGTTTAACAGAAGGCATATGATAGCAAAAAAAGAGAGGGACATGGCATGGAACAACTGGAGAGAGAGAGGTAATAACAACAAAGGTAGAATATAGTAGAACAGGACATGAATATAAAAGGACACGTAGAGAGGAAGAAAGGACCTTTGAAAAAGGTTATACGGTCAGACCTCTACTTACAAAGTATTGACTTTTGAAAAATCCACAGATAAAAAAAAAAAAAAAAAAAAAAAAAAAAAAAAAAACGCACCCCAAGTACAAGTCCATGGTCCCCAACAGATGCCTACTGTACACTCCTGCCTTCCTCCTGTTTGGAAGCCCAAAGCATTGTTGTTATCAATACATGTTACAGCAGTGTAGAGTTACCCTGTACTTAGGGTAGCTCTACATCGAGTGGCAAGCCAAATGATTTCCTGTAAACCAGGAAATCATTTACAACGCTGGGTGGTAACCTTGTAATCAACCAACATGTGTTCCCTACGTGACAGAAAGTGGGTTGGCGGAGGGTTAGTGCCCCTCCCCGGAAAACAACTACTAAAAATAAAAACAAGAAGCCTCGGACCAGGACTAACCAAAAGATGACGACTATGGACCATACAAAGGAAATGATATGGATGGCAACCTGGAATGTAAGGGGTGCAAATTATGAGGTGAAAGATAGAAAGATTGTTCAGGTGCTTGAGGGTGCAAAAGTGGATGTATGTGGATTAACTGAAACTAAATGAAGAGGTGAGAAAGTGAGAGAATGGGAGTATGGATAGGGGATATGTGCAGGAGAAGGTGAGAATGAGAGGGCAAAAGAAGGAGTGTGTATTGCTGTGAGTACGAGTAACAGATGGAAGGAGAATATGAGAGTATGGATCAGTTGGCTCAAGGACTGTGTGGGTAAGACTGAAAGTTGGACTACAAATGTGGGCGATTGTGTGCGTGTATGCGCCAACGCAAGATCATGCAAGCAGAGTGAGAGATGAGTTCTGGACAAATGTGGAAGTGTGAATGGAAAAGTTTGAAAGGAATGAGAAAATGTTTTTGATTGGCGATATGAATGGTAAAGTAGAGAATGTGAAGGTGGATGGAGTAGTTGGTGAGTGGCGTGTGCCTGCTGAGATAGATGACAATGGCAGTGCTTTAGTGGACATTTGTGCTGGGAGAGGGCTGGTGATAGCCAATACCCTATTCAGGCACAAGATGATCCAAAGGTATACATGGTGAGTGATGAGAAGGGTGGGTGGTGAACTGAATGAAAGGAAAGCAATGATTGATTGTGTGTGTATTTACCTATTTGTATTTACCTATTTGTAGTATACAGGAATTGAGCAATGCTCGTGTTGTCCTGTCTCCATATCCACATTTATCAAGTCTACCTTTACACACATGAATGTTTTTCTCATGCACAACCTCTTTGTCTAAGTCGTTCCAAATATTTAAGTATTTACCTAATATACCTAATTGTGATATACATGGAATGTACTATGCTCGTGGGTTTCCGTCGCTGTTTCTCAATAAGTCAAATTTAACTTTAAACTCATTTAAGTTTCTAGACTGGACGATCTCTTTGTCCAGGCTATTCCATAAGTCTATACTTCTGTAAGGAAAGCTATATTTCTTGATATCCTTCAAGCAGCTTGACTTTTTCAATTTCATTCCATGTCCTATTGTTGCTCTCTTATCCCATACAAACAGATCTTCTTTGTCAATTTTATCTACTCCCACCATGGTCCTGAACACCGCAATCATGTCTCCCCTCTTTCTCCTTTCCTCTAACGAAGGCAAATCCAGTTTTTCCAGCCTCTCTCTGTATGACAGGTCTGTCAGACTGGGGACCATCTTGGTTGCTGTTCTTTGTATTCTCTCAATCTTGTTTATATCTTTCTTTTTGTGTGGGCACCACACTACCGCTGCATATTCTAACCTGGGGCGGATCATGGCCACTATCAATTTTTTCATCATTTCCTCATCCATATAATGAAATGCTACTCTTATGTTAGTCAAGAGTTTATAAGTCTCTCCAACTATCTTGTTAATGTGCTTTTCTGGTGACAAACTATCTTGGACCAGCACTCCCAAATCTTTCTCTTCTCTCCTTTTTGTGATTAATTCATTACCCAAAAAATAATTCAGTGATGGTCTCCTGGTACTTTTACCCATTTCCAATATTTTACATTTCTTTACATTAAATTTCATTTCCCACGTCCGGCTCCAATTGTGTATCCTATCCAAATCCTCCTGCAGTATTTTGCAATCCTCCTACACCTCTATCTTCCTCAAGATCTTTACATCATCAGCAAACAGACTTGCATAACTGTTCACTCCATCTACCATATCATTTACGTAAATCAGGAACATTACTGGCGCCAACACTGAGTCTTGAGGGACTCCACTTGTTACTTCCCTCCATTCAGACATCTTTTCCTTTATTACTGTACTCATTTGTCTGTTTCTCAAAAAGTCTCTCATCCATTCCAGAAGTTTCCCCTTTAGTCCTCCTATATATTCTAGTTTCCACATTAGTCTCTTATGAGGTACCTTGTCAAAGGCCTTCTCTAAGTCTAACTACACACAATCCACCCAACCATCTCTCTCCTGTACCACATCAATCGCTCTTGAGTAAAAGCTCAACAAGTTAGAAACACATGACCTTCCACTTCTGAATCCAAACTGACATTCAGCCAAAATATTCATCTCTTCCAGATATTTTATCCATCTGTCTTTCAGGATTCTCTAACACAATTTTGCGACCATGCTGGTTAGAGACACTGGTCTATAATTCAGGGGTTCTTCCCTGTTTCCTCCATTGTAAATTGGTACCACATTTGCCCTCTTCCATTCTTTTGGCACTTTCCCCTCTTCCAGTGAGCATACAATTAAGCTGTGAATTTTATCCGCCCAGTGTTCTCTGCATTCCTTCAGTACCCAATTAGAAATTCCATCAGGTCCTGGGGCTTTCCTTACATCTTGAGTTTCCAGTAATTTATACACTTCCTGTACCTCCACTTTTATATCTTTCATCACCGGAACATTTCTAATCACTCCCTCCCCTTCCACAAGCTCCTTTTCTTTAGTGAAAACTGACTGGAAACGTTTGTTCATTATTTCTGCTTGCACTGCCGCATCTTTAAAGACCTCTCCTTCTACTTTCAGCTTGGTGATTCCTTCCTTTTGTTTCAGTTTGCCATTAACAAATCTATAAAACAGTTTGGGTTCATCCTTGCATTTGTCAATTATACCTTTTTCAAAATTCCTTTCTTCTTCTCTACGTATTCTTGTGTATTCATTTCTTGTTCTTTTAAATGCTTCCTTTGTTCTGTTGTTACCTCTCTTTCTCCAATTGTTCCATGCCTTATCTCTCTCTTTTTTTGCTATCATACACCTTCTATTAAACCACTCCTTTTTCCTGTTTTCTTTCCCTCTTACTCTTGGTACAAATTTTTCCACTCCCAAATTATAGAGGTCTTGAAAGATATCCCACTTCCTCTGTAACTCTCTTGTTTCTCTGAATTTTCTCCAATCCGCATTTTCAAAAAAGTTTCTCAATCCTGTAAAATTTGCTTTCCCAAAGTTGTATCTTCCCTGTCTATGAAGCTCGTCTCTTGGCTCGACGTTTCCTATTAACATCTGGAACTCAATGACCATGTGATCACTTTTTCCCAAAGGACAGAGATATTCCAATGATTATATTACATCGGGTTCTTTGGTGAACAGTAAATCTAACCTTGCTGGTGTGTCCTCACCTCGAAACCGTGTCTCTTCTTTGACCCATTGCGTCATCACATTATTCATTATTATATTTAATAACATAGTGCCCCACGAATCCTCGCCGCCTCCCGAGTACCATTCCTCCCAGTTCGCCTCTTTACAATTAAAGTCACCCACCAAAATTATATTATTGCTTTTCTCAATTATTTTTTGCAAATAGCTAGCCGTATCTGACAACATCTCGTGGTATTCGTCATCCTTCCATGCTCTCGTCTTTGGGGGAACATACACTACCGCCATATCTCTCTTAACATTCTCTCCAGTTTCTAATTTCATATATATCACTTCAGCCCTGCCTTCTCCCATTTCCACAGTATCTACATTTATGTTGTTCTTCACTGCTATCATTACTCCTCCTCCCTTTTTTTCTTTTCTGTCTTTTCTCCACAGTTTGTATTTACCATCTCCCAAATGAACATCAGTATCTTCTCTTAATTTGGTCTCTACAAAGCACATGACATCAGGTTCATGTTCTCTTAAGAAATCACTAATTTCGATCCTTGTCGAAATGAAACCATCAACATTAGTATATATTCATTTTTTTCATTCATTCATTGCCAGACGCCATGTATCCCAGACGGGGTGGCCAAGGGCTTAGAGTTAATTGTTTTACAGGGAGGGGCACTAATCCTCCACCAACCCCACTTGACACGTAGGGATGCCAACAGCATCTGGTGTTCCCAGGCGGTCACCCATCCAAGTACTAACCAGACCCAACGTTATTTTTGACATTATTAATACCCTCTTCTATCCTACTCTCTGTCCGTACCACTTCCTCAACTTCTGATCTTTCACAACTATCCCCCTTAGTTTCCTTCACTTCTATTTCCTTAAATACCATTTCCTCGAAAAGAAAGTAGAGAATCTAGTGATAAAGGATGTGGATGAAAGAATGCGAAGATGTGTAATGGATGCAAGAGCATACAGAGGCTGGGGGGAGTGGATTTTCTGACCACCACTTAATGGTGGTCAGAATCAAGGTCCAAGTAAAATGGAGAAAAAAAAGAAGGGAAGGATGGAAGGAAGGAGCAGATGTAAGGAGAGTGGAAAGGTTATAAGAGGATGAGAAAAAAGCAGAATATGAGAGAGAAGTGGAGGATCGATTGGGTACATATGAATTGGAGCAGATGGGGGACGTAGAAGTTGTGTGCAAGATATTCACAGAGGAAATATGTGCAGCATGTGAGGCGGTGTGTGGGATGAAGAGAAGCTGAAAGGGGGTGCAAGGAATAGCATGGTGGAATAAAGAGGTGAAACAGGCTGTGGCACAAAAGAAGAAAGCATATAATGAATGGATGAGAAATAGGGGCGTGGAAGAAGTTGAGAGATGGAAGAGAGAGTTATATGTAGAAAGGAAGAGAGAGGTGAATAGATTAGTAAGAGAAAGTAAGAAGAGAGTGGATGAGGAATTTGGAAGGAATCTGAGTGCAAAGTGGAGGGAATGTAAGAAAATGTTCTGGAAAGAGGTGAAAAGAGTCAGACCGGGTGACAATCAAGTTAGTAGGGGAGTGAATGACAAAAATGGTAGATTACTAGTTGAGAAGGGAGAAAAAGTGAGCAGATGGAGAGAACACTTTAATGAATTGCTGAACATAGAGAATGAAAGTAATGCGAGTATAAGTGGCTGGGGAATGGTTGGGAGAAGGAGGGAGGTGAGAAGACGGGAAGGAATCAGTAGGATGGAAGTTGTGGAAGCACTGAAGAAAGTCAAAATGGGGAAAGCCCCAAGAATTGATGGAGTGTGTGGCGAAATGCTGAAGCATGAGGGAGAGATAGTAGTACAATGGATGGGGAAGAGGTGCAGATTGGCCTGGGAGGAAGGTAGAGTCCTGGAGGATTGGAAGTCAGGTATAATTATTCCCGTGTACAAATGGAAAGGGGAAAAAGAAGAACGTGGTAATCATACGGGCATTTGTCTTCTTTGTGTCATAGGAAAAGTATATGGTAGGATACTTATTGACAGAGTTAGGGAAATAACAGAGGAATTAGTTGGAAAAGAACAGGGAGGCTTTAGGAAGGGAAGAGGTTGTGTAGATCAGATATTCATTCTTAGATCTTTAGTGGAAAAGTTTCTAGAGAAGGGAAAGAAGTTGTATGCGGCTTTCATGGATTTGGAGAATGCATATGACAGGGTGGATAGACAAGGATTGTGGAAAGTGTTAAGAATATTTGGAGTAGATGGGAAGTTGTTGAATGCTGTGAAGAGTATGTATGAGGGTGCTAAGGCTGCAGTGCATGTGGATAGTAAACTGAGTGAGTTTTTCTGTTTGAAGGTTGGGTTGAAACAGGGATGTGTCATGTCTCCATGGTTGTTCAATCTGTATATGGATGATGTTATAAAAGAAATACAAGGTAGGGCAGTGGATGTTGGAGTGGCCCTAATGAGAAAGGGCAGTGTTTGGAAACTCCTTGTACTGTTATTTGGAGAAGATACTTTCTTTTTCACTTTTTGAAGACGAAGGGGAGCTGCAAGGCTTGGTGAATGAGTTTGGGAGTGTGTGTAAGAAACGGAGTTTAAAGGTGAATGTAGGGAAGAGTAAAGTTATGGTCTTCGAAAGAGATGAAGTCAGTGAATTTACAGTGAGGTTGGATGATGAGGAAATGGAAAATGTGAGTACATTTAAGTACTTGGGTAGTGTGATGAGTAAGGATGGAAGTTTGGAGGGTGAAGTGCTTGAAATGGTACAAAACAAGGAAGAAAGGTTGCTGGTTCCTTGAAGGCAGTGATAAAAAATAGGGAAGAGTTATTACATGACAGTATTGTGATACCGACTCTGACGTATGGAAGTGAAGCTTGGACGTTGTTGGAGGGACACATGTCAAGAGTGAGAGCAGTGGAAATGTGTTATTTGAGAGGAGCGTGTGGAGTCACATGGAGAGACAGACTAACAAATGAGGATGTGAAGGAGCATTGTGGTGTGGATGTGGATGTGATAGGAAGCATTAGGAGAAACACACTGAGGTGGTTTGGCCATGTGGAGAGGATGGAGAGTGAGAGACTGATGAGGAGAGTGTATGTGAGTGAGGTGGAGGGGGAGAGAGGGAGGGAAAGGCCAAGGATGAGATGGAGGGATGGAGTGGAGAGGTAT
Organism: Coenobita brevimanus; assembly: GCF_032717465.1. Lineage (NCBI taxonomy): Eukaryota > Metazoa > Arthropoda > Malacostraca > Decapoda > Coenobitidae > Coenobita > Coenobita brevimanus. The sequence continues at coordinate 39,290,495 of NC_136966.1, forward strand.
ATGAGAGAGGGGGGGGATGACTTGGGACCAGGGCAGTGAAATGGCGGGTGACAGGGTGACGTGGAGGCGATTTGTTTGTGGCCACCCCGTATAAGGGATTATGGCATCTGGCAATAAATAGATAGTCAGATTGATTATTTCTCCCAAAATGTCTCAGAAATGGAAAAGCAGTGAAAGTGGTGATGGTAATAGGTGAAAACGGTAAGCAATTACAATGGAAAACAAAGTGGACATAATTACAAGAGAGGAGTGAGAAGAGGAGCTAAGTGATGTGGCACATGAGATCAAACTCAATCCCTCAACTACAGAAACAATTTTAAAGGAGGAGGCCGTAGCACGGGCCGAACAGGGTAGTACTACCGAGGGGAATGGGAATGCTGGTGATAGGGAGAGCTGGAGCTTCTGTTTCACTAGCTATCTAACCATCCCCCTTTGCTGACCTTTTCAGTGTGACAGTAACATGGAGAGTAGGCCAGCATACTCTCCCAAACATTTCCTCTAACTATCTATGCACTACACCACATGCACTTTACATTTCACACAACGTATCCCACTACGTTACAGGGGTTGGCGCCAGCAAGGGCATGCGGCCAGAAAACTTTGCCCCCGCTACCTAGTGGCGGACTTCTGGCAGGAGGCGTGACGGGGGTTCCGCCAGCATAGATCGTGGGTCCAGGGCGAGATGGGGATCGGGCCTGTGCTAGAGGGTACAGGGCATTGCGGTTCCCAGGCTGCCGCTTCCGCCCAATAGAGAGGGGACCGAACCTGGGAGTAGCGTCCCAGGAGGCTGCCCTATCAGTGGGTGTATAATGGCGGGATAGTTGCAGTACCAAGGCGTGCTTGGAGGGTGTCCCTGCAGCTGTCCTGACAGGGTGCCCCGAGGCCACTACCACAGCCACTGGTAAGCTGGTGGGCTAGGGGTCCCAGATCCATTGCCTGGACCTGGGACTGTGCAGTGAGTGGGACCTGTGCTATGTCTGTCCCCCTTTATTAATACTGAAGATGACAAGACAAAATACGGTTCAAAGCAAGCCTGAGGACAGTAAATCACCCAGGGGGATGAGGGTGGGTTCATGGAATGTGGGAAGTTTGAGGGGATGAGCGGGGGAAGTCGTTGAGGCATTCAGTAGGAGGTGGGTGGATGTGGCGTGTTTGCAGGAAGTTCGGTACAGGGGTGGATCAGCCAGAAAGATTGTTGGGAAGGACTGTTGCCATAAGTTGTTTTGGCAGGGGGGGACAGACGGATATGGAGGTGTTGGTGTAATGGTTGCGGAGAAATGGGTGGAATATGTTATGAATGTTTTGAGAGTAAGTGATAGTATATTGGTAGTGAAAATTCTGTTCGGTAGAAGGATAGCTACAATTATATCGGCACATGCTCCACAGGCAGGATTGGATGAAAAAGAGAAAGATAGATTTTGGGATGATTTAATACGTGTAGTTGGTGGTATGCGGGATGATGAGATAGTGATTTTGGGTGGGGATTTAAATGGTCATGTAGGTGAAGCAGCACAAGATTTTGAAGGAGTGCATGGGGGATGTGTGTATGGTTTAAGGAATGCAGAAGGGGAAAGGATACTCGAGTTTGAGGTGGCAACGGACATGATTGTGTGCAACACATATTTTAGGAAAAGAGACAGTAGGTTAATTACGTATGAGTCTGGGGGAAATAGCAGTCAGATAGATTATTTTCTGGTTAGGAGGGCCGATAGAAGGTTAGTGAGGGATGTTAAAGTTATAGAAAGTGAGGAGTGTGTGCAGCAGCACAAACTATTGATTTGTGATATGGTGCTTAAAGAACAAGTGATGAAAAGAGGACTTATGTACCTAGGAGGAAAATATGGAAGCTTAACAACCAAGTAGTAAGGGATGCCTTCTATAGCAAGTTGAGGAGAGTGGTGGCTGAACAGGGAGCTGTAGACAGAGGCGTTAATGAACAGTACAGAGCCCTCAAGAACTATCTCTTGAGAGTTACTGATGTAACATGCAGTTGGACAAGAGGACCACCAAGACATAAAGTAACTTGGTGGTGGTATGAGGGTGTAGAAGCTGCAGTTAGGGAGAAAAGAAGGCTTTTCCGGGAATGGAAGAAGGGTGGTAGTAAAGAGGAATATTTGGCTGCCAAGTGTAGGGCTAGAAGAGAGGTATACAGAGCAAAGTCTAAGTCATAGAGACTATTACTTGATAACCTAAATCATGGGGAAAGGAAAAATATGATATTTAGGGTGGCAGGTCAAGTGAAGAGGGATTATCGGGATATTATAGGTGAGCAGTGTGTGAAGAATGATGAAGGAAGGGTAGTGCTGAACAGTGAGGATGTTAAAGATGCATGGAGAGAGCATTATAACCGGACGTTGAATGAGGAGTTTGACTGGGACAAGGAAGGTTTGGAGCCAGCAGATCCAGTGTCTAGCCCTTGGCCTTTGATTGATACTGCTACTGTGAGTGAGGCAATAGGCAGGATGAGGGTGGGGAAGGCAGCAGGTGTGTCTGGGTTGACTGCCGAAATGTTGAAGGCCTCAGGCGATATAGGGGTGAGTTTAGTCACTGACCTGATAAATAGGATTATTTATGAGTGTGTTGTCCCAGATGATTGGCTGAAGAGTGTAATTGTAAATGACATCGCGTTGCTCTAGGCGACGTAAACACAACCTACCCAGAGACGGGGTGAGAGAGCCGTAGCGTACGGACGTTTCGGAGATCTGGTCCCGGTGCCCGGAGTGACGTTGCTCTTACATCTTACCATAGAGTGTGTTATACGGGGTGGAGTGTTTAGTACCTCTTGTGTGGAGGGGAGGTACGTGTGTGTGTGTAGTGGTGAGAAATGGAAGGGGAGAGTGGAGGAGCAGATATGGACACCGGCTGGCAGGGCGGAAAAAGACCCCACCATATGTCAACCTCGGGTGAGGAAAAGTCTTCGGGATCGACCGAGAAGGCCAGGAAAACGTTGCCACAGTCCAAGCCCGTCACTCAAGCTCCAGAGGAAGGTGTGGCAGTGCAGACAAGGGTGACTTACATAGTGCGGACCCAGGACCGATCCAGAGTGTTTTGTCACCCACAGAGGGTGACAGATGCCCTCAATGAATCTCCTTTTGCCAAATACATTGTGGAGGGATACACCAAGCCACTGGGGGATGGATCGTGCCTATCCTTTGCAATCTTTTCAGCTAACTTGACCAAGCTCGAACAACAGCCCGAGGAAATGGTGAATTTGGGACCTTGGGCTGTGGTGTGCAGGCGCGCCAGTTATGAACCCGGAGGTGCTGTAAAAGTGGGCAAGATTGGGCCGATTTCCCCAGAACTGGACGTCTCAGTTATAGCAGAGAGGCTGCGCCATGCAGATAACCATGCCTCTCAACTCTTGGAGGTTACCAGGATTCCAGTTCGCTTTCCGGCCCCCAGTGCTTCCAGCCAGTCACAATGGGTAAGACTCGTCTATCGTGGCCCCCTTCCCTCCAGGGTCTTCTTCGGGTACTTGTCGTTCCCGGTTGGTGAGTACACCCGTCCCATATTACGCTGCCATAATTGCCATCTGTTTGGTCATACCCGACTTACTTGTAGAAATAAGGTTAGGTGCTCCATGTGTAGTGGCTACCACCCCTTTAGGGCAGGATCAGAGGACAGCCAGAAATGCACCAGAGACCCTAGGTGTTTTATTTGTGGGAGTGATGAACACAGGGTGGTGTCCAAGGTCTGCCCCATCTACAGGAAGGCCAGCGATATATACATGACCATGAGGAAGGCAGGTGCCAGCTCTGCGGAGATCAACAAGTGCCTTCGTGAACTACACACTGCGTCCCGTAGCACCCCGACTCCCAGTGGGCCAGGTCGACTGACACCTACCCAGGCCCCCCGCAGTGCCCTCGTTCAGCAAGGTAAGACTTATGCTAACTGTGTATCCTCAAACCGCTATGCAGTCCTTGCTGATGATGTTCAGGAGGAGGACCTAGGATTGACTGATGTATTGGGAGTCTCCACCCACCCCGCATCAGGGGCAGAGGTCATTATCCATGCAGACACCACTGTGAATAAGGCACCATCACGCCCCCACACTGCTTTTCACAACCGTCACCACACTGCCAGCCCTCAAGCCCAGGGGGTGCCTCCACAGGATCCGGATATGGCTGCCATTGGGAATGATGGTACCTCCCAACAGTGTTCCTCTGGCCCCACCCCTGCCCTGCCTTTGTTGGGCCAACGGAGACTTCACCCTACCCATCCAGGACATCAACGAAATTCAGAGCCTCTGTCTTCCATTGATGAGGGTCCAGGTTCTGGGAACTCTTTTATAACACTTCTCACCGAGGCACTGGCATTACACCAACAGGGGAAGTCCTTCATAGAAATCTGTTCCCTCCTTTGGCTGCGGCTATTGTCCCTGATATTATCATGGGGGGTACAGGTGGCTTAAGAATCCTGCTGTGGAATTCTCATTCACTAGTCCACAAGTCACAGGATTTTAAAATTTTAGTGGCTGAAAGGGAACCAAATGTGGTAGGGGTGTGTGGGACCTGGCTACAACCCCGCATCCGCCTCACCCTGGGGGGTTTTATAGTCTATAGGTCAGACCGCCCTCAGGGGAGGGGTGGGGGCCTATTACTGGCTGTTCAGGAGACCTCCCAGAGTGAGTTTGCCTCTTACCCAATATCCTAGTGGCCTGATGGAAGTCTTGGCGGTAAGGGTGGCTCTTAGATCTGGATGAGCGTCAGTGCTGTTGTGTTACAACCCATGTCAGGATGTGTCCCGGGAGGAATTAGTACATTACTTTCATCAGCTGCCGGCCCCTGCCTTCATCATGGGGGATTTTAACGCCCATCATCACCTCTGGGATCCTTCACTAACCATCAATAATGTATCGGGATCGTCTCTTTTTCAGGCACTCTTAGACTCCCCACGCATCGGTCTTCTCACACCTCCTGGCCTGTACACCCGATATGACCTCCATTCCGGACGACCATCAGTCTTGGACCTCTGCCTTGGAGATCCAGTGTTCCAGTGTCCAGCTGTAGAGGTGGGTCCCTATATGGGCAGCGACCATCTACCAGTCTTCTATGATTATCCGGGCCTTTCCACGTTGCAGTCAGGAGACTGTCGCCCAAGATGGAAGCTGGTGGGAGACAAATGGGACACATTCCAGAAGGAACTGGCTTCCTGTTTTCCAGGCAGCTGGGGCTCCCCTCCACTGTCGGCTAAGGATTTTGCACATCTCCTGGTTGAGGTGGGAGGCAGAGTCTTTCAGCGTTCAACTCGCCGTTGTGTACACCGAGCAGGAGTCCCATGGTGGTCAGTCGAATGTGCGGATGCAGTCAGGGCCCGTCATCGAGCCTGGCACAAGTGGAGCCGCAACCATTGCCTAGAACTGGGGCGCAAGTACCGTCAGATTAATGCCATCTGCTCCAGAACCATCAAGTCGGCAAAACGGCAAGCCTGGACCTCCTTCTGTGCCAGCCTTTCCTTCTCCACCTCCACGGCCCGCACTTGGAGATTCTTACGGGCTATGTCAGGACGCCCTACCACCCACACTTATCCACTCCGCAGGGATGGTCTGTGCCTGCTTGATGACCTGTCCAAAGCCGACTATCTGGCGTCATTCTTTGACACCCAGTTCGGCCATCCATCTGCTTTGCCCTCTTCCACGGTGTACGAGGAGGTAATACAACGAAGCGTCTCTTCCCCTGCAACTGCTGGTCTAGACAATCTTTTCACTGCCTCAGAACCTGTCTCCGCCTTGCCTGCCCTTCGGACCGGCAGGGCGGCGGGCCCATACTCGGTGACCAATGAATTCCTTCAGCGACTGACACCCAACCTGCAGGATTGCCTCCTTCACATTTATAATCGCAGCTGGAGCCAGGGGATATTCCCGGTGGAATGGAAGACCTCAATGCTGCTGCCTTTCCTAAAGCCAGGCAAGGACCCGACCAAGCCATCTTCGTACAGGCCCATCGCCCTTCTCTTGTGTGTAGGGAAACTGCTGGAGAGGATGGTGGCTCGTTGCCTGTCATGGTGGCTAGAATCTAGATCCCTTCTTAAAGAGGAACAATGTGGTTTTCACCCATGCCGGGGCACCTTGGACATACTCTGCCAGCTGGAATACCTGATCCACGACACGTACCGAAAGGTTGGCTATATATGCTGGCCCTGTTCGTGGACATCAAGGGGGCCTTTGACTCATCGCCACATACTGGCATCCTGTATAAGCTCTCCCGCCTTGGGGTCTCTGGTTCAGTGTTGGCGTGGTTTGTCAACTATCTTGATGGCAGGAGTTATGTCGTATCTGTTGGTGGGGCCATTTCCTCTCCTCGTCCCATCCGTAGAGGGGTGCCCCAAGGCTCAGTTCTCAGCCCCTTGCTTTTCAATGTTTTGATGTCAGACCTGCCCAACCATCCGGACGTCTCCACATTGGTTTATGCAGATGACGTGACTATCATTAGCAGGGACACCACCATGGAAGGTGCACAGAGGAGACTTCAGGCGGCTGTCTCAACTCTAGAGGACTGGGTTCACCAATGGGATCTGGAGATCGGAGTGTCAAAGTGTGCCGTGATGACCTTCACCTTGCGTCGCATGCCATCTCAGCCGGTGGTCAGGATAGGCACTGAATCTCCTCCTGTAGTCCGTACTCACACCTTTTTGGGACTTCGTCTGGATGGGCCAGTCCTTACGTGGCGTCACCACATAGAATACCTCCGAACATCTTGCGCCAAGAGGCTAGACGTCATGAAGAGTGTAGCAGGGTCTAAATGGGGTGCCAACCGTGACCTGCTTTTAGGCTACTACCGTGCTGCCATCTTGGGAAAGATCAACTACGGGTGCTCAGTTTATGGTTCAGCATCCTCCACTCACTTGCGAAAACTTGACCCGATACAAAACGCCACCCTACGCATTGCCCTGGGCGCATTTTGTTCTTCCCCCGTGCTGTCCTTGCAGGCGGAGAGTGGTGTCCCTCCTCTACATGTCACCAGGTCGAAGCTCGTTTGCCGCCGCTACCAGGCCATACAACACTCCTCCCGCCACCACCCTCTACCAGTGCTCTTCGAGGAGGCGGGTGTCATTTTGTCACATCCTGCTTGGCCTGTGAGGTCCCGCCAGCCACTCTTGATCAGGGCTCTCTGGGCATACAGGTCCCTCTCGCTGCCACCACCACTCCATCAGCCCCTCCCCTCAGTGCCCCCAACACCGCCTTGGAGGGACCTCTCATCTCTAGTATCATTCTGCCTGTCAGAGTCTTTTGACAAATCTCAAGATGGACATCTAGCACCACCATTGTACAGAGAGCTGTCGGACACGGTGCATGCGGGATACTTTGAAGTATTTACTGACGGTTCACACACCACAACACCCGCAGCATCTGCTGCGGCAATATACTTAGTGGACCTTTCTCTCTGCCAAACATGGCGCTTGGCTGCACTTCATGATAGTGTCACGTCGGAACTTTTTGCCCTCTTCAAGGCCTTGGCCTTCATCAAGGCACATCTCCAACCCCAGAAGGTGGTCATTTATACAGACTGTCTGGCAGCATTGCACCTTATTGTGTCCCCCAAGGCACAGTCAGCGAGACATCTCCTCTATGAGATCCAGACCCTGCTGAGTCAACTTCTCCAGGAGAATTGGGTACTTCGCCTACAGTGGATACGCCTACAGTGGATACCATCTCATGTGGACATCAGGGGCAACGAGATAGTTGACAGGGCTGCAAGGCTGGCTTTGACCTCAGCAGCAGTGGAGACTCTTCCACTTCAAGAGGCAACTTGTAGCAGGCTTCTGACGGTTGCTAGTGGAAAGGCCTGGGACTCAGAATTGGCAGCAGAGCTCCCCTCCTCAACCTTAGGGGCTTACCGCACAGACTCCTCTTGTCACCCTTGGGCCCGTTCCACTGCTCGTGCCTTGGACGTGGCACTCACCAGACTGCGCATTGGACACGTTGGTCTGGCGTCCCATCTCCACCGCTTACGCCTGGTGCCGGACCCTTACTGCCAGTGGTGCAGAGATCAAGAGGAAACTATTGCCCACTTTCTTTTGCACTGTCCAAGATTTCACTCCATGCGCACAGAATTGAGGGATTGTCTGTCTGTCTTAGGTGTACGAGACTTCACTCTGCCAGTACTCCTTGGAGGTGTGGGTCTGAACAGTCCCCTAAGGTATCCTGTCATTCGTTTGGTGTGTGTCTTCTTAAGGAAGTCCAGGCAACTGCATCGCATCTAGGCAAGACATCTGCTTCATACGCCACCGGAAGGGCTCCTCCGACCCCCTCGGAAATGAAAGCCCTAACTCAACACCAAGAACCAAGTAATTGTAAATGTGTATAAAGGGAAGGGTGATGCCCTGGAAAGAGGAAATTATAGAGGTATAAAGCTTTTAGATCAGATAATGAAGGTAATGGAGAGAGTTTTAGAAGGTATGATTAGAGACAGAGTGAATATTGATGAGATGCAGTTTGGGTTTATGTCAGGTAGGAAGACCACTGATGCTATATTCACTGCTCGTCAGCTTCAGGAAAAATATATTGGTAGGAGAAGGGATCTTTATTTTGTTTTTGTTGATTTGGAAAAAGCCTTTGCCAGAGTCCCTAGAGAGGTGGTGAAGTGGGCAATGTGAAAGCTTGGGTTGGAGGAGTGGCTGGTTAGGGTGGTTATGGCTATGTATGTGGGTGCTCACACCCCAGGTAAGAGTGAATGGAGATTTGAGTGATGAGTTTTCCATGAATGTTGGTGTGCATCAGGGGTCAGTCTTGCGTCCCATGTTGTTTATCATGGTACTTGAAGCCCTTTCACGTGACTTTAGAAATGGACTCCCGTGGGAGTTGTTGTATGCTGATGATTTGGTGTTGATTGCAGAGAACGAAAGGGAGGCGGAGGAATGGTTTAGGAAGTGGAGAGATGGTATGGGGCACAAGGGTTTAAGGGTAAATGCAGATAAAACAAAAGTGATGATATCTAGGGTTGGTGGCGGTACTGTCAAAGACGAGGAAGAGTGGCCATGTGCAGTTTGCCACAATGGCGTGGGAAGTAATTCCAACTTGTGCAGTGTTTGTGATAAATGGGTGCATAAGAAATGTAGTGGTATCAGAGGTAGACTGCGAGATAATGCTGATTTTATGTGTACGGCGTGTCGGGGAGAGCAGGTGGAGATTGTCAGATGTGAAAGGATTGAACTTGCTGGTGAATCTCTTGAGTGTGTGGAAGAGTTTTGTTATTTGGGAGACATGTTGTGTGCTGGAGGTGGGGCTGGATCTAGCTCTGTGGCTAGGGTGAGAAGTGGTTGGAAGAAGTTCAGGGAGCTCTTGCCTCTCCTGACATTGAGAGGACTCTCCCTATGTGCAAAGGGGTCTTTGTATGCAGTATGTGTTAGGAGTGTAATGCTGTATGGTAGTGAGACCTGGGCAGTGAAGGAGGAGGATATTCGCCAGCTCAGACATACAGAAATGACAATGATTAGGTGGATGTGCAGTGCATCCCTGCGTCCAAGGCCTGGAGGGGCTGGGTTTACAATAGAAGAGTTGAGAGGTAGGATGGGACTGGAGTGTATTGGTGTTGTGATGAGGAGAGGTAGATTGAGATGGTTTGGATATGTGGAGAGGATGGGGGATGATAATTGGGTAAGGAAGGTGAGAAGTGTTAATATTGGGGGTGGGGTTATGAGGGGTAGACCGAGAAAGACATGGGACGAGGTCATTAAGTGTGACCTCAGGGTTAAGGGACTGAACAGGGAGGCTGCAATGGATCGTGCAGCGTGGAGAGCCGCCATTAGGTGACCAAGGCCGACACATGCAAACATGTTGGAGCCTTTAAAAACGAAAATGAAACAAAAGGAACTTTTCTTATGCAGTACTGTACAGAATAGGTAAATATATCACACTTTTTATTTATGCTTGTTTATGTTAACCCTCTCAGGCACAGTCACGCAATTTGCGTTCCATGTGGTTTGTTACAAAGAAGCACAGTCACACGAATCGCATTCCTAAGCAGAAAAAACACCATAAAAAGAAACGTTTTCAGATGATTTGCGTCAAATTTTGGTGCATTCTAGTGTGTGCATCTCTTTTCCGAGGTAAGCATTTGGCAACACTGTGACTGCTCTGATGAGACAATGCGTAGCAGAAATATCTCAGTATCTCACGACCAGCCAGGCAGGAGAGTAGCACAGCTGTCAGCGTTCCTTTAAACCCGCCATTTTCCCCCACCCACCCGAGGCAGAGAGCCATTATTGAAATACTGTGATTGTACAGTGTTTTTTACTATATTGTGAAGTGACTGTGTCTATGGAACATAGATATATTATCTGTAAATCACTGGGACCCACTATCAGCCGTTAAGCCTACAGGGAGGAATGTGGTTTGTTATAACTGGGTTTCCTCTCTGCTTCACCCTGCCCGTAAATGATGTGAGTATTATATCTTTATATAGTGAAACCGATACTTATATTTGTGAAACATATAGTGCCTGGATTGGTGAAATAACTGATCTACCATAGCAGGCATTATGCACATCATAGAGATATGCAACAGTCGCTAAGGAAACAGGCGGTCACGTATGCCACAGAGTTGGGAATAACAGAGGAGGTTGGGATGGAATCATGTGATAGTGTTTTATATTGCGTATGGTTTAGTGTGAAATATACATATAAAATAGTGCAGTGAGTGTTCACAGAGAAATATTTCATGCACTGACTGACTTAGCTAAAACATGGCGCAAGTGTCAGAGACAAGAAATATGCCACAGCCACATATACATACATATGTCGTGCAGTGAATGTTCGTGGAGAAATCTATTGTGTGCATTGCATATGTTTTAGGCAAATGTATCACAAGGAGAGAAGAAAATACCCCACAGCCACAGACACACACACACACACACACACACACACACTAAACCACACCCACACACACACACACACACACTCACCCACACAAGCACACGCTCACACACTACATGACTCCTCATCTTCAAGCTACTGCCAGCATCTCAACACCTCTGAAGGAAGTGAGTTATCCATATTTTGTTGGTTTGTATATTGATCTATTTCTATAAATAAATATTTTTAACACAAATAAGTAATGTTTTTTACATACACACATATGAGATGGACGAAAGTTCAGCTTCAGTATCAGAACCTAGCAAAGAGACTAGTGGTCATGTCGAGTTTCTGAACGTACCATCAAAAACCTTATGATATTTTACGTGTATACTTTGAGTAAAAAAAGAAAATAATAAAACATAACGAGTGAAAATATGTAGCTGTGGGTGAGGCAGGGAAAGAATGTTTTTTATCTCGTGTGCAGGTGAGGAGGAGTATTCTACATTTGTCGTCCAATTACTCCAAAACTACTGGATGTATCGATTTCCCGTAAGAACCATGATAAAGAGCAGTAAATTCTACGTATGTTCATTTGCAGAATATAAGCCTTTGGGAGCATTTCTTTGTAGGAAAAGGCAGGGGAACAGACTATGTTTTTTTTTTTCCTCGCTTGAGGTAAAAGTCGAAAGCGCTCCGAGGAATAATCTCACTTGATCGGCCAATTACTCGAAAACTATTGGACATATCGATTTCCTGTAAGAACCAAGATAAAGAGCAGTAAATTCTACGTATGTACAAGACATAACAATGTAATATCTATGATAAAAATTCGTTGTTACATAGGCAGGAATATTGAGTATGCAGTGCGCTCATCACGAAAGTGACGCATGGACGTGAGTTCCCAGTCGTTTTTGGCGATTTACTTGAAAACTATGAGGCGTATCGAAACCATCTTTGCTCATTAAAAAGATTGTGAAATTCTGTATAATATTATGCAATAAAAAAAAGTGTGCGAGAAGGGTTCTGAATGAGAACTCATTGAATTTTTTTCAAAATGGTTTTCAGTTTTTGGCTATTTTCTCGAAAACTGTTTATCGTATCACAACCGGATCTGTCTCTTCAGAAAGCTGATGAAATTCTCTATCAAAACCTCAAATAACATTTTTCCGTATGATGGAAAGCATTCAAATGGTGATGTTGGCCGTGTTTATTCACGGCGGCCTAATGTCGTTTTATTTGTGTTTTCCTGTTTTTTTGTGCTGCTCATCAACTAGAACAAACATTGACAAATAAGATCATATAGGTTTCATGGGAGTATAATGATGTTTGGGTGGCGAAAATAAGGCGAGAATACGTGTTATTTGCTGCGCGCGGGCAGCTGGGCCGGGCGGCCTCGCGGAAAAAATTGTGTGCCAGAAAACTTACCGAAACTTATCGTGCACGAGAGGGTTAACCACACATGCATGAAAATACGGGCTACTAAGATTCACAGAAGTTTAAGGGGAAAAAATGACTTACGCACAGGTGAAGAGTACTGTGAAGTTGCTGAAGAATGGGAAAGCAACTGGGGTTGATGAGATGTATGCAGAGATGCTTAAGTGTAGTGGAGAGTGTGGAATGAAGTGCTTGTTGGAGATATGTGAGACGGCATGGATGAGTGAAACTGTGCCTGCAGAGTGGAAAAAGGCTGTGATTGTACCCCTGTACAAAAATAAAGGTTAGTGAAGTGAGTGCAAGAATTATCGTGGCATAAGTTTATTGAGTGCGGTAGGGATGGTATATGGGACAATTATTATAGAGAAAGTAAGAGAGATCTCAGAAGTCCTACTGAGTGATGAACAGGGTGGCTTTAGGAGTGGCAGTGGATGTGTGGATCAAATATTTGCAGTGAGACAGACAGCAGAGAAGGCTTGTGAGAAGGACCATAAGGTGTTTATGGCATTCATGGATCTGGAAAAAGCATACAACAAGTGGACAGAGAGGGATTGTGGAAAGTTCTGCACATGAACGGTGTAAATGGTAAGCTGCTAGGTGCCGTCGAGAGTTTTCATGATGGTAGTGAGGCATGTGTAAGGGTTAATGGGCATCGAAGTGAATGGTTCACGATCAGTGTGGGCGTGAGACAAGGTTGTGTTGATATCCACATGGCTGTTCAACATATATATGGATGGGGTGATACGAGAGGTAAAAACAAGAGTAATGGAGAGAGGGATGGCGCTGGTAATGAATGGTGATGGATGAAATATCTCAAATTTGTTGTATGCTGATGATGCAGTTCTGCTTGCAAATACTGTTCAAGAACTTGGTAGGCTAGTGCAGAGTTTTGCTGATGTCTGTGAGCATCATGCCTTGACAGCAAATGCAGAAAAGAGTGAAGTGATGGTTACTGAGAGAGAAGGTGACTCTCAGTGCAATGTTACAATGGAGAGAGACTGGAATTGCTGAGAGAGTTCAAGTACCTGGGTACAGTGATAGAAAAGAGAGGAAAATGTGCAAAAGAAGTTGAAAGCAGAGTGACACAAGGAAGAAAGGTAGCTGTTGTTATGAAAGTCTTGATAAGAAACAGAGGCTTGAGTGTTGCAGCTGCATCAGGCTTACATGAAGGAGTGTTATTGCCAACTTTAACACATGGATGTGAGACAATGGTGTGGCATGAAAATGAAAAGTCAAGAGTAAAAGCAGTGGAGATGAGACTGCTGAGGAATGTATGTGGAGTACAGAGAGTGGATAGGATACAAAATAATGTGATTCATGAAAGATGTGGAGTGGGGAAGTCGGTGGACACCAGAATCGAAGAGTGTACCGAGATGGTATGGTCATGTGGAGAGAATGGATAACAATAGAATGGTGAAAAAGGTATACTGAGCGAATATGAAGGAGGGAGGAGGTGAGGCAGGCCAAGGAGAAGGTGGAGAGATTTGGAAGATGAGTGTGTGAGGAAGAGAGGTTTGGAAATCGATGAGGCTGAGGAACTGACAAGAGATCGAGCTGGCTGGATGAATGTTGTGAGGAGAAGTGCATGATCAGGGATTTGGCACCCCTTTTTAACGTGGCGGCATCTGGACTGACTCAATTGGATAGGTTTATAAGCTACAGAATGTGGTGAATGTTTTTGGCGTATCCGACGCGGCCATGATTCCGGGGGCTTGAATGATGACCAAATGGAAGTGTAACCCATTGGACTGGGCAAATTTGGGCCGTCTGGACATTGCTACTCCTCACCCTGACCAAGGGTGGGAAAGGAGGTCTGGATGATGATGATGATGACAAAAAATATGACTTACGAAAGGAACCAATTATTTTTCTAAGATGAGGACTCCCTGTTATTAACAAATGTGAAGAAGAACCGAAATTGTTTTATATATTTGAGCTAATTGAAACAAAAGGAAGGAAACACTGAACTGAAAGTGGAGGGAGAGGAATGATGCAGCAATGCAAGCTGAAATAATGAACAAATGTTTCCAATCAGTTTTCACTAAAGAAAGAGATTTTGTGGAGGGGGAGGGAATGACTAAAAAGGTAATGATAAAAGATATAAAGTGGAAATGCAGGAAGTGTATAAATTACTGGAAACTCAAGATGTAAGGAAAGCACCAGGACTGGATGGAATATCTAACTGGGTACTGAAGGAATGCAGAGAACAACTGGCAGATAAAATTCACGGTTTGACTGTGTGTTCTTTGGAAGAGGGGAAAGTGCCTCGGGAATGGAAGAGGGCAAATGTGATACCAATTTATAAGGGAGGAAACAAGGAAGAACCCTGAATTATAGACCAGTGTCCTTGACCTGCATTGTCGCAAAATTGTGTGAGAGAATCCTGAAAGACAGATGGATATAACATCTGGATGAGATTAATATTTTGGCTGAGAGTCAGTGTCGATTCAGAAGTGGAAGGTCATGTGTTTCCAACTTGTTGAGCTTTTACTCAAAAGCAATTAACGTGCTACAGGAGAGAGACAGTTGGGTGGATTGTTTGTATTTAGATTTGGAGAAAGCCTTTGACAAGGTACCCCAAAGTGACTAATGTGGAAACTGGAGCACATAGGAGGACTGAAGGGAAACCTCCTGGAGTGGATGAGAGATTTCTTGAGAGACACAAATGAGGGACAGTAATAAAGGACAGGAGGATGGATGGAGGGAAGTAACAAGTGGTCTCGGTATCAGCGCCAGTAATGTTCCTGATTTACGTAAATGATACGGTAGAGGGAATGAACAGTAATGCAAGTCTGTTTGCTGATGATGCAAAGATCTTGAGGAGAGGAGAAGTTGAGGAAAACTGTAAAATGCTGAAGGAGGACCTGGATAAGATTCATGACTGGAGCCATATGTGGGAAATGAAATTCAACGCAAAAAAATGGAAAATATTGGAAATGGGTAAAAATACCAAGAGGCCATCACTGAACTATTCGATGAGTAATGAACCAATCACAAAAGTGAGAGACGAGAAAGATTTGGGAGTGCTGATCCAGGATAGTTTGCCACATGAAAAACACATTAACAACATATTTAGAGAGACGTATAATCTCTTCACTAACATAACAGTAGCATTTCATTACATGGATGAGGAGATGATGAAAAAATTGATAGTGGCCATGATCTGCCTCAGGTCGGAATATGCAGAAATAGTGTGGTCCCTACACAAAAAGAAAGATATAAATAAGACCGAGAGAATACAAACAACAGCAACCAAGATGGTCCCTAGCCTGGCAGATCTGTTGTACAGAGACAGGCTGGCAGGCCTTCCTTAGAAGAGAGGAGAGAGAGGGGTGACATGATTGCAGTGTTCAAGGCCATGATGGGAGTAGATAAAATTGACAGAAAGATCAGTTTGTATGGGATGGGAGAGTAACAAGAGGACAAAGAATGAAACTGAAAAAGTCAAGTTGCTTGAAGGATATCGAGAAATATAGTTTTCCACATAGATGCATAGACCTGTGGAATAGCCCGGACAAAGAGATCAACCAGTCTAAAAATTTAAACGAGTTAAAATCAACTCTGACTTACTGAGAAACACAGACGGGACCCCATAAGCGTAGCTCATTTCCTGTACATCACAACTAAGTAAATACACACACACACACACACACACACACACATATACATACACACAAACATGTAAAGGAAAACACCAGAAAAAGAGGACTTGATGATCCATCAGTATTAGATCTTATAGTCTATTTACTAGGTAAGAAAATAATATTGACAATATGATGTATGACTCTCCATTCGGGAAAAATGACCATGCAGTATTAAACTGCAACTTCAGAATTGCATATGACATAGTTAACAGTAATGAGAATTACAAAAAGAGCCTAAAATACAAATTGGGCAACTACCATGACCTAAAGAAGTACTTCTTAGAAATAGATTGGGAAAAGGAGCATAGAGGACAAGATTTAAATGCTATACAGTGCACCCTCACGCAATGCAAACTCACACAGTGCGAATCACCTACAATGTAAGGTCAACCTCGAAAATGCTTATTTTTATTGAATGCGAAATCTGTTAATCGAACTTCCCAACATGCGAATTGGCTGTATGATTCCAAGGCAAAAATGGACTTCCCTCCATTACTATAAGTGTCGGGCTGGACAATGCGAGTCAGTCACACAAAGGCAGGTGGCTGGCAACAAGCCAGATTCAAAATGGCGGGCAGCTGGCCAACTTTCTATGTGCCATCAACCGACATTCCTGGGTAAACAGACATTTCTCCTCCATGCTGCTGTGAGAAAACATGTTGTACCTCGCATCCTGTGGTCCGTTTGAGCATCATGGCAGTACCCACCTGTTCATCATGGTCTCAGCTGTCAACTTTGAAGGCTTTATGACACCTCCAGGACCTCAGCAGTGACAGTGAGTGACAACAGGGCGCCTCGCCCTGCGGGGCAAGAGTAAATGCCCCGAGCCTCGGATACTGACCCCCCTCCTGTCTTAACAAGCCCAGAAGTTACTTAAATAAAGGTACATGGTGTTCTATTTGTCGTTTTATTTGTTGGTCCAACTAGAAGTACTATTAGACAAAGTATTAGCAAGGTAGAGTAGGCTGGAAGGGGACTCGAAGACCAAGCCCTGGGTGGGCTGTCCACCATATACCATTTTTTTCTGTAAGTTCTTTGGTTCACACAATGCGAAATCGTAGAATGCAAGGGTTTCTGCCGCCCATAAATTCGTATTGTGTGAGGTTACACTGTATATAGAAAATTCTTTGAATTTTATGAAATAGGAGTTGAAAATTACATCCCTCAGCACAAAAAAAACAGAAATGAAAAAAAAAGAAATGGTAAAAAATCAAAAGAAAATAAAGAGATTTGCTGTGGAATAGATACAGAAGACACAATAGTGAGAGGGCATATAACAACAATAAACTGGCAAGAAATGATTATACATAGATACGGAGACACGCTCAAAGACAGTTGGAGGAAGACTTTAAAATAAAAGCAGTGATTAACTTAAGCTATTTTCCGCTACATCCAAAACAAAACCAAAGTTAAAGATAGAATACAGTCCATTATGGACATGGGGATCATCTATAAACAAGTAAGATATTTGTGAAGCACTAAATAAAAATTTCCAATCAGTTTTTACAGAAGAAAATAATTTTGAAACAGATGATATGGAACATGCATGCCCACACATGTTACCAAATATACAAATAGCATAAAGAGAGGTACATGAAGAGTTAACTAAATCAGACAAAGGAAAAGCATATGGTCCTGACGAAATTTCAGGTTGGGTGCTACACGAATGTGGAAAAGAGTTAAGTAGACCAATATATTTAATATTCAAAGAATCCTTAGGTCAAGGTAAACTACCTGACATTTGGAAGAAAGCAAACATTGTTCCCCTATTCAAGAAAGGGAATACACAGAATCCACTCAACTACCGATCAGTATCACTGACCAGTGTTGTCAGTACAGTGGGGCCTCGCATCTGACGTTCTTTTACTTTGCGCTTTCGCATCTGGCAACAGGTCAGAAACTTTCAAAAGCCTCATATCTGGCGAGGTAGCTTCGCATCTGGCAGGCACTCGCCAGGTGAAATTCTGTGTGCATCCAGCTTGGCACTTGGTGGCCATCTTGTTATGACGCCATTGTGTAAGCCGCCACCGCACAGACCACAGCTACCACCTTGCCTGACTTGTTTTTGTGCCCATGTCCTGTGTTTGGCGGTGTTCAGCCAGAACTTGTTACAACAGTAGTTATTAATCAACCCATAACCCACACTTTTGGCCCAATAAAACACTCCTGAACTTGATATTGGTGTGTTTTTATTTCCTGTACACATTTATACTCATGTTTAGTACAGTTATGATTAACATTCTTGGGATAAAAGTATGACAGTAACTTTTGGGTGACAAAAGACTCTTGTTAATTTTTCTACATTTAAAGTTTGCCCCTGATCTGGCGGTTTCACATCTGGTGCAATTTTTTTTTAGACTACTGTATTCGCCAAATGTGAGGCCCCACTGTAAGATACTAGAAGAGCTGATCAGAAAGTCTGGGTAAACCATCTAAAAGAACACAGTATGATAACAGAAGGCAATGTAGTTTTAGAAAGGGAAAATCATGTGTTACTATGAGAGTTACAGAAACATTACAGTATGATAACAGAAGGCAATGTAGTTTTAGAAAGGGAAAATCATGTGTTACTATGACAGTTACAGAAACATTATAGAAAAGAAAAGGATAGGTGGACAATATCTATTTAGATATCAAGAAAGCATTTCACAGAGTACCGCACCAAAGATTTTTATGGCAATTGTAACATCGACAAGGAATCCAAGGCAATCTGTACTGTTGGATGCAGGATTTTCTCAGAAAAAGGGAAATGTGAACAGTACTAAGGGGAAATTACTCATCATGGAGGGAAGTGACTGGCGGACTTCCACAGGGCTCAGTGCTTGCACCAATTATGTTTTTAGTATGTATAAATGACAGACAGTAACATTAGAAATGAAAGCTATCTAAATATATTTGCCGATGATGCAAAAATCATCATGATCATCACCATCATCATCACCATCTGGACCTCCTTTCCCATCCCAAGACAGGGTGAGGAGTAGCAATGT
This sequence comes from Coenobita brevimanus, assembly GCF_032717465.1. Lineage (NCBI taxonomy): Eukaryota > Metazoa > Arthropoda > Malacostraca > Decapoda > Coenobitidae > Coenobita > Coenobita brevimanus. Next base: position 39,309,357 of record NC_136966.1, read on the forward strand.
CCAGACAGCCCAAATTTGCCCAATCCAATGGGCCATGCTTCCATTCACTCAAAAAAATACATAGGAAAATTACTAAAACAGATTCTTGTAGAGAGCTACAAGAAGAATTAAATAAACTTCAGGAATGGAGCAATAAATGTCAAATGGAATTTAATGTGGACAAGTGTCACGTTTGATAAAAGTGAAAAATGACCAGACTGGGATTATAAATTAGGAAGTTCAACCCTACACATATCAGAAAGGGAGAAGGACCTATACCTCATACCAATTAATCTGGCCAGGTATGTATGGCAACACTATTCCTGCCGAGATTCTGATTGGCTGGAGGTGTTTGTTCGATTTTGTTGTTGCTAAAACTAATACTCTTTTTATTATCAGATGTGATACTGAGTTTGTCGACAATACAATCATCCAAAGCAATAAGAAATCTGTTATATACTTATCAACAATGAAATTTTAGTGGGAAGATAGAGATATTGAGTTAACAAAGTATTATAACATTCCAAGTCAAGGTCAGCATTCGAACAATTCCTTTAAATCTCTGACACTCCGTAATATAACAGAAAATTAAGGAAACCTGCTTAATCTAAGCGTTGGTGTAACATACATTTAAATTTTAAGATCAATCCGCACCCTTAAATCGTGCCACAACTCTGAATAATTAAAAATTCTAATGAAGAGACGAGTTCTGCGGGGAGGGAGGTTTGAAAAAATCGCGAAAAATCAAAGTAGGTTAAATGAAACTATTTCATCATATATCCTCTATTATCACAGTACGGACTGATCTCAAAATTTAAATGTGTTATACCAACGTTTAGGTTAAGCAAGTTTCCTTAATTTTCTGTTATATTACGGAGTATCAGAGATTTAAAGGAATTGTTCGAATGCTGACCTTGACTTGGACTGTTATAATACTTTGTTGACGCAATATCTCTATCTTCCTACGATAATTTCATTGTTAATAAGTATATAACGGATTTCTTATTGCTTTTGACGATTGTATTGTCGACAAACTCAATATCACATCTGATGATAAAAAGAGTATCAGTTTTACCAACAACGAAATCGAACAAACACCTCCAGCCAATCAGGATCTCGGCAGGAACAGTGTTGCCATACATGCCTGGCCAGATTAATTGGCATGAGGTATAGGAGTGATTATCAGTAACAGACTATCTCCGGCTGACCACATCAGTGAGAAAGTACGTCACATGTATACACTGCTTGCTAATATGACAGTTGCATTAATTCATTCATCATCCAATCCTACATGCCCCATAAGAAGCATGGGAGCCCGGGGCTAGGCAAGTTGGTCCTGACATTTAAAATGAGAGTGACCAGCCTCACTCATCCCTGAGTGGCATTACATGAGCAATAAACCCCAACCACCCCTTGGATATAAACCTTCACTGGCTCAATCCGATTGGAGCACCTTAATTACCCACTAAACCACCAGGCACCAAAATTTGGTTATATGGTTACCACTCAGCATTATAAAAAGTTTTCTGGTGTACAGGAAACCATTTGGCTTATCACTCAGTGTAGAGTACCCACAGGCAGAAAGAAGAGGAAAGAATGAAGGAAAGAAAGACCGAAAAGGGAGTGCAAAGTCACCCATAGGAAGAAGCACAAGGAAAGAATGAAGGAAAGAAAGACAGAAGAGGATAGAAGGAAAGAAGGACAGAGGAGAGGAAAGGGCAGACACCCAAGAGCAGCACTACATCGAGTGAGTGGATGGTGAGCGCCCCCACGTACCACAAAGAATTGCTTTCACATATATAAATGAAAACATGCTGAGAAAGATAATAACATTCGTTCATCAGACCAACACTGGAGTATGCATCAGTAGTCTGAAATCCTCAACTCAAAAAACACATAGATATGAGTGAAAAAGTACAAAAGGCAGCTACAAGATGGGTATCAGGCTTAACCTGCTGCGTCCCGTTGACGTACTTCCACGTCCTCACGTTATGTCACTGCCAATCCTGTTGACGTACTTCAACGTCCTGCAATTGCAAGGTTCATAATTTCCACAATTTTCAAAATTCGCGCGAGATTTTCGATTCGCCCACGTACCCAAGCCTCCCCTACCTGCCGCCAGGCGGGCAGCGTCCCAGACCCCGCGTGACCCGCGCTCGCCCTTGTCTCGGTCACTCACCTGTTAGCAGTGACCCATGTCAGACATGGCGCGGAAAGGTCTCTCAGACGACGAAATTGCATCCGCCCTGGAAGCCTTCACTGGAGATAGTGATTCTCCACTTGACAATGATGTGGTGGATTGCGATTACGTCCAGCCAGAGGAAGAAATAACAAGCAGTGATGAAGAGGTCCCTTCGCCCCGGAAAAAGCGGTATGTGACATACCGTAAGGCAAGGGAAGGCCAGCCTGCTCCCCAACCACGTGCACGGCTATCTCTCCATCCCGAATCTGATGAGGACGAGGATGAGGACCATGAGGATGACGGCGGCTTAGGACGTGATATCGTCTCGTGGTTGGGAAAAGAAAAAATAACACCCCGAGGATCAGAAGGTGGGGCGAGAAGACATATCAGGTATGGTGCAAATCTTTTGTCTGGGGAAGTGGAAAGTGGTGTGGTGGGAGTGCTGGGTGAAAGGGAAAGTGGTGTGGCAGCAGCACGGGGTGAAAGGGAAAGTGGTGTGGCGGGAGTGCGGGGTGAAGGGGAAAGTGGTGTGAGGGAGGCAGCACGAGCACGTGGTGCACGTAGGCCTAGGGGAGAGGAGGTGGAGCCACTCCCCAGCACGTCTTTCGCCCAACAATATTCCCAAACTTCCTCCCCACAGCCCCAGGATGTGGGGAAAGGAAGAAAAGGGAAGGGAAAGGGTAAAGGAAAAGGGAGAGGGAAGAGAAGTGTGAGTCATGAGAGGTGCCGCTCTCCAGCTCCCCAACCTCCCCCACCACCCTCACCTCCCCACCCTGACGAGGGGGACGATGGGGACGTGGCTGGAAACGGTGGTGTCTCGTGGAACTGGGAAGATGGGAGTAATTTTACTCCCATCATTCACCCTTTCACTGAGGAGTGGCGGTCTGGTTGCACGGCTCCAGGTGTGCATGCGGGTTCGTCTAGGGTGGATTTTTTCCACTTGTTCTTTGGGGAGGCGTTTGTGGGGCGCATAGTGGAACAGACCAATATATTTTCACGAACACAGCGCCGTGAAAGTGAACGTTTGGGAACCACGAGCAGGCATTCCCAACAATATGACTATCCCGTTACAATTTCAGAGATGTTCTTATTTTTTGCCCTGGTTCTCTTGATGGGTGTGGTAGGGAAAAACCAAATTCCTGCCTACTGGACAACTGACCCAATGATCCTCACACCTTTCTTTGGAAAGGTGATGAGTCGTAACAGATTTCGGTATATTCTCGGCCGCCTCCACTTTTTTGATGCAGAAGATCCAGCCAATGCAAATAACACAGATAAAATGAGGAGAATTAGGCTGGTATTTGATCATTTACGGGAAATGTTCCGCTCCTCATTTTATCCTTACAGAGACCTCGTCATAGACGAGAGTCTTGTGTTGTGGAGAGGCAATATTTCCTTTAGGCAGTACATACCCAGCAAGAGACACTGTTTTGGGTTCAAGATCTTTGTTATGTGTGACTGTAAGACTGGTTATGTGCAAGACATAGTCTTGTACACGGGCGCACAGACAGATATAACAGAAGATCGTAGTATAGGACTCTCTGGGGCCGTGGTGAAGACAATGATAGAGGAGTACCTTCATCGTGGTCATGTGTTGTACCTGGACAACTGGTACACTAGCCCTCTTCTCGCTAGGTTCCTCCACACGACACCGGAGTCTGTGGTACAGTCAAGAGAAACCGTCGCCATATGGTCAAGATAGGGAGGAAACTTGACAAGAACGAGGTGGTTTTCTTCCAGGCCAATAACATCCTTGCCACTCTGTGGAACCACAACAGGGAAGTTTGCCTCCTATCAACTGTTCACAGCCCCCTGATGCACCGCACAGACTCCGTGGATCACCGTAGCGAGAGGAGGCGCAACATCTGGAAACCCGAGTCTGTACTGGACTATAATCTGAACATGAGGCAAGTGGATCAGTCAGACTCGATGATTTCCAGTGTTGACTGTGCCAGGACCACGATGAAGTGGTACAAGAAACTCTTTTTCCACTTGCTCGACATCATGGTCCTGAACGCACACTACCTGCACGCCATGACCACCGGAGTATCCGAGACCTTTGAGGGGTTTGTGAGGGAGCTGGCACATGAAATAATCACCAAGCATGCCCAGGACAGACCCACACACCGCACCCGCACCCCCATGGCTGCCCAGACTCCCCTACGCCTCGCAGGACGGCACTATCCTAGCACAATCCCTTCCAACCCAAACCGTCGTAAACCCCAGCGTCGCTGCCATGTATGCAAGCACTCGACAGTCAGACCATCCACTCAGAGAAAAGACACAAGGTACGAGTGTGTCGAGTGCAATGTTGCGTTGTGCCTTCAGTCTTGTTTCAAAGAGTACCATAATTTCCTACACTACTGAAACTGTGTGGGATGGCGATATGACGCTCATTATAATGGTAAGGCCAGTCAGTAGGTGCTAAGTCATATATAAAGTTGAAATGGGTGTAATGTTTTCAAGAAAGTAATGTATAAGTTGAGAAATAGTGTAAGTTGAAAGAAGTGATATCAAAACTACACCCACTGTGTAAATCTGCGAAAATATGACGCTCAGTATAACACTCTGGTCAGTAAATATGTGATAGCAAAGAATATAAAGTGGAAACGGGTGTAATGTTAGCATGAATAAAACGTATAAGTTGAAAAATAGTGTAAGTTGTAATAATTGATGTCACGAATACACCCACTGTGTAAATCTGCGAAAATATTACGCTCAGTAGAACATTCTGGTCAGTAAGTATGTGATAGGAATTATATAAAGTGGAAAAGGTTGTAATGTTAGTAGTAAGGTAATTTATAAGTTGAATACTAGTGTAAGATGAAACAAATGATATCGCGATAACACTCACTGTGTAAGTACGCGATAATGTGACGCTCAGTTGAATCGTAAGGTCTGAAATTATGTGATATCAATTATATCAAGTGTAAACATGTGCAATGTTAGTGGAGAATTATTATATAAGTACAAAAATAGGTTGTAAGTTGAAATAGTAGTCATAGTGACTTCACCGTGTGTGTTATTATGCGCTATTATTACGCTAAATATTTACGTAAGGCCTGAAACTATCTCAAAACAGTTCTCTAAAGTGGAAAAGTGTATAATGTTATTAGGAAAGTATTATGTAAGTAGAAAAAAAACAATACGAGTTGAAACAACAGTCACAGCGAGTTCACTCACTACGTAAATAAGAGCTAACATTACGCTAAATGTTATCGAAAGGCCTGTGAATACATAAAAACAGTTCAATAAAATGTAAAATGGTATAATGTTATTGTAGAAGTATTATGTACGTAGAAAAAATGATATGTATCATAATTCTGGAATGTTAGCGATTCATCGTGACCAGTCTGCCCGATTTTGCTCGTTTCGCACGATGGTACAATGCTTATTTCAGCTCTATTTTTCTATAAAATCCAATTTACTCTTTTATCACATGTTTTTATGTTTGTAATAAATACATATCTACTTACTTTCATTGGTTTCCCAGACTTATAATACCATAGAAAACGTTAGAGGCTCAGACCACCTACAGAGAACACGGTGCCAGGTGTGACCAAGGCATACCTGTTTAGGGCACTTATGGACCCCGGGGAACAATTTCTTCGTGACTGACCATTGTTTCTGACCAAAAGCGAAAGTTTTAGCAAAAAAAATTTGGGTCCAAAAATGGTCGGGATTGGGGGGTACCAGTGGTGAGAAAGTGGTCGGGACGGGGAGGGTTAAGGGATATAAGCTATGAAGAAAAACTAGAAAAACTGAATCTACCTACACTACAGAGAGAAGGAAAAGAGGAGACATGATTATCCTATATAAATACATCTCAGGGAAAGAGAAAATAGACATAAATGAGTATATAACCTATGGGGAAGCATCAGTAAGAGGACACTGCAAAAAACTACATAAAAAGAGAGGTGATAAAGACATACGGAAACACAGGGGCATTGATCAGTGGAATGCATTACTGAATGAAATAGTGTGTGCCAAAACTATTCATAAATTTATGGATATGCATGATAAAAATGGTTTAACACACGGGACAGTACGAGTTTGACTCATTCCTGTAAAGATACAATTAGGTAAGAACACACACACAATATGCAGCATTACATACTGCAAGTAAAAAACTGAACACACTATAGAAAATATTGTACTGGTCTAGGTCCATCAATGGTCATGCACTTGACAGCCACTGTTATTCCTAATGTTTTGTAAAAAAAAAAAAAAAAAAAAAAAAAAAAAAAAAGCATCACGTGAAGAAACCACCAAAACATGGTTATTCAGAAGCAAAATAGTTTACACATTAATTCAAGATTCTCCCAACTTGTCAAAATCAACTGTACCAACTTCAAAATTCAAGCAAGATGGATTGCAGTCATGGTTTTGATCACCATGCAAGTCAAATCTGTGCAAGTTTGATCCGAGCATGTCAAAGAATAATTGTAGGTGCAAATTAACAGTTCCTTTGGTAAACTATACTGCCAAGTTTGGCTGCAGGACTAAACAAAACAAAAGAAAATACTTTACTCCAGAAGTTAACTAGCAACTGACCATGTTCTTTACCACCAACATAAACATCAACAGGCATGAAAGCTGCCTGAGACTCATGTGAAAAGGGTTGCTGGGTGTTGTGAGGGTCCAGGAACCGCAGGAAATACCACGAGGAATCAACAAATGTGTCCATCGTGTCCGTCTCTCGTTTAGCTGCCCCACCACACCTGACAGTGACAGCATATACAACGTTTAATTGACAGCACTTGATATATACATACAGATATATATATATATATACTGTATATATATATATATATATATATATATATATCTATCTATCTATATGTATACACACACACACACACAACATTTATTTATATATATAGAAAAACCTTGATATAACGGACTTCAATAGACCGGAATTCGCTTTTATCGGATTCGACGAGCTACCAGACTAAATTCCTATGTATTGGAAAAAGTCCAATAAAGCCAGAAGCAGTCCGGACTGCCTGACCACTTCAGCTATGTTCACCATAATAATGTAAACAAAAGACATATGTATCAGTGTACAGTACAGTATTATTATATATATTATACCATTTGATTAGTGAAGTTATAACACAGTACAATACTGCAATGGGAGTCAAAACAGTTTAAAAACCATTCATGTGATCCGGACTAATGTCTGATATATGGGAAAAAGTCTGGATTAGCAGGGGGAAGGCCGGATGTTGCTTTTATTGGAATTTCGAATTTTTCATAATGGCTTGGACCCCAATTAGTCCATTATAGTGATGTCTTACTTGTATATATATATAGGTATACCCCAATTGGTTAGGTAAAAACCCATCGTTAGGCGGGGTCTTGTATACTGGGGTAGATTTAACATGTAAAGTAATGGGATGCAATTTTCAGCCTTGGGTTTCCCCCTCAACCAAGTCCAAAACCCACCCAAATGAGCCCAAAAGCAAGTTTAGAGCCAACTTAAATGGCCTTACAGCTGTAAAAGAGGCTAACCTAAGCCTACCACCTGTAATAACTCACTAAAATAAAATCTGCAAATCGTCAAATTTAAGTCTGGAAAATCAAGTTTAGTAACCTGTACCCCAAAATGACAACGTTCACCCCATCTTTAGCTAAAACACATTAATCTTAGTCTAAAAACAGTTAATAAATCAACCTAAACACACAATTTTAGTCTAAAATATCATTAAAATAAGTTTTAAAAAATCAAAACTCATTGTTAAACTGGGGTTTGGCCTTTGTTACGTGGGGTATGGTGGAATTTCTACTCCCATCATTAAGCCGGGGTATCGTATATCAATGCATTACTGTGCAGTATATATGTTACATATATATTATATATATACTGTGTGTATATATATATATATATATATATATATACACATATATATCTATCTATCTATAGCCCGACGCCCTAATCCCACAAAGGGTGGCCGCAGACAAAACGCCTCCAAGTCACTCTGTCACCCACCATTTGACTACCCTCCCCCCAACTCACCCCCCCCTCCCTCATATACCTCTCAACTCCATCCCTCCACCTCATCCTCGGTCTACCCCTCCCTCTCCCTCCCTCCACCTCACCTACATACACCCTCTTAGTCAGTCTTTCATTCTCCATTCTCTCCACATGTCCAAACCACCTCAGTGTATTTCTCCTAATCTTCTCAACCACATCCACATCCACCCCACAACGTTCCTTCACTTCTTCATTCGTCAACCTGTCCCTCCACGTCACTCCACATGCTCCTCTCAAGTAACTCATTTCCACTGCTCTCACTCTTGACTTGTTCCCCTCTTGCAAGGTCCACGCCTCGCTTCCATACGTCAAGGCAGGGATCACAATACCATCATGCAGTGACTTTTTTACTTCCATACTCACCTCCCTATTTCTCATCACTGCTTTCAGTGTACCAACAACCTTCCTTCCCTGCTGTACCCTTTCACGTATTTCATCCCCCAAAGTTCCATCTTTACTCATCACACTACCCAAGTACTTGAATGCACTCACATTCTCCATATCCTCACCATCCAACCTCACTGCACACTCTGTGACTTCATCCCTCTCAAACACCATAACTTTACTTTTGTTTACATTAACTTTCAGCTTCCTCCTCCTACACACTGTCCCAAATTCATTCACCAAACCCTGCAACTCCCATTCATCTTCACTCAACAATACTGTATCATCAGCAAACAGCAACACCGGAAGCTTCCAAATCTCACCCTCATTCATTAGGGCCAGCCCCACATCCACTGCCCTACCTTGCACCTCCTTTACAACCCCATCCATGTATATATTAAACAGCCATGGAGACATCATACACCCCTGTTTCAGTCCCACATTGAGATCAAAGAACTCACTCAGCTCACCATCCACTCGCACCGTAGCCCTAGCTCCCTTGTACATACTCTTCACAGCACTCAACAATTTCCCCTCCACTCCATATATTCTTAATACCTTCCACATACCTTGCCTATCTATTCTGTCATAAGCTTTCTCCAAGTCCATGAAGGCAGCATACACTTTCCTTCCCTTCTCTAGATACTTCTCCACTAAACATCCATCCATCCATCCATTGCCAGACGCCATGTATCCCAAATGGGGTGGCCAAGGGCTTAGAGTTAATTGTTTTACAGTGAGGGGCACTAATCCTCCACCAACCCCACTTGACACCTTAGAACAAATATCTGATCTACACACCCTTTTCCCTTCCTAAATCCCCCTTGTTCTTTTCCAACTAGCTCCTCTGTCATATGCCTAACCCTATCAATGAGTATTCTACCATATATTTTACCAGTCACACTAAGAAGGCAAATATCCCTATGGTTACCACATACTTCTCTCTCCCCTATATATATATATATATATATATATATATATATATATATACAGTACCCTCGCGTCCAACACGGGTTTGTCCAGCACGATTCGTGTCCAGCACGGAGAGCAATAATTAGTAAGATTTAATTCGGTTTAATTACTGTAACACGGGTGCATTAGCATAACACGGACGGAGCTCTAAGAAGTGGGCGAAATCCACAGAGTATGCCTCTAGCATGATCACCCCTGGTCCAACACGGTCATACTGGACGTTCCCGTGATGTTGACAGCCAATCAAAACTTCTGATCAAGTAGCCTCCCCCACCCACTATCGTGAGGTGATCGTGATGTCGCCCAATTAAAAATGCTTCTGCTCTCACGTGAGGTTTTGTTTAAATTTCTCCCACCACAGCGCCACTCAGTCGCATAATTCGCATTGGAAGGTGCTTTTTTTCTTGCTGCATTTTCTGCCCTTGTTACTGCATTTTACCCTGCTCACGATGCCCAGGAAGCCTTCTGAGAACCCCAAGAAGCAGCGGCACCTCCCCCAGGCCACCAAGCTAGAAAGCATCGAGAGGAAGAAGAAAGGGGAGAGGAAAGTGGACATCGCCAAGGCCTACGACATGAATGAAGCCAACGTGAGGACCATAATAAAAAACCAAGACAAGATCCTGGCAGCAGTGAAGGCTTACAGAGTGCCAGGACACGCAGAAGCAGGACCTTCCGTGGCTGTGGACGAAGATAGTGATTCTGAGTGTGATTTCGAAGGATTTATGAGGAATGTTGAGGAGGAGCAGCAGCCATTACCCGCTAGTGACGCCAGCAGCCATCCTCCGGGGACCCAGTAGAACTACCTACAGCCTTGGATACCACCTTCCATACCCAGCAAGCCCACCAACACTATCCTAAAAGTTTAGTTATCATTCATAGCACAGTACCATTTATTATAATTACAGTAGTACCAATATATGTATAGGTATATGGTAGGTATTTTGGGTGACTTTTCCTAGGGTTGCTGACATAATTCATTTTTCCCCATAAGCTCTGTTGTTTGTCCAACATGTTTTTGGTCCAACACGGGACCCATGCATGACAATATTACCATGTTGGACGCAAGGGTACAGTATATATATATATATATATATATATATATATATATGTATATATATACATATATATACTGTATATATATACATCCGGACGCCCAATTTCCGGACATCCCTAATAACCGGACATTTTCGTCCCGGGATCCAATATTCCCAAAATGGGCCAAAAACCGCAAAAAATTTGAGAAAAAATCTGACTTTATTCCCACCCGTAATTTGAAATTGCCGCGTGGCGCCGAACAGCTGTTACATCATGGTCCCTTCACCCCTTCCTTCCTCCCCCCTCCCCTGTCAGGGTTGCCATTTGGTATTTTTCATTATCAAATGTGGGCCAATTTCGTTTGGTAATGAATCAGAATAATACAATACCAAACAGATTTTTCACATGTATGAGGATACACAGGACGGAGATGGTGGATTGTTTGCTCTCTCTGATTAATTTGGTAGCCTATGTAGCGTGATAATAATCAACATGCTCTTAATTATAAGAAGAGTGATTACATGTATTTCCACTTGTGTATATAATTATTTGTGAAGAATAGATGCTAGCTTTACGAATTTGGTAATGAAAATTAAAAATGGTAATGAAAATTGGGGAGTTTGGTAATGTGGCCGTTGCGATCTGGCAACTCTGTTACCCCGCCATCATCAACAGTCACAGCCTAACTCCGATCGAGAGCAGATGCTTATAGCAATGCAAGCCACAGGTGCTTGTTTTTTGTGAATAAACAGTGAATAAACTGCAATACCTAACCACTAGAACACACGGGAATTTACAGTGTTGTGCAGTGTTAAGAAATAAGAATTTAAAGTGCAAAGGATTAACTGTGGACTGCAAACTGGCGGTTCAAACCAGTCCAAGAGCCAGGGACTTGTTGTAAGTACCCAGAATGTTTAATATTGTATAAACTCACTTCTAAAACCTCATTTTATGGTTCTTTTGCATTTATTTCAGTCTTTTATGTCCCTTATTGGTGTGATCTGGGTCTTAAATAGGTGCAATGCATGTCCAGAGGGAGTTGTATAGGTGTATTTCTGAGTTAGGGTCCATAAGTACAAGTCCAGGAGGCTGGGGCCCAATATCAGGACAGGACCACTATCCGGACATGCCTTCGGCTCTATTACATGGGACATTGGAGGAATTACTGCATCTATATATACAGTACACGGTCTGTCTTCGTCTAGCACGGTTAATTGCTTCAGCACCCCTACTGTGTTGAGAAATTTTGTGTTAGTTGGACTCTTGAAACCCCTTATTTCCTTCCGCACCCCTGCCCAAAGGCCACTTTTATACCCCCCAGTGGTGCAAAATTTTTTTATAGCCCCCAATTTTAACCTCCTAGAAAGCATTAAAAAATTATATAATAGTATTACTACAGTAGGATCTCGCCAATAACGACTTCGACAATAATGTTTTTGGCAATAACAGTAAGTTAGAATAGACACCCAGTTTCTATAATAACGTTTGGATTTACTTGAATAATGGTTATTTCGCCAATGCCAAGTTGTTATACTGCTAATATGTCCTAACAAGATGTGAAATGAAAAAGACACACAAGATGAGAGGAAAGACATTGCCAAAAATGTGAACAGTAGCAAGGAGGAGATGGATGATCCTCCCCTCGCCACCTCCCCTGACTCGACGATGCTGTCCCCTCCACCTCCACTGTCCCACCTGACTCACCAGCTGCCTCCACCTCCACAGCCCCACTTGACTCACCTGCTGCAACCTCCACCATAATGGCTGTTGTTGCATCCTGGAAGAAATATAGCATTCGACAGCCCATAAATTTCTTCATTAAAGCCTGAAATAATACAACACTGGCAACTGTTAAACATGCCTAGTTGGCAATCCTGCCACAACTCAAGTTTGCTAAGACAGAGAGTGAGCGGCCATCAGAATTAATGACTAATGACTGGGCTTGTAAATCAAATTTCAAGAATATACGAGAAACAGTATCACAACCAAGTGAATGCCCACCATCAGTCACTCATCACCTACTTTCTTTCACAACGCCGGCCAGACGAGGAAGAACGACAGAGAAAGGTGGAATAGATGGTGACATTGGGAACTTTCCTGACGATTTTGACTTCATGGGGTTTGATGAATTGTTGACATAAGTGGGTGACTCAGGCGCGAGAGGCAGGAGTGGGGACGAGGCCAGCGAGGGGTCAGGGGGTACACCGTAGTAACTTCCATGCACAAGCCTCGAAGCAATCATCACACCAAACACCTCATTATCTCCTTTGAGTAGAATTTTATATTACTCATGATGATTTAATTACTAATATTATTATTTCAGCTAAAAAAAGTAGTGATAGGAGGGCTTCAAATGGGAAAAATGAGTAAAAGTCCAGGGGTAGTAGCACCAAAAAACTCTTTATACATTTATTTTAATGTCACACGAATAATGTTTTCGCTAATAATGGCATTTTTCTGGCACCAATTAGATGTAATTGGCAAGCTGTAAAGTTAAAGGCCACATTTTATTTACCTTATGGGAGGATAAGAGGAGACACACTATGCCAGAGAAGAGGTACAGGGGAGAACACTGGTTTGGCTGGGCAAATAACTGTGTTAGCTTCATCAATGGCAGTGTTAGAAGGGCTACTGCTTCCGGAAAATTGTACCGTGTTAGACCATTTTCATGTTAGGGAAAACCGTGTTAGACGAGGATAGACTGTGTTTGTATACTGTATATGTGTGAATATATATATATACAGAGACAGCTCGGTTATCCGGGCTATATGGTGTTAAGGGGTGCCCGATTGGTCCGAAAGCACGATTAATCCGGTGGAACCAAAACACAAGTACTGTACTGTTAGACTGATTTATTTACCGGTAAATGTACATTTTAAGTACCAGAAAGACTTTTCCAGTTCAGTGTATATTCCTCCAGCTTGTTTCAGTATTTTTCAGACTACCTGTATATTCAGTTCGTTAAATCACGTTTTCTTACGGAAAGATTTCCTCCCTGTTATTATCGTCACGTTCTAAAGCTGTACCTACGATTGTTTCCTGCACAATGAACGAAACTCATCGTACTCAAATGTGGACTTCGTTTCCCAACTGAAGATTAGGTAGGTTAAATTATTAGGTGCAGTTAAGTTAGGTTAGGCCAGGTTTAAACACTTAGATTAGAACAGTGTCTTCTGCCAATACGTTAACAAATCAAACAAAGAGTCGTCACACCAGAACAGTTAAAAACATCGGGGAAACAGATTTAACAAGAAATGTTTATTTACCAACCCAGAAATAATAAGAAAAATATAATAGACTATCAGGATGAACTGATTTGGTAAGGTGCTTTTACTGCTTACAGCAAAGCGTATGTTTACCCCCCTCAAATCCTCAATGTTCGTGAGTTCAGAAATTTGTGTGCTCCCGTGGCAGACCCTGAAACCATTTTTCAATGTTATAAAGTCAGTTTCTTTTTCTTAGATGTGAAAAGACTCGGCTGGTAAACCTGGCTTTTTCCCCTCCTCCCTAAACCCATCTTGTGATTTGCTATGATTCGTGAAAAAATTAATAAAATTAGGGAGCATGTTACATTAGCATTTAAACATAATATTTGGGTGCATGTTACTTTACCATTTAAACATATCGGCGAAAACATCTGGGATGAAAGGACCGCCTAGCTGTTTGGGATGGTAGAGTAGGGTCGTATAAACATACCAGTGACCTTCATTCCCTTCCCAAAACTGTTCACAGTTTTTATGGCTCTCCCTAACTCAACGTCACTGACACCGGTACAGTAAAGCATTGTTCAAGGCTGGTGGCCATGAAGGGGTTAATGGAATACATATCAATACTCTCTCTTTCACACATACACAAATGAACAAAAGAATGTGCAATAAATGTACACTTAACTGTAAGGAGCAGAAATAACTGTATGCTCTGTCGGTCCGAAATGTGTTGGGAAGCGACACTGAACAAAGAATGTGGAACTGAATGCCACCTTACGAGAACACTTGAGATGAAAGTATTTTTTCTTATTAGTAAACATGTTTGTTCCATTTCATCCCCTATAATTGTGAAACACATAAATTTTCCTCCAAGCATTCAGCCTAATAACCTTACCAAATCAATTCATATTGCTCTAGTTTGTTTTCTGTATTTTTCTGCCTATTTTGTGGGTGGTAAATTATGTTTGGCTGAAAGATTTCCTCTATTTTTATCATAACATTCCTCAAGCCTTGCCTACGATTGTTTCAGGCATAATGGAAGACACTTACTCATAATTAGGGTGCATGTTACATTAGCATTTAAACATATCGGCGAAAACATCTGAAATGAAGTGGCAGGCCGCCTGACTGTTTGAGATGGTAGAGGAGGGTTGTGAAAACATACCAGTGACCTTCGTTCCCTTCCCATAATTGTTCGCAGTTTTTATAGCTCTCCCTAACCCAACATCCCTGACACCGGTACAGTAAACCATTGTTCGAGGCTGGCAGCTATGATGGGGTTAATGGAATGCATTATTGTTTGTATTAATACTCTCTTTCACACATACAGTACACTTAAGAACGAACAAAAGAATGAACAGTAAATGTAAGAGGAAGAAATAACTATGCTCTGTCGGTCCGAAATGTGTTGGGAGGCGCGACATCTAACGAAGAATGCAGAACTGAATGCTAACTTACGAGAACACATGAGATGAGTAATTTTTTTTTTATGATTAGCAGACATTTTTGTTCCATTTCGTTTCCTAAAATTGGGAAACCCATTACTTTTTGTCTAAGCATACAGCCTAAAGACTTCACCAATTCACTTCATATTCCTCCAGTTTGTTTTCTGTGTTTTTATATTTTGAGGGTAGTAAATTACCTTCTCTTGCTGAAAGATTTTCTCTTTTATAATCATGTTCTGTAAGCCGTACCTACGACTGCTTCGGCCATAATGGAAGAAACTCATCATACACAAAAGTGGATTAAGTTTCCCAATTTCCCAACTGAAGCCCAGGTTAGGTTGAATTATTTTAAATTATTAAGTAGTTAAGCAAGGTTAGGCTAGGTCAGGAGTATCAGTTGCCTTACCAAACTCCACCCTACCACCCTTGTGATCGAGTTGTGAGCAGGAGGTGTGGGTGGGGGCAGGGTGAGCAGACTCTCTCTGGTTTACCCATGCCTCGCTCCCTAGCAACTGGATGCTTCCTGTTTAAACCGGAGCTATCTTACGGATAATTCTATGAATTACTGTACCACTGAACCATTCGGTCACGGCCCGGATATACCGAAAGCTGGATAATCCGAGCCTGGATAATCGAGCTTCCATTGTGTATATATATATATATATATATATATATATATATATATATATATATCAGGGCCCTTGTTTGGCGAGCCACAGCTCGCAAATGTGAGTATTTTTTCCCTTCGGCGAATAAATTTTACGTGCAAGTCGCATATTGGCGAGGAGAAAATATATCCACTTCAAAACCCAGTAAACTACAAAATAAGTATATCTCACTTAAATGAACAAGAAAGCACACTGTGATCAATTATTAAGTCTTTCCTTGTCGCCACTGTGAATGTTTAAAACCTCATTATATGATTCTAATCATCACAATGCATAAATAAATAAATATATTTATTGCTTGTAAAATATTTCAGCTCGTAGGCAGGTTGGCTACTAAAGTTTTTTTTTTTTTGGCTCATAACTCTGAAACATTAGGAGCCAAATGGCTCACAACCATCGGCAGTTAGCAAGTGCCCTGTATATATATATATATATATATATATATATATATATATAATGTTAATTTGGGCAAATTTGTGACTAACTAAAATCTAACATGAAAATTCAAATTCAGTCATGGGTTATTTATCCAGTATAATGTAGTATCTTTTACATCCCAACACTCTTCATACTATAACTGCAGGTATTATATAATATGCACAGTAAGTACATGTGCTGCCCTGTCTCCATGGCTCTCCCAAACAGAGCCCCAGTTTAACCATGAATGTAGAGTACATTTTGTTACAATCATTTAAACATTTTATCACATACACCTCTTGAATATTCATAAATATCTGAAATATGCAATATAACTGCACAATGAACATCTAATCACCACAACATTAGCAGGATATAAGATGATACCAACAGTAGTTGCCTCGTGAATCATGCATACCGTACATCCAAACATACGTCATTTAACCCCATCACTAAGAATGAAATACTTGCTTAGTTTATTCTTGTTAACTCCAAACAACTTTCTTTAATTTAGGTAAGACCTTTCATACTGAATGGAATAATGAAGGCTGTATCTCACCCCTGTTCAAAAATCTCTTCTAAGCAAATCATCGTCAACATCATCTGGATCCCACCCACGGGCAGGGTGAGGAGTAGCAATGTCCAGACAGTCCAAGTCTGCCGACTCCAATGGGCCAAGCTTCCATTCGCTCATCATTATGCCCTCGGAATCCTGGCACTATCTGATATGCCAAAAACATTCACCACATTCTGCAGCTTCACATTAATGTATTCAATAGAGTTACTCTGGACACTGTCACGTTAAAAAGAGGTGCCAAATCCCTGATCATGCACTTCTTCTCACAATATTCATCCAGCCTGCTTGATCTCTTGTCAGTCCCCTAACCTCACCGACTTCCATATCTCCCTCACACAGTCATCTGCCATATTCCTCCACTTTCTCCTTGGCCTACCTCACCTCATCTCTCCTTCAAATTTGCTCATATATACCTTTTTCACCACTCTATTGCTACCCATTCTCTCCACACGACCATACCATCTCAGTACACTCTCTTCGATTCTGGTGTCCACTGACTTCCTCATTCCACATCTTTCACAAATCACATTATTTCATATCCTATCCTTTCTCTGTACTCCACGTACATTCCTCAGCAGTCCCATCTCCACTGCGCTCACTCTTGACTTTTCATTTTCATACCACACCATAGTCTCATATCCAAATGATGAACACGGCACTAACACTCCTTCATGGAAGCCTCATGCAGCTGCAACACTCAAGCCTCTGTTTCTTATCAAGGCCTTCATAGCACCAGCTACTTTCCTTCCTTGTGTCACTCTACTTTCTGCTTCTTTCACACATTTTCCTCTCTTTTCTGTAACTGTACCCAGGTATTTGAACTCTCTCACCAATTCCTGTCTCTCTCCATTCACTGTAATATCAAACTGGGAGTCACATTCTCTCTCAATAACCATCACTCTACTCTTTTCTATATTTACTCTCAAGGCACGACGCTCACAGACATCAGCAAAACTCTGCACTAATCTACTAAGTTCTTGTCCGGTATTTGCAAGTAGTACTGCATCATCAGCATACAACAAATTTGAGATATCCCACCCATCACCATTCATTACCAATGCCACCCCTCTCTCTATTACCTGTGTTTTTACTTCTCTCATCACCCCATCCATACATACAGTACCCTCGCGCCCAGTATGCGTTTGTCCAGTATAGTCAGCAAAAAAATTAAATAATTTATTACTCTAGTATGAATTTGTTGGGCTAGTATGGATCGGCCGTGCAGTGGGCCAAATCCAATGAGTTCTCCTCTAGTACTGACATGTTGCGTCCAGTATTACTACCCACATGCGCGTGGGAAAATGGCCGACACTAAAGAACGTTTCCCTAGTACTGCCACACCAGTCCAGTATGCCTTCCTCATGACTCGTGACGTGTGCCAGTCAAATTGCGGTATTGCACTTCCCCTTGATGACGAAGACAACAATGTGGCAGTGTGTAACTATGAGGGATTTATGAGGAAGGTTGAGGCAGACAGGCCTCCTCAGGACCATGAAGGCCCTCCTCCAAGGGGTCAGTAGGACCTCCTACAGCCTTGGAAACCCCTCCCTCTTCCCACCCAAGCCCATTACCACTCACCTTAAAGGTTGGTAAAATCTTAGCTGTGCCAAAATGTAGTTAAGTTGAATTTTGGGGGGGACTTTTTCAAGGCTTGTCTGACATTATTAATTTTCCCATATGGTCTGTTGTTTGTCCAGAACGGATTTTGTGCAGTACGGTAGTACTGTCTGACAAAAATACCATACTGGACGCGAGGGTACTGTATACTGAACAACCATGGGGACATCACACAACTTTGTCACACACCCACATCGATCTAAACAAAACATCCAGCAATCATTTGATGATAGTAAAAACAGAATAAAAGACTGCAATGCCACTGCAGTAAATGGTTACACTTCCCTACTAAACACTCTGTACAGCAAAAGTAAATTCAAATTAACATTACCTTGGGCAAGTACAGTTGAGCCAATCAACTGCTTCCATGAGTGGTGAGACACCCTTTCCTGAGAAAGTGATGTCTGGATGTGTGACCGGCAGTTGATCCTCAGGCACTGGCACTGCCCCACACTGGTCACAGTGAATGATGGGTATAGGTGTGCCCCAGTACCGCTGCCTGGAGATCACCCAGTCTCTCAGACGGGCACTGGTCTGGTATCCACCAGAATTTACTTCTTCAAGTCTCCTCAGCACCTCTGCCCTGCCTTCTTCCATACTCATTCCATCTAGCTCACCAGAGTTCACAAGTCTGCCATCTTTAAGAACACACATAGCCTCAAACCCACATGTCCTTGAAATATTTGCATCACATTCTGATACACATGGCACTCCTACGTAGTATTCAGCATGTTTGTGGAATGGCAAATCATCACTCACAATAACTGGGATTCTCCTGTGAGTTAGGGGACAAACAGCCATCACATTTAACATACGGTAAGACCCAACACTCTGCCCTTTATCTTTTTCACAGTCTAGATTATGACCTTGCTGAACACCAATGAAGCTAATGCCATGTATAAGTTCAGGGCGAGCCATCCACAACCGAATAAATGACTGTCTTTGTTGCCCACCATTTTGTCTATGTATTGGTTCTTGACTGTGACCTGCAGTCTGTTGCCCATTAACTCTGCTTTCTCTTGCTTCAACACACATCTCTACCCGGTAGCCATCACACTGTCCAATCCAATGCCTCTGTATCTTGGAGATATCTTGCCAGTCCTCCAGCACTGGGTCCGACAAGCCATCATACAGGGACTTGGAAAACCTAAAATATATGAAAAAGAAAATGTATGTGAAATGAACATGTGACACACACACACACACACACACACACACACACACACACACACTAGACGCGAGAGGGAAAGGACGTGCCTGGCATCGCTCTGCACTGGGTCAATCTCGGCCCTCAAATGGCTATACCTAAAAAGTATCTTTGTATGAGTCAAGCTCAGTACTAGGCCCAACTAAATAGTGTTCTATTATAAAAGAGGAAGTTTAAGTAAAAGTGTTGTTCCAATAACACAATACAACGAAGTAAGCAGCAGTGCCGAAACAGGCAAATCAGCTGTTTCAGTGTTGACTGTGTAGTCTCTGACGTAAAGGAATGCAAAACTGTAAGTAGAACCTTTCTGTTAGTACCAGAAGATGACCACCATCTTTAGCAAATCAACTTTGGAAAGAATCAAGAAAAGGGACAAAGACAGAAAACAAGATGATGATTTCTACCAGGAACTGCTGGAAATGGAAACGCATAATAAGCTGGTGGAACGAGTGTACAGATTAGAAAGGCATTTCAGAGTGAAATAGATGAAATTAAAAAGCAGTTGCACATGCAGAAGGAAGAGAATGAAAATTTAGTAAAGGAGATTAATAAGAAAGACACAACAATAGATGAGTTAACAGTTGAGGTGGGTACACCTAGAAGGAAGATTAGTGAAATGGCAAGCACAGTTGTCAACCATGAAAGAATTATGGAAGAGTTCAGGTATGATACAGAGACAATAAGGCAGGCAAGCACTCTGATAGATCATAGCAGTGATAGTGATGAGAAAATAACCCAGGTAAATGAAGCGATGCAAAGCTACAAAAATGATGTGGGAACCACATATGCTGAAATGGTGAAAGCAAAGAAAGACTTAGAAACAAGAGTTGAAGAAAAAAGCATTAAAAAGGAAGTGAAGAAAATAATCCAAAACAATCCAAAATTGGTCAAAGATTCAGCAGACATCTACAAATCTATAATAATCACTGGTATAGAGGAGGAAGAAATAAAAAACAAGATTTTGAGGGACAAAAAGGAGATGGCAAATGTAATGACCATATTGAAGGAAGTGTCAGAGGAAATCTGTAGTAAAGACATAATGGAACACAAAAGGCTAGGGAAATATGAGAGAAATAAATCAAGGCCCCTGAAAGTTACCTTCCAGAGTGTAAACACTGTGGAGGAAATACTGAAAAATGCAAACAAACTTATGGAAAAAGAGGACTTCAAAAATGTATGGATAAAAAGATGCCTAACTAAAGAGGAACTTGGATTACTAAAAAAGAAGAGGGAGGAGGCAAGAACAAAGAGGGAAGACCAGAGAAGGAGAAGAACAAATTTTTTTACAAAGTAATTGGACTGCAGGTTCAAAAGTGGTACACAGACAGGAGGGAATAAAAAGGAGAAAGGTACCCAAGTCATGACAAGTATGTAAACAAGATGATTAAGCTGATGTACTCTAATGTGGATGGAATGGTATCTAAATTACTAGAGGTGAATGACTATATCAAAGAAAAAGAACCACATATTGTTTGCCTAACTAAAACAAAATTAACACCAAGGATATCAAACAATACACTAAACCTAGAGGAATACAATATGTGGAGAAGAGATAGGAACTTAAAAAAAGGAGGAGGAATTATAATATTAACAGAGAAAAATCTGCAAGTCAAGGAAGTAGAACTAGTTGTACCCTCACAGGTAGAACTGATTGCAGTAGAGATTAGTACATCTGAAGGGAAGGTAACTGTGGCAAATTTATACATGCCACCCAGATCAAACATTTGGGAAAAAGGCGAATATGAAGACCTGGCAGAGAAAACAATTCAAAGTTTAAGAGCATTACTATATAGAATGGAGGAGAAATCTGAAAGAATTATAGTAAATGGAGAGTTCAATACAAATATAAATTGAAATACAGTACTCTAAATATAAAATGTCATGAAAGCTGTTGGGACCAAAAGCTCCTTGACCCTGAGCAGGAGTTCTTCCTAACATAACATGTAAAAGAAAGCACCAGAAAAAGAGGACTTGACATACCATCAGTACTAGATCTTATATTTACTAGGCAAGAAAATGATTCCACTAGAAATTGTTTTGGAAGGAGGTAAAGAAAGTAAGGCAGTGTGAAAGGGGATACAGTAGGGGAGTGAAAGATAGGAATAATAGATTGCTGGTGGAGAAGAGAGAGAAATTAAGGAGATGGAAGGAGCACTTTGAGGATTTGTTGAATGTAGAGACTGAGAGCAATGCGAGTATAAGAGGTTGGGGAATGGCTGGGAGAAGAAGAGATGAGAGGAGGGAGGAAGAGATCAGCAGGGTGGAAGTAGTGGAAGCAATGAAGAAGATCAAGATGGGAAAGGCCCCAGGAATTGATGGAGTGTGTGGTGAAATGCTGAGGTATAGGGGTGAGATTGTTGTGGAGTGGATATGGAAGTTGTGTAGATTGGCTTGGGAAGAGGGAATGGTTCCAGAGGACTGGAAATCAGGTATAATTATTCCTTTATACAAAGGAAAAGGGGAGAGAGAAGTAGGTGGTAACCATAGGGGTATTTGCCTTATTAGTGTGACTGATAAAATATATGGTAGAATACTCACTGACAGGGTTAGGCATATGACAGAGGAGCTAGTTGGAGAAGAACAATGGGGATTTAGGAAGGGAAAAGAGTGTGCAGATCAGATATTTGTTCTAAGATGTTTCGTCAAGAAGTATCTAGAGATGGGAAAGAAAGTGTATGCTGCCTTCGTGGACTTGGAGAAAGCTTATGACAGAATAGATAGGCAAGGTATGTGGAAGGTATTAAGAATATATGGGGAGGAGGGGAAATTGTTGAATGCTGTGAAGAGTATGTACGAAGGAGCTAGGGCTACAGTGTGAGTGGATGGTGAGCTGAGTGAGTTCTTTGATCTCAATGTGGGACTGAAACAGGGTTGTGTGATGTCTCCATGGCTGTTTAATATATACATGGATGGGGTTGTGAAGGAGGTGCAAGGTAGGGCAGTGGATGTGGGGCTGGCCCTAATGAATGAGGGTGAGATTTGGAAGATTCCGGTGTTGCTTTTTGCTGATGATACAGTATTGTTGAGTGAAGATGAATGGAAGTTGCAAGGTTTGGTGAATGAATTTGGGACAGTGTGTAGGAGGAGGAAGCTGAAAGTTAATGTAAACATAAGTAAAGTTATGGTGTCTGAGAGGAATGAAGTCACAGAATGTACAGTGAGGTTGGATGGTGAGGATATGGAGAATGTGAGTGCATTCAAGTACTTGGGTAGTGTGATGAGTAAGGATGGAACTTTGGGGGATGAAGTGCGTGAAAGGGTGCAACAGGGAAGGAAGGTTGTTAGTTCACTGAAAGCAGTGATGAGAAATACGGAGGTGAGTATGGAAGTTAAGAAGTCACTGCATGATAGTATTGTGACCCCTACCCTGACGTATGGAAGCGAGGTGTGCACCTGGCAAGAGGGGAACAAGTCAAGAGCGAGAGCAGTGGAAATGAGTTACTTGAGAGGAGCATGTGGAGTGACATGGAGGGACAGGTTGATGAATGAAGAAGTGAAGGAACGTTGTGGGGTGGATGTGGATGTCGTTGATAAGATTAGGAGAAATACACTGAGGTGGTTTGGATATGTGGAGAGAATGGAGAATGAACGACTGACTAAGAGGGAGTATGTAGGTGAGGTGGAGGGAGGAAGAGAGAGGGGTAGACCGAGGATGAGGTGGAGGGATGGAGTTGCGAGGTACATGAGGGAGGGGGGGTTGAGTTGGGGGGAGGGTAATCAAATGGAGGGTGACACAGCGACTTGGAGGTGTTTTGTCTGCTGCCATCCTTTGCGGGATTAGGGCATCGGGCTATAGATAGATAGATAGAAAATGATACTGATAATAAAATGTATCACTCTCTATTTGGTAAAAGTGACCATGCAGTATTAAATTACAACTTCAGGATTGCATATGACACAGTTAAGAGTAATGAATGTTACAAAAAGAGCCTTCACTACAAAAAGGGCAAGTATCATGACCTAAAGAAATACTTCTTAAAAACAGATTGGGAAAAAAGAGCTTTGAGGACAAGATGTAGATGTTATATATAGAAAATTCTGTGAACTTTATGAAATAGGAGTCCAGATGTACATCCCACAGCACAAAGAAGCAGAAAAGAAAATAAAAAAATGGTTTAATACAGAATGTAAAAAATCAAAAGAAAAAAAAGAGATTTGTTGTGGAACAGATACAGAAAAGACAATAGTGAAAGGGCATAGAGCAACTATAAACAAGCAAGAAACGAATATACAAACATATGGAGGGAAGCCCAAAAAACAGTTTGAAGAAGACACCATAAATAAAAGTAGTGATCAACCGAAGCTATTTAACAGCTACATCAGAAGCAAAACCAAAGCAGAAGATAAAATAAAATCCATTACAGATGAGGGGATCACCTACACACAAGAGAAGGATATTTGTGATGCACTAAATAAGAATTTCCAATAAGTTTTTACAAAAGAAAGTAATTTTGAGAGGGATATATATGGAACACGCATGCCCACACATACTACTAGATATACAAGTATTAGAATAAAGAAATACAGGAGGAGTTAAGTAAATTAGACAAAGGAAAAGCAAACGGTTCTGATGAAATTTCATGTTGAGTGCTACATGAATGTGCAAAGGAGTTAAGTAAACCATTATCTTTAATTTTCATGGAATCCTTGGGACAAGGTAAACTACCTGATATTTGGAAGAAAGCAAACATTGTTCCCTTATTAAAGAAAGGGAATAGACAAAATCCACTCAACTACCGAGCAGTATCACTAACCAGTGTTGTAAGCAAGGTATTAGAAAAGCTGATAAGAGAAGTTTGGGTAAATCATCTAGAAGAACACAGTATGATAACAGAAAGACAGTTTGGTTTCAGAAAGGAAAAATCATGTGTTACTAATTTGTTGAGCTACTATAACTGAGTAACAGACACAATACAGGAAAGAGAAGGATGGGTGGACAGTATCTACTTAGATTTCAAGAAAGCATTTGACACAGTACCACACCAAAGACTTTTATGGAAACTGTACGATCATGGAGGAATCCGAGGCAAACTGTATTGTTGGATGCAAGATTCTCTCTCTCTCTCTCTCTCTCTAAAAAAAAAAAAAGAGAACAGTACTAATGGGAAATTACTCATCACGGAGGGAAGTGACTAGCGGAATTCTACAGGGCTCAGTGCTGGCACCAGTTAAGTTTTTAGTGTATATAAGTGACCCCAAGGAGGACTACTGGGACTTGGAAATAGGCCCTGAAGCCTTTACCCAGAGTCGGACATGTTATAAAAAAAAAAAAAACATAGACAGTAACACTGGAAATGAAAGCTATCTAAATATGTTTGCTGATGATGCAAAAATGCAAAGAGGAATTACTAACACAGACTCTTATAAAGAGCTACCAGAAGAATTAAATAAACTTCATGAATGGAGCAATACATGGCAAATGGAATTCAATGTGGACAAGTGTCATGTAATCAAGTTCGGTAAAAGTGGAAAAAGACCACATTGGGATTATAAATTAGGAAGTAAAGCCCTACACACATCAGAAAAAGAGAAGGACCTATGTGTGATTATCAGTGACAGACTATCTCCGGCTGACCACATCAGTGAGAAGGTACGGAACATGTATACACTGCTTGCAAATATCAGAATAGCATTCACATACATAAATGAAGACATGCTAAGAAAGATAATAACATCATTCATCAGACCGACCCTGGAGTATGCATCAGAAGTCTGGAGTCCTCATCTCAAAAAACACATAGATAAGATTGATTACGTTCAAAGGGCCGCTACAAGACGGATACCAAGCTTAAGAGATCTAAGCTATGAAGAAAGACTAGAAAAACTGAATCTGCCTACACTACAGGAGAGAAGGAAGAGAGGAGACATGATTATGCTATATAAATGCATATCAGGGAAGGAGAAAATAGACATAAATTATTACATAACCTATGAGGATGCATCGGCAAGAGGACACAGCAAAAAACTACATAAAAAGAGAGGCGATAAAGACGTAAGGAAATTTAGTTTCCCAAATAAGGCTATTGATCAATGGAATGCACTACCAAATGAAACAGCGAGTGCCAAAACAATTCATAAATGTAAGGATATGTACGATAAAAATGGTTTAAGAGACGGGACAATACGAGCTTGATTCATTCCTGTAAAGATACAATTAGGTAAGAACAATTAGGTCAGAACACACACACACACACACACACACACACACACACACACACACACACACACACACACAGTGTGAACACTGTAGAAGAGATATCAAAAAATGCTAACAAACTTGGGGAATTAGAGGAGTACATAGAAGTGTGGATAAGAAGGTGCCAGCTCAAGAGGAAAGGGGATTACTAAAGGAAAAGAGGAAGAAGCAAAAAGTAGCAATGATGTAAGATCAGATAAAGAAAGAAGTAAATTTTTTTTACAATACAGTAGGATTGAAAGAGTAGAGGTGAAAATATTATACTTTAGCCATACCTGTAAATAATGGAAGAAAATGGTTTTTTTTTTTTTGTATATAGTTGATAATGTTAAGGCTATTGTAACCTGTCTGAGTCTCATATTTGTAAGTTGTATCAACAATAAGAATTTTGATTTAAGTGTGCTTGAATATAAAGCAGAGGAAATATATCTCACTAATGTGGATAAAAGAACATTTTGTTTTGGAGGGAAGAGCGGAGCAGCTTCC
Source organism: Coenobita brevimanus (assembly GCF_032717465.1). NCBI lineage: Eukaryota > Metazoa > Arthropoda > Malacostraca > Decapoda > Coenobitidae > Coenobita > Coenobita brevimanus. The sequence continues at coordinate 39,335,765 of NC_136966.1, forward strand.
AGGCAGCTGTACGTAGTTTTATTTCTCATTCATGCTTAGGTGAGTTAGGAGGTCTAGTTCTACATGGCACTATGTTTTAACAGTCTGAGGTGCTGCTGATTTAATGTGAAGGTAGTTGTAAGTACAAATATTTGTTGAAAGAAGTATGCCAGCACAAGCTGCTAGATTGTTATTTTTCAACTTCATCAACAGGTGGATGTTATATAAAATTGATTGTATACATTGTTGCAATACGTAGTCTAGTGTTCCAAAATAAAGTATGATGGTATTTATGGATTATTATGATCTGGAGAGTTGCAAGATAATCTGAAAGGCCCCAGTTATTAATATTTGTAACCAAAACATGCCACCTATGATTTGTTTGAGTAGGAATTTGTGGTGTTATTTTATATTTCAGCTGGTAAGCAAGTGTCTGGCTGGGATCTTTATACTAAAGATTTGTTTGTTGGCAGAGGCTGTTCTCATCCCCTGGGTAACTTTATATGGGATATAGTTTAGACAAATAAGTGCGCCCCAGCGCCTCATGGTATTTTTATATCTCTAACACTCTGTACTTGGGCCTAAACCTATTTGTGACCCAATATTAAAGCTGTAATAAATTTTCATTCCCAAAGTGCAAGTTTCCTCCCATCCCTGGGTCACACTTGGTGGAGATGTGGGGTAATTGGTACAAATGGTACAATATTTAGTATTCTAGCAGAGACACAGTCACCCAGGGGGTGGAGTATGAAGTGGGAGCTACCCTAATGAAGGACAAGAGGAACAGGACCATCCTTAATCCTGCTGAATCAAGAGGCCACAGGACACAGGAGGCTAGTATCAAACATGGAGACTGCAGATGAATTACTGAGCTTCTTGCAGCCTCATAGTGACTCAGGTGAGGGAGCAAGAGTTAGTGCGAACTAATGGTGTGAGCCATGTGATTAAAATGAGAACAGTTTAGCTACGGGTGGTGGCCTTAAAGATGAACTAAAACGATACAGTAAGTCCCCTCGTTTGGCGAATTTCAACTTGGCGAAACTCACTTTTGGCGGTAGGGTGGCCACGGACCACCGAATGCTCGCTTGGCGATTTGAATTCAAACTTGGCGGTCCCCTGGCGGCCGCACGTTGAACAATATCAAGAAAAATTGAAAATGTCAAAGCAGGCAAAAATAACAAAGTTTTTCTTAGAGAATCTGGACAGACAACGCAATATCCAAGACGTCATTGCCACCATTCCCATAGACGATGATAACTGTGAAATAATTGATAACCCCCCCCCACTCGATGTGCCACAAGAACAGCCCCAAAAGCAGCCACAAGAACAGCCACAAGAACAGCCGCAACCTCCCCAGCCATCCCAACCTCCCCAGCCACCCCAACCTCCCCAACCTCCCCAGCCAAGCTTCGCTGCCCTCTTTAAGCTGGATGCTGACTTTTCTGGCTTCGATGAAGTGGACGATCAAGCGAGACAAATGGTTGCTAAGGGGGTTATGGGGGAGGAGGGGGAGAGTGATGAGGAAAGTGGTGGTAGCAACTAAGCTGCCCCCACTGCCACTCCGACGTTCCCAGCCAAGCAAGCCTATCTTCACTCTATTTATGTTAGTTACAACCTTTATATCATGTCTTATTAGCTTTATTTATTGTTTATTGGTCTGTTTTCTACATGTGTATTAATATGTGAAGGCAAAAGATTTTATTTCAGCTCGAAAGATGGTGTTTTAGGGGTCAAAAGGGAGACTTTGGCAATGACCAAAGACTGATTGAGGCACTTTATAGGCAATTTATATGGTAAAAAGAACTCGCGTTTGGCGAAATTCGAATTTGGCGGTAGTTTCGCCAGACTAATTGGATCGCCAAACGCGGGGGCTTACTGTACAATGCTTTGTGGGAAAGTTAACTGGATGCATTGCAGAAGGAAGTGAATACTCTTAATGTAAATAATGCTGGAAGTAAGGTAATGGGTTCTCATGTCAGTGATGATGTAAGACCACAGGTTATGAGTTATGAACCCAAACTTAGAGTTCTGACTGGTACATGTGATAACTTGACAACTGTGTCTATAAGAGAGTGGATTGCTGATGCCAGAGATAACACTAAGCAGTTAGAATGGGACAAGATTCAGTCAACCCAGTATCTCCTGAGATATCTGGCTGGTCCGGCAAGAGCTCGGCTTTGGAATTGTCCATACTCCATACGCAGAGCCCCACAGCAAGTACTGAAAGTAATTTGTGAAACATATGGTCGTTCAGAGTCATATACAGAATTGGAAAATTGGAAGACAAGCTTGTGCAAAGAAAACAAGGAGAGGAGGAGGATATTTGGGCCTATAGTGATGCATTACTGGATACTGATAGGGAACTTCAGCCATGCACCCTATGGAGAGTGACTGGAGGCAGAAAAGGCTAAAGGAAAGATTTGTTAGAAATCTGAGAGACAGAGTGTTTGGTTTATCTATCAGAAGACATTTAGATGAACACCCCACTGTAAAATTCGAGGAACTGGTAAGGGTAGCTGAAAAACGAGCAAGAGAGGAACAGCTTGTGATAGAGTATGAAGAGGACACAGTGATGTAGCAAAAGAAACAGAAGCCAGTGAGTATGCCACAACAAGAGATTGCAGTGATCCGGTTATCCAACGCTTGGAGGCTATTTCACTGGAAACTACACAAACAGTGAATAAACAGGAAAAAGAGTATGGAACTGAGTGTCGCTAATCAAAAGCAGGCCAACATGGTGTATAATGTAGACATGCAGTGTAACAGGGTTAATGCTGGCACATCATATTATGGTTGAAGTAGAGGTAACCGGCCAAGACGAGGAAGTCAGTATAGAAATCCATGGTATGGGTTTAGAGGTCAGTGTTATAACTGTGGTCTAAGTGGCCACATGGCATACCAGTGTACAGATGTACAGCCTGGCAGGAACAGATACTCAAACACTACTAACAACATACTGTAAGGGAGCAGCATATGCACCCCCTTCAATGGGAAACGAGGAACCCCCACTGCTGTGAACAGGGCAGTGGGGGTACACACAACTGAATCCAGTCAAAGGGTTCACTCAAAAAGGACACCTGAAAACTGGAAAGGTCTAATTGGGAAGGCCCCATCAGCTATAGTCACGATGGCAGGTGTAAAGGTTCGGAGTTTATTAGACACTGGTAGTGAGGTTTCATTGGTTGATGAGGGATTTTACAAAAATTACAGTATTTTCAACCAAATGGTATAGATTTGTGTAAATTTCAAGGCTGCAAATGGAGGATGCATTCCCTATTTAAGCTATATTATTGTGGATGTGTGTATTGGGGGGGAAATGGTATCAAACTGCGGAATCATAGTAACAAAGGCCAAGCGAGAAGTAAGTCCAAACCAAGTATTAATTGGCATGAACGTGTTACAGGAATGCAGATCAGTGTTTCGGCAAATGTATGGTTCCAGTTATATGCAAAAATTAATTGAAACCCCTGGGAATGAGGCTTTGGTACAGTGTCTGAAAGTAGTGGAACAGAAAAAAAGGTGGAACAAAAGGTGCTGGTTCGGTTATGCCAGGGTTTCATCCCCAATAATAATCCCAGTTAACTCAAAGAAAGTTATACAAGTACTGATGCCTCGTTACTGTGAACAGAAGGAATATCTCATCGAGCCACTTCAGCGTGATGAGGGATGGCTTCCGTGGGGTTTAATACTAATTCCCACTCTTTCTACAGCAAATGATGGCAAGGGAGTGGTCATGGTTGTATTAGGTGTACTGGTGAGGCTTAAGAGTTTTTGGAAAGTTGGAACAGTTGCAAGGGGTGAAACATGTAAACAATATGTAGCTGAAACTTGTGAAGTTTCCACAATGCCTGCTGGTAGTACCTGTACTGAACCTACATTTATAATGAATCAAGTGCCCAGTGATTTACAACAATATCAATTTGATGTAGATGTTAAAGGTGTCTCTGAGGCTGACCAGAAGAGATTGTGGGAACTGATTTGAGAATATAAAGATGTCTTTGCTTTGTCTTCAGATGCTTTTGGATGTACTGATGAGATAGAACATGAGATTCTGCTGACAACTCAGGCCCCTATCAAACAGCCATTCCGTAGGATCCCTCCTAATCAAATTAGGGAGGTTAGGGAACATACAGAAAAGTTACTTGAAGATAAGGTGACTGAGGAAAGTTCTAGTGCTTATGCCTCCCCTGTAGTGTTCGTTCGAAAGAAGGAGCAGAGTTTAAGATTGTGCGTCGACTACTGGTGTTTGAATGCAGTCACCCTTAAGGATGCCTTTCCCCTCCCAAGAATAGCTGAGTCATTAGATGCTGTGGCAGGTGCCTGTTGGTTTTCAACTTTTGATTTAGCATCTGGGTACCATCAAGTGAAGGTAATGGAACGAGACAGACCTAAAACCGCATTTTGTACACCTTTTGGATTATATCAGTACCGCAGGATGCCATTTGGGTTGACCAATGTCCCCAGTACTTTTTGGCACCTGATGGAAAGGATATTTGGTGATGAGATATTCTTAACATTGTTAGTGTACTTGAATGATTTACTTGTATTCTCTAAAACTATTGATGAGCACTTAGACAGGATGAGGACAGTGTTCTCTCAATTGCTAAAGTACGGGTTAAAGTTAAAGCCAGGTAAATGTCACTTTTTGCAGCGGGAAGTAGCATTTTGGGGGTACAAAATATCAGAAGCAGGGGTGGAAACAGATCCTTCCAAAATTACAGCCGTAAAAGAATAGGCGCGGTCTAGGACCATAAAGGAGTTGAGGTCATTTTTAGGCTTTACATCATTTTACCGAAGATTTGTTCCAGGATTTGCCAAAATTGCTGCACCTTTGCATGCTATAACTGGGGGTCATAATACAGCTGGCAGGGCTTCAATTCTAGACAGGTGGACTGAAGTGGAGGAAGAAGCCTTCCAAACTTTGAAGAGCCTTTTGATAAATGCCCCCGTACTGAAATGTGCTGATTATACAAAACCCTTTGTTGTTGAGACTGATGCTAGCTTTCAAGGCTTAGGTGCAGTGCTTTCGCAGGAGTATGATGGTAAGCTTTATCCAATTGCTTATGTAAGCAGGGGCTTAAAAAGATCAGAATGAAATACAGGTATGTCTAACTACAGCTCTATGAAACTTGAGTTACTTGCACTGAAATGGGCAGTAGCAGATCAATTTAATGATTATTTGATGGGTAGTCAGTCCATTGTCTACACAGATAATAACCCTCTGAGTAGACTCGAGAAATTGAAGCTAGGTGCAGTAGAGCAGAGATGGGTTGCAGAACTTGCTAAGTTTCAATTTAAGGTCTTATACAAGGCAGGTAGAGCGAACGGTAATGTGGATGGGCTGTCCAGGAAGACTACAGAGGGTGATGTTACTAGTGGCAGCTCTTCAGAGGAAGTGGAGGCCTTTGCTGTGGAAGTTTCCGGAGCTGAATTGACAGAAGAGAGGTTTGTCGGGAAAGTTTCGGGGCCTGATGTGTCAGATGCATCTCCTTCAGATTCTAGAAGCCCAAGTTGCCCAGTGGAGGAATTTGATAGTTATGTCTGTTTGCCTGGTATTCCCAAAGAGAAATTTATATTGCTGCAATCTAAAGACCCTGTAATTGGAAAATTTTTGTAGCATCAGCATAATGAATTAGATGGTGTTCAGGAAGCCAAGATGAATCATGAGTTTGCTCAGTTATGGAGGGAGAGGAAGCAGTTGCATGTGAGAGATAGAATGCTGTACAGGATCATTCCCAAGGATGATAAGAAACAGTTTGTTTTACCAGCCATACTGAAGCCACACGTTTTGAAAGCCATGCATGACTGTATGGGACACCAGGGCATAGAAAGAACCACAAATCTGATAAAATCTCTCTGCTATTGGCCAGGGTTTTATGAAGACATTGAGAGTTATTGCAAGGAGTGTAGCAGATGCATAGTATCCAAGCCGCAGGTGCCTGTGATCCAAACCCCAATGGAAGCACTGTTGGCTAAGAGACCTTGGGAAATTATAGCAGTGGATTTTACCTTGACAGAGCCAGCTAGAGATGGAAAAGAGAATATAATAGTAGTTACAGATGTGTTCAGTAAGTTCACCCTGGCATTTCCCACAAAAGATCAGAAAGCATCCATTGTTGCAAAGGTTTTAGTTGAGGAGGTGTTCTATCGTTATGATATTCCTGAAAGGATATATACTGATCAGGGAAGAAATTCTGAGAGTTCTTTGATTAAACAGCTATGTAAAGTACTTCGGATTGAGAAGACAAGAACTACTCCGTACCATCCCAAAGGGAATGGTCAGTGTGAGCATTTTAACAGAACTGTGCACAATTTGCTGCGTTCTATTACACCCGAAAAGAAATTATGTTGGTCTAAACACCTAGGAGAGATAACCACTATATATAATTGCACACCACACTCGGCCACTGGGCTCACACCCCATTATCTGGTATTTGGTAGGGAGGCACAGTTACCTGTTGATTTTCTCTTGAATGTTAGTAACTCAGATGAAGGAGAGGATGACTGGGTCATTATATTGGAGAAACGGTTAGAATTAGCATGGAAATCTGCATGTGAGCAATTACAAAAGGAAATGTTATCGAGGAAATGTTTGTACGATAAGCGAACAAAACTGTATCCACTGAAGGAGGGAAATAAGGTGCTGTTGAGAAACCAACAGGTTCGGGGTAGGAACAAAATACAGGATCATTGGTTGTCTGAGGTCTATAGGGTGATTAATGTATTGAATCCTGTGAATGGAGTGTACAGAGTTAACCCTGCATCTGGAATAGGTGAAGAACGAGTTGTCCATCGAGCGATGTTGAGAAAAATAAGGGGCTCGGGAAATTCAGGCCCTAAGACTTCAACAGACAGTGATCATGTGTACTCTGCTGATGATGAGATAGGTTCCAAGATTAGTATAGAGGAAGTTGGTAATTCAGATAACGACAGTTTCATGATCCAACCAATAGATTCTGAATGTGGCTCTACAGAAGAATCAACTGCTAATATCATTGAGGAGAGATCCAATTCACTTAGGAGGAGTCATAGGACGACAGCTGGTAAACACTCAAATGTGCACACACTGCCCAAGTCGGCAGTAAGGAGGATCTAGCTGACGGCCTGGGGCATGGTAGGAAAAAGAAAAAAAAAAAAAAATGGGAGTGAGTGCAGTGAGCTGAAAATATTTTACTTTAGCCATACCTGTAAATAATGGAAGAAAATGGTTGTTTTTTTGTATAAAGTTGATAATGTTAAGGCTATTGTAACCTGTCTGAGTCTCATATTTGTAAGCTGTATCAACAATAAGAATATTGATTTAAGTGTGCTTGAATATAAAGCAGAGGAAATATATCTCACTAATGTGGGTAAAAGAGCATTTTGTTTTGGAGGGAAGAGCGGAGTAGCTTCCAGGCAGCTGTACGTAGTTTTATTTCTCATTCATGCTTAGGTGAGTTAGGAGGTCTAGTTCTACATGGCACTATGTTTTAACAGTCTGAGGTGCTGCTGATTTAATGTGAAGGTAGTTGTAAGTACAAATATTTGTTGAAAGAAGTATGCCAGCACAAGCTGCTGGATTGTTATTTTTCAACTTCATCAACAGGTGGATGTTATATAAAATTGATTGTATACATTGTTGCAATAGGTAGTCTAGTGTTCCAAAATAAAGTATGAAGGTATTTATGGATTATTATGATCTGGAGAGTTGCAAGATAATTTGAAAGGCCCCAGTTATTAATATTTGTAACCAAAACATGCCGCCTATGATTTGTTTGAATAGGAATTTGTGGTGTTATTTTATATTTCAGCTGGTAAGCAAGTGTCTGGCTGGGATCTTTATACTAAAGATTTGTTTGTTGGCAGAGGCTGTTCTCATCCCCTGGGTAACTTTATATGGGATATAGTTTAGACAAATAAGTGCGCCCCAGCGCCTCATGGTATTTTTATATCTCTAACACTCTGTACTTGGGCCTAAACCTATTTGTGACCCAATATTAAAGCTGCAATAAATTTTCATCCCCAAAGTGCTAGTTTCCTCCCATCCTTGGGTTAAGCAAGTAAGAAAAATGGCACATAAACAGCAGGGACTAAATAGAAACAAGATAGCAGACTCAAGCAATGTCAAATATGTGGACAATATGGTTAAGTTAATGTACTCAAGTGTACATGGAATGGTATCCAAATTATTAGAGATAAACGACTATAAAATAGAAAATGAGCCTCATATTATCTGTCTAACAGAAACAAAATTACCCCCAAGGATATCAATGAAACTAAATGGAGAGGTGAGTGTGTGAAAGAATGGGAGTATGGATGGGGTATATGTGCAGAAGTAGGTGAGAATGAGAGGGCAAAAGAAGGAATGTGTATAGCTGTCAGTAAAAGATGGAAGAATAACATAAGAGAGTATGGATCAGTTGGGTCAAGGATTGTGTGGGTAAGATTGAAAGTTGGAATACAAATGTGGGCAATTGCGTGCGTGTATGCGCCAACGCAAGATCGTGCAAGCAGAGTGAGAGAAGAGTTCTGGACAAATGTGGAAGTGTGCATGGAAAAGTCTGGAAGGAATGAGAGAGTGTTTTTGATCGGTGATATGAATGGTAAAGTAGGGAATGTGAAGGTAGATGGAATAGTTGGTGAGTGGGGTGTGCCTGCTGAGAGAGATGAGAATGGCAGTGCGTTAGTGGACATTTATGCTGGGAGGCGATTGGTGATAGCCAATACCCTCTTCAGGCATAAAATGATCCACAGGTATACGTGGCGAGTGATGAGAAGGGTGGGTGGTGAACTGAATGAAAGGAAGGCAATGATTGATTATGTGTGTGTGGATGAAAGGATACAAAGATGTGTACTGGATGCAAGAGCTTATAGAGGTTGGGGGAGTGGACTTTCTGACCACTACTTGGTGGTGGCCAGAATCAAGATACAAATAAGATGGAGTAATAGAAGAAGTGAGGTTAGAAGGGGAGTGAAAGATAAAAATGGTAGATTACTAGTGGAGAAGGGAGAAAAAGTGAGCAGATGGAGAGAACACTTTAAGGAATTGTTGAATATACAGGATGGAAGTAATGCGAGCATAAGTGGCTGGGGAATGGCTGGGAGAAGGAGGGAGGTGAGAAGACAGGAAGAAATCAGTAGGACAGAAGTTGTGGAAGCAATGTAGAAAGTTAAATTGGGGAAAGCCCCAGGAATTGATGGAGTGCGTGGTGAAATGTTGAAGCATGGGGGAGAGATAGTAGTAGAATGGATGTGGAAGATGTGCAGATTGGCCTGGGAGGAAGGTAGAGTTCCGGAGGATTGGAAGTCAGGTATAATTATTCCTTTCTACAAAGGATAAGGGGAAAAAGAAGTGTGTGGTAGTCATAGGGGCATTTGTCTTCTTAGTATAATAGGAAAAGTGTATGGTAGGATACTTATTGACAGAGTTAGGGAAATAACAGAGGAATTAGTTGGAGAAGAACAGGGAGGCTTTAGGAAGGGAAGAGGTTGTGTAGATCAGATATTCATTCTTAGATCTTTAGTGGAAAAGTCTCTAGAGAAGGGAAAGAAGTTGTATGCGGCTTTCATGGATTTGGAGAAAGCATATGACAGGGTGGATAGACAAGGATTGTGGAAAGTATTAAGAATATATGGAGTAGATGGGAAGTTGCTGAATGCTATGAAGAGTATGTATGATGGTGCTAAGGCTGCAGTGAGTGTGGATGGTGAACTGAGTGAATTTTTCTCTCTGAAGGTTGGGTTGAAACAGGGATGTGTCATGTCTCCACGGTTGTTCAATCTGTAAATGGATGGGATAATAAAGGAGTTCCAAGGTAGGGCAGTGGATGTTGGAGTGGCCCTGGTGAGAGAGGGTAGTGTTTGGAAACTCCCTGTATTGTTGTTTGCAGATGATACTGTGTTGTTGGGTGAAGATGAAGGGGAGCTGCAAGGCTTGGTGGATAGGTTTGGGAGAGTGTGTAAGAAACGGAATCTAAAAGTGAATGTAGGGACGAGTAAAGTGATGGTCTTTGAGAGAGGTGAAGTCAGCGAATGTACAGTGAGGTTGGATGGTGAGGAATTGGAAAATGTGAGTACGTTCAAGTACTTGGGTAGCATGATGAGTAAGGATGGAGGTTTGGAGGGTGAAGTGCTTGAAAGGGTACAGCAGGGAAGAAAGGTTGCTGGTTCCTTGAATGCAGTGATAAGAAACAGGGAAGTGAGCATGAAAGTGAAAAAGTTACTACATGACAGTATTGTGATACCAACTCTAACGTATGGAAGTGAAGCTTGGACGTTGTTGGAAGGGCACAAGTTAAGAGTGAGAACAGTGGAAACGAGTTATTTAAGAGAAGCCTGTGGAGTTACATGGAGAGACAGGCTGACAAATGAGGATATAAAGAAGCGTTGTGGTGTGGATGTGGATGCAATAGGAAGCGTTAGGAGGAATACACTGAGGTGGTTTGGCCACGTGGAGAGGTTGGAGGATGAAAGACTGACAAAGAGAGTGTATGTGAGTGAGGTGGAGGGGGGGAGAGGGAGGGGGAGGCCGAGGATGAGATGGAGAGGTATATGAGAGAGGGGGTGTGAGTTGGGAGCAGGGCTGTGAAATGGCAGGGGATAGGGGGACAGGGCGACGTGGAGGCAATTTGTTTGTGGCCACCCCGAACGGGATTGAGGCATGTGGCAATAGATAGATAGATAGATAGATAGATATCAAACAACTCATTAAATTTGGATGAGTACAATACTGTATTTGGTGAAGAGACAATAATTTTAACAAATGGGAAGGAGTCATGATACTAAAAAAGAAAAAACTCCAAGTAAAAGATATAGAAATAGACATACCCTCACAAGCAGAATTACAGTAAAAGCTCAATTAACCAGCATCCGATCCATCAGCACATCCCTATAACCGGAACGCAAATTTGATCCGGCATGGGGTCAAAAATATTTCGGATACCGGTCGTCCCATCTATAATTCTTGATCAGTTCTGTACAGTACAGGATAAAGTAGTGTACACAGCTAAGTTTTCAAAATTATTTTGGCCTGTAACATAAGCAAAATTTTTCTTTAAATAATTTTTGGTAATGTTTGCTGGTTTGTGTTCAGTCCTGTACAATTTCTCTTGCTATCTTTTTGTGTGTATTGTAGTGTACACTCACGATCACTAATTTCTGCTCAAGGATGCCTCTTTCGTACCCCCATATACCCAGGGAAGACGGGAGGGGGGAACAAAACGAGCTCCACCCGCCTCTACCCCAGCTCCCAACCCTCCCCCATACCCCTACCCCTCCCAGCCCCTCACTTGTCATTCTTAACTGGCAGTTACATCTCAAGGTAACCTCATACTTTACACTCGTAGTCACATTACTAATACACAAATATAAAACACTATACTGTAGTCGCGGCATGCGACTCTGAGGTTGTTATTATCATGCCCTAGCAACCTACCATTCAAAAGTGCTTCTGACTTTGTGTATAATATGAGACGAATGTGATTTGTGTATCATATGTTCGTGTATAATAATCATTCATTCATTCATACTCGTGTATTATATGTTTGTGCATAATAATATGATACGAAATCAGACATACTTTTGAATGGTAGGTTGCCAGGGTATGATAATGACAACCTTAGAGTCATGCGCCGCCACTACAGTCTACGTAAAAAATATATAATAAGACTATGAACATGCTGCAGCAAGAAATTAATGCATTATAATGTTGACAATTAAACAAAAACGTTAACAACGGCCATCCCAGGCCTCATGCGTTGGGTGTTTGCATGCTTCCATGTGTGTGTGTGTGTGTGTGTGTATTTACCTATTTGTATTTACCTATTTGTAGTATACAGGAATTGAGCAATGCTCGTGTTGTCCTGTCTCCATATCCACATTTATCAAGTCTACCTTTACACACATGAATGTTTTTCTCATGCACCACCTCTTTGTCTAAGTCATTTCAAATATTTAAGAATATATCTAATTGTGATATACACGGAATGTACTATGCTCGTGGGTTTCCGTCGCTGTTTCCCAATAAGTCGAATTTAACTTTAAACTCGTTTAAGTTATTAGACTGGACGATCTCTTTGTCCAGGCTATTCCATAAGTCTATACTTCTGTAAGGAAAGCTATATTTCTTGATATCCTTCAAGCAGCTTGACTTTTTCAATTTCATTCCATGTCCTCTTGTTGCTCTCTTATCCCATACAAACAGATCTTCTTTGTCAATTTTATCTACTCCCACCATGGTCCTGAACACCGCAATCATGTCTCCCCTCTTTCTCCTTTCCTCTAACGAAGGCAAATCCAGTTTTTCCAGCCTCTCTCTGTATGACAGGTCTGTCAGACTGGGGACCATCTTGGTTGCTGTTCTTTGTATTCTCTCAATCTTGTTTATATCTTTCTTTGTGTGGGGACCACACTACCGCTGCATATTCTAACCTGGGGCGGATCATGGCCACTATCAATTTTTTCATCATTTCCTCATCCATATAATGAAATGCTACTCTTATGTTAGTCAAGAGTTTATAAGTCTCTCCAACTATCTTGTTAATGTGCTTTTCTGGTGACAAACTATCTTGGACCAGCACTCCCAAATCTTTCTCTTCTCTCCTTTTTGTGATTAATTCATTACCCAAAAAATAATTCAGTGATGGTCTCCTGGTACTTTTACCCATTTCCAATATTTTACATTTCTTTACATTAAATTTCATTTCCCACGTCCGGCTCCAATTATGTATCCTATCCAAATCCTCCTGCAGTATTTTACAATCCTCCTCAACCTCTATCTTCCTCAAGATCTTTACATCATCAGCAAACAGACTCGCATAACTGTTCACTTCATCTACCATATCATTTACGTAAATCAGGAACATTACTGGCGCCAACACTGAGCCTTGAGGGACTCCACTTGTTACTTCCCTCCATCCAGACATCTTTTCCTTTATTACTGTCCTCATTTGTCTGTCTCTCAAAAAGTCTCTCATCCATTCCAGAAGTTTCCCCTTTAGTCCTCCTATATATTCTAGTTTCCACATTAGTCTCTTATGAGGTACCTTGTCAAAGGCCTTCTCTAAGTCTAAGTACACACAATCCACCCAACCATCTCTCTCCTGTACCACATCAATCGCTCTTGAGTAAAAGCTCAACAAGTTTGAAACACATGACCTTCCACTTCTGAATCCAAACTGACATTCAGCCAAAATATTCATCTCTTCCAGATATTTTATCCATCTGTCTTTCAGGATTCTCTCACACAATTTTGCGACCATGCTGGTTAGAGACACTGGTCTATAATTCAGGGGTTCTTCCCTGTTTCCTCCTTGTAAATTGGTACCACATTTGCCCTCTTCCATTCTTTTGGCACTTTCCCCTCTTCCAGTGAGCATACAATTAAGCTGTGAATTTTATCCGCCAGTTGTTCTCTGCATTCCTTCAGTACCCAATTAGAAATTCCATCAGGTCCTGGGGCTTTCCTTACATCTTGAGTTTCCAGTAATTTATACACTTCCTGCACCTCCACTTTTATATCTTTCATCACCGGAACATTTCTAATCACTCCCTCCCCTTCCACAAGCTCCTTTTCTTTAGTGAAAACTGACTGGAAACGTTTGTTCATTATTTCTGCTTGCATTGCCGCATCCTTAAAGACCTCTCCATCTACTTTCAGCTTGGTGATTCCTTCCTTTTGTTTCAGTTTGCCATTAACAAATCTATAAAACAGTTTGGGTTCATCCTTGCATTTGTCAATTATACCTTTTTTCAAAATTCCTTTCTTCTTCCCTACGTATTCTTGTGTATTCGTTTCTTGTTCTTTTATATTCTTCCTTTGTTCTGTCGTTACTTCTCTTTCTCCAATTGTTCCACGCCTTATCTCTCTCTTTTTTGGCTATCATACACCTTCTGTTAAACCACTCTTTTTTCCTGTTTTCTTTCCCTCTTACTCTTGGTACAAATTTTTCCACTCCCAAATTATAGAGGTCTAGAAAGATATCCCACTTCCTCTGTATCTCTCTTGTTTCTCTGAATTTTCTCCAATCCGCATTTTCAAAAAGTTTCTCAATCCTGTAAAATTTGCTTTGCCAAAGTTGTATCTTCCCTGTCTATGAAGCTCGTCTCTTGGCTCGACGTTTCCTATTAACATCTGGAACTCAATGACCACGTGATCACTTTTTCCCAAAGGACAGAGATATTCCAATGATTCTATTACATCGGGTTCTTTGGTGAACAGTAAATCTAACCTTGCTGGTGTGTCCTCACCTCGAAACCGTGTCTCTTCCTTGACCCACTGCGTCATCACATTATTCATTATTATATTTAATAACATAGTACCCCACGAATCCTCGCCGCCTCCCGAGTACCATTCCTCCCAGTTCACCTCTTTACAATTAAAGTCACCCACCAAAATTATATTATTGCTTTTCTCAATTATTTTTTGCAAGTAGCTAGCCATATCTGACAACATCTCATGGTATTCGTCATCCTTCCATGCTCTCGTCTTTGGGGGAACATACACTACCGCCATATCTCTCTTAACATTCTCTCCAGTTTCTAATTTCATATATATCACTTCAGCCCTGCCTTCTCCCATTTCCACAGTATTACATTTATGTTATTCTTCACTGCTATCATCACTCCTCCTCCCTTTTTTTCTTTCCTGTCTTTTCTCCACAGTTTGTATTTACCATCTCCCAAATGAACATCAATATCTTCTCTTAATTTGGTCTCTACAAGGCACATGACATCAGGTTCATGTTCTCTCACGAAATCATTAATTTCGATCCTTGTCGATATGAAACCATCAACATTAGTATATATCACCTTCAAATTATTTTTGACATTATTAATACCCTCTTCTCTCCTACTCTCTGTCCGTATCACTTCTTCAACTTCTGATCTTTCACAACCATCCCCCCTAGTTTCCTTCACTTCTATTTCCTTAAATACCATTTCCTTACTTTCATATCCAATACTCTCCAAAAAAAAGTATTACGGTCTTCCTCTGTCCTCTTATCATTTTTTTCCTTTACTTCTTCCTTTAATGATTTTAAAACTTCTCTTTCTTCTTCATTCAGATCTTTTCTTATTATAATATTTTCCATCCCCGCCTCTTTGCTTAATTTCCAGGTCACTTTAAGTATCTCATTTATTACACTTTCTGATGTAAACTTGACTCTCATTGGTCTTGTTTCCCCTTTCTTATAAGGCCCTATCCTCCTTACTTCCTCAATTTCTTTTACCCACTTGTCTCCTTCGGGGTCAATCTTGCCTAATATTCCTCTCACCATGTTCATGTCTTTCTCGAGTCTTGCGAACCTAACCTTTTCTTCCTCTTCCCTGTTTCCAAAGACTACCACACATCTGTTCCTTTCTACAGTTTCTCTCACTATTTTCTCTTTTTTCTTCAGTATTTTCACTACATTTTCTTCCATTTCTTTCTTGTTCATTTCCCTTTCTTCCTGGATGATCTCTCTTAAGCTGACCACTTCTTTCTGTTCTTCTTCTACGTGTGCCCACTTTGCCTTGTGTTCTTCTAGTACATTACTCACCTTCTCCGTTTTATTAGTACTCTCTTCAAGTTTCCTCCTCAGTTCAACATTCTCCCTCTTCAATTTCTTAATCTCTTCATTGGCTGTTTCGTTGGACTGGATTAGACTCTGTATGGTGGTTTCCGTATTTCCTGACACATCCTTTATCACTAGATTCTCTACTTTTTTTTCGAGTTCACTAATCCTCATAATTAATGTTTTCACCAGGTCCATGACATTAGTATTAGCATCAAATCCTTGAAATTCTATTCCCTCATTGTTTACATTTTCGGCCATCTTTAACGTACCGGTAAAGTACCTAAACAGCTGTTACCGAATAAGCCACAAACATTCATGTATACTATTGCCAACAAATCTTTACATTTTTGGTAGTCTACCAACTTTCATTATTTTAAATTTAAAGAAAGACCCTAGGAGACAGGACAGACAAAATTCCTGAAACTACTCAAGGTTAGGAGCGATGCCTGGGACGACCTCTCTCTCCGGCTGCTCGTGTGTGTGTGTGTGTGTGTGTGTGTTTGCAAAGCAGTGCACCCAACACAGGAGGCCTGAGGTGGCTGTTGTTAACATTTTGTTTTACTGTCAATGTCAAAAATGCATTAATTTCTTGCCGCAACATGTTGATAGTTATATTCTTTTAACATATCCTAATGTTCTTTGTTTGTATTAGTAGTGGGACCAAGAGTGTTAAGCATGATATCAGCCTGAGATGTAACTGCTAGTTAAGAATGACGGATGGGGTGGGGGGTTGGGTAGGGGTATAAGGGATGGTCGGGAGCTGGGATAGTGGTGGGTGGAGCTCGTTTCGTCCCCCCCTCCCCTCTTCCCTGGGTATTCTGAGGAAGGAAGGGGGCACCCCTGGGCAGATATCAGTGACCATGAGTGTACCTGTCCTGTATCTTACCTGTACTGTATCTAATACTGAATAACATGTTTTATGAAATAAAGTCCCAAGTTTGGTACTACTGTATTTCATTTGTTTGACCTCCCAGAAAACTTCTAAGAGTAACATTCAAATTATCCAGAAAATTCCATATCTGGAATGGAAGAATCCCCATGCATTCCGGTTAATCGAGCTTTTACTGTAGTTGCAGAAGAGATTAGTATATCAGACAGGATAATAAGTGTGGCAAATTTATATATGCCACCCAAGACAAACACATGGGATGGAGGCAAATATGAAGACCTGGAAGAAAAGACAATTCAAAGTTTAAGAACCCTACTATACAGAACAAAAGAAAAATCTGAAAGAATTATACTAATAGAATATTTTAACACAAATATAAACTGGAATATTCTAGATAGAAAATGCCATGAAAGTTATTGGGATCAAAAACTTTTGGGCCTTATACAGGAATTTTTTCTAATACAACATGTAAAGGAGAACACCTGAAAAAGAGGACCAGAAGACCCCTCATTATTAGATCTCATATTTACTAGGCAAGATCTCATATTTACTAGGCAATATAATCTGTCACTCCCCTTTAGGCAAAAGCGACCATGCGGTAATAAATTACAATTTCTGGAGAACACATGATACAGTTAGAGGTAATGAAAATTACAAAATGAGGCTAAACTACAAAGAGGGAAATTATCATGACCTAAAAAAGTAATTCAATGATACAGATTGGGAAAAGGAGCTAAGAGGGCAAGACATAAATGTTATACTGTATATAAAAAATTCTATGAATTTTACAAAACAGGAGACAATAATTATGTTCCATTGCACAAAGACAAGGAAATAAGGATAAAGAACTGGTTTAATACTGATTGTAAAAATGCAAAAGAGAAAAGAGATTTGCTGTGGATCAGATACAGATGACATAAAAGTGAGAGAGCATATAACAACTGCAAGATGGCAAGAAATAATTATACAAGGATAAGGAGAGAAGCTCAAAGGGAGTTTGAGGAAAGATATATCTATCTATCTATTGCCAAACGCCTCAATCCCATTTGGGGTGGCCACAAACAAATCGCCTCCAAGTCGCCCTGTCCCCCGCCATTTCACTGTCCTGCTCCCAACTCACACCCACCTCTCTCATATACTTCTCCACCCCATCCCTCCATCTCATCCTCGGCCTCCCCCTCCCTCTTCCCCCCTCCACCTCACTCACATACACTCTCTTCGTCAGTCTTTCACCCTCCATCCACTCCACATGGCCAAACCACCTCAGTGTGTTCCTCATAACGCTTCCTATCACATCCACACCACAATGCTCCTTTATATCCTCATTTGTCAGCCTGTCTCTCCATGTGACTCCACAGGCTCCTCTTAAATAACTCATTTCCACTGCTCTCACTCTTGACTTGTGTCCTTCCAACAACGTCCAAGCTTCACTTCCATACGTTAGAGTTGGTATCACAATACTGTCATGTAGTAACTTTTTCACCTCCATGCTCACTTCCCTGTTTCTTATCACTGCCTTCAAAGAACCAGCAACCTTTCTTCCCTGCTGTACCCTTTCAAGCACTTCACCCTCCAAACCTCCATCCTTACTCATCACACTACCCAAGTACCTAAACGTACTCACATTTTCCAATTCCTCACCATCCAACCTCGCTGTACATTCACTGACTTCACCTCTCTCAAAGACCATCACTTTACTCTTCCCTACATTCACCTTTAGATTCTGTTTCTTACACACTCTCTCAAACTCATCCACCAAGCCTTGCAGCTCCCCTTTGTCTTCACTCAACAACACAGTATCATCTGCAAACAACAGTACAGGGAGTTTCCAAACACTATCCTCTCTCACCAGGGCAACTCCAACACCCACTACCCTACCTTGTACCTCTTTTATTACCCGATCCATGTACAGATTGAACAACCATGGAGACATGACACATCCCTGTTTCAACCCAACTTTCAAAGAGAAAAATTCACTTAGTTCACCATCCACAAGCACTGCAGCCTTCGCACCATTGTACATACTCTTCACAGCATTCAACAACTTCCCATCTACTCCATACATTCTTAACACTTTCCACAATCCTTGTCTATCCACCCTGTCATATGCTTTCTCCAAATCCATGAAAGCCACATACAACTTCTTTCCCTTCTCTAGAAACTTTTCCACTAAAGATCTAAGAATGAATATCTGATCTACACAACCTCTTCCCTTCCTAAAGCCTCCCTGCTTCTCCAACTAATTTCTCTGTTCTTTCTCTAACTCTGTCAATAAGTATCCTACCATACACTTTTCCTATTATAATAAGAAGACAAATGCCCCTATAATTACCACACACTTCTTTTTCCCCTTTTCCTTTGTACAAGGGAATAACTGTACCTGACTTCCAATCCTCCGGGACTCTACCTTCCTCCCAGGCCAATCTGCACATCTTCCACATCCATTCCACTACTATCTCTCCTCCATGCTTCAGCATTTCACCACACACTCCATCAATTCCAGGGGCTTTCCCTGATTTAACTTTCTTCATTGCTTCCACAACTTCTATCCTACTGACTTCTTCCTGTCTTCTCACCTCCGTCCTTCTCCCAGCCATTCCCCAGCCATTTATACTCGCATAAATAAAAATACTGATCAGGCAAAGTTGTTTTACAGCTACATACGAAGCAAAGCAAAAGTTAAAGCTAAAATACAATCCATCATGGATAAGGGGAACATCTGTATCAATGAGGATGATATTTGTGTAGTACTAAACAAAAATTTCTGATCAGTTTTTACTCAAGAGTGTAGGTTTGCGAGAGATGAAACCACACAAGCATAAGGTCCAGGAAGAGACAAGGAAATTAGATAGGGGAAAAGCCAATGTCCCTGACACAATTTCATGTTGGGTATTACAGGAATGTGCAAAGGAGCTAAGCAATCCATTACAATTAGTATTCAGATAATCCTTACGGTAAGGAAAACTACCTGATATCTGGAAGAAAGCAAACATTGTACCCCTTTTCAAAAAAGGAAATAGACAAAATCCACTCAACGACTAACTAGTATCACTGACCAGCGTCGTAAGCAAGATGTTAGAAAAACTGATATGAAGAATTTGGGTTAATCACCTGGAAAAACACAAAATGATAACAGAAAGATAATTTGGTTTTAGAAAGGGAAAATAATGTGTTACTAATCTATTAAGTTACTATGACAGAGTTACAGAAATAGTGCAGAAATGAGATGGCTGGGTAGATAGCATATATCTGGACTTAAAGAAGAAATCTGATAAAGTACCACACAAAAAACTTTCATGGAAACTGTACCGTCAAGGAGGAATCCAAGGCAACCTGTACTGTTGGATGGAAAATTTTCTCAGAAAAGGGGAAATGAGAACAGAGCTAAGGGGAAATTACTCATCATGGAGAGAAGTGACAAGAGGAGTTCCACAGGGCTCAGTACTGGCACCAATTATGTTTTTTAGTACAGTATATATAAATGACATAGACAGCAACATTGGAAATCGAAGCTACCTAAATATGTTTGCTGATGATGCAAAAATCTATCTATCTATCTATAGCCCGACGCCCTAATCCCGCAAAGGGTGGCCGCAGACAAAACACCTCCAAGTCACTGTCACCCACCATTTGACTATCCTCCCCCCAACTCAACCCCCCTCCCTCATATACCTCTCAACTCCATCCCTCCACCTCATCCTCGGTCTACCCCTCCCTCTCCCTCCCTCCACCTCACCTACATACACCATCTTAGTCAGTCGTTCATTCTCCATTCTTTCCACGTGTCCAAACCACCTCAGTGTATTTCTCCTAATCTTCTCAACCACATCCGCATCCACCCCAAAACGTTCCAACTTCTTCATTCGTCAACCTGTCCCTCCATGTCACTCCACATGCTCCTCTCAAGTAACTCATTTCCACTGTTCTCACTCTTGACTTGTTCCCCTCTTGCAAGGTCCAAGCCTTGCTTCCATACGTCAGGGTAGGGATCACAATACTATCATGCAGTGACTTCTTAACTTCCATACTCACCTCCCTATTTCTCATCACTGCTTTCAGTGAACCAACAACCTTCCTTCCCTGCTGTACCCTTTCACGCACTTATCCCCCAAAGTTCCATCCTTACTCATCACACTACCCAAGTACATGAATGCACTCACATTCTCCATATCTTCACCATCCAACCTCACTGTACATTCTGTGACTTCATTCCTCTCAAACACCATAACTTTACTTTTGTTTACATTAACTTTCAGCGTCCTCCTCCTACACACTGTCCCAAATTCATTCACCAAACCTTACAACTCCCATTCATCTTCACTCAACAATACTATATCATCAGCAAAAAGCAACACCAGAATCTTCCAAATCTCACCCTCATTCATTAGAGTCACCCCCACATCCACTGTCCTACCTTGCACCTCCTAAACAACCCCATCCATGTATATATTAAACAGCCATGCCTATCTATTCTGTCATAAGCTTTCTCCAAGTCCATGAAGGCAGCATACACTTTCCCTTCTCTAGATACTTCTCCACTAAACATCTTAGAACAAATATCCGATCTACACACCCTTTTCCTTTCCTAAATCCCCCTTGTTCTTCTCCAACTAGCTCCTCTATCATATGCCTAACCCTATCAATGAGTATTCTACCATATATTTTACCAGTCACACTAATAAGGCAAATACCCCTATGGTTACCACATACTTCTCTCTCCCCTTTTCCTTTGTATAAAGGAACAATTATACCTGATTTCCAGTCCTCTGGAACCCTTCCCTCTTCCCAAGCCAATCTACACAACTTCCATATCCACTCCACAACAATCTCACCCCCATACCTCAGCATTTCACCACTCACTCCATCAATTCCTGGGGCCTTTCCTATCTTGATCTTCTTCATAGCTTCCACTACTTCCGCCCTACTGATCTCTTCCTCCCTCCTCTCATCTCTTCTTCTCCCAGCCATTCCCCAACCACTTATACTCGCATTGCTCTCAGTCTCTACATTCAACAAATCCTCAAAGTGCTCCTTCCATCTCCTCAATTTCTCTCTCTTCTCCACCAACAATCTATTATTCCTATCTTTTTTTCTTTTTTTATAAATAACAGAACTGAGGAAGGAAAAACAAATGGGTAAAAAAAAAAATAATCCATACACCAGATTACTGGTGTCCTCTGTTCATAAAATATCTGTAACAGTTAGACTTGAACAGTTGTGGGTTGAAATTTGGAGGAAATCAACTCTGGGGAAGCGAGTTCCAGAGAGATACAGTTCAGGGAATGAAAGAATTCTGATAGGCAGAAGTTCTGCAATATGGTTGAGTGACATTCCAGTCATGAGCGCTTCCAGATGCCCGTGTAGCACGAGGGAAGGCATAGAGACGTGGCACCATGGATGCAACTTCGTCTGAGCATTTGCCAAAAAAATATCTGTAAAATAATGCAAGGGAGGTAACATTCCTTCTTACTTGCAGGGGAGGTAGTTTATATGTAATGGCAGGGTTGTTAATGATTCTAACAGCTTTATTCTCAATTTTGTCTAGTTGTCTTAATGCAACCTATCCACAACCATTCCACAAGGGTGAGCAATATTCAAGCTGAGAGCGTACATGACTCTTACAAATTATAGCTAACTGCTCATCGGCGAAGAAGTTACGGACTTTGTACAATAATCCAAGTTTCTTTGAGGCAGTTTTAGCAAGTGATCTGACATGAGAGGTCCAGCTGAGGGCACTGTTAAGTGAGACACCAAGAATTTCAATACTTTTGGAGATGGGAATATTAGTAGCACTGAAGGTAATGTACGAATCTGGCAATATCTGTCTATTAGTAAACTGTATATATTTAGTTTTACTAGCATTAAAAGAGACAAGGTTGTTTTGTCCCCATTCACTGATTCTAGATAGATCTTGATTTATGGAGACGGCTGTACTGAGTTGAGAGGTAGAGATATTAGACTTTGTAAATGGATGTCTGAGTGTGAATGAACTATGTAGTGTTGAGTCATCTGCATATGAGTGAATGGGATTGTGAGTGACAGATAAGAGATCATTAATATGAACCAGAAATAGGGTTGGCGCCAGAACTGATCCCTGTGGCACGCCGGCGTTAATTGAGTGGAAATTCGAATATACATCATCTACTTTTACTCTTATTTTCCTGTCACTAAGATAAGAAGAAATCAAAGGAACAAAAGACATTAGTCCATAGCAAGGGAGTTTGGACAGCAGGAAACAGTGCCGTACTCTGTCGAAAGCTTTAGAGATATCAAGAGCTACTGCATGAGTTTCTTCAAAAAGATCAATTGATTGATGGATGGTATGAGTTAAGAGATTGAGAGTGTCAATGGTGGATCTTTCGTGGCAAAAACTGTATTGTCTATCACTAATTAAGTTGTTGGATTCAAGATGTTTAACAATATGCTTATTAATTAAAGTTTCAAATACCTTACCAAGAGAAGATGTGACAGCTATTGGTCTGTAATTGGAGGGGTCAGACGAACTTCCTTTCTTCGGAACTGGATGGATATTGGCTTCTTTCCATGAATTTGGGAATAAAGAAGTACGTATGCATAGTCTGAATAATTTAGCTAGGACAGAGGCAAGTTCAGGGGAACATTTTTTCAAAACAATTGGCGGAATTCCATCTGGGCCTGGAGCTTTGTTGGTAGGTAAACTGTCTAGGATGGATTTTACGTCTCATGTCTGTATTTTAAGTGGGGCAATTTCGGGAGAATCAAGTTCCAGTACTGAGACATTCTTTCACTCCCCTACTATTTCCCCTTTCACACTGCCTTACTTTCTTTACCTCCTTCCAAAACAATTTCTTACTCTCCCTCCATTTCACACTCAGATTCCTCCCAAACTCTTCATCCACTTTCTTCTTACTCTCCTTCACCAGTCTCTTAACCTCCCTTCTGCTCATATATACCTCTCTCTTCTCTCTCTCATTTTCTCTCCTACCTCTACTCGCTAACCATTCACTATATGCCTTCTTCTTTTGTTCCACAGCTCGTTTCACCTCATCATTCCACCATGCTGTCCCTTGCACACCCTTGCATCTCTTCCTTACTCCACAAACCACCTCACACGCTGCCCCTATCTCTTCCGAGAATATCTTACATAGGTCTTACACCCCTTCCATCTGCTCTAGCTCATACTTTCCCAATCTTTCTTCCACTATACTCTTATACTCTGCCATTTTCTCACTACCTTGCAAATTCTCCACTCTTCTCATAGGAGCTGTTTCCTCCTGTCTTCCCCTTCGTCTCCTTAACCATTTGCTTTGCAGCTTTATCTTGGCCATCACTAAGTGATGGTCCAAGACTCCATTCCCCCACCCTCTCCACACTCTTGCATCCAACACTTGTCTTCTCATTCGTTCATCCATACTCACGTAGTCTATCATTGCCTTTCATTCAACAAGTTCACCATCCATCCTCCTCATTACTCTCCATGTATACCAGTGGATCATCTTATGCCAAAAGTAGGTGTTGGCTATTGTCAACCTCTTACCAGCACAGATGTCCACCAAAGCAATAGCATTCCCAAAAAATACAAATGGAAATTACAAACACAGACTCTTGCATAGAGTTACAAGAGGAATTAAATAAGCTTCATGAATGAAGCAATAAATGACAAATGGAATTCAATGTGGACAAATGTCATGTGATAAAATTTGGTAAAAGTGAAAAAAGACCAGACTGGGACTATAAGTTAGGATGTTCAATCCTACACACATCAGAAAGGGAAAGGATGTAGGAGTGATTATCAATAACAGACTATCACCGGCTGACCACATAAATGAAAAAGTAAGGAACATGTACACACTGCTTGCTAATATGAGGGTGGCATTCACATATAAAAATGAAGACATGCTGAAGAAGATAATAACATCATTCATCAGACCAACTTTGGAGTATGCATCAGTAGTCTGGAATCCCACTACAAGACAGGCACCAAGTTTAAGGGACCTAAGCTATGAAGAAAGACTCGAAAAATTAAATCTACCAACGTTACAGGAGAGAAGAAAACTAGGAGATATGACTATGTTATATAAATGCACCACAAGAAAAGAGAAAATAGGTGTAACTGAGTATATAAGCTACAGAGGTGCAACATTAAGAGGACACTGTAGAAAACTGTACAAAAAAGGAGATTATAAAGTCGTAAGGAAACTGAGTTTCCCAAACAGAACAGTTCATCAGTGGAATGCACTACCAAATGAAATAGTGTGTGCCAAAACAATTAATAAATTTAAAGACATGTATGATAAAAATGGTTCAAAACACTGGACAGTATGAGCTTAACTCATTCCTGCAGTGATACAATTAAATAAGAACACAAACACACACACACACACACACACACACACACACACACACACACACACACACACAAACAGGCAAGAAACGATTATACAAGAATAAGGAGGGAAGCCCAAAAACAGTTTGAGGAGGATATAATAAATAAAAGTAGTGATCAACCAAAGCTGTTTTATAGCTATATCAGAAGCAAAACCAAAGTAAAAGATATAATACAATCAATTACGGACGAGGGAATCACTTATACACAAGAGAAAGATATTTGTGAAGCACTAAATAAGAGTTTCCAATTAGTTTTTACAGAAGAAAAAAATTTTGAGAGGGACTATGTGGAACATGCATGTCCACACATACTACCAGATATACAAATAGCAGAAAAAGTAATACAGGAGGAGTTAAGTAGATTAGACAGAGGAAAAGCAAGTAGTCCTGATGAAATTTCATGTTGGGTACTACGAGAATGTGCAAAGGAGTTAAGTAAACCATTATTTTTAATTTTCAAGAAATCCTTGAGTCAAGGTAAACTACCTGATATTTGGAAAAAAGCAAATATTGTCCCCTTATTCAAGAAAGGAAATAGACAAAATCCACTCAACTACCGACCAGTATCACTGACCAGTGTTGTAAGCGAGGTATTAGAAAAGCTTATAAGAAAAGCTTGGGTAAATCATCTAGAAGAACACAGTATGATAACAGAAAGACAGTTTGGTTTCAGAAAAGGAAAATCATGTGTTACTAATCTGTTGAGCTACTATGACAGAGTAACAAACACAATACAGGAAAGGGAAGGATGGGTGGACAGTATCTATTTAGATTTCAAGAAAGCTTTTGACACAGTACCACACCAAAGACTTTTATGGAAACTGTACCATCAAGGAGGAATTTGAGGCAAACTGTTTTGTTGGATGCAAGACTTTCTCATAAAAAGAGAAATGAGAACAGTACTAAGAGAAAACTACTCATCATGGAAAGAAGTGACTAGTGGAGTACCACAGGGTTCAGTGCTGGCACCAATCATGTTTTTAGTATATATAAATGATATAAACAGTAACACTGGAAATGAGAGCTATCTGAATATGTTTGCAGATGATGCAAAAATACAAAAGAGAATTACTAACACAGACTCTTGTAAAGAGCTACAAGAAGAATTAAATAAACTTCATGAATGGAGTAGTACATGGGAAATGGAATTCAATGTGGACAAGTGTCATGTAATCAAGTTTGGTAAAAGTGGAAAAAGACCTGATTGGGATCATAAGTTAGGAAATAAAACCCTATACACATCAGAAAGAAAGAAAGACCTAGGTGTGATTATCAATAACAGACTATCTCCAGCTGACCACATCAGCGAGAAGGTACGGAACATGTATACACTGCTTGCAAATATGAGAATAGCATTCACATACATAAATGAAGACATGCTAAGAAGGATAATAACATCATTCATTAGACCAACCCTGGAATATGCATCAGTAGTCTGGAGTCCTCATCTCAAAAAGAACATAGACAAGATTGAAAAAGTTCAAAGGGCCACTACAAGATGGCTACCAAGCTTAAGGGACCTAAGCTACGAAGAAAGACTAAATAAACTGAATCTACCAACACTACAGGAGAGACGGAAAAGAGGTGACATGATAATGCTATATAAGTGCATATCAGGGAAGGAGAAAATAGACATAAATGATTACTTAACATATGGAGAAGCATCAGCAAGAGGACACTGCATAAAACGGTGACATGATAATCGTATATAAGTGCATAGCAGGGAAGGAGAAAAGAGACATAAATGATTACTTAACATATGGAGAAGCATCAGCAAGAGGACACTGCAAAAAACTGCATAAGAAGAGAGGTGATAAAGATGTAAGGAAATTCAGTTTCCCAAACAGAGCAATTGATCAATGGAATGCACTAACGAATGAAGTAGTGTGTGCCAAAACAATTCACAAATTTAAGGATATGTACGATAAATATGGTTTAAGACACGGGACAGTACGAGCTTGACTCATTCCTGTAAAGATACAATTAAGTAAGAATTAGGTAAGGAACACACACACACATGCATGTGTGCAAGCATGCACACACACATAAACACACACAAACATGTAAGCACATACACACAGGTCGCCAACAGAGACGGAGCTCTTCCTGGATCGTGGGGAAATAATCAGTGAATCAGCGACAAAAAGAAGACTAGCCTATTTGTGACTGTGTTAATGAGTGCATGAGTGGTGGTCCCGTCGGACAGTACTGTAGTTAAAAAAAAAAAAAAAAATGCAGCTTCGGTCATAAAAAGAACAAGACATAGTGAAAAAAGAAAGTCACCATATGGTTGAATCATGGCGGAAAGGGACGGTGCATTGTTTACAGTTGGCGAGAGAGAGTTTGAGGGCTTCTCTGAAGAGGACGTGGGAAATGGAAGTATTAAATTGAACCACAGCAGGTGTAAAGAAAACAGCAGAGGGGAATATTCAGGAGATAAAAAAGTATGGGCAGTAATTAAAGACTTACAGGAACGGACCACACACAAGGAAAACGAGATCAAAAGTTTACGGAATAAACTGGAAAAAATTTGTACAAGCAGTGACGAAGAAGAAAGAGAAGTTACTGAATTAAAAGTGAGCAATGAATCAGCCTCAAATGAAATAAAACAGCTTAAGGGGGAGAATAAGAGGTTGGAAGAAGAAAGGGAAAGGATGAAAAGCAAACTACATGAATATGAATCCAAATCGAGAATACAGGATGAGCACATTAAAGAAATCAAGGAGCAACATAAGGGGTGGAAGAAAATTCAGGAAGAGGGAAATGTAAATTTGAAAGAGATTACAGAACAACAAAGCAAGGAAAAGGTGGAGAAGGAAGTGGTTAGGGTATTGAGAAGTAGAGAATCTTTAGTTAGGGATGTAGCAGATAGGAAAAAATGTGTAATAATTTCAGGAGTTAAAGAAAAACGTATGACAATAAGATTAGAGAGAGAAAGAGAAGAACTGAGTATGGTGCATTTTTGTTTTTAAAGGCTCCAACATGCTTGCATGTGTCGGCCTTGGTCACCTAATGGCGGCTCTCCACGCTGCACGATCCACTGCAGCCTCCTTGTTCAGTCCCTTAACCCTGAGGTCACACTTAATGACCTCATCCCATTTCTTTCTCGGTCTACTCCTCATAACCCCACCTCCAATATTAACACTTCTCACCTTCTTCACCCAATTATCATCCCCCATCCTCTCAACATGTTCAAACCATCTCAATCTACCTCCCCTCATCACAACACCAATACACTCCAGTCCCATCCTACCTCTCAACTCTTCCATCGTATACCCAGCCCCTCCAGGCCTTAGATGCAGGGATGCACTGCAAATCCACCTAATCATTGTCATTTCTGTACGTCTGAGCTGGCGAATATCTTCCTCCTTCACTGCCCAGGTCTCACTACCACACAGCATTACACTCCTAACACATGCTGCATACAAAGACCCCTTAGCACATAGGGAGAGTCCTCTCAATGTCAGGATAGGCAAAGAGCTCCCTGAACTTCTTCCAAACACTTCTCACCCTAGCCACAGAGCTAGCCCCAGCCCCACCTCCAGCACACAACATGTCTCCCAAATAACAAAACTCTTCCACACACTCAAGAGATTCACCAGCAAGTTCAATCCTTTCACATCTGACAATCTCCACCTGCTCACCCCGACATACCGCACACATAAAATCAGCATTATCTCGCAGTCTACCTCTGATACCACTACATCTCTTATGCACCCATTTATCATACACACCGCACAAGATGGAATTACTTCCCATGCCCTTGTGGCAAACTGCACATGGCCACTCTCCCTCGTCTCTAACAGTACCGCCACCAACCCTAGATATCATCACTTTTGTTTTATCTGCATTTACTCTTAAACCCTTGTGCCCCATACCATCTCTCCACTTCCTAAACCTTTCCTCCATCTCCCTTTCGTTATCTGCAATCAACACCAAATCATCAGCCTACAACAACTCCCATGGGAGTCCGTTCTAAAGTCACGTGAAAGGGCTTCAAGTACCATGATAAACAACATGGGTCTCAAAACTGACCCTTGATGCACACCAACATTCATGGAAAACTCATCACTCAAATCTCCATTCACTCTTACCTGGGTGTGAGCACCCACATACATAGCCATAACCACCCTAACCAGCCACTCCTCCAAGCCAAGCTTTCTCATTGCCCACTTCACCACCTCTCTAGGGACTCTGTCAAAGGCCTTTTCCAAATCAACAAAAACAAAATAAAGATCCCTTCTCCTGCCAATATATTTTGCCTGAAGCTGTCGAACAATGAATATAGCATCAGTGGTCCCCCTACCTGGCATAAACCCAAACTGCATCTCATCAATATTCACTCTTTCTCCAATCATACCTTCTAAAACTCTCTCCGTTACCTTCATTATCTGATCTAAAAGCTTTATACCTCTATAATTTCCTCTTTCCAGGGCATCACCCTTCCCTTTATACACATTTACAATTACACTCTTCAGCCAATCATCTGGGACAACACACACATAAATAATCCTATTTATCAGGTCAGTGACTAAACTCACCCCTATATCGCATGAGGCCTTCAACATTTCAGCAGTCAACCCAGACACACCTGCTGCCTTCCCCACCCTCATCCTGCCTATTGCCTCACTCACAGTAGCAGTATCAGTCAAAGGCCAAGGGCCAGACACTGGACCTGCAGGCTCCAAACCTTCCCTGTCCCAGTCAAACTCCTCATTCAACAACCAGTTATAATTCTCTCTCCATGCATATTTAATATCCTCACTGTTCAGCACTACCCTTCCTTCATCATTCTTCACACACTGCTCACCTATAATATCCCGATTATCCCTCTTCACTTGACCTGCCACCCTAAATATCATATTTTTCCTTTCCCCATGATTTAAGTTATCAAGTAAAAGTCTCTGTGACTCAGACTTTGCCCTGTATACCTCTCTTCTAGCCCTACGCTTGGCAGCCAAATATTCCTCTTTGCTACCACCCTTCTTCCATTCCCGGAAAAGCCGTCTTTTCTCCTTAACTGTAGCTTCTACACCCTCATTCCACCACCAAGTTACTTTATGTCTTGGTGGTCCTCTTGTCCAGCCGCATGTTACATCAGTAACTCTCAAGAAATTGTTCTTGAGGGCTCTGTACTATTCATTAATGCCTCTGTCTACAGCTCCCTGTTCAGCCACCACTCTCCTCATCTCACTATAGAAGGCATCCCTTACTACTTGGTTTTTCAGCTTCCATATTTTCCTCCTAGGTACGTAAGTCCTCTTTTTCATCACTTGATCTTTAAGTACCATATCACAAATCAATAGTTTGTGCTGCTGCACACACTCCTCACTTCCTATAACTTTAACATCCCTCACTAACCTCCTATTGGCCCTCCTAACCAGAAAATAATCTATCTGACTGCTATTTCCCCCAGACTCATATGTAACTAACCTACTGTCTCTTTTCCTAAAATATGTGTTGCACACAATCATGTCCGTTGCCTCCCCAAACTCCAGTATCCTTTCCCCTTCTGCATTCCTTAGACCATACGGACATCCCCCATGCACTCCATCATAACCTTGTGCTGTTTCACCTACATGACCATTTAAGTCCCCTCCCAAAATCACTATCTCATCATCCCGCATACCACCCACTACACGTATTAAATCATCCCAAAATCTATCTTTCTCTGCTTCATCCAATCCTGCCTGTGGAGCATATGCCGATATAATCGCAGCTATCTTTCTACCCAACAGAATTTTCACTACCAATATCCTATCGCTTACTCTCAAAACATTCATAACATATTCCACCCATTTCTCTGCAACCATCATACCAACACCTCCATATCCGTCTATCCCCCCCTGCTGAAACAACTTATAGCAACAGTCCTTCCCAACAATCTTTCTGGCTGATCCACCCCTGTACCGGACTTCCTGCAAACACGCCACATCCACCCACCTCCTACTGAATGCCTCAACGATTTCCCCCGCTCATCCCCTCAAACTTCCCACATTCCATGAACCCACCCTCATCCCCATGGGTGATTTACTGTCCTCAGGCTTGCTTTGAAACGTATTTTGTTTTGTCATCTCCAGTATTAATAAAGGGGGACAGACATAGCACAGGTCCCACTCACTGCACAGTCCCAGGTCCAGGCAATAGATCTGGGATCCCTAGCCCACCAGCTTACCAGTGGCTGTGGTAGTGGCCTCAGGGCACCCTGCCAGGACAGCTGCATGGACACCCTTCAAGCGCGTCTTGGCACTGCAACAATCCCGCCATTATACACCCACTGATAGGGCAGCCTCCTGGGGCGCTACTCCCAGGTTCGGGCCCTTCTCTATTGGGCGGAAGCGGCAGCCTGGGAACCGCAATGCCCTGTACCCTCTAGCACAGGCCCGAGCCCCATCTCGCCCTGGACCCACGATCTATGCCAACGGAACCCCCGCCACGCCTCCCCCCAGAAGTCCGCCACTAGGTAGCAGGGACAAAGTTTTCTGGCCGCATACCCTTGCTGGCGCCAACCCCTGTAACGTAGTGGGATACGTTGTGTGACATGTAATGTGCATGTGGTGTAGTGCATAAATAGTTAGAGGAAATGTTTGGGAGAGTATGCTGGTCTACTCTCCATGTTACTGTTACACTGAAAAGGTCAGCAAAGGGGGATGGTTAGATAGCTAGTTAAAGAAATAATATCAGTAGTCATGGAGGAAAACAACGAAGCTCAAGAAGAGATTGAAGAGGTGTTTAGGTTTGGAAAGTAAGAGGAAGGAGAGGCAAGGCCATTGAAGGTAAAGTTTAAGTCCCAGGCAACAGTAAACGAAATTATCAACAGAACATGGAAATTATCAGACAGGGAAGGGTTAAAAAATGTTTGGATAAGGAGAGAAGAAAATGAGGAAGAAAGAGCTAAAATAAAGGCAATAGTAAAGCAAGCAAAGGTAAAAAACGAACAGAGAACGGAGGAAGAGAAGACAGTGTTATATTGGAGAGTCATGGATCAGAAATTAAGGATGTGGTACCGATGGAGAGAAGAAGAAAAGAGGGTATAAAAAACATCAAAAATAATTGGAAGGTGGCATATACTAATGTAGATGGTTTAATATTGGCAAGGCTAGAAATCAACGATTTTGGGGGGTACATGAACCAGATGTTATGTGCTTTGTAGAGACCAAGTTAAGAGAAGATATTGATGTTCATATGGGAGATGGCAAATACAAACTGTGGAGAAGAGAGAGAAAAGAAAAAACAGGAGGAGGAGTGATGATACCAGTGAAGAACAACATAAATGTAGATATCGTGGAAATGGGAGAAGGCAGGGCCGAAGTGATAAATATGAAATTAGAAACTCGAGAGAATAGCAAGAGAGATGTGGTAGTGTATGTTCCCCCAAAGACAAGAGAATGGAGTGATGATGAATACCATGAAATGTTGTCAGACATGGCTAGTTATTTACAGAAAATGATTGAGAAAAGCAACAATATAATTTTAATGGGAGACTTCAATTGTAAAGAGGTGAACTTGGAGGAATGGGGCTCAGGAGGCAGCGAAGATTCGTGGGGCACTATATTATTAAATATAACAATGAACAATGTGATGACGCAATGGATCAAAGAGGAGACAAGGTTCCAAGGTGAGGACACACCAGCAAGACTAGATTTACTATTTACCAAAGAACCCGATGCAATAGAATCCTTGAAATATCTGTGTCTTATTGGAAAAAGTGATCACGTGGTCACTGAGTTCCAGATGATAATAGGGAATGTGATGCAATGAGACGAGTTTTATAGGCAGGGAAGATACAACTTTGGGAAAGCAAACTTTACAGGATTGAGAAAATTTTTCAAAAATGCAGATTGGAGAAAATTCAGAGAAAGAAGAGAGATACAGAGGAAGTGGGATATTTTTCTAGGCCTCTATAATTCGGGAGTGGCAAAATTTGTGCCAAGAGTAAAGGGGAAAGAAAACAGGAAAATGGAGTGGTTTAATAGAAGGTGTGTGATAACAAAAAAAGAGAGAGAAGGTGTGGAACAACTTGAGAGAGAGAGGTAACAACAGAACAAAGGAAGAATATAAAAGAACTAGAAATGAATACAAAAGAATACGTAGAGAGGAAGAAAGGAATTTTGAAAAAGGTATAATAGACAAATGTAAGGATGAACCCAAACTGTTTTATAGATTTGTCAATGACAAACTGAAGCAAAAGGAAGGAATCACCAAACTGAAAGTAGAAGGAGAGGTCTATAAAGATGTAGCAATGCAAGCAGAAATAACGAACAAATGTTTCCAATCAGTTTTCACTAATGCAAAAGGAGTTTGTGAAAGGGGAGGGAGTGACTAAAAATGTAGTGATAAAAGATATAAAAGAGGAAGTACAGGAAGTGTATAAATTACTGGAACTCAAGATGTAAGAAAAGTCCCAGGACTGGATGGAATCTCTAATTGGGTACTGAAGGAATGCAGAGAACAACTGGTGGATAAGATTCATAGTTTGTGTGTTCTCTGGATGAAGGGAAAGTGCCTCAAGAATGGAAGAGGGCAAATGTGGTACCAATTATAAGGGAGGAAACAGGGAAGAACCCCTGAATTATAGACCAATGTCCCTAACCAGCATGGTCGCAAAATTGTGCGAAAGAATTCTGAAAGATAGATGGCTAAAATATCTGGAAGAGATGAATATTTTGGCTGATAGTCAGTTTGGATTTAGAAGTGGAAGGTCATGTGTTTCCAACTTGAGTTTTTACTCAAGAGCGATTGACGTGCTACAGGAGAGAGATGGTTGGGCGGATTGTGTGTACTGTATTTAGATTTGGAGAAGGCCTTTGACAAGGTACCACATAAGAGACTAATATGGAAACTAGAGCATATAGGAGGAATGAAGGGGAACCTCCTGGAATGGATGAGAGACTTCTTGAGAGACAGGCAAATGAGGACAGTATTAACACGTTCGCCGCGTTTGGCAACCCTGCACTCTCGCCCTCCCAGCGTCAACTTCACTTCACTCCAGGGTTGCCAGGTGCGCGCGTTTCGCGCCAGATTGGGCGACTTTAGAAGATGATTTGCGCTTAAATTTGAACGGCTGCGCGTTGCGCTTTTTTGGGCGCTTTTTGAAATGACTGAGAGAGTATTGGGCGATTTTGTGTTATGGATACGATGTTCATCAAAATAAGAAAAAAAGTAAGAAGACACAACGTATGCCTGATGTACTAATACTCGTATGACTCAGTACTCCTTACCCTGCCACTCCCCAAACGCATTGTGAAGCCCCAGCCTACCTGACCTGCCTTTCCATGACCCCAAGTGTGTGTGTGTGTGTGTGTGTGTGTGTGTGTGTGTGTGTGTTAGCCTTTTGTTTTAATCCTGAATCCTCAAGACTCAAGGCTACGCCTTTCTAGTGAGTGTAAATTTAGTCTTCTTAGTCTCTCTTCATATGAAAAGTTTTGAATATCAATGTATAATTTTTGTCATTCTTCACTGTGTATTTTCGAACGAATATAAGTCCATCCCTATACGTTGCTACTACAGCGCTAATGTCCATCACTTATGTGTAGAACAATTAGTACCAGAGTCATAATGACCACCTTGTTCCTCCCCTACATCTACCTCTTTGTCTGAACCCCTCACACCCTTTACCAAGCCTGCCCATCCAACCCTGATCCCATAATTACTGCCGACGCAAAGCTCTCCCTCTGCCCCATCTGCCTCTCCATACCTTCTGTATTATCCTTCTCTCTCTCTTTCTCTCTCTCTCATCCAGATTAAAGCCCACTGTCTCCACTCATCCTGTTATCCCCCTACCCCTCCCCAGAGAGCAATTACCACCTCCTTGTAAATGTTTCACAGGCGCAGCCGTCTGACCCTCTCTCACCTGACCCCACTCCTCTGGTCTGACTTTTCGACCGCCACCTACTACAACTACTATACTACAACACACACACACACACACACACACACACACACACACACACACACACTACGGGTTAATAATAGAGAAGAATGACAATAACTGGCTCTCACCACTCCCAAGACTGATGGAGGAGAGGTGTGTGTGTGTGTGTGTGTCATTTGCTGTCTGCGCTTTTTGGGCGCGTTTTCGGGATGGATTGGGCGCCAACAGCACCCACCGACCTGGCAACTCTGCTTCACTCTCCTGCCAGTGTCCGTTGGACTTTCGGAGGGAGAGGAGGTATGATTCACTCTTAGAGGGTGGTGCATTGGTTAGAGCAGTAAAAGTCGTGGTACATATGTATACCGAATCGCCGACCACTAATATATTTTTCTCCCCTCGCGTATTGGTGCATCGATGTACCGAGGTTGCCTCGGTGCATCTGGGTACCAATACGCGACCTACTGATGATATCTTGTTGCTCTGCGAATTGGTGCATTGATGTACCATTTCATTACTTTAGAAAAATGTGTATTTTCTAATGTATATACCTGTTAGTACCTATAAAATATGTCTTATTATTTCAATAACCTGCACATCTCTCTCTCTCTCTCTCTCTCCCCAAGGAGAGTATCAACCTTCTGTGTTGGGTGTGATGGACAACCCCACCTTTGTATTTCATGTTTCAATGAAAAGCATGCAGCTTCATACTAATAGGTTATATAATACAGGGCAAAAATTAGATATTTGGATATTCAGTTTTGCAAATTACGAGTCATATAGTGTAATAGTTAATTATTTTCGTATGTTTGATATAACCTTCATTTATCATAAAATTTAAATTTTTAGATTTTTTTTAAATTTAGCAGTATTTTCCTTTACAGTTACTTACTGTTACATTATGTATTTCATTTACTTTGTTTATAAATTGTTACCAGGCTTCTTGTGCATCTTGGAACTATGTTTTATTTTATGAAATAATATCTCAATTTTTTTGAAACGGAGTGTTGATTTTTTACTTTTTATACAAGAAATGCATTCATAAGTGTTATATTTGATACCTGCCTTTCTATGATATTGATTATAATGCATTTGAGCTAACTGTATTGTGTGAAAACTGATTTTGTATAAAAAATGATGAACGAAAAACAAATAAATTTTTAGCTGATTATTAATCAATAACTTACCTATGTACAAGTATTTTTGTATTAAATAATACCATTGCAGCACATCTGTAGCTTTAATAAATGCAAATGGAAATAAATATTGATTATATACTCACGTTTTCAAAAGCTTTTGAAAAAGGACATTCGGGTCAAGGATGTACCAATACGCTGAGGGGGAAACTTCTGCTCGGTACATCGATGGCCCGATAAGCGGTCAACGTGTTAAAGGATAGGATGTCTGGATGGAGAGAAGTAACAAGTGGAGTCCCATAGGCCTCGGTGCTGGTGCCAGTAATGTTCCTGATTTATGTAAATGATAAGGTAGATGGAGTGAACAGTTATGCAAGTCTGTTTGATGATGCAAAGATCTTGAGGAAGGTAGAGGTTGAGGAGGATTGTAAAATGCTGCAGGAGGATCTGGATAGGATACACGAATGGAACCGGATGTGGGAAGTGAAATTTAATGCAAAGAAATGTAAAATACTGGAAATGGGTAAAAGTACCAAGAAGCCATCATTGAATTATTTGATGGGTAATAAACCAATCACAAAAGCAAGAGAAGAGAAATTTTTGGGAGTGCTGGTCCAGGACAGTTTGTCACCTGAAAAACACATTAACAAGACAGTTAGAGAGACGTATATATAACCTCCTGACTAATATAAGAGTAGCTTTTCATTATATGGATGAGGAGATGATGAAAAAATTGATAGTGGCAATGATCCGCCCCAGGTTAGAATATGCAGCGGTAGTGTGGTCCCCACACAAAAAGAAAGATATAAACAAGATTGAGAGAATACAAAGAACAGCAACCAAGATGGTTCCCAGTCTGACAGACCTGTCATACAGAGAGAGGCTGGAAAAATCTGGATGTGCCTTCCTTAGAGGAAAGGAGAAAGAGGGGAGACATGATTGCAGTGTTCAGGACCATGGTCGGAGTAGATAAAATTGACAAAGAAGATCTGTTTGTGTGGGATAAGAGAGCAACAAGAGGACACGGAATGAAACTGACAAAGTCAAGCTGCTTGAAGGATATCAAGAAATATAGCTTTCCTGACAGAAGTATAGACTTATGGAATAGCCTGGACAAAGAGATCGTCCAGTCTAAAAACTTAAACAAGTTTAAAGCTAAATTTGACCTATTGAGAAACAGCGATGGAAACCCACGAGCATAGCACAATCTGTGTATATCACAATTAGGTATATTAGGTAAATACTTAAATATTTGGAACGACTTAGACAAAGAGGTGGTGCATGAGAAAAACATTCATGTGTGTAAAGGTAGACTTGATAAATGTGGATATGGAGACAAGACAACACGAGCATTGCTCAATTCCTGTATACTACAAATAGGTAAATACAAATAGGTAAATACACACACACACACACACACACATACACACACACACACGTACACAGGGGAAGAGAAAATAGACATAAATGAATATATAACCTATGGGGAAGCATCAGCAAGAGGACACTGCAAAAAACTACAGTACATAAAATGAGAGACAATAAAGATGTAAGAAAAGTCAATTTCCCAAACAGGGCAACTGGTCAGTGGAATGCACTACCAAATGAAATAGTGTGTGCCAAAACTATTCATAAATTTAAGGATATGTATGATAAAAATGGTTTAATACATGAGATAGTACGAGTCTGACCATTCCTGTGAAGATACAATTACAGTATGTAAGAACAATTAGGTATGGTAAGAATGCACACACATATATGAATGCATGCACACACACATACACACATATATGAATGCATGCACACACACATACATGTATGCACACACACACACACACACACACACACACACACACACACACACACATGTGGGTGTGTGACGGTCACAGCCTTGCCCTTAGATCGGACTATATGAGCTCTCAGCTCCCTTCCGGGAGGGTAAAAGCTGACGATCACGACCATCAAGTGATCCTGACCGACCCGGTGAATTACATATATGAATGCATGCACACACACATACATGTATGCACACACACACACACACACACACACACACACACACACACACACACACACACAAAGTGCATATGTTAGGTTGTAAAGTGTAGCCAGGATTCCAGGGGCTTAAATGGTATGAGACAGTGTCTGGCCCATTTTACAGGGTATGTTATTGATAGTTCTGCCTATTTTATGTTTCTTCTTTCCTTGTTTTCAGGATCCTATCTCACCTCATTGTTAGATGGGAAAAACTCACGATCATGATGGTGACGGAATAGAGTACTGGTAACAATAACAGCCAATGTCATATTATTATCCCTTGCAAAGTGCAGGGATTCAAAGGTTAAGCTTCTGCAGTATTCTGTCATCTGCTGTAAAGTAGCCTGCCAACACCACTGATGCAATTACAAGACTGAATATGTAATAAATTACTGGCAAAGATTTCATGGCCATCAGAGGGAATTCATCATGTGGCTACAGTCACAGATGAGGTATCATTAGCTACCATTACAAAAACAGCCTGCTGATGTTTTAACTTAAGGTTATCTGGTACCTCCACGTAACTTAACGCTCAAGTTGAAGCCATATTACTGATTTTAACGATGGGCAACACAAGAGAAAAAGATTATTCATAAAAAAGGATGTACAGTATAATACGGTGATTCAATGCTCTTCATCCTTGTACTTCTAAATATGTAACAGTACCATTCTTGTTGACAGAGGTGGTCCTTATTAAATGTTTCAGATGTGCTCGAAAATATTTCAACCTTTTTATTCATTTGGTTGTGAAAGTTGAAAAAGCTGGAAATGCAGCTTTACAGTTACCAAAGAAACTTATGAGTGACAAAATTTCAGTAATTTATTGCGAAAATAACAACAAAAGAGAACATAACAGTTGAGCTGAATCACCTTGAGAAAGAAAGCTACATACAAATAAACTACAAATTACATTCCCTGAATCATGAATAATGCCTCTGTGCTAACACTGGTACTTCACATGAAGTACCAGTGGAGATGAAAGGGGAAGATCTCTGGCTCCATGGGAGAGCAAAGATAAATAATTTATAAGTGAGACAGGTAGTGAGGGAAGATGACTGATTGAAAGCTGAGTGATGGGTGTTTGTTAATGAGGTAGATTCAGGGATAAAAATCAAGTATTCCATTGTTTCTACTTCACACATAAAGCATGTGCATCACTATCCTCCCTGATGCAGCATAAAAGAATTCTCTATGGACTGAGAAACATACCAAGATTCTCAGCTTAGGAATATTTATCAGCAGAGAAGAGTGGGAAGCAAAAGTACTGAAGTATGTGAAAAACAAGAGGTTTTGTTACCAGGGGAAGGCCTTCAACTATAATGGAGAAAAGACCTGAATATTTAATAAGTAAAAAGGTTAGCAAAGGAAGAAAAGTGGCTGAGATAGTATGAAAAATGTTAATAAAATGGGTGGGAGAGAAATAAAGGAATGAATTAGGACAAAGTTTTCATTTTCATCAGTTTACTATCAAATGATTTCATTCAATATAAGGGAGATATATTGTTGTGAAGGTATTAATGAAGGTTACGTCTCACTTCTCTATGTCAACAAATCACCCCTAAGCAAAATAAACTGTCTTGAGATCAAACAAGCAAACAAAAATGAAGCCATCACATTCAAGGGGTTAAATTATACATTTCTCCTGTGCTTCTGTGTAGTCCATAATGACAAAGATATAAAAAACTTAGGTTCTGTCCTGTGTTTCCTTCCTCTATTTTATCCATTTGTTACTACAGATCAGTCACAACATAGGTATGTGATGGCATGATAGCTAGGAGACTCTTTGGTCATTGCCACCTCTTGTGGAGGCATCACCAGGAGGAAGAATATGAGTAATGTCCAGTGAGACCGAGTTTTCGTTTTCATTTTTAAAGGCTCCAGCAAGTTTGCACGTGTTAGCTTTCTTCACCTAATCGTGGCTCTCCATGCTGCTCGATCTCTGGCAGCCTCACCATTCAGTTCCCCATCCCTCAGGTACCACTCAATGACCTCATCCCAGGTGTTTTTCATTAACACTTCTTCCTTTCTCCACCATGGTCATCCCCCATCCTCTCCACATGCCCAAACCACCTCAATCTACCCCTTCTCATCACAACACCAATACACTCCAGTCCCATCCTACCTCTTTAACTCTTCCATTGCAAACCTAGCCCCCACAGGCCTCGCACTAAAGGACGCACTGCACATCCACCTAATCACTGTTATTTCTGTAAGTCTGAGCCTGCGAATATCCTCATCC
Organism: Coenobita brevimanus; assembly: GCF_032717465.1. Taxonomy (NCBI): domain Eukaryota; kingdom Metazoa; phylum Arthropoda; class Malacostraca; order Decapoda; family Coenobitidae; genus Coenobita; species Coenobita brevimanus. Next base: position 39,375,816 of record NC_136966.1, read on the forward strand.
TTTACTGACCAAGCCTCACTACCAAACAGCATTACATTCCCAATACATGCCACATGCAAAGATCATTTAGCATGGAGGGAAAGCCCCCTCAGTGTCAGGAAAGGCAACAGTTCTCTGAACTTTTTTCAACCACTACAGCCCCACCTCCAACACATAACATGTCTCCCAAATAACAAAACTCTTCCACACACTTGAAAGACTCACCAACAAGATCAATCCTTTCACACCTGACAATCTCCACATGCTCTCCCTGACAATCTATACTCATGAAATCAGCATTACCTCACAGTCTACAGTATCTCTAATATCATTACAACTCTTGTGCACCTGCTTATCATAAATGCTGCACATGATGGAATTACTTCCTTTGCCCTTGTGGCAAATCACACATGGCCACTCTCCCTCTTCTTTGACAGTACTGCCACCAAATCTAGATACAATCATCTTTGTTTTATTTGCATTCACCTCAAGTCCTTGTGTCCCATACCATCTCTCAACTCTCTAAAGCTTTCCTCCACCTCCCTTTCATTCTCTGCAATCAACACCAAATCATCGGCATACAACATCTCCCATGGGAGTCCATTTCTGAAGTCACGTGAGAGTTTTAAGTACCACGATAAACAACAAGGGGCTCAAGACTGACCCATGATGCAAACCAATATTTACAGACAATTCATCACTCAAATCTCCATTCACTCTTACCTGGGTGTTAGTACCCATCTACATAGACATAACCACCCTAACCAGCCACTCCTTGATCCCAAGCTTTCTCACTGCCCACTTCACCATCTCCCTAAGGACTTTGTCAAAGGCCTTCTCCAAGTCAGCAAAAACACAGATCTCTTTTCTTTCCTTTATATTTTTCCTGAAGCTATTGAACAATGAATGTGACATCAGTGTCCCTTTGCCTGGTATAAGCCCAAACTGCATCTCATCAATGTTCACCCTTTCTCTGACCATACCTTCTAGGACTTTCTCCATTACCTTCATTATCTGGTCCAAAAGCTTTATGTCTCTATAATTTCCTCTTTCCAGGGCATCATCCTTTCCCTTGTACACATTTACAATACACTCTTCAGCCAAACATCTGGGACATCACAATTGTATACAATAATATTTATCAAGTCAGTAAATAACCCCACTCCTATAACTTCTGAAGCCTTCAGCATCTCAGCAGTCAACCCAGACACACCTGCCTTCCCCGCCTGCATCCTGCCTATTGCCTTGCTCACAGTAGCAGTGTCAATCAAAGACCAAGGGCCAAATACTGGATTTGCTGGCTGCAAACCCTCCCTGTTCCAGTCAAACTCTTCATTCAATAACTGGTTATACAATAATGCCTTCTCCAGGCATCTTTACTATCCCCACTGTTCACCACTGTCTTTCCTTCATCATTCTTCACACACTGCTCACCTATGATATCCCTAATCTCCCTCTTCATCTGATTTGACACCTAAAATATCATATTCTTTCTTTTCACACTTTTTAGTTATTCAGTAAGCACTCAAATTTTGCCCTGTAAACCTTTTTCTAGCCCTACGCTTGGGAGCCAAGTATTCCTCTTTGTTACCACCCCTTTTCCATTCCCTGGAAAGCATTCTTTTCTCCGTAACTGCAGCTTCTACACCCTCATCCTACCACCATGTTAAATTATGTCTTGGTGGGCTGCTTGTCCATCCACACACTGAATCCGCAACTCTCAGGAGATCATTTTTGAGAACTCTGTACTATTCATTAACACTTCTATCAGGGGCTCCCTGTTCAGCCACCACTCCATTCTTCTCACTAAAGAAGGCATCCTTTACCACTTGGTTTTTGGTTGGTTTTTCAACTTCCATATTTTCCTCCCAGGTGCATAGGTCCCCTTTTTCATCACTCACTCCTTATGCGCCATGTCTTATATCAGCAATTTGTGTTGATGCACACACTCTTTGCTTCCTATAACTTTAATATTCCTCACTAACCTCCTATCAGCCCTCCTGACCAGGAAATAGTCTATCTGGCTGCTATTTCTCCCAGACTCTTAGTTAATCAACCTACTCTCGCTTTTCCTAAAATGTGTCTTGCACACAATCATGTTCATTGCCTCCGACCATTCAAGTCCCTTTCCAAAACTACTATCTCATCATCCCCCATACCACCTAGTACACTCATTAAGTCATCCCAAAATCTATCCTTCTCTACCACATTCAAGCCAGCCTGTGAAGAATACTGTATGCCAATACAAATGAAAACATTATCCCACTGAACAAAATTATCACTACTATTATTCATTCACTCACTCTCATTACATTCATGACATATTCCACCCATTTCTCCATAACCAACACACCCACACCACCATATCCATCTGACCTACCCTGCCAAAATATTTTGTACCGACAACCCTTCCTGGCATTCATTCAGGCTGATTCTCCCCTATAACCTCTTGCACACATTGAACATCCATTCATCTCCTACTCATCGCCTCAACCACTTCCTCCGCCCTACCCCTCAAACTTCCCACATTCTATGAACCCACTGTGATCCCCTAGGGTGATTTAGTTTCTGCAGGCTTGATGTGATTTTTCATTTGTTTCCATAATCGATAAAAAGAAAATAACAGGGAAAGACACATCACAGGCTCCATTACTTGCACAGTACCAAGTCCTGGGAAAGGATCTGGGACCCATAGACCACCAGACATGACCAGTATCTGTGGTAGTGGCCTCAGGGCACCCTGCCAGGATATCTACAGGGACACCCTCCAAGCGTGCCTTAGCACTGCAGCTGCCCCACCATTATACAGCTACTGATAGGGCAGCCTCTTGGGGTGCTACTCCCAGGTTCGGGCCCCTCTCTATTAGGCGGAAGTGGCAGCCCGGAAAACAGCAATGCCCTGTACCCTCTAGCAGAGATCCAAACCCCATTCCTTTCCAACCCCCAAAACTATGCTGGCGGGGTCTGCTTTATGCCTCCCCTCAATGGGTCCACCACTACATAGTGGGGAAAAAGTTTTCTGGCTGCATGCCCTCTCTGGCATTAATCCCTGTGATGTTGCGGGGTACACTGTGTGATATGTAAAGCTCGTGTAGTACAATTGCAAACACATGACTCGAGGCCACCCGCTCCACCACATCGTCATGGTGTGGTGCGCATCTCACCTGACAACAGAGTTTTGTCGTGGATCTGCACCTGAGGGTTCAGTGTGCTGCCATTTCAAAACATAGTTCTTTATGTTTCTGACTTAGTCTGGGTTACTCTCATCTGAGGGTAATACAGTAATCCCTTTAAGACCTGGACGCCCAAGTCCCAGATGCCCAAGTCACGGACACCCCACGTCCCAGACATTTTTGGCTTGGGTCCTCGGACACACACACACACACACACACACACACACACACACACACACACACACAAAAAAGACGTTTTAAACCCTACTTTGAATTTGTCGCGTGGTGACGAACAGCTGTGTTTTGGCGCGTACTTCCTCTGATGTCCACTAAAGTGCCCCTGCATCCTCCCTATTTCCTGCGTACCTGTCATCGTGACTGCACGCTTGTTGCCATGGCTGCCCACATGCTCACCTTTGTGGTGGTGCCCTAACTGCTGCAGGCCCTGCTGTTCCTCTGTTGCCTCTTACTTGTGTGTGTAATGATGGCCCCGCCACCCGAGAAGAGGAAACAAGTGGTTCTGACTCTGGAGAAGAGGGAGATATCGGAGAAGGTGGACACGAGATGGTCGACTTCACGCATCCTTCGAGAATTCAACCTGGCCCGTCTACCTTGTTCGATATCAAGAAGTCTGGGACAAAATCACCCAGTACACAGCAGATCCCAACATGCAGAGGATGATTATGTATCCTCCCAGGTTTGCAAAAGTCGACTGCTCCACGTTCATTTGGTATCGTCAACAACGTGCTGCTGGTATGCTTGTCCATGGCATGGAGCTGAAAGCTGCTGCTAAAAAGTTCAGAATGTTACACAACACCTCAGACTTCAAGGTATCTGAAGGGAGGCTCTTCGTTTTCAAGCTACGACATGGACTTACCAACTGTAAGGCCCGTGGTAAAGCTTTGGATGCCAACCAGGAGGGAGTAGAAGTTTTGGCAGAAGGTGAAGGGCTTGATCGACAGGGAGGGCCTCACTCTCGGTCAAGTCTACAACGTTGACGAAACTGGTCTATTCTATCGCTCACTGAACACAAACACCCTAGCAGAGGAGACAAAGAAGCATGTACCTGGATGCAAGCTATCCAAGCAGCGGATATCTGCTTTGTGTTGTGCCAATGGTAACGACATCCACCTGCTAAAGCCCGTTATTGTTGGCTATGCAAAGCAGCCTCACTGCCTTCGTGGGTTGATGGATGTCCTTCCTGTCGTTTGGTACCATTCTGTGAAGGCTTGGTTCACAGACAAGATCTTCAAAGACCGGTTTCACCGGCACTTTGTCATGGAGGTCATCCATTATCAGATGAACACATTGGGAATCCCACACAATCAGGTAAAGGTTCTCCTTCTTCTGGACAATGCACCTGCGCATCTGTCCGACAAGGAGTTGGTGGCTGAGAATCACCGTATTAGATGCTTGTTTTTGCCACCTAATACCACTGCTCTCATCGAACCAATGGACCAAGGAGTGATCGCGGCTACGAAGAGGCTGTACCGTCGGAAGTTCTTGGATGAGGAGATGGTTGTTCTTGAGGACGGGTGCAGGGAGGGATGGGACCTGCGAGGCCAGCAGACTGTGGAAAACCTATGCTGCTATAACCTCAACTCAGCTATCTACAGCTGGGCCAGTGCATGGAGGGAAGTCCCTGTCAAGACTCTGGAAAGTGGTTGGTCTCATCTGCTTCTCAGAGCTGATGTGGTGCACAACTTTCTAGGTTTTGATGTGGATGACTTCCATGTGCGTCTTTGTGTGGCTGGCAATGAGGTGGATGTGGATGAAGTGCATGAGTGGTTGGATGATGATGAGGGCAATCCTGGGTATCAGATCAAGTCTGATATCCAGATCGCATCTTCAGTTGCAGGTACAAGTACCCAGCTGGAAGATTCTGACAAAGACAGCGAGGATGATGCGGACTCCTCTCAGCGTGCCACTACTCCAACCATTCCCAAGCTAAGCGCACTCAGGGAGCACGTAGAGTTTGTTCTGGACTACCTTGAACATCCGCACTGTGACCGGGAAATGGGGCCCGTAGGATTTGTGGAGGAAGTGCGTGCTTTTAGGCAGTGCATCATTAATCACCAGAATCGCCATTCCTTATGTCAATCGACCACTGACACCTTCTTCAGGCCCATGACCCCTGCCATTCCCAGCCCTGGCTCCACACCACTGCCTCACCAAGACATGCCTTCCAGCTCTGAGCCACAGCCCAGCACATCAGCTATGGTGGAGTCTCCACTGCATGTGAGTTTGCAGCTATCTTCAGAGTCATCTGCAGTGAGTAGCCCATCACCATGTACCAGCGACGCACCCCTCAGCCACCTGCAACACTTACTTTCTGACTCTGACAGTGAATAAACAGCAAAAACTCACCATTAGACCACATGGGAATTTACAGTGTTGTGCAGTGTTAAGAACAGAATGTGCCGTGTTAAGAAATTAGAATTCAGAGTGCAAAGGATAAAGTGCAAGTGCAGAGTGCAACACTGGCATTTTTCACGTGCAGTGCAAGTAAGAAAAGAATGTGCAGTGCTGAGAAATTAGAAATGACAGTGCAAAGGATTAAGTGCACAGTGCAACACTGGCGTGTTTCAAGTGCAGCTCAAGTAAGAAAAGAATGTGTAGTGTTAAGAAATTAGAATTCAGAATGCAAAAGATTAAGTACAGTGCAACACTGGATTACTGTACATGCTTCAAGGGCACCTTCACCACTGTCGGAGCCTGAGAGGAGGCGGGTTAATCTTTGTGATGGCCAAGGATTTCGTAAGTACCCTGTACACTGCTAAATACAGTGGTGGGCAGCTGAGCAAACATTTGCACAAAACGCAATTGTGCACCTTTGCGCTCTGGTGATATCGTTTGCGCATTGCGCACCGCACAAGACCATGTGGCAATTTTGCGCTTGCGCACATGAAAAGGCAGGTGTGTAAGCGCAAACTTAGTTGCGCTTGCACAACTAAATTTGCGCTTGCGCACCTGCCTTGCACACCTGCCCTGTGGATTGCACACTGCGCAATCCAAGGGACACATGGTCTTCCAGGGGACATGTGATCTTGGGAGCTTCCTGCATGGCTGGAAAATGGATGGGGGAGGCTGGGGCGGGTTGTGAGGGTGGGTTGGTGCTTGGGGGGGGGGAGAGGTGGGAGGGAAGGGGGTACAGTAGTAGCATTTCTTAATATGCTTCAACAGAGATAATGTATTTTTAATATTTTTAAATTATTATTATTAGTAAATAATAATAAATATACATTATTTATAAAGATTAGCATATGCAATTCCTTACAAAAACCATTAAAACATATTATTTAAATCAAATATCCACAGCCTAATAATTTATCAGGCTGTGGATATTTGATTTAAATACTCTGTTTTCATGATTTTTTTATTTTTTGTAACGAATTACTTATGCTATTGTATATCTATACTGAATGATTAAATAAATTGTCTTGACAAGACAAGAGAGAGAGAGAGAATTAAAGAGCATTACTCTGAGAGAGAGAGAGAGAGAGAGAGAGAGAGAGAGAGAGAGAGAGAGAGAGAATGAATACGGGAATGGCAAAGGAGCGTCCCCTTGAGTGTGGAGATAAGGCATAAACTTCGTCCCTCTTCTCTCGCTTTTTCTCCATTCCTTCCCTCCTCTCTCTCTTATTCTCCATTCTCTCCCTCCTCTGTTGGAGAGAGAGAGAGAGAGAGAGAGAGGCTGTTTTTCCCGGACAATGACCTACTGTACCTCAGTCACCGCGGGTGGTGGGCAGGTTGCTAATTTAGTAATTAATTAATTATACCAATATATATTTTACAGTAATTCCCACAAATATATGCAAATGATTTGCGCTAGCACTTTGCGACATTGCACAACCTAAATATTGGATTGCACACTTGCGCAAATTACAAATAATAGAAAATAATAATAATAATAAATACAAGTAAGTAGGCATGCTGTTTTACTTAAATATCTCAATATTTTTCAGTAATTCCCAAAAATTATACGCAAATGGTTTGCGCCTGCGCTTTGCGACATCGCGCAAGCTAAATATTTGTCACATTGCGCATTTGCGCTTGGGCAAGGTAGTGAACTGTGGATTGCGCTTTGCGTTTGCGCAAGGTCCTTCTTCATTTGCTTTGCCCACCACTGGCTAAATATTTTCCACACTCACTTCTAATTTCTCATTCTCTGGTTCCTTTTCATTTATTTCATGGTTTCTGTCCCGTATTTGCGTGCATAGGGTCTTAAATATGTGCTGTGCATGTCCGGTATGGAGTTATTTAGGGGACTTTCAAAGTTAGGCTGGGTTAGAGTCCATAAGTACCTGTCCAGGGGCATTTTTCCCAGTCCTTGACATGCCTTTGGCTCCATTATGTCGGATCTTGGAAGGATTACTGTAATTCTTTAAAACTATACACACCGTATTATCAAACAATATAAAATATTTGTTGTCAAGCTCCATTTAAATCACAGGTTACGGTTAATTATGTGTGTAATGAGGGAGGAGGCTGTAGCACTGGCCGAACAGGGTGGTACTTCTGAGGGGAATGGGAATGCTGGTGATGGGGAGAGCTAGAGCTCCTGTTTCACTAGCTACCTAACCATCCCCCTTTGCTTACCATTTCAGTGTGACAGTAACATGGAGAGTAGACCAGCATACTCTCCCAAACACTTCCTCTATCTTATGCACTACACCACATGTGCTTTACATATCATACAATGTACCCCACTACATTACAGGAGTTGACGGCAGCAAGGACATGTAGCCAGAAAACTTTGCCCCCACTACCTCATGGTGGACTTTTGAGGGGAGGCATGACAGGGGTTCCACTGGGATAGATCGTGGGGCTGGGGTGACATGGAGCTCGAACCTGTGCTAGAGGGTACAGGGCATTGCAGTCCCCAGGCTCCCACTTCTGCCCAATAGAAAGGGACCCGAACCTGGGAGTGGCGCTTCAGGAGGCTGCCCTATCAGTGGGTGCATAATGGCGGGGCAGTTGCAGTGCCAAGGCGCGCTTGGAGGGTGTCCCTGCAGCTGTCCTGGAGGGGTGCCCCAAGGCCACTACCGCAGCCACTGGTAAGGCTGGTGGGCTAGGCAACTCAGATCCATTGCCTGGACCTGGGACTGTGCAGTGGGTGAGGCCTGTGGCATGTCTCTCCCCTTTTACTATTACAGATTATGACCATGTACAAGAATGAGTTTCAATGCAAGCCTAAGGACATTAAAATCACCCACGGGGATGAGAGTGGGTTCATGGAATTGATGAGATCCAGTTTGGGTTTATGCCTAGCAGGGGGACCACCAATGCCAAAGTCACCTTTCAACTGATTCAGGAAAAATATAAAAGAATGAAAAAGGAACTGTACTTTGTTTTTGCTGATTTGGATAAGGCCTTTGGTGGTAAATGGGGGCACCCACCATCCACTCACTCAATATAGTGCAGCCCTGGGTGTTTGCCCTTTCCTCTCTTCCTTCCTTCCTCTTCTGTTTTTCTTTCCTTCATTCTTTCCTCTTCCTCCTGCCTACAGGTGAATTTACACCCCCTCTTCTGTATTTCTTTCCTTCATTCCTTCCTCTTCTTTATGCCTATGGCTGACTCAACACTGAGTGACAAGCCAAATTGTTTCCTGTAAGACCAGGAAACCACTGACTTCACTGGGTGGTAATCATATAATCAAATTATGGCACCTGGTGAATTAGTGGGTAATTACGGCGCTCCAATCAGATTAAGCCTGTGTAGGTTTATATCCATGGGGTGGTTAGGGTTTACTGCTCAGGTAATGCCATTCAAGGATAAGTGAGGTGGGTCACTCTCATCTTGAATGTCAGGACCAACTTGCCTAGCCCCGGGCTCCTACGCTCCTCATGGGGCAACACAGGATTGGATGATGGATGGATGGATGGATGGTTGGTTGGATGGATGGATGGATAGAAGGATGGATGGATGGATCGATGGAGAAGGCCTTTCACAGAGTTCCTACAGAGGTGGTGACGTGGTCAAAGAGAAAGCTTGGGATCGAGGAGTGGCTGGTTAGGGTGGTTTTGTCCATGTATGTGGGTGCTTCCACTCAGGTAAGAGTGAATGGAGATTTGAGTGATGAGTTTTCTGTGAATGTTGGTGTGCATCAGGGGTCAGTTTTGAGTCCCATGTTGTTTATCATTGTACTTGAAGCCCTCTCACGTAACATCAGAAATGGACTCCCATGGGAGATGTTGTATGCTGTCAATTTGGTGCTGATTGCAGAGAATGAAAAGAAGGCGAAGGAAAGATTTAGGAAGTGGAGAGATGGCATGGGGCACAAGAGCTTAAGAGTTAATACAGATATAACAAAAGTGACGATATCTAGTGTTGGTGGTGGTACTGTCAAAGAAGAGGGAGAGTGGCCACGTGCGATTTGTCACAGGGGCGTGGAAGTAATTCCATCTTGTGCAGTGTTTGTGATAAGCATGTGCATAAGAGATGTAGTGGTATTAGAGGTTGACTGTGAGATAATACTGATTTCATGAGTGCGGGGTGTCAGGGAAAGCATGTGGAGATTGTCAGGCGTGAAAGGACCAAACTTGATGGTGACTCTCTTGAGTGTGTGTGGAAGAGTTCTGTTATTTGGGAGACATATTATGTGCTGGAGGTGGGGCTGGAGCTAGCTCTCTGGCTAGGGTGAGGAGTGGTTAGAAGTTCATGGAGCTGTTGCCTCTCCTGACATTGAGAGGGTTCTCCTTATGTGCTAGGGGATCTTTGTATGCAGCATGCATTAGCAGTGTCATACTGTATGGTAGAGAGACTTGGGCAGTAATGGAAGAGGATATTCACAGGCTCACATGTACAGAAATGACAATGATTAGGTGGATGTGCAATGCATCCCTGAGTGCAAGGCCTGGGGGGGCTAGGTTTACGGTGTTTGAATTGAGAGGTAGGATGGGACTGGAGTGTACTGGTGTTGTAATGAGGAGATGTAGACTGAGGTGGTTTGGGCATGTGGAGAGGATGGGGGATGATAATTGGCTAAAGAAAGTGAGAAGCATTAATATCTGAGCTGGGGTTGCAAGGGGTAGACCAAAAAAGACCTGGGACGAGGTCATTAAGTGTGGCCTCAGGGTTATGAGATTGAACAGGGAGGATGCCACAGATCGAGCAGCATTAACAGCCACCATTAGGTGACCAAGGCTGACACATGCGAGCACGCTGGAGCATTAAAAAACGAAAGCGAAAACACAACGGGAGTCAAGAAATGGCATATGGAGTGGCGTGTTATTGTCATGCCAGACTTTGCTATTACTGAGTTCAATAATCATTCCTGTTAATTCTAACCTGCGCATATTGCTAATACTTCTCTAAAGTATCAAATATAAGGTTATCGCCTTTATCAGCTGTTACAAAGAGGGTGGCTGGAGGTGATGCTGGAATGTCAGAAGGCTGGAGTCACCTTCTTGGGAATGCACTGCTACAGGTAGGGGAGGGGGACTGACTTAGGTGTGGAGTTCTTTTCTAACAACTGTGACAGGCAGTGTACAGATTTTCCTTTGGCACTGTAAAAATACCCCATAGTGACTTGCTACCAGGCAATATTCACTCCCAAAATATAGCAGTATTCCCATTGTCCAGGATATGCAGCAGCGCTTCTTCCTTAGCAATTAACTTTTGAACATTACATCTTAATATCCTCTGGATTTATGTTTTACATAACATATCATAATGCACAGATGCATCTTACATTTATAGCTTATGATAAATAATACAGTGAAAACCAGCCTCAGTTAGAAATTTTGAGAATTATGTTTCAAACCAGCAGCAAACTTAAACCCTGAATATAGATCCAGGACTCGGCTACACCAATGTTGCCAGGTGAGATGTTCACCCCAGCATAGCCACATGGTGAAGCGGGTGGTCTTGAGTCATCTGTCCGCAACTGTACATGAGATAGTTAGACGAAAATGTTTGGAAGAGTATACTGGTCTACTCTCCATGTTAGTGTTACACTGAAAAGGTCAGTAAGGAGGATGGTCAGACATTCTGGTAGCTACTGAAAGAGGAGCTCCAGCTCTCCCTATCACCGGCATTCCCATGATCGGCTGGTGCTACAGCCTGCTCCCCATAGAGATGATTAATAGAAGGGTTTAAGTCCATGTGATGATTAAGGTTTACTCCCCACATAATGCTTGTCAGGGACAAAGTAATTTGTCATATCTGACTTAATCTGGGCTTAGTAGAATAGCCCTGTGTCAATAACAGGGTTTAAATCCATGTGATGGTTAAGGCTTGTTCCTCACATAGTGCTGGTCAGAAACATGTGACAAGTTATTCTTGCAGTATTCTGGACTGAGTAGAATAGCCCTGTGTCACTGCCTCAAGGCTCCTGATGTAGCAGAAAGGAACCATCTGCTTGCATTCCTCCTCCACTACAGCTGGCACATAGCAACCATTAGGCAGTGTGCTCTCACCTCTCTTCTGTCCATCTCATTAATGCAAGAGTTAACTGATACTCTCAGTCATTCATGTGTGCAAAGGGTCAACTCAGGAACTGTCTTCTTGAATCTGTATTTCCCTCTGCCTATGACCTCCAGCCATCTTTAAAACACAACGTGTCCAGGCATTTCAAAATGAATGGACCTTGAATATGGCTCTCTTTCCTTTGTTATTTCTTGGAAAAAACAACTCTTGTTATATGCTTCTTCATTATGTAATAGACTGATAAAATAATGAATCCATCCATCCATCATCCAATCCTACGTTGTCCCATGAGAAGCGTAGAAGCACGGGGCTAGGCAGATGGTCCTGACATTTAAGATGAGAGTGACCAGCCTCACTCATCCCTGAGGGGCATTACATGAGCAATAAACCCCAATCACCCCTTGGATATAAACCTTCATTGGTTCAATTCGACTGGAGCACAATAATTACCCATTAATCCACCAGGTGCCAAAATTTGGTTATATGGTTTCCACCTAGCATAGTAAATGGTTTCCTGGTGTACAGGAAACCATTTGGCTTGTCATCCAGTGTAGAGTCACCCACAGGCAGAAGGGAAAAAAAAGTTATATCAAATTTCATGATATCAATATTGACATTCGTTTACATGAAAACTATGACGGCTGCATACGACATTCCTGTATGTACTGTACATGGTGATTCCTGTGCATGCTGACTGTAAGTTGTTTCAACCAAGATGGCCGTCCTTCATTTACATTCACTGTGATCATCTCCCTTTCATTCCATTTTGTGCATAAATGGCCACTAAAACACTACTGCTATTGCCAAATAACAGTGCAAGTGCAAAACAAATAGTGCATTGTGTGATATTAAGTGGAGTGATAACATTTTCTTTAATGGTAGGTGGGGGTGCCCATCCTCCACTCACTTTGTGTAGCGATACTCTGTTTTAACCCTTTAACCGCGGGTGTCATTCCAGAATGACATTGCAAAAACTGGACCAAACCGCTGGTGTCATTCTCGAATGTTTGTGAATATTTTGAATACCCCGCGTTTTTTCCGTGCGCCAATTGTTTCAAGGGAGAGTAGCTATTAAGTTCTTTCACTCCAGCTGACCCCCAACTCCCTCCTCCCCCCCCTGGGACCCCACCTCCCACCCCCTGGGCCCCCCACCCCACCCCGGACCAAACACGCATCAGTATCTGTCCAGCTGTGTGAGCGACAACACTGCTGATGTGGAAGTGAAGTGCAGGCAATTACAGTGCCTTTTACCTGCCTCAGTGAACACAGAGTGGGTGAAACCTACATCATTGCAAAGCCGAAGGTTAGTACTTTCTAATGGTACCTTATTTTTCGTTCTAGATTTATTCTGTGCAGAGTTACTGAAAGTGACAGTGATATACAGTGATGCGACAGTGACGTGCTTTACCAATAATTGTATAATGGATAATGTAGTAATAAGGGATATTTTGTCTAGAAAAAAATGTAAATATTGGCCAGTATAATAAGTGATATTGTAATAAGAGAATCTGCGGCACTTGTGTAATTCTGCGGCACTTGTGTAATTCTGTGATGCGACAGTGACGCAATATAATAATAAGTGCAGTGTAAATGTAATGTATATTGCCCAGATTATATGTAAAATAATATTAGAAGTTAGAAATAATGAAAAGATCGCCCGAAACATCAGTGAGCGGGTGACGCCGCAGTGAAGTGAGGCGCAGCCGCAGTGATGAGTGGGCGCAGCCGCAGTGAAGTGCCTTTTACCTACCTCAGTGAACACAGAGTGGGTGTTTATCGTATGTACAGTGTTCATATATGTTTATATTACTATTATGAGAGAGTGGTTGGCATTTGGTACTGGTGTGTGGGGCGTAAAATAGTGATTTTACACCCCTCACTTCTAACGGCTCTGCCCGTCCTGTGAAAGTCAACAAAGTCATGAAACCTACATCAATGGAAAGCTGAAGGTTAGTACTTTCTAATGGTACCTTATTTTTTTCTCTAGCTTTATTCTGTGCAGAGTTATTAAGGTTTAAAGGTTTGTTTACATTTGGCTGAAACCCCCACGGGAGAGGACAGTCAGACCAAAACAATACCCGCGGTTAAAGGGTTAAGGTAGCTCCACATTGAGTGGCAAGCCAAATGATTTCCTGTAAACCAGGAAATCATTTACAACACCAGGTGGTAACCTTATAACCAATCATCACATGTTCTCTATGTGAAGCCAAGTCGGTTGACAAAGGGTTAGTGCCCCTCCCCAGAAAACAACTAACAAAAAATACAAACAATAAGCCTCAGACCAGGACTGACCAACAGGTGATGACTAAGGACTGAACAAAGGATATGGTACAGATTGTGGCTTTTTTTTTTTTTTTTTTTTTTTTTTTTTTAATGTGGGGAAGAAGGAACCAAAAGCAATGAGCCCGCAAAACTGTTCCTTCCAAGAGAAAAACAAAATACAAGAGAGAGCCAAATTCAAGATCCATTCATTTCGAGATGCCTTGACACACTGCGTTTGAAAGACTGGAGATCATAGGAACCAGGAAATACAGACAGAGGGAGACAGTTCCAGAGTTGACCTGTTGCATAAATGAAGGACTGGGAGTAACGGTTAACTCTTGCATTAGAGAGTTGGACAGAAAAGGGTGAGAGTTTGCTGCTAGACGGGTGCTACGCGCCCGACGTAGAAGTGGAGGAATGCATGCAGACAGTTCAGAGGAACAGTGACGACTGAAGTTGCAATAGAAAAGAGATAAAGATGCAACACTGCGGCGAAGAGACAGAGGTTGAAGGGAGTCAGTAAGAGGGGGAGAGTTAATGAGACAAAAAGCCTTTGACTCCACCCTATTGAGAAGAGCTGTATGTGGGGAGCCTCCCCACACATGAGAGTTGTACTCTACACAGGGTTGGATAAAATCCCTGTATAGAGTCAACAATTGTGCAGGAGTAAAGAAGGAACGGAGTCGGCTTAGCACACCCAATCGCTTGGAAGCAGATTTTACAAGAGATGTAATATGATCTTTCCAAGACAAGTCCCGAGCAAATGAAACCCCAAGCATGTTCAACGATGATGCAGGATTAAGTTGAGTATTATTAAACATAAGTGGGTATACCTGTGGAAGATTTTGTCGGGTTGATAAGTGCAAAAACTGAGTCTTAGATGCATTAAAAACAACAAGATTATTTTTACCCCAGTCAGAGATACAAGCCAAGTCAGACATTAGGTGTGCCATAGCCTCATCCCTTGTTTGTTAAAGTAACTGCTGAGATGGACGTTGTGGGAATCGAATGGAAAGGTGAAGGGTGGAGTCATCAGCGTATGAGTGGATAGGGTTAGATGTACAGCTTAGAATGTCATTGATGAATAAAAGGAAGAGAGTTGGTGATAGGACAGAGCCCTGAGGAACACCACTGTTAATAGATCTAGGAGAAGAACGATAGCCATCTACAACGGCTGCTATAGAACAACCAGAAAGGAAGCTAGAGATGAACGCACAGATAGAAGGATAGAAACCGTAGGAGGGCAGTTTGGAAATTAAAGATTTATGCCAGACTCGATCGAAAGCCTTTGAGATGTCAAGTGCAATGGCAAAGCTTTTGGCAAAGTCCCGAAAGGAGGATGACCAGGAGTCTGAAAGGTAGGTGAGAAGATCGCCTGTGGAGCGTCCCTGACAGAACACATACTGACGATCTGAAAGAAGGTTGTGATAGGAAAGATGCTTTAAAATTTTTCTATTAAGAATAGACTCAAAAACTTTTGAGATACAGGATGTTAAAGCAATTGGACGATAGTTAGAGGGTTGGGAATGGTCACCCTTCTTTGGGACTGGCTGAATGAGAGCAAACTTCCAGCAAGAAGGAAAGGTACAAGTTGACAGACAAAGGCAAAAGAGTTTGCCTAGGCAGGGTGTAAGCACAAAAGCACAGTTCTTGAGAACAACAGGAGGGACTCCATCAGGCCCATATGCCTTATTAGTACTGAGGCCAGCAATGGCAGAAAATACATCAGCTGAAGAAATTTTAATGTCAGCCATGAGGAAGTCAGAGGGGGGAAGTGATAGAGGAACAGCACCGGAATCGTCTAAGGTGGAACTGGAGGAGAAAGTCTGAGCGAAGAGATCTGCTTTATCAGTAGAAGAAATAGCTACAGAGCCATCAGAGTAGAAAAGAGGAGGGAAGGATGATGAGGTAAAGTTGTTAGAAAGGTTTTTGGCAAGATGCCAGAAGGAGTGGGAAGAATTCGAGTTAGAGAGTTGAGAGCATTTTGTCCGGATGAAGTTATTTTTAGCAGAGCGAAGAACAGACTTAGCACGATTCCGGGCAGAAATGTATAAAAGTTGTGATTCAGGGGTGGGTTGGCTCCGGTACCTTTTATAGGCCCTCTCCTTGTTGCGGACAGCATTAGAACAAGCATGATTAAACCAAGGCTTTCGTGCATTATTCAAAGGATATGAGAAAGGAATGTATGCTTCCAAGCCCGAGAGAATAACCTCTGTAATGCGCAAGGCAAACCCAGATGGCTCCCGGTCATGGAAGCAATAATCATTCCAGGGAAAATCAAAGAAGTACTGCCTGAGGGCCTCCCAATCCGCAGCTCCAAAGTGCCAGAGACGACGTTTTTTTGGAGGGTCCGCAGGCCGTACCGGAGCGATAGGACAGGTTAAGGTGATAAGGTTGTGATCGGAGGAGCCCAACGGAGAGAAAAGATTAACAGTGTAAGCAGAAGGATTAGTTGTAAGGAAGAGATCAAGTATGTTGGAGCTCTCTCCAAGGCAGTCAGGGATACGGGCAGGGTGCTATACAAGCTGCTCTAGGTCATTAAGAATAGAAAAGGTGTAGGCTTGTTCACCAGGCAGATCAGTGAAAGGAGAGGAGAGCCAAAGATGGTGGTGAACATTGAAATCTCCTAGAATGGAGATTTCAGAGAAAGAAGAAATGGATAGAATGTGTTCCATCGTAGAATTAAGATAGTCAAAGAATTTTTGACAGTCAGTAGAATTAGGAGATAAGTAAACAGCACAGATATATTTAGTCAGAGAATGACAGGAAAGCCGAAGCCAGAGTGTAGAGAATTCAGAAGAATCGAGTTCAGGAACACGAGAGCAAGATAAGTTGTTGCGTATATATACACAACAGCCACCTTTGGCTTTGAAATGAGTATAGAGAAAGTAGGAGGATACAGAAAAGGGTTTGCTGTCAGTTGCCTCAGACAGCTGAGTCTCAGTTAGGAAAAGAAGGTGAGGTTTAGAGAAGGAGAGGTGGTGCTCAACAGAGTGAAAGTTAGAGGAAAGGCCACGAATATTGCAGAAATGATGAAGAAGAGAGTCAGACAGTGGTTCCTGGCACCTTGAGTCGTCACTGGGAGAGGGGCTGAAGGTGGGGGCATTTATGGTACCCCCCCTGGGGACTCCGAGGCTATGTTATTCGACTCCATTTTTATTGAAAATTTTGAAAATAAAGTGTGGTGTGTACTGTGCATGTAGTTTGGTGTTGATAGTTGTAGAAACTTGTATTGGAGAGCATGCTGGTCTACTCTCTGTGTTACTGAGACACTGAAAAAGTTCAGCAAAGGGGGATGGTCGGGACCTAGTCCCGAGGGCTGATGAAACGGGAGCTCCTGCTCTCCCTATCATCAGCTTTCCATCCACCTTGGGAGTACTGCCCTGCTCGACTGGTGCTACAGTCTACTCCTCTGAAATGGCATGGAATGTAAAGTGTGCGAATGATGAAGAGAAAGAGAGAGACAGATTGTCCAGGTGCTTGACGGTGCAAAAGTGGACATATGTGGATTAACTGAGACTAAATGAAGAACTGAGAGTGTAAGAGAGTGGGAGTGTGGACGGGGTATATGGGTGGGAGTATGTGAGAATGAGAGGGCAAAAGAAGGACTGTGTATTGTTGTGAGTAACAGATGGAAGGAGAATATAAGAAAATATGGATCAGTTGGCTCATGTGTGGGTAAGATTGAAAGTAGGACTACAAATGAGGGCAATTGTGTGGGTACGTGTCAGTGCAAGATCATGCTAGCAGAGTGAAAGAAAAGTTATAAGCAAAATGTGGAAGTGTGCATGGAAAAGTTTGAAAGGAATGAGAAAGTGTTTTTGATCGGAGATATGAATAGAAAAGTAGGGAATATAACGGTGGATGGGGTAGATGGGGAGTGGAGTGTGCCTGCAGAAATGAATGAGAATGGCAGTGCTCTAATGGACATTTGTGCGGGGAGGGGGTTGGTGATAGCCAATACCGTCTTTAGGCACAAAATGATCCACCGGTATATGTGGCGAGTGATGAGAAGGGGGGTGGAGAACTGAATGAACGGAAGGCAATGACTGATTATGTGTGTATGGATGACAGAATGAGACGGTATGTATTTAATGATGCCCATAAAATGCCCGCGTTGCTTAGAGGAACAACGGGGATCCTCTCCTTGGCTCAGTGGTAACGTGCGCACCTATGAATCGTGAGGGCCTGCAACTGAATCTTGGCCAGACCAGTGTGATTAATTTGTGAAGTTGCATTTTGGTTATTACACCGCTTGGCAATGGCAAGGGGTGTGAGGCGAGGCTTGGAGGGCAATGATGTTGTTGGTTTGCTGACAACGTCCTAGTCCTTACATCCTGCAGATGAGCTGTTCAGTGTGGTCCACAGCATCCCTAATGAGGGCCTCCGATGTTACGCTACCACGTGTTAGAAACTCACCAAATTAATCACCAAGGGGATATAAAAGCTTGCACTGCTTAGAGGCAAGGCAGGGATCCTCTCTTTGGCTTAGTGGTAACAAGCATGCCTATGAAGCACGAGTGCCTGAGACTGAATCTCAGCGAGACTGGTGTAATTAATTTGTTAAGTTTCAGTTCGCTTATTACCGACTGCAAAAACATACAGAAGTTGGGGGAATGGATTTTCTGAGCACCATGTGATGGTAGTGAAAGTCGAAGCTCAAATGCAATGGAGGGAAGGACAGGAAGTAGTCAATACAAGGAGGGTAGAAAGATTACAAGACGATGGAAAAAAGGCAGAAAATAAAAGAGAATTGGAGAAGCGACTGGGTAAATATGATTTCAAGCAGATGGGGGACGTGGAAGGTGCGTGCAAGATATTCACAGAAGAAATCTGTGCAGCATGTGAGGTGGTGTGGGGAGTGAAGAGAAGATGAAAAGGAGCGCAAGGAACATCATGGTGGAATGACGAGGTGAGACAAGCTGTGACATAAAGAAGAAAGCATATAGTGATTGGATGGAAAGCAAGGCTGTGGAGGAAGTTGAGAGATGGAAGAGAGTTATATGTAGAGAGGAAGAGAGAGGTAAAAAGATTAGTAAGAGAAAGTAAGAAGAGAATGGATGAGGAATCTGAATGTAAAGTGGAGGGAATGTAAGAAAATGTTCTGGAAAGAGGTAAACAGAGTAAGACAGGGTGATAAAGAAGTTAGCTGGGGAGTGAAAGATAAAAATGGTGGATTGCTAGTGGAAAAGCAAGAAAAAATGAGCAGATGGAGAAAGCATTTTCAGGAAGTGTTCACCACTAAGAATGACAACGACGTGAGGAAAAGTGGCCGGGGAATGGCTGGGAGAAGGAGGCAGGTGAGAAGAGAGGAAGAAATCAGCAGGATGGAAGTAGTGGATGCAGAGAAGAAAGTCAAAATGGGAAAAGCACCAGGAATTGATGGAGTGTGTGGCGAAATGTTGATGCATGGGAGACAGATAGCAGTAGAATGGATATGGAAGATGTGGAGATTGGCCTGGGAGAAGGTAGAGTCCTGGAGGATTGGAAGTCAGGTATGATTATTTCCCAGTACAAAGGAAAAGGGGAAAAAGAAGTGTGTGGTAATCAGGGGAGCATTTGTCTTCTTAGGGTAACATGAAAGTTATCAGGCAGGATACTTGTTGACAGAGTTAGAGAAATAACACAGGAATTAGTTGGTGAAGAACAGGGAAGTTTTAGGAAGGGATGATGTTGCGTAAAACAAATATTCATTCTTAGGTCTTTAGTGGAAAAGTTTCTAGAGAAGGGAAAAAAAATTGTCTGCAGCCTTCATGGATTTGGAGACGGCATATGACAGGGTGGATAGACAAGGAATGTGAAAAGTATTAAGAATATATGGAGTAAATGGGAAATTGTGAATGCCATGAAGAGTGTGTAAGTGGGGGCTACGGCTGCATTGCATGTGGACAGTGAACTGAGTGTGTCATGTCTGTATGGCTGTTCAATCTGTATATGGATGGGGTTATAAATCAGGTACAATGTAGAGCAGTGGATGTTGGGGCAACCCTAATGAGAGAGGGCAGTGTTTATGATACTGTATTGTTAAGTGAAGATGAATGGGAACTGCAAGGCTCTTTGAGTGAGTTTGTAAGAGTGTGTAAGAAATGGAATCTAAAGGTGAAAGTAGGGAAAAGAAAAGTTATCGTCTTCGAGAGATGTGAAGCCGAAGGATTGTACAGTGATGTTGAGTGATGGGGAAATGAAAAATGTCATCATCATCATCATCATCATCATCTTCTGCCATTTGAGTGTCCACTGCAGGACCGGCCTATCTCGACCTAGGTGGGGACGATACAGCCAATGTATCTCTACCTAGTGGCTTAGGCTGTCTGGTAGAGTGTAGGGTGAAAAGTGCTTGGAAGTGTAAGTGTAGTGTTGGAGTGGCTTTGGATGTGTGTGTAGTTTGTGAACCAAGTGTAATTGGCCTGCACAAGCCAAAAGGGTGCAAGCATACTTTATAGTATGCGACACTGGTTCAACCACAGCATCCCTCATGTCCGCCAAAGCAGTATGTGGCCGGAAGAACGCTCCCAAAGTTTATTACCCTGGCGGGGCGCGAACCCTTGTTCTTCCATGTTCAAAAATGCACACTCTACCGCTGTACCACAGAGGTTCTAATGGAAAATGTAAGTGAATTTAAGTACAGTACTTGGATAGTGTGATAAGTAAGGATGGACGTCTGGAGGGTGAAGTGAATGAAAGAGTACAACAGGAAAGAAAGGTTGCTGGTTCTTTGAAAGCAGTATTATGGAACAGGGAAATGAGCATGGATGTAAAAAAGTTGCTGCATGAGAGTACAGGCATACCCCGGCTTAACGATGCAATTGGTTAAGAAAAAACCCATCGCTAGGCAGAGTACTGTATCTCGGGGTAGATTTAACATGTAAAGTATAGGAATGCGTTTCTGAACCTTGGGTTTCCCCCAAACCAAGTCCCAAATCCATCCAAATGTGTCCAGAAACAATTTTCTGGCTAACCTGAACCCCAAAATAGCTTTACAACAAGCTATACTAAACCTAAAAGCAGCTTATAGCTTCCCTAAACTCAAAAACAAAATCTGTAAAACATAAAAAATGTCTGGAAAAAATCAAACTTAGTAAACTGTACCCCAAAATGACAATGTTCACCCCACTATGAATAAAACACATTAACCTAAGTCCAAAAACAGTTTTTAAATCAACCTAAACACAAATTTTAAGTCTAAAAAAATCATCAAAATTGATTAAAAAAAAACAAAACAAAATCCATCGCTATACTGAGGTTTGGCCATTGTTCAGCGGGGTAGGGTGGTATTTCTACCCCCATCATTATGCCGGGGTATTGCATCTAGGGGTATCGTATCTTGAGGTATGCCTGTATTGTGATATCAACTCATAAAGTATGGAAGTGAAGCTTGAACCTTGTTGGAAGGACACATATCAAGAGTGAGAGCAGTGGAAATAGGTTATTAGAAAGAAGCATGTGGAGTTACATGGACTGACAGACTAAGAAATGAGGAAGTGAAGGAGCGTTGTGGTGTGGATGTGGATGTGATAGAAAGCGTTAGGAGAAATACACTGAAGTGGTTTGGCCATGTGGAGAGGATGGAGAGTGAGAGACTAACTAATTTTAGCCTCTATCTGACTGGCAGAAGAATGGTTTTGCTCTCTCTCTCCTGTTACTTTTATCCTGCTCTCTTGTTTATTTTTGAGCCACATCCAAATGTAATAAAATAAAACAATGAAAGAAAAATTCAGTTAACAAGGAAATACAAAAAGAAATTTGTATCCCTCATCCACTTCCTGAGAGACTTTTACCTAAGCTCAGGCAGGTGGTTTTGGCCTCTATCCAACTACAAGAAGTGTGGTTTTGCTCTCCCTCTCTCAAATTCAGTTAACCCCTCCATGGCCGAAGGCCTGAAATTTTCCGTGCACATCAGGCCGACGCCTGGGCCATTTCTTGAAGTTTCGAAAACTGATTTTTTTTTCTTGCCATATTGAAGAGAAAGTTCAGATGCACTTATCAGTGCAAATCCCAGCTTCCTAGACGCATTTTGTGGCTTGCAATGGAGCGCGGAATTTGCAGAAATATCAGCAACCGATATCGCCGCCCAGGGGCACTGCTGCAACACAACTGAGCAGGTGTTGTTATTTTTCTTTTTTTACCTCCCAAAACATTGCGAATGGTGCTGAAATGTTGTGAATATATGGGATATGATGATATCGAATGATTTCAATACATAACCTGCTAGGAATGGCTGGAAAAAAAAATTGTTATGAATACTTTTTCACCTTTTTGATATAAAATATGTTTATGGTAGTTTCGAGTTATTTTTTACGTTATCGTTGTGCCCATGCTTGGAAAAGGAAGAGAAAGAGTTGAATTTTCAGTCCTAAATGAGAAAACTGCACCTCCTCCAAGGCTAGACTCTGCCACAGGAGAATAAAGTGGAGGGTGAGATCCAATTAGCAGTGCGGAAGTTGAGTCGCAACTTCGAGCTCCCACACCACAAGCATGGCTAAAAATAGAATCATAATGCAATTTCAGAACTGAGAATAAGTCTAATTATTACAAATACAGATACAAAGCAGAAATAAATACGTTTACAGACAGGGGAAAACGTATTTTTTCCGTAATAACACGTTCATCTTTCTCTATAATTTTACATTCATCTTTATCATTTTACCCTGTTATTTTCGCAATATATATTGCTGTCTCCTAAATAGGCAGGTTGTGTGTGTTTTGCATGGAAGGAAAAATATTGTATTTTCTGTCTGGGTCGTGGTAATGGTGTAACTATGTGTTTTTAGGCATGGCAACGGGCGAAAAAATCGTATATCCACTCGTCACGACAGCAGGTGGTGAACTGACAGATAATATGTGAGAGGGTGAAGTCAAGGTCGATCTCATGTCCAAGATTTTCGTCCACTTCCCGAAGGTTTTCACAATTTTCTACAAGTTGCACTGCAACTAATGATCCAAACCATTACAGCAAACCTGAGCAAACAGGTAAAGATACAAAGACAAAAATGTATTTTTCACTTATCATGTCTTTTTTGTATGTGCCTGTATTACTTCATAATCGTAAATAGGTGGTTGTGTGTGTTTTGCAGGAGAGGACAAAGATGATATGTTCTGCCTGGGTCGAGATAATGGGTGTAGTTGTGCTTGTTTAGGCATGGCCAGGAGCGAAAAAATCGAAAATCCACTCATCACAGCAGCAGGCTCTGAACTGCTTGATGAGGTGTATGGGAGTGTAGTATAGGTCAGTGTGAAGATGTTCTGAACATTTGTTCACTTCCCAAAAATTTTTGCAGCTTTTTATAGGCCCCTCTCAAACGACACCTGTGGCCATTTATCTGCTAAACGTCATTTGACACTGGTGGCCACTGAGGGGTTAACAATAAAAAAAGATATTTATATCCCTCATCCACTTCCTGAGAGATGTTTACACAGTGGCAGTATCGTAACCAATGAGGTCTTGCCTAAGAGACGTATTTTCTGCTGCTGTAAAGCTCGAATTGGGAAAAGTTGTCAATACCATCTCAGCACTTTTGCAGCACCTCGATTTGGGTTACCTTTCCTAGAAGGGTAGTCAAGTTGTACCCCAACTGCTCGTGGTGACCTCACAGACACCCTGTTTTTTTCCATTTCTGTTTCCCCCCCCCCCCAAACTAGGGTGACACAAATGGGGGCAGCGCTAACCGGGTTTATCCCAGGTAGTTTTGTTTATACTTTTTCCTGTTGTTGTTGTTATTTTTTTTTTTTTTTTCCCTTCACCATGAGCAAACAACACCAGTGCCCTCGCTGCAGTAGGTCTGTAGCAAAAAGTGCAAAAGCACTGAAGTGCGCCTACTGCAGTGAATGGGTTCATATAGCTTGTGAAAATCTGGATGCAGGTGACTATCCATTTATGAAGAAGAGCCACCAGCTGGGCTTTCGCTGGCTGTGTGGCCAACGTGTTGCACCAGGGACGAGGTCTTGGCTGGTGGAGGAAGTAGTACCAAGAAGGAGTTTGAAGATAAACTTATTGGGCCAATCTTTCAGGCAATTAGAGAGGTTTCAAACAAACTGGAGGCACTGGAGACCAAGGTCTCATCACCCATGGCAGTCACGCAAGATCAGGCCAAGTCATCTGCGGATGCTGTTAGCGGGTCTCTCGTGGGGGAAGGGGAGGATCTGCCTGGGGACATGATTGAGAGCAGTGCTCATGGCCAGAAAAAAGCCATTCATAGTCAGCATGTACTGATTGTAAAACCAAAGAGTGGTGCTGATGCCCTGACAAATCAGATGGGACCAGAAGACATCAGAGGTGTATTTAACTCGGTACCAGTTGATAGATGTCTTAAGACTAAGGCTGGTGAGTTGGTAATGAAGTTTCCGTCAGCTGAGGCCAAAGGTGAGGCAACTGGGGTACTGAGTGATCATTTTGGCTCTTGAGGGCACTTTTTGCATATCAGAGCCAAAGAAAATGTTGCATAAAATGACCATGACAGGCCTTTCCTCTTCCTTGGGTGACTCTGACGTCATCCCAAACATTCTTAGAAAAAACAATTAAATTAAGATGCTCGTTGATTGAGGTTGTATCCTCAACCTTCTCTTCACAAGAACAAGGAATGACACCAAAACTGCTGTCTTGAAGATGTTGCCAGAGGTGAGATCCTCCATTGTAGAACAGGGCAATTACATCTATGTGGATCTTATAAGATGCTGCGCTTTCGATAGATTCTTGGTTACACAATGTCATCACTGTCAAGGCTTTGGTCATACATTTGAGAGATGTTCTAGGAAAAATGATGAACCTAAATCTGTCTTTTGTGCTGGAACCCATAAATCTAAGGATTGTAGTAACAGAAATTCTCCCAAATGCATCAACTGCTCTTCTTTAAGACATCAAGATGCTAATTCAAATTCACAGTCGGTTGCCCATTTTGCATCAAGTAGAGCCTGTCCAATTATGATATCTCATAGGAATAGACTGATTGAAAACACCAATTTTGACCATTCAAAAAACTGACTACGTCCCTCTTGAACCTGTTAAGGATGGGTCTTTTAAATATTTGTTCTATCCGTAATAAGATAGACTATATTAATGAAACTCTAAATCAGCACGAGCTTAACATTTTGTGCTTGACTGAAACCTGGTTGCATGAGTCTGATATCAATATTATTCGTAATGCTTTGCCTAAGACACATTCTATTATTAGTATTCCCAGGCCTGCTGCTGACTATCCACGAGGAGGCGTAGCACTCATC
This sequence comes from Coenobita brevimanus, assembly GCF_032717465.1. Classification (NCBI taxonomy): domain Eukaryota; kingdom Metazoa; phylum Arthropoda; class Malacostraca; order Decapoda; family Coenobitidae; genus Coenobita; species Coenobita brevimanus. The sequence continues at coordinate 39,400,877 of NC_136966.1, forward strand.
TACTCGGCAGCACTTGCAAACGTTTCTCTCATTGACTCAGACCTGATCCCATCTTCATTTGAATTTATGGAAGAATTAATAAATTTCCATTAGAATACCATTAGAATTGCAATTGTCTATCGACCAGGTCATCTGGGCAGAGATCGATGTTTTATGGAGGAGTTTGGGCAGTTTCCTGAAGGGTTTTCTCTTAAACCTGGAGGACTTCTTGTTTGTGGTGATTTCAATTATTGGGTTGACAGTCCAGTGTCAAAACCATTTTCTTCAGAATTCCTTGAGTTGATCATCCAGAACAATTTTTTCAATCATGTGAGTAATCCAACTCATGTCTCAGGACATGTCCTTGACTTGATCTTGTTCCCTGTTGGTTGCAGGAATGTAACAGATGAGGAGGTTGACTCATTTGACCCCCTCATCTCTGATCATGCTCTGATCACTCTTAGTTTGGATATCCCAAAATCCCCCTGGGGGTAGGGGAGTTTTTCAAGAATACTCACCCAGTATCCCTGCTTGTCGTAAAAGGCGACTAAAAGGGTTGACAGAGGGTTAGTGCCCCTCCCCGGAAAATCTATCTATCTATCTATTGCCAGACGCCTCAATCCCGTTTGGGGTGGCCACAAACAAATCGCCTCCAAGTTGCCTTGTCCCCCGCCATTTCACTCCCCTGCTCCCAGCTCACACCCCCCTCTCTCATATACCTCTCCACCCCATCCCTCCATCTCATCCTCAGCCTCCCCCTCCCTCTTTCCCCCTCCACCTCACTCACATACACTCTCTTTGTCAGTCTTTCACCCTCCATCCTCTCCACATGGCCAAACCACCTCAGTGTGTTCCTCATAACGCTTCCTATCACATCCACATCAACACCACAACGCTCCTTTATATCCTCATTCGTCAGCCTGTCTCTCCATGTGACTCCACAGGCTCCTCTTAAATAACTCATTTTCACTGCTCTCACTCTTGACTTGTGTTCTTCCAACAACATCCAAGCTTCACTTCCGTACGTTAGAGTTGGTATCACAATACTGTCATGAAGTAACTACTTCACTTCCGTGCTCACTTCCCTGTTTCTTATCACTGCTTTCAAGGAACCAGCAACCTTTCTTCCCTGCTGTACCCTTTCAAGCACTTCACCCTCCAAACCTCCATCCTTAGTCATCACACTACCCAAGTACTTAAACATACTCACGTTTTCCAATTCCTCACCATCCAACCTTGCTGTACATTCACTGACTTCACCTCTCTCAAAGACCATCACTTTACTCTTCCCTACATTCACCTTTAGATTACGTTTCTTACACACTCTCCCAAACTCATCCACCAAGCCTTGCAGCTCCCCTTCGTCTTCACTCAACAACACAGTATCATCTGCAAACAACAGTACAGGGAGTTTCCAAACACTATCCTCTCTCACCAGGGGCACTCCAACATCCACTACCCTACCTTGTACCTCTTTTATTACCCGATCCATGTACAGATTGAACAACCATGGAGACATGACACATCCCTGTTTCAAGCCAACTTTCAAAGAGAAAAATTCACTTAGTTCACCATCCACACGCACTGCAGCCTTCGCACCATCGTACATACTCTTCACAGCATTCAACAACTTCCCATCTACTCCATATATTCTTAGCACTTTCCACAATCCTTGTCTATCCACCCTGTCATATGCTTTCTCCAAATCCATGAAAGCCACATACAACTTCTTTCCCTTCTCTAGAAACTTTTCCACTAAAGATCTAAGAATGAATATCTGATCTACACAACCTGTTCCCTTCCTAAAGCCTCTCTGTTCTTCTCCAACTAATTTCTCTGTTCTTTCTCTAACTCTGTCAATAAGTATCCTACCATACACTTTTCCTATTATAGTAAGAAGACAAATGCCCCTATGATTACCACACACTTCTTTTTCCCCTTTTCCTTTGTGCAAGGGAATAATTATACCTGACTTCCAATCCTCCGGGACTCTACCTTCCTCCCAGGCCAATCTGCACATCTTCCACATCCATTCTGCTACTATCTCTCCCCCATGCTTCAGCATTTCACCACACACTCCGTCAATTCCTGGGGCTTTCCCCGATTTAACTTTCTTCATTGCTTCCACAACTTCTATCCTACTGATTTCTTCCTGTCTTCTCACCTCCCTCCTTCTCCCAGCCATTCCCCAGCCACTTATACTCGCATTACTTCCATTCTCTACGTTCAACAATTCCTTAAAGTGTTCTCTCCATCTGCTCAGATTTTCTCCCTTCTCCACTAGTAATCTACCATTTTTATTTTTCACTCCCCTGCTAACTTCACTTCCACCCTGTCTTACTCTTTTCACCTCTTTCCAGAACATTTTCTTACAGTCCCTCCACTTTACACTCAAATTTCTTCCAAATTCCTCATCCACTCTCTTCTTACTCTCTCTCACTAATCTTTTCACCTCTCTCTTCCTTTCTACATATAACTCTCTCTTCCGCCTCTCAACCTCTTCCACGCCCCTATTTCTCATCCATTCATTGTATGCTTTCTTCTTTTGTGCCACAGCCTGTTTCACCTCTTCAGTCCACCACGCTGTTCCTTGTACCCCCCTCCGTCTTCTCTTCCTTCCACACACCACATCACATGCTGCACATACTTCTTCTGTAAATATTCTACACACACCTTCCATGTCTCCCATCTGCTCCAATTCATATTTGCCTAATCGTTCCTCCACTTCTCTCTTATACTCTGCCTTTTTCTCATCCTCATGTAACCTTTCCACTCTCCTTGCAACTACTCCTTCCTCTCGTCTTTCCCTTCTTCTATTCCTCCAACTTACTTGAACTTTAATTCTGGCCATCACCAAGTAGTGGTCAGAAAGTCCACTCCCTCAACCTCTATACACTCTTGCATCCATTACACACCTTCGCATCCTTTCATCCACACACACATAATCAATCATTGCCTTCCTTTCATTCATTTCACGACCCACCCTTCTCATCACTCGCCATGTATACCTGTGAATCATTTTATGTCTGAAGAGGGTATTGGCTATCACCAACCCCCTCCCAGCACAAATGTCCACTAATGCACTCCCATTCTCATCTATCTCAGCAGGCACACCCCACTCACCAACTATTCCATCCACCTTCACATTCCCAACTTTACCATTCATATCACCAATCAAAAACACTCTCTCATTTCTTCCAAACTTTTCCATGCACACTTCTACATTTGTCCAGAACTCTTCTCTCACTCTTCTAGCACGATCTTGCGTTGGAGCATACACACACACAATTGCCCACATTTGTATTCCAACTTTCAACTTTACCCACACAATCCTTGACCCAACTGATCCATACTGTCTTATGCTCCTCTTCCATCTTTTACTCACAACTATACATACTCCTTCCTTTGCCCTCTCATTCTCACCTACTCCTGCAAACAACTAACTAAAAAAACAAACAAGAAGCCTCGGACAAGGACTGACCAAACGATGACAACCCAGGACTGGACAAAGGACTTGGTAATGGGTACATGGAATGTAAGAGGAGCGAATGATGAGGTGAAAGAGAGAGAGATTGTCCAGGTGCTTGAGGGTGCGAAAGTGGATGTATGTCGAATAAGTGAAACAAAATGGAGAGGAGAAAGTGTGAGAGAATGGGAGTATGGATGGGGTATATGTGCAGGAGTAGGTGAGAATCAGAGGGCAAAGGAAGGAGTATGTATAGTTGTAAGTAAAAGATGGAAGAAGAGCATAAGACAGTATGGATCACTTGGGTCAAGGATTGTGTGGGTAAAGTTGAAAGTTGGAATACAAATGTGGGCGATTGTGTGTGTGTGTATGCGCCAAAGCAAGATCGTGCTAGAAGAGTGAAAGAAGAGCTCTGGACAAATGTAGAAGTGTGTATGGAATAGTTTGGAAGGAATGAGAGAGTGTTTTTGATTGGTGATATGAATGGTAAAGTTGAGAATGTGAAGGTGGATGGAATAGTTGCTGAGTGGAGTGTGCCTGCTGAGATAGATGAGAATGGCAGTGCATTAGTGGACATTTGTGCTGGGAGGGGGTTGGTGATAGCCAATACCCTCTTCAGGCATAAAATGATCCACAGGTATACATGGCGAGTGATGAGAAGGGTGGGTGGTGAACTGAATGAAAGGAAGGCAATGATTGATTATGTGTGTGTGGATGAAAGGATGCGAAGATGTGTAATGGATGCAAGAGCTTATAGAGGTTGGGGGAGTGGACTTTCTGACCATTACTTGGTGGTGGCCAGAATTAGGATTCAAGTAAGATGGAGGAATAGAAGAAGGGAATGACAAGAGGAAAGAGTACAGTAGTTGCAAGGAGAGTGGAAAGGTTACATGAGGATGAGAAAAAGGCAGAGTATAAGAGAGAAGTGGAGGAACGATTGGGCAAATATGAATTGGAGCAGATGGGAGACGTGGAAGGTGTGTGTAGGATATTTACAGAAAAAATATGTGCAGCACGTGATGTGGTGTGTGGAAGGAAGAGAAGACGGAGGGGGGTGCAAGGAACAGCGTGGTGGACTGAAGAGGTGAGACAGGCTGTGGCACAAAAGAAGAAAGCATACAATGAATGGATGAGAAATAGGGGTGTGGAAGACGTTGAGAGGCAGACGAGAGAGTTATATGTAGAAAGGAAGAGAGAGGTGAAAAGATTAGTGAGAGAGAGTAAGAAGAGAGTGGATGAGGAATTTGGAAGAAATTTGAGTGTAAAGTGGAGGGACTGTAAGAAAATGTTCTGGAAAGAGGTGAAAAGAGTAAGACAGGGTGGAAGTGAAGTTAGCAGGGGAGTGAAAAATAAAAATGGTAGATTACTAGTGGAGAAGGGAGAAAATCTGAGCAGATGGAGAGAACACTTTAAGGAATTGCTGAACGTAGAGGATGGAAGTAATGCGAGTATAAGTGGCTGGGGAATGGCTGGGAGAAGGAGGGAGGTGAGAAGACAGGAAGAAATCAGTAAGATAGAAGTTGTGGAAGCAATGAAGAAAGTTAAATCGGGGAAAGCCCCAGGAATTGACGGAGTGTGTGGTGAAATGCTGAAGCATGGGGGAGAGATAGTAGCAGAATGGATGTGGAAGATGTGCAGATTGGCCTGGGAGGAAGGTAGAGTCCCGGAGGATTGGAAGTCAGGTATAATTATTCCCTTGCACAAAGGAAAAGGGGAAAAAGAAGTGTGTGGTAATCATAGGGGCATTTGTCTTCTTACTACAATAGGAAAAGTGTATGGTAAGATACTTATTGACAGAGTTAGAGAAAGAACAGAGAAATTAGTTGGAGAAGAACAGAGAGGCGTTAGGAAGGGAACAGGTTGTGTAGATCAGATATTCATTCTTAGATCTTTAGTGGAAAAGTTTCTAAAGAAGGGAAAGAAGTTGTATGCGGCTTTCATGGATTTGGAGAAAGCATATGACAGGGTGGATAGACAAGGATTGTGGAAAGTGCTAAGAATATATGGAGTAGATGGGAAGTTGTTGAATGCTGTGAAGAGTATGTACGATGGTGCGAAGGCTGCAGTGCGTGTGGATGGTGAACTAAGTGAATTTTTCTCTTTGAAAGTTGGCTTGAAACAGGGATGTGTCATGTCTCCATGGTTGTTCAATCTGTACATGGATCGGGTAATAAAAGAGGTACAAGGTAGGGTAGTGGATGTTGGAGTGCCCCTGGTGAGAGAGGATAGTGTTTGGAAACTCCCTGTACTGTTGTTTGCAGATGATACTGTGTTGTTGAGTGAAGATGAAGGGGAGCTGCAAGGCTTGGTGGATGAGTTTGGGAGAGTGTGTAAGAAACGGAATCTAAAGGTGAATGTAGGGAAGAGTAAAGTGATGGTCTTTGAGAGAGGTGAAGCCAGTAAATGTACAGCGAGGTTGGATGGTGAGGAATTGGAAAATGTGAATACGTTTAAGTACTTGGGTAGTGTGATGAGTGAGGATGGAGGTTTGGAGGGTGAAGTGCTTGAAAGGGTACAGCAGGGAAGAAAGGTTGCTTGTTCTTTGAAAGCAGTGATAAGAAACAGGGAAGTGAGCATGGAAGTGAAAAAGTTACTACATGACAGTATTGTGATACCAACTCTAAAGTATGGAAGTGAAGCTTGGACGCTGTTGGAAGGACACAAGTCAAGAGTGAGAGCAGTGAAAATGAGTTATTTAAGAGGAGCCTGTGGAGTCACATGGAGAGACAGGCTGACGAATGAGGATATAAAGGAGCGTTGTGGTGTGGATGTGGATGTGATAGGAAGCGTTATGAGGAACACACTGAGGTGGTTTGGCCATGTGGAGAGGATGGAGGGTGAAAGACTGACGAAGAGAGTGTATGTGAGTGAGGTGGAGGGGGGAAGAGGGAGGGGGAAGCCGAGGATGAGATGGAGGGATGGGGTGGAGAGGTATATGAGAGAGAGGGGTGTGAGTTGGGAGCAGGACAGTGAAATGGCGGGAGACAAGGCAACTTGGAGGCGATTTGTTTGTGGCCACCCCAAACGGGATTGAAGCATCTGGGAATAGATAGATAGATAGATCAGGTTCTGAAATTATAGGAATGTTGACCGCCAGTTGATGTGTCTTGAAATTGATCAACATTTAAACTCCACTGATTCTTCCAGTCTTTCTGCTTATGAATTGGTTGATATCTACAACAAGAAGCTTAGGTTAATTTTTGACCATTATTGTCCTGAGGTAGTAAAAACAATCACTGTACGTGATGATTCTGCGTGGTATGGTCCATCCATTAATTCTTTGCATATACAACGTAGAAGGGCAGACTGTGAGTGGCGCTTGCAGCGGACCGAAGTAACTCGTTTGCATTATGTTTTTGCGAGAAGAGCAGTCGTTCATACTGTAAAAGCCCAAAAGGCTAGGTATTATCAAAATAAAGTTGATTCATGTGGTGGTGATAAAAAAAAAAACTGTCTGCAGTTGTGAACAATTTGGTTGGTCGGAGGAATGTAATCGTTAAACCAACTTCTGTATCTGATACCCAACTGGCTTCTGATTTTCCTTAATTTTTTACAAATAAGATATCTCGCATAACAAGTGATTTAGACAGCAGTTCTCCTAGTGAAGTGTACTCAGTTGACTTCCAGCCACGGTGCACCGGGGATCATTTGCTTTCAACATTTCATCTGCTGGATGTAAACAAAGTCACATGTTATATCAGAGAACTTAATAAAAATTTTTGCTCACTTGATCCATGTAACATGTCACAACTACCTGATGTGTATGAGCACGCTGCAGACTTTATCTGCAACGTAATAAATAGATGCTTCTTAGAAAGTAATTTTGCGCAGTCTGAGAAACGTGCTTTGCTTAGGCCCCTAATTAAGAAACCTGGCCTTGATGTCGAGAGGAAGACAAAATTATCGTCCCTTCTCTAACCTGTCTTTTTTATCCAAGATTATTGAGCGGGTCATACTCGATCAACTCGTACCACTACTGGAACACAACAGAGTTGTTCCTGTTGTTCAATCACCATACAGAAAATACCATTCAACTGAAACTGCACTAACAAGGATTCAGAGTGACTTGGTGGCAAACACTTGTAGTGGGATGTCCTCTCTCCTAGCCCTGTTGGATCTGTCTGCAGCTTTTGATACAGTAGATCATAAACTATTGTTGGATGATCTGTATTTTTATGGCGTTCGTGATAGTGCCCTTTTGCTTCTTAAGTCGTATCTGTCGGACAGATCTCAGAGAGTGGTTGTTGATTACACTAGCTCCGATTCTGCTCCCCTTCTATTTGGAGTCCCTCAAGGATCAGTGTTGGGTCTAATTCTATTTACTATCTACATAAGTAGTTTATCGTCTCTACTTGATGCTCATGACGTGTCCTATCATTTTTATGCTGCTGACACCCAGCTCTATGTTTAGATGTCAAATATCAACGATACTAAGACAAAGTTTGAATCTCTAATGTCTGATATTAAGATTTGGATGGCCAAGAGGAAACTTATGCTGAATGATGGTAAAACTGAGATCATGATCATCAGAGGAAACAGAAGGAGTGATGACACTGACAATGCCCTGGCTTTGAACATTGGCGTGTCACAGCTGCATACAGTCAGTTCTGTTCGAAATCTGGGTGTTTATTTTAATTCTAAGTTAAATTACAAAGAACATATTAATCAGGTCGTAAGAGGGTGTAACTTGCATATCAGAAATCTGTACTCTGTGAGAAAATTCCTGAATAGACGGTGCCTCTTAACATTGGTCCATGCAGTGGTCTTGTCTTGTGTTGATTATTGTAATTCACTGTGGGTTGGTCTTCCAAATAATATACTAACAAAAGTTCAGTCTGTGTTGAACAGGGAGGCACGGCTTATCTTTGGTCTCCCCCCGAGAACCTCAACTACCCCGTTTCTGATTGAGTAGCATTGGTTACCAGTAAAGGCTAGAATTGAATTTAAACTCTCTTATTACATTCAAGGTTCTTAAGTTTGGTGAACCGAAGTATCTTCCTGAATTGTTAAAACTCCCATCGGCACGGACGGGTGTGATGTTACGCAGTGAAGATGATTCCTTGCATCTTGATGAGCCAGGAGCCATTCACCAGTCATCTTTCTCTGATTGTTCTTTTGCGTACAGAGCCCCTAGATTATGTAACAGATTGCCATTGTCCATAAGACAACTCTCTACTGTTGAATCCTTTAAGAGACAGCTGAAAGCCTTTCTTTTCTCAAAATGCTATGACCTGGAGAGAGGTACTATGACGGATGATTACAGGGTTTAATTATTGCCATTTTCATGTATACAGTGGGGCACCAATTTTCGCGCCTAATTGGGTCCAAAAATAATGCGCGAAAGTGGAATTAGCGAAAGTTGGGGCATTGTTTTTATGGCAAAAAGGCTAATTGGTTCCCGGTTATCCTAAAGTAACATCAGATATTCATTTTCACTTGCAATACAGTACATCAAATCACTATTGTACATTGCAATGTGAGATACAAACAATAAAAACTGTACAGTACACATTACATGAGGAGAAACATACCACAGAGACCAGGTTGAGGTTTCTTCACTCCAACACGATACTCTCTTTTAGCTTTGGCCTTTCCTCCTGACTTTGAATGTCCCGGCCACTTTTTATCACCACCACTGCCTCCAGGCCCTCCCCCTACACCACCAGGCTCTCCCCCCACACCACCAGGCCCTTTCCCCACACTACCAGGTATAGTAGAGGCCATTGAACCGTGAGAATCCAACACAATGAAGCTAGCACGCTTGTACACAATGGCGGGAATGGGAGGACAGAGTGTTGACATGACGTCATTCAAGATGGCGGTGGGTTGCGGGCGGGCGGTGCAGGAAATTCAAAGTTCAAAATATTGTCCCAAACCCAAAATTTGTGCGTGAAAATCGATTTTTTTCAAGCAAAAGTGGAAGTTAGGGAATATTTGGTGCATGCCGCGAAAGTGGATTCCGCGAATCCTGCTGTAGCAAAAGTTGGTGCACTACTGTATATGATGTAGCTTGCACTATATACATGAAATGTCACAATTCTTGTAATTGTAAAAATAATGTATGTGTGTCGAGCGCTAGTGAATTCCCAAAGGAAGAACTGGCACTTTTGAGAAACAAAAGGCCAGATTATTATTATTATTATTATTAAGCTCAGGCAGGTGGTTTTGGCCTCTATCCAACTACAAGAAGTATGGTTTTGCTCTCCTTCTCTTCTGTTACTTTCACCCCTCTCATTATTCGTTTCTTAGTCACATCCAATGGTTATAAGAGCTTATAGTATGAAGAAATTCAGGAAGAGAGGAAGGCACAAGGGTTATCATAGTTTCTCCCTCTTTATCTCTCTCTCCTGTTATTTCTACCCCTCCTTTTTATTCATTTTCAAGTCACATCCAAAGGTTATAAAAGAAAACAATGAAAGTAAATCAAGTAAAGGAGGTAATACACACAAAATTTGTATCTCCCACCCACTTCCTGAGAGTTTTTACCTAATATCTGGTAGGCAATTTTGGCCTCTATCCAAATGTCAGAAAAATGGTTTTGCTCTCTCTCTCTCTCCTAAGCTCGGGCAGGCAGTTTCAGCCTCTACCCGACTGGCAGAAGAATACTTTGGCTCTCTCTCTCTCTCTCTCTCTCTCTCTCCTAAGCTCAGGCAGGCGATATTGGCCTCTATCTGAATGGCAGAAAAATGGCTTTGCTTTCTCTCTCTCTCTCTCTTTCTCTCCTGTTACTTCTACCTCTCTCTCTTATTCTTTTTTGAGTCACATCCAAAGGTTATAAAAGAAAACTATCTCTCTATTGCCAGACACTATAATCCCATAAGGGATAGCTATTTGTCTTTGAGTTAGCTACTTTAAGGGGAGGGGCATCAACCCTAAACTAAACCACTTGTTGACACTTAGGGAATACATATGTGTTGAGAACATGGTACAGCAGAAGTCCGAATTTTCGGCATCTATGGGACCAGGCAAGTGCCGAAATATCAAAATTGCCGAATTATCGAAAACCCTACCCACTCAGTACCTTATATGTTTCGGTGAACACTATCATCATTACTCATATCATTACAAATGTGTTTGGAGAGAGTACTCTATACTGTTTGACACTGTACAATACTGTAATGAATACAGTACTATACATGAATATGAAAAATAAAGAAATTAGTGAACATACTGTATATAAATGTAATGGTACAGTAGGCCTACAAGTTCACATGCACTTACCTAAACTAATAGTAGGTTCCTTATTTACATATGTACAATAGAAGGGGTTGATTGGAGTCTGCTACTGCTGGAAGAAGTCCACATCTTATGTGTACGCTTCTTGCTAACACCAGTTAACTTTCCACACGTGGAGGCCATTTTCAAAGCACGCAGATGTTTATACTGTTCACAACACACGGCTGGTCCACTCAGGTGTTACAAAGCTCCTGTCTGATGTTACGGTGCTTACAGCACACTCGAATAGTAATTTCAGAGGTATTTCGGTACGAAGTTCACAAAGCACACAGAAGAATCAAGAGAAGTCGCCAGCAGCACGGCAACAACTCGGAAGAATGGCGGAAGAATGGCGAAACAGATTCTCTTTCCCATGCTAGACTCACTACATGTTTGTCCTCTCTTTATGCTATAGGAGAAAGAGCTAGCCTCTGAGCTTCATGGCAGTGGTAGACTCGTTCCATCACTTTCACTATCTCACTCACTAAGGCGGGTAAAGGCGGGTAGCTAGCTGGCGAGCCTCATGGAGAATTTCAAGACTGACGAAAAAAATCGGAGAATCTGCCGAACGATCAGAGATTTTCGTAAATGGGACTATTTCTCAAAACTGCCGAAATGTCAGATTTGCCGGGGAATTGGATGCCGAAATATTGGACTTAACCACCCAGTGTTGTACAAGGTCTATTCAAAAGTATCCAGCTTTTTTTTTTTTTTTTTTTTTTCTCACCAAACAGTTGAAGGACAGGGGTGGGGTTTTGTGTAGCACTGTGCAGGACCTTCATGTGCATGCATGATTAATGCCAGTCACCATGAGTGACTCACTGGCTGTCAGTCAGCCTGTGTTCATGGTCGTGCACCTTACGCTTGTCGCGTTCCAGTGCTCGTCAAGGTGACTGAAAAAGTCAAACAACATTACTGCATGAAATTTTGCCAAAAACAAGGTGATACCCAAGCTGAAACTACAGGGATACCCCACTATACGATATCCCACTGCGTGATATCCCCGGATTAGTGATGGAGGTAGAAATACCACCCTACCCGGTCTGTTGTAAGCCTATCCCCGGTTTTGCAATGGGCATCGCACCCCATTGCCACCTCTTGAGTCATTGCATTGGACTCTATCACCACCCTCTGAGCCATCACATCAGTCGTAACCATCACCCCACCTTGCCAGCCTAGACCCCTTCTGACCCTTCCACAGAGATGGGGTTTGAGGGCTCTGAGGAGGATGAATGAGTGTTAGGGAGCACCACATGTCCCAGCCTCAGGGGAGATGGCAAGGATGATGACCAGGACCGGACAAGGACTTAAAAGAAGTAAGTGATGAGAGCTGTTTGATATTTTCTGACCTATTTTTTTATGATTTTAAGATTTTACTTATCGGTTTAGGTGAGTTATTAACAGGTTTTAGGCTTAGGTCAGATTCTTTTACGACTGTTAGGCCATTTAGAATGGCTATAAACTTGTTTTTGGACTCATTTGGGCGGATTTAGGATTTGGTTGGGGAGGAATCCCAAGGCTCAAAAACGCATCCCTATACATGTTAAATCTACCCTGTTATACGATACCCCGCCTGGCAACAGATTTTTTCTCAATGCATCCCACTGCAAAACTGGGGTTGCCCTGTATATTCCAGCAAGTTTTGGGGAATGAAACCACGGGGGTAACGCAAATAAAAGAGCAGTGAAATCAGTTAAAAAATGGCCAAATATCAGTCAAGAGTGATCCACATCCTGGGATGCCATCAACAAGCAGGAATGCTGAAAATGTGAAGAAGTCTGTGATTTGATCATGGGAAATCGTTGGTTGACTGTCACAGAAATTGCTAATGAAATGGGACTCAGTGATGAATCAGCACACAAGATTTTAACAGATAATTTGGGCATGCAAATAGTTGCCACCAAGTTTGTACCAAAGCTCCTTTTATGTGAACAACAAGCACTGCGCACAAAAGTTGCTCAAGACATGTTGGAGAGTGCAAATCGTGATCCAGACTTTCTGAAGACTGTTATCATTGACGATGAGACTTGAGTGTATGGGTATGACCCAGAAACTAATGCACGGTCATCTTAGTCAAAGCATGCATGGTTGCCTCAGCCAAAAAAAGCAAGACAGGTCCGCAGGAAGATGAAATGCATGTTGACAACTTTTTTCGACTACTGTGGTGATGTGTATCACAAATACGCACCAGGTCAGACTGTCAACAAATACTACTATCTCGACATTATCTTTTGTCTTTGTGATGCAGTTCAGTGGAAGACAGCAGACCTTTGGAGAGCAGCAAGTTGGAGGCTGCACCATGACAACACCCCTGCCCATTCTTCTTAACTGATTCAGGAATTTTTGGCCAAGCATAACATCCCACAGGTCTAGCAGACTCTCTACTCACCAGAAATGGCTCTGTGCAACTTTTGTTATTCTCTAAGCTCAAAACCCCACTGAAGGGTTATGATTTGAGATAAGAGAAGAGATCATGATGAATGGGACAAAGCACCTGCAGGAGATACAGTACTGAAAACCGACTCTGAAAAACGTTTCAGGCAGTGGAAAGAATGCTGGGCTACATATGTCATGTCAGAATGGGTCTATTTTGGGGGGGATTAGTGTCCTAGCTCAACAGGTTAGATATTTGTTTTTTTAGAGCCTAAGGTTGGATACTTTCTGAACAGACCTCGTAAATGGATTCCTGGCTTACAGGAAACCATTAGGCTTGCCACTGAATGCAAAGCCACCTGAAATGGAAAGAAGAGTAATAAAAAGTTAAAGGAATGATGGGAAAAATTGAAAGAGAGGAGGGCAGACACAAGAAAAGAATGATATGGGTGAAGTAAGAAGTAGCCAGCACTTCATTAACCCCTAACCGCCGGCTGATGTGTATAGCAGTCACGATTTTGGGCGCAGAGCAACGCCGGATGACGTGTATAGCCGAAAGTGTCTTCCCGCCACACTTTGAACTTTAATTTATCCTTACTCATCGATGGAACCACCTGGAGACGTGGGGATACTTTCATTTGAAAGAGGAAGAGTTGTTGATTCTTATGTATCTTTAATTTTTTCTCTATCTGTTATAATCTGGCAGATATTAGGGTTTGAAGTTAGGGTATCTTTTTCCATCATGGATATCCCCCGTAGGAAGAACATGCAACATCAGAAAACCCCTGGCGTGTAGGGGTTAAGAGAGGGGATGATGGTCATCACCACCTACCACTATATAAAAGAAAACAATGAAAGAAAATTTAGTTAAAGAGGAAATAAGCTTGGGTAGGCAATTTTGGCCTCTATCTTAATGACAGATGAATGGTTTTGATCTATCTTCTAGCCTTAGAAACCCTTACCTCAAGTTCATCTCTGGTTTCTCTGTCTCTTCCTTATTGTGCCCTTTTCATCACTTTCCACTAATTTAATCATGCTTATGTGTGTTTCTGATCATCATCATCATCATCTGGACCTCCTTTCCCATCCTAGGGCAGGATGAGGAGTTGCAATGTCCAGACAGCCCAAATTTGCCCAGTCCAATGGCCCATGCTTCCATTCACTCATCATTCAAGCCTTTGGAATCCTGGCTCTATTGGATAAGCCAAAAACATCCACCATGTTCTGTAGCTTCATATAAACATATTCGACAGAGTCAACCCGGACGCTGCTCTATTGGATAAGCCAAAAACATCCACCATGTTCTGTAGCTTCATATAAACATATTCGACAGAGTCAACCCGGACGCTGCCACATTTAAAAAGGGTGCCAAATCCCTGATCATGCACTTCTCCACACAACACTCATCCAACCAGCTCAATCTCTTGTCAGCTCCCTAGCCTCACCGATTTCCAAACCTATGTTCCTCACACACTCATCCACCATATCTCTCCACCTTCTCCTTGGCCTGCCTCGCCTCCTCCCTCCTTCAAGTTTGCTCAGATATACCTTTGTCACCACTCTACTGTTACCCATTGTCTCCACATGACCATACCATCTCAGTACACTCTCTACCTAGTGGCGGACTTCTAGGGGGAGGCGTGACGGGGGTTCCGCCGGCATTGATCGTGGGTCCAGGGCGAGATGGGGCTCGGGCCTGTGCTAGAGGGTACAGGGCATTGTGGTTCCCAGGCTGCCGCTTCCGCCCAATAGAGAGGGGCCCGAACCTGGGAGTAGTGCCCCAAGAGGCTGCCTTATCAGTGGGTGTATAATGGCAGGATAGTTACAGTGCCAAGGCGCGCTTGGAGGGTGTCCCTGCAGCTGTCCTGGCAGGGTGCCCCGAGGCCACTACCACAGCCACTGGTAAGCTGGTGGGCTAGGGGTCCCAGATCCATTGCCTGGACCTGGGACTGTGTAGCGAGTGGGGCCTGTGGTATGTCTATCCCCCTTTATTAATACTAAATATGACAAAACACAAGAATAAGTTTCAAAGCAAGCCTGAGGACAGTAAATCACCCAGGGGGATGAGGGTGGGTTCATGGAATGTGGAAATTTTTAGGGGAAGAGCGGGAGAAGTTGTTGAGGCATTCAGCAGGAGGTGGGTGGATGTGGTGTGTTTGCAGGAAGTCCGGTACAGGGGTGGATCAGCCAGAAAGATTGTTGGGAAGGACTGTTGCTATAAGTTGTTTTGGCAGGAGGGACAGACGAATATGGAGGTGTTAGTGTGATGGTTGCGGAGAAGTGGGTGGAATATGTTATGGATGTTTTGAGAGTAAGCGATAGGATATTGGTAGTGAAAATTCTGTTGGGCAGAAAGATAGCTGCGATTATATCGGCATATGCTCCACAGACAGGACTGGATGAAGCAGAGAAAGATAGATTTTGGGATGATTTAATACGTGAAGTGGGTGGTATGAGGGATGATGAGATAGTGGTTTTGGGACGGGACTTAAATGGTCATGTAGGTGAAACAGCACAAGGTTATGAAGGAGTGCATGGGGGATGTAAGTATGGTCTAAGTAATACAGAAAGGGAAAGGATACTCGAGTTTGGGGAGGCAACGGACATGATTGTGTGCAACACACATTATAGGAAAAGAGACAGTAGGTTAATTACGTATGAGTCTCAGGGAAATAGCAGTCAGATAGATTATTTTCTGGTTAGGAAAGCCAATAGGAGGTTAGTGAAGGATGTTAAAGTTATAGGAAGTGAGGAGTGTGTGCAGCAGCACAAACTATAGATTTGTGATACAGTGCTTAAAGAACGAGTGGTGAAAAAACGGACTTATGTACCTAGGAGGAAAATATGGAAGCTGAAAAACCAAGTAGTATGGGATGCCTTCTATAACGAGTTGAGGAGAGTGGTGGCTGAACAGGGAGCTGTAGACAGAGGCATTAATGAACAGTACAGAGCCCTCAAGAACAATCTCTTGAGAGTTACTGATGTAACATGCGGTTGGACAAGAGGACCACCAAGACATAAAGTAACTTGGTGGTGGGATGAGGGTGTAGAAGCTGCAGTTAAGGAGAAAAGAAGGCTTTTCCGGGAATGGAAGAAGGGTGGTAGCAAAGAAAAATATTTGGTTGCCAAGCGTAGGGCTAGAAGAGAGGTATACAGGGCAAAGTCTGAGTCACAGAGACTTTTACTTGATAACCTAAATCATGGGAAAAGGAAAAATATGATATTTAGGGTGGCAGGTCAGGTGAAGAGGGATAATCGGGATATTATAGGTGAACAGTGTGTGAAGAATGATGAAGTAAGGGTAGTGATGAACAGTGAGGATATTAAAGATGCATGGAGAGAGTATTATAACTGGTTGTTGAATGAGGAGTTTGACTGGGACAGGGAAGGTTTGGAGCCTGCAGATTCAGTGTCTGGCCCTTGGCCATTGATTGATGCTGCTACTGTGAGTGAGGCAATAGGCAGGATGAAGGTGGGGAAGGCAGCAGGTGTGTCTCAGTTGACTGCCGAAATGTTGAAGGCCTCCGGAGATATAGGGGTGAGGTTAGTCACTGACCTGATAAATATGATTATTTATGAGTGTGTTGTCCCAGATGATTGGCTGAAGAGTGTAACTGTAAATGTGTTTAAAGGGAAGGGTGATGACCTGGAAAGAAGAAAATACAGAGGTATAAAGCTTTTAGATCAGATAATGAAGGTAATGGAGAGAGTTTTAGAAGGTATGATTAGAGAGTGAATATTGATGAGATGCAGTTTTGGTTTATGCAGGTAGGGGGACCACTGATGCCATATTCATTGTTCAACAGCTTCAGAAAAAATATATTGGTAGAAGAGATCTGTATTTTGTTTTAGTTGATTTGGAAAAGGCCTTTGACAGAGTCCCTAGAGAGGTGGTGAAGTGGGCAATGAGAAAGCTTGGCTTGGAGGAATGGCTTTGGTTAGGGTGGTTATGGCTATGTATGTGGGTGCTCACACCCAGGTAAGTGAATGGAGATTTGAGTGATGAGTTTTCCGTGAATGTTGGTGTGCATCAGGGGTCAGTTTTAGGTCCCATGTTGTTATCATGGTACTTGAAGCCCTTTCACGTGACTTTAGAAATGGACTCCCATGGGAGTTGTTGTATGCTGATGATTTGGTGTTGACTGCAGAGAGCGAAAGGGAGGTGGAGGAAAGGTTTAGGAAGTGGAGAGATGGTATGGGGCACAAGGGTTTAAGGGTAAATGCAGATAAAACAAAAGTGATGATATCTAGGGTTGGTGGCGGTGCTGTCAAAGACGCGGGAGAGTGGCCATGTGCAGTTTGCCACAAGGGCGCGGGAAGTAATTCCATCTTGTGCGGTGTTTGTGATAAATGGGTGCATAAGAGATGTAGTGGTATCAGAGGTAGACTGTGAGATAATGCTGATTTTATGTGTACAACGTGTCGGGGAGAGCAGGTGGATATTGTCAGACGTGGAAGGATTGAACTTGCTGGTGAATCTCTTGAGTGTGTGGAAGAGTTTTGTTATTTGGGAGACATGTGTGCTGGAGGTGGGGCTGGAGCTAGCTCTGTGGCTAGGGTGAGAAGTGGTTGGCAGAAGTTCAGGGAGCTCTTGCCTCTCGTGACATTGAGTGGACTCTCCCTATGTGCTAAGGGGTCTTTGTATGCAGCATGTGTTAGGAGTGTAATGCTGTATGGTAATGAGACCTGGACAGTGAAGAAGGAGGATATTCGTCGGCTCAGACGTACAGAAATGACAATGATTAGGTGGATGTGTAGTGTGTTCCTGCATCCAAGTCCTGAGGGGGCTGGGTTTACGATGGAAGAGTTGAGAGGTAGGATGGGACTGGAGTGTATTGGTGTTGTGATAAGGAGAGGTAGATTGAGATGGTTTGGACCTGTGGAGAGGATGGGGGATGATAATTGGGTGAGGAAGGTGAGAAGTGTTAATACTGGGGATGGGGTTATGAGGGGTAGACCGAGAAAGACATGGGACGAGGTCATTAAGTGTTACCTCAGGGTTAAGGGACTGAACAGGGAGGCTGCAGTGGATTGTGCAGCATGGAGAGCCGCCATTAGGTGACCAAGGCTGATGCATGCAAGCATGTTGGAACCTTTAAAAATGAAACAAAATGAAACGACCGACTTTCTCATTCCACATCTTTCACGAATCACATTATTTTGCATCCTATCCACCCTCTGTACTCCACATACATTCCTCAGCAGTCCCATCTCCACTGCTCTTACTCTGCACTTTTCATTTTCATGCCACACCATAGTCTCACATCCATACGTTAAAGATGGCACTAACACTCCTTCACATAAGCCTCGTGCAGCTGCAACACTCAAGCCTCTGTTTCTTATCAAGGCCTTCATTGCATCAGCTACTTTTCTTCCTTGTGTCACTCTACTTTCCACTTCTTTTGCACATTTTCCTCTCTTTTCTATCACTGTACCCAGGTATTTGAACTCTCTCACCAATTCCAGTTTCTCTCCATTCACTATAACATTACACTGGGAGTCATCTTTTCTCTCAATAACCATCACTTTATTCTTAAGGCATGATGCTCACAAACATCAGCAAAACTCTGCACTAGCCTACCAAGTTCTTGTCTGGTACTTGGAAGCAGTACTGCATCATCAGCATACAACAAATTTGAGATATTCCATCCATCACCATTCATTTTCTAAATATAACATTTAAATCTTGTCCTCTAAGCTCCTTTTCCCAATCTATTTCTAAGAAGTACTTCTTTAGGTCATGGTAGTTGCCCTTTTTGTAGCTGAGGCTCTTTTTGTAACTATCATGACTGTTAACTACTGTATGTTATATGCAATCCTGAAGTTGCAATTTAATACTGCATAATCGCTTTGCTGAATGGAGGGTGATACGTTATACTGTCACTATCATTTTCTTGCCTAATATATATAAGATCTAGTGCTGATGGATCATCAAGTCCTCTTTTTCCGGTGTGTTCCTTTACATTTGTTAGGAAAAACTCCTACACAAGGTCCAGGAGCTTTTGGTCCCAACAGCTTGCATGGCTTCTTACATCTAGAGTGTTCCAATTTATATTTGTGTTGAAATCTCCAGTTAATATAATTCTTTCAGTTTTCTCTTCCACTCTATGTAGAAATGCTCCTAAACTCTGAATTACACTCTCTGCCAGGTCTTCATATTCGCCTCTTTCCCAAGTGTTTGTTCTGGGTGGGATGTATAAATCTGCCACAGTTAATTTCCCTTCAGATGTATTGATCTCTACTGCAATCAGTTCCACTTGTGAGGGCATATCTAGTTCTATTTCTCTGACTTGTAGATTTTTCTCTGTTAATATTATAATTCCTCTTCCATTTTTTTTAAATAAAATATGTTCTCCATATATTGTATTCCTCTAAGTTTACGGTATCATTTGATATCCCTGGGGTTAATTCTGTTTCAGTTTGGCAAATAATATGTGGTTGCTTTTCTCTGGTATAAAATTTCATCTCTAATAGTTTAGATACCATTGCATCTACATCTGAGTACATAACTTAATCATCTTGTTTATATACTTGCCATAGCCTGAATCTACCACCTTCCTTCGTTTTATTCCCTGTTGGTTATGTACCACTTTCATACCTGCAATCCAATTACTTTGTAAAAAAATTTTTTCGTCCTCTGATCTTTCCTCATTTTTTATTTTTGCTTCCTCCCTTTTCTCCTTTAGTGTTCCCAATTCCTCTTGAGCTAGGCATCTTTTTATCAGTACTTTTTTGAATTCCTCTTTTTCCATGAGCTTGCTGGAATTTTTTAATATTTCCTCTACAGTGATTGCACTCTGGAATGTTACTTGCAATGTGTGTGTGTGTGTGTGTGTGTGTGTGTGTGTATACCTAATTGTGATATACAGGAAATGAGCTACGCTCGTGGGGTCCCGTCTCTGTTTCTCAATAAGTCAAATTTAGCTTCAAACTCGTTTAAGTTTTTAGACTGGACGATCTCTTTGTCCTGGCTATTCCACAGGTCTATATAGCTATTAGGAAAACTCTATTTCTTGATATCCTTCAAGCAACTTGGTTTCTTCAGTTTCATTCCGTGTCCTCTTGTTACTCTCTTATCCCATAAAAACAGATCTTTGTCAATTTTATCTACTCCCACCATGGTCCTGAACACTGCAATCATGCCTCCTCTCTTTCTCCTTTCTTCTAAGGAAGGCAAACCCTGCTTTTCCAACCTCTCTCTGTACGACAGATCTGCCAGACTGGGGACCATTTTGGTTGCTGTTCTATGTATTCTCTCAATCTTGTTTACATCTTTCTTTTTGTGTGGGGACCACACTACTGCTGCATATTCTAACCTGGGGTGAATCATGGCCACTATCAATTTTTTCATCATCTCCCCATCCAAATAATGAAAGGCTACTCATATTTTAGTCAGGTGTTTATACGTCTCTCTAACTGCCTTGTTAATGTGTTTTTCAGGTGACAAACTGTCCTGGACCAGCACTCCCAAATCTTTCTCTCCTCTCGCTTTTGTAATTGGTTCATTACCCATCAAATAATTCAATGATGGCCTCTTGGTAATTTTACACATTTCCAATATTTTATATTTCTTTGCATTAAATTTCATTTCCCACATCCAGCTCCAATCGTGTGTGTGTGTGTGTGTGTGTGTGTGTGTGTGTGTGTGTGTGTGTGTGTATTTACCTATTTGTAGTATACAGGAATTGAGCAATGCTCGTGTTGTCCTGTCTCCATATCCACATTTATCAAGTCTACCTTTACACACATGAATGTTTTTCTCATGCACCAACTCTTTGTCTAAGTCGTTCCAAATATTTAAGTATTTACCTAATATACCTAATTGTGATATACATGGAATGTACTATGCTCGTGGGTTTCCGTCGCTGTTTCTCAATAAGTCGAATTTAACTTTAAACTCGTTTAAGTTTTTAGACTGGACGATCTCTTTGTCCAGGCTATTCCATAAGTCTATACTTCTGTAAGGAAAGCTATATTTCTTGATATCCTTCAAGCAGCTTGACTTTTTCAATTTCATTCCATGTCCTCTTGTTGCTCTCTTATCCCATACAAACAGATCTTCTTTGTCAATTTTATCTACTCCCACCATGGTCCTGAACACCGCAATCATGTCTCCCCTCTTTCTCCTTTCCTCTAACGAAGGCAAATCCAGTTTTTCCAGCCTCTCTCTGTATGACAGGTCTGTCAGACTGGGGACCATCTTGGTTGCTGTTCTTTGTATTCTCTCAATCTTGTTTATATCTTTCTTTTTGTGTGGGGACCACACTACCGCTGCATATTCTAACCTGGGGCGGATCATTGCCACTATCAATTTTTTCATCATTTCCTCATCCATATAATGAAATGCTACTCTTATGTTAGTCAAGAGTTTATAAGTCTCTCCAACTATCTTGTTCATGTGCTTTTCTGGTGACAAACTATCTTGGACCTGCACTCCCAAATCTTTCTCTTCTCTCCTTTTTGTGATTAATTCATTACCCAAAAAATAATTCAGTGATGGTCTCCAGGTACTTTTACCCATTTCCAATATTTTACATTTCTTTACATTAAATTTCATTTCCCACGTCCGGCTCCAATTGTGTATCCTATCCAAATCCTCCTGCAGTATTTTACAATCCTCCTCAACCTCTATCTTCCTCAAGATCTTTACATCATCAGCAAACAGACTTGCATAACTGTTCACTCCATCTACCATATCATTTACATAAATCAGGAACATTACTGGCGCCAACACTGAGCCTTGAGGGACTCCACTTGTTACTTCCCTCCATCCAGACATCTTTTCCTTTATTACTGTCCTCATTTGTCTGTCTCTCAAAAAGTCTCTCATCCATTCCAGAAGTTTCCCCTTTGGTCCTCCTATATATATTCTAGTTTCCACATTAGTCTCTTATGAGGTACCTTGTCAAAGGCCTTCTCTTAAATCTAAGTACACACAATCCACCCAACCATCTCTCTCCTGTACCACATCAATCGCTCTTGAGTAAAAGCTCAACAAGTTAGAAACACATGACCTTCCACTTCTGAATCCAAACTGACATTCAGCCAAAATATTCATCTCTTCCAGATATTTTATCCATCTGTCTTTCAGGTGTGTGTGTGTGTGTGTGTGTGTGTGTGTGTGTGTGTGTGTGTGTGTGTGTGTGTGTGTGTATATACAATGTTGGGGGAGGAGTTAACTTACTTAGTGATTTTCAGAAACCATTGTGTAAGGCTACGTCTCTCCACAGGTGCACCAGACCGCCATGAACACCCAGACTCATCCACTTGCTCATCAGCCAGCACAGTTTGGTCCACAGGGTCCCAGTTCACCATTGCCTGCAACATAAATACACTCAGGCTCCTAAGGCTCACTATTGTCCATCCATCTATCATCCAATCCAGTTCTGTTCCAAAAGAAGTGAGCAAGAATTTGCTAGGCTAAATTTACGAAGAGAACCAGTATTTCCTTGCCCCTGTGTTGTATTAAAAGAGCAGTAAGACTAAACCACCCATCAGAAGTTGACCCTTATGGTTCACATTCAGGTGGAGTGCCTTAACTCACAAGACCATCAGACGTCTCTTAAGCTGTATGAAGGCAAGTACAGTTACCTCTCAACTAACACGAGTTTAAAAAACGCATTTTCGTTTTAACACGAGCAAATATTTAAGGAAATATGTTTAACTAACAAGGGTTTCTCGATTTAACGTGACTTTACACGTATGTGATGGTTTCAAATTAGTCACGCGTGCCTTGGACAGTCCCAAGCTGATAGACCGTGTGTGGCAGTTTATGAATAAATACAATTTTTTATTTGTCTGTTGTTTAAACTGGTTTTATTTGAACTATAATATTTGAAAATGAAGTTTGGCCCCATTCTGAACAATTTGGCTCATTTTCAGACAAAATTTGCCAGGAAAGTGATGGCAGATTTAAACTGTTACAACTTGATGCTGCAGAACAGAAAAAAGAAAACCACTCAGACCAAGATGGAGCAATTCTTTATGAAGAAGACAGAAAACTTAAAAGGAGTTATTTTCATCACCAGTAGCACGGAAGTCAGAGGAAGAGGAAGAGGAAGGACAGCAAAGAGAGGAGGGACAACAAATTTAGGGTGGGGAGCGGCGGGAGGTGGGGTACCGGGGTAAGAAGGGACAGCAGCAGACGATGAGTGATGCATAGATGAAGTGAGGCTGTGTGTTGTTATTGTTTGTGACCTACTTACTGTAATGAAAATGTTGCTTTTACTGTAGTGTTTTTATGACCTACTAATGCATTAATAATGTTGAGGAACTTTCACAATGCCGTGAATGAAGCAGAATTGAAAGAGAATCCACGTAAAAAACGAAAACAGTGTGTATTTGGGGAGAAGTAAACAACGCTTCGGCCCAACTAGGGCTCAAATGTTGTTTATTTCTCCCCAGATATACTGTTTTTGTTTTTTACATGGACTTTCCTTCAAGTGAATATTGTTGCTTTTAAGTTTAGAGTAGCATAACTCCCAAAATGGGTAGACTTTCCCAGAGTCCAGGAACGTAACCCCCAATATTACTATTGTTTCTTATAGGAAAATTATGTTAAAAAAAAGCGTTTTTAACTAACGTGACATCTCCAGGAACCTTACCCTCGCATTATTTGAGAGGTTACTGTACATCAGCATACAGCACGCAGGTCCACCCTTAATCTTAATGTCTGCATCAGATAACTGCTTAATAAAGTAGAAAATATTCAAGTTTGACAGGGAAATGTTCATAATGCTGTGTGACATTACTTGGAAAAGAATCTAGAGTTATTCTAACCATGAGAAGGTTAATAGTGACAGTATCAATGACGCTAATCTGCTGACATTATACATAGTTCATTCTTGCAACATCCTGATAATTTCACTCATCTCAAGACAGACTTTTTGAACTAGAGGGATTAAACGTAGTATTAATAAACCTTCAATGAAAGAGGGCTTTCTTATGCAGACTAAAACTGTATGGTGCCGGCATGAGTAAAGGGGCTAACCTTGGGCAACAAAAAGAAACATTCTCCACACTCTACAATCAATGTTATCACATCAGTGATGTCCTATGATTCCAGGGCATGAGCCTGGATCCTAATACCCACCACAACACACTGCAGACTATACAGATCAATGCTCTATGAATCATCAGTGGCTGCAGAAATGCCACTCCCACAATTCACTTATGCTTTGAAATTACGGTTTTCCTTGTTAGAGAATGTCTTGAGATCAGAGGGACACATCTCTAAGCAGTAGCCCATGCTAACAATCATCACCTGTCATTTATGACTGAGCCATACAACAAAACAAAGCACATAAAGCAATCAACACATAAACATTACCAGACCCTCTTCAACAACATCGCAACTCCAGATATTCTAACACTTGCACTGAAGAAACACCTACACATTCATTTCACATGCAGGCATATACAACACCTCCATCAGACCATTATACAATAAGGCCCCCTTCCTAACATCCACCCATCTGAGGTATCCTTAAAAAAAAAGAGATGGTCTGCTAGACCAGACATGACGGGTTGAACAAAAGCAACAACAGCCACACACAGGAAGCTCTGGTGTGCAATGAACCTGGAAAATACATAATAATTATTGTGCTGAATATTACAAGTGCTGAAAAATACAAAAAGCAAGTGAATGAATTATTGCCATGCAATACAAAGTCCCCTACTGGATGATAACCATACATATGTACTGCGTACACAATGTGGCTACGACAGCAGTACATATGTACTGTGCATACAATATGGGTTTGTAAAGAAGGAGGAGGTGGAGAAGGCAGTAAAGAAGATGAAAACAGGGAATGCTGCAGGTATGGATGGGTGTGCTGTGGAATGCCTGAAGGGTAGTGGAGTGACTATTGTTGACTGGTTAGTAGGACAGTTGAATATGTGCTTTGTGAAAGGCATGGTGCCAATTGACTGGACAAGTGCTTGTGTGGTCCCGCTGTATAAAGGCAAGGGTGATAAGTATGAATGTACTAGCTTTAGGGGTATAAGTCTGTTGAGTGTTGTAGGTAAGGTGTATGGTAGAATGTTAATTATGAGAGTTAGAGAGGGTACAGAGGGAGTGATTGGTGATGAGCAGTGTGGCTTTAGGAGAGGGAGGGGATGCATGGATCAGATGTTTGCTGTGAGACAAATGTGTGAAAAGTATTTAGCGAAAGGCAAGGATGTGTTTTGGGCATTCATGGATTTAGAGAAAGCGTATGATAGAATTGATAGGGAGGCTTTGTGGACTGTTTTAAGATTGTATGGACTTGGTGGTAGGTTACTAAAGGGGGTGAAAAGTTTCTATGTAAATAGTAAAGATTTTATGTAAAGCATGAGTAAGAGTGGGAAATGCTGTGAGTGATTGGTTTCCCGTGAAAGCGGGGCTGCGACAGGGATGTTTGATGTCGCCTTGGTTGTTTAATATTTATATGGATGGTGTTGTAAGGGAGATGAATGCAAGAGTTTTACGTGGAGGTCTGAGTCTGGTGAATGTTGATGGTGAAGGGTGGAATCTGAAGCAGCTGCTGTTTGCAGATGATACTACACTGGTGACTGAATCAGAAGAGAGATTGAGACAGTTGGTAGAGAAGTTTGGAAGGGTGTGTGATAGGAGGAAATTGAAAGTAAATGAGAATAAGAGTAAAGTGATGAAGTTGTTGTTGTTGTTGATGTTCTCCCAAGTGGTCTGACCGAACCAATCCCACCCTCCTCTGGGAAATAGTGGCCCCATAGGGCCGCCCAGGCGACCGAAGCCAATCCCAGGCTAAAGCGAGGAGGATGGACCCTGCTGGGGAGATGAGGGCATGAGTGTTTGATCTCGCGGCCAAGTGCCACGAGCCCCAGTCTACGTTACCACCACAAGGGAGGGGCCGCACTCACATCAGACTCGTCCTGAAGGGACCAAAAAGTGGAGGGAATGACATGCACATTATGGGGAACTTTGGCACTCCTCTTGTGCCGCGGGTTTAATGCACATGCCAACGGTGTAAGTCCGACATGTTACCACATCATACTGTAACGTGTTCACTGGACATACAACAGTTGCTCTAGCCCAACAGGTTTGAGACACTGTACAGACAATACTCATACCCTGCACAGGGCATAGTGATGAAGTGTACGAGGTTAGTAGATGGCAGGAGGATGAATATAGTTCTGAATGGTGAGTTGCTTGAGGAGGTAGAGTGTTTTAAATATTTAGGGTCACATGTTGCTGTGGATGGAAGAACAGATGCAGAAGTGAAGTTTAGAATGAATGAAGTAGGTAAGATGCTGGGAGGAATGAAAAAAGTGTTTAGATGTCGTTCGCTTAGAATAGATGTAAAGAGAAGGCTGTATGAGGGTGTTGTGGTACCGACTGCATTATATGGGGCTGAAACATGGAATATGGGTGTAGCAGAGAGGAAAAGTTTGAATGTAATGGAGATGCGGTGTCTGAGGAGTATGTGTGAAGTGACGCGTATGGATCGAGTGCGAAATGATGAAGTGCGAAGGAGAACTGGAGTTGTTCGAGAGATGGCTGGTAGAGTTGAGCAGAGGGTGTTGCGATGGTTTGGGCATATGGAGAGAATGGATAATGAGCGATTGGTGAAAAAGATAACTAGATCTGATGGGAGAGGTTAAGGCTGAGAGGGAGACCACGAATAGGATGGATGGACAGTGTGAAGAGAGCGCTGGATGCGAGAGGGATCTCTGTTGAGCAAGGAAGAGTGGCTGTGCGTGACAGAAATAAATGGAGAGAAATTGTGAATGAATACATGATGACGCAGCCCTGAGGGGATATTCTCCTGCATTTGGTCTGACCAGCTAGTCAGGTCAGATGCGGGTAAGGGGATGGGTCTATTATGATATGGCAGGGGTAAACCAGCTCTGCTGTCGGGCCCTGCTGCGGATGTCACTGACTGCACTGCACAGTTGACCCTTGTGCGGTGTGGTGCAGTGAGGATCTGTCCCTTCTCCCCTTTGGGGCTAAGATGCAAATGAATGTGTTTGAATGGATGAGTAAATGGGGAGTGTGTCATCCTGTCTCGGCTACCTCCCTTTCCTTGGGGGAAGCAGCCTAGGTATATAGATAAAAAGACCTTGATCCTGGGAGCAGATGGCTGGTTCTTGTGGGCAACAAACCGTCATAGTACAGGGAACACTTGTGGGTAGTTATAGCAAAATCTGTTCACCAATGTGGAAGTTACAAGGTGGACACGAATGTAGGTACAGCTGTTAAGTATGACAGTACCCGACCATGTGTGAGCCCTAAGTGTGACCTTGATTTTGGAAGTACAGTCAAGTCACCTCAGGCGCGGCTAATTGGTTCTGGACTGCGCCCGTGCCATAGACAACTGTGCCATAGAAATAACTAAACCTATGGGAAAAATGGTATTTGGTTCTGGACATTCGCCCAAAGTCCCCCTTTTCACCCCACTTTTTCTCACTTTACACACGCACACAATCAAGCAATCAGTCAATGCACGTATTACACGTAACAATAGGCATAAAAAACAGGAGGGTGATCAGCCTTATGTCTACTTGGGCAATACCACATGCTGCAGATCGAGCAAAAAAAAGCTCGGCCAAGTAGACACAGATCAGCTGACCGACCAAAACATTAAAGATGGCGGAGGCTGCCTGGTCAAGCACTGATTGAAGAAGCATATTTGATAAAGTTTTCATGTTCAAGTGTCAACAAAACTCACATTTCAGACATTAATAACCATTCTTATATATGTGATGATGATGATGGGATGCATTATACTTCGTCTTAGCTCAGAGATAGGTGCTTCGTCACTAACCCGTTCACAGTGGTTTTGCGAACAAACCTATAAACTAGTCACAATACTTAACATAATGAATTTGGTGAAATTTAACCTCCTCATAAGAGAGAAAAAAGCCCACAGTTGGAGCTGAAGTGGTCGCCATCTTCTTTGTTTACAAACGGGAGAGAGTGCCGATCACCAGGGGAATTTGCCCACACATTTCAAACCTTGCCGCACCTGCACCATAGGTACCTTATGCATGTGGTTCGTTTTGGGGGGGTATGGCACCTTGCCATGTCATACAAAACCATACCATAGAAGCACGCACCAAAGGCAACTTGACTATAGATGGCTGGTTGTTGCATGCAACACACCATCATGTTATAGGGAACAATTGTGTGAGGTTATTTCAAAATCTGCCCAAGCATGTGGAAGTTATAGAGTGCACACAAAATTACGGACAGACTGACAGTGTACTGACAGAATCACGCAAACCAATAGTCGCCGATTGGTTTGACCGGTAGGGGACTAACAAGTTCTTTCATAAACGGAAGTGAGATTTCCTCCACTGTTTGAGGCAACAATAAATTTTTAGTGCTTCAGTTTCCTGCCTTCTTGCCCTTAGAGTAACCTAAAAGTAAACACTGCCCTTTTCAGGGCACTGTAGAGGGATGTTCAACCTCATTCCATGTCATACTCCAGCTATCTTAGTTCTTCTGAGGATATCCCATCATCCACTTTTATTTTGCACATCTATAGCATCATTCTCATGTTTCATTCCAGTCACCTTATATCCTCCTTTGATTCACTGCCAAACATGACACTATTAGTACTGGAACCAAATATTTTCCCATTTGTGGATGATGAAAACACTCAAAATGATGGGACAGGTATCAATTTTATAAGCTTTTTCATCCACTATGCAACATAAACATGCTATTCCTACACTACCAGTAAAACTGAATAAAGCCATTCCAACAATTACCGATATCTATTCTTTTCACTTGTAATCCAATCCTTACTTTATGTCAAGTTACATAAAATGACTTGCTATACAATGAGTGGCAAGATAAATGGTTTCTTGTGACCAAGGAAATGCTTACAGTATCAGCAGCCAAAAACAAACTCCATTGCTAGACCTAACAATGACTATAAACAAAGGCTCACCTGGTCTTGGTACGCAAGGCCAGCATGTAAGAGCCTAAGGAAGAGGTGCTGTGTCCAAGTGTAGTACGATGGGTGACATGTTGCAAGCTCTCGGTCCCAGTCATACCTGCACCCCAATTCCCGCAGCTGTGACTTCATGTGGGCAATGTTACTGTATGTCCACTGCTTGGGTTGTGCTCCTCGTTCTAGTGCTGCATTTTCTGCTGGAAGTCCAAATGCATCCCATCCCATTGGATGGATTACCTGCAAATGACCACTTTATTACACACTAAACATTAATTCTTAACCTCTTCAATATGAAAAAGCAGTATTTGCTTTATTCAAGAGAGAGTAGGCTGATTGTATATGAGTTTGGGGGTAGCAGTCGCCAGACTGATTATTTCCTGGTCAGGAGGGCTGATGGCAGGTTCGTGAAGGATAAAGTTATTGAATGTGGAGAGTCTGCAGCAACAAAAATTACTGATATGTGACACTGTGCTGAAGAAGAGGACCTATGTACAAAGGAGGAAAATATGGAAGTTGAAAAACCAAGCAGTGGTAGGTGGGCGCGCTCACCATCCACTCACTCGATGTAGTGCTGCTTTGTGTGTATGCCCTTTCCTTTCTTCCATCCTCCCTCTTTTGTCATTCCTTCCTTCATTCTTTCCTCTTCCTTCTGACTATGGGGGCTCTACACTGAGTGACAAGCCAAATGGTTTCCTGTTCACCTGGAAACCATTTAGTACTATTGGTGGTTACCATATAACTAAATTATGCTCCCTGGTGGTTTAGTGGGTAATTAAGGTGCTCCAATCGGATGGAGCCTGTGAAAGTTTATATCCAAGGGGTGGCTGGGGGGTTTGTGCTCAGATAATGCCACTCAGGGATGAGTGAGGCTGGTCACTCAGCCAGTGAACTGTGCAATTACCTTTTTTAATCCCACACTGAGGTGCACAAAAAAAGAAGGAAAAAAAAAAAATTTAGTTTTTGTTAAATATAGACATGAAGATAAACATCCAAGGCATCATTTGGTGAAAAGAAAAAAAAAAATCTCTCTCTCCGTCTTTGCGTAGGGCCATGCATAAGTTTACATACGGGAGTAGTGAAATAATGAAAAGAAAGAAAGAAAGAAAAAAAAATTGAAGATAATCATCCAGGGTATCATCTGGTGAAAAGAAAAAACCTCTCTCTCTCTCCATCTTCGTGTAGCGCCATGCGTAAGTTTGCGTAGGGGTAAAATTGTTTGCGGTGATGCACGGCCAGCACAGCCTGAGCTGTGGCTCGCAACATGACGCCACCCAGCCTGAGCTGTGGCTCTCAATCCATGGGTTAAATGGCAGGACCAACTTGCCTAGGCCCGGGTTCCTACGCTCCTTATGGGGCGACACAAGATTGGATGATGGATGGATGGATGAAAAACCATCCAGTAAGGGATGCCTTTTATAGTGAGATAAGTACAGTGGTGGCTGAACAGTAAGCTGCTGACAAAAGTGTTAATGAACACTACAGAGCTCTCAAGAACTATTTCTTGAGAATAACTGATTCAAGATATAAGGTAACAAGGTGGTGGGATGAAGGTGTTGAAGCCACAGTTAAAGAGAAAAGAAGACTTTTCCAGGAACAGAAAAAGGGTGGTAACTGAAAGGAATATTTGGCTGCCAAGTGTAGGGCTAGAAACGAGGTATACAGTGATGAATCCGAGTCTCAGAGACTTTTACTGGATAACGTAGAGTCCAGAAAGGAAGAATAGGATATTTAAGGTGGGAAATCAGATGAAAAGGGAAAACAAAGATATCACAGGTGAACAGAGCATGAAGACTGATTAAGGAAATTTAGTGGTGGACAGTCAGAATATTAACCCCTACAGGCAGGGGGTTTTCCGATGTTGCACGCTCCTCCCTATGGGGGATATCTGTGACAAAAAAAAAAAAACTTATTTCAAACCCTAATATCTGGCAAACTATAAAGCTAGGGAAAAAGTTAAAGATACTTAAAAATCATCAACTCTTCCTCTTTCAAATGAAAGTATCCCCACCTCTCCAGGTGGTCCCATCGATGAGTAAGGATAAGTTAAAGTTCAAGGGGTGGCAGGAAGACGCTTGTGGCTACACATGTCAACAGGCATTGCTCTGTGCCCAAAATCATGACAGCTATACACGTCAGCCAACGGTTAGGGGTTAAAGAAACCTGGAGAGGGCACTACAACTGGTTGATGAATGAGGAATCTTACTGGAACAAGGAAGGTTTTAAGTTAGCAGACCCAGTGTTTGCCCCTTGGCCTCTGATTGATGCTGTTAATGTGATCAGGGCAATAGGCAGGATGCAGTTAGGGAAGGTAGCAAGTGTGCCTAGGTTGCCTGATGAAACGTTTATGACCTCTGGCGATACGAGAGCGGGCTTAGTTACTGATTTGATAAGTTCAATTATAAATGAATGCATTGTCCCAAATGACTGGCTGAAGAGTATTCCTGTAAATGTGTATATGGGGAAGGCTGATGCCCTGGAAAGATGATATTATTGAGGCACAAAACTTTTGGGTCTGATAATAAGGGTAACGGAGAGAGTCCTACAAGCTATGATAGGGGAAAGTGTGAATACTGATGAGACACAGTTTGAGTTTGTGCCAGGCAAAGGAATCAATGATGCCATATTCACTGACAGATTCAGGAAGAAGATATAGGAAAGGCAAGAGAACTGTACTTTGTTTTTGTTAATTTGGAGGTCTTTAACAGAGTCACTAAGGAGGTGGTGAAGTGGGCAATGAGAAAGCATGGGATCGAGGAGTGGCTGATTAGAGTGGTTATGGCTATGTATATGGGTGCTCACACCCAGGAGAGAGTGACTGGAGATTTGAATGATCAGTTTTCTTTGAATGTTGGCATATGCGTCAGGGATCAGTCTTGGCTCCCTTATTGTTTGTCATGGTGCCTGAAACTCTCTCACATGACTTCAGAAAAGGACTTGTATGGGAGATAATGTATGCTGATGACTTGTCATTGACTGCAGAGAATGAAAGTGAGGTGGAGGAAACATTTGGGAAAAGAAAGGAGGTAATGGGGCACAAAGGTTTGAGGGCAAATACATATAAAACGAAAGTGATGATATGTAGGACTGGTTGTGGTACTGTCAAAGCAGAGGTAGTGTGGACATGTGCAGTTTCCCATATAAGTATGGTAAGTAACTCCATCTTGAGCAGTGTTTGTGATAAGTGGTTGCATAAGAGATGTAGTGGTATTAGAGGCAGGCTGCAAAATAGTGCTGATTTCATGTGGCAATGTGTTGGGGGGTGTATACAGATTCTCAAGCATGAAAGGATTGATCTTGCTCAAGAGTCTCGAGTGTGTGGTGGAGTTGTGTAATTTGAGAGACACGTTATGTGCTTGAGGTGAAGCTGGAGCTAGTTCTCTGACTAGAGTACAGAGTGGCTGCAGACATTCCAGGGAGCTGCTGACTCTCCTTACATTGAAAGGGCTCCCCCTCCATGCTAAGGGATCTTTGCATGTGGCATGTGTTAGGAGTTTAAACCGTTAACTGCGCATGGCGGTTTTTTGGAGGTGTCCGTAATGTGCGGACATAGGGGTAAAAGTGAAATTTCCCAAAGGCCAAATTTTGTCTTAGGAATTGAGAGAACACATGCCAAAGTATATAGTAACAAAATATTAGCTCAATATTTACCTTGGTAAAGCCATGGATGAACATCGAAGTGTCTGATTCCCTATTGGAATGTACGGTTTTCGTTTTCTTTTTCTTTTTCGGTTTTGAAGGCTCAAACATGCTTGCATGGGTCGGCCTTGGTCTCCATGGCACTATATTTGATAAACACCTGCGCAGCCAGGGCTGTATTGAGCAGTCACACTCGGAACAGCCCAGGCTGTACAGCGCAGTTAACGAGTTAATGCTGTATGGCAGTGAGACCTGGGTAGTAAAAGAAGAGGATATTTGCAGACTCAAATGTACCAAAATGACCATGATTAGATGGATGTGTAGTGTGTCCTTGAGAGCAAGGCCTGGAAGGGCTAGGACTGCCATTGAAGAGTTGAGAGGATGGATGGGACTTGAATGTGCTGGTGTTGTGATGAGGAGAGGTAGACTGAGATGGCTTTGGCATGCTAAGAGGATGAAGGATGACAAACGGGCAAAGAAGGTGAGAAGTGTGAATGTCAGGGGTATGGGTGTGAGAGGTAAGCCAAAAAAAAAAAAAAAACTAGCATAAGTTCACTGAGTGTGACCTCAGGGACAAGAGACCATATGGGGAGGCTGCCAGAAATCGAGCGGCATGAAGAGCCACCATTAGCTGTGACCTCAGCGATAAGGGACCAAATGGGGAGGCTGCCAGAGATTGAGGAGCATGAAGAGCCACCATTAGGTGACCAAAGCTGAGGCATGCAAGCATGTTGGAGCCTTTATAAACAATATATCATATGATTCACATTACCTGCAGGCAACTGTAAAGAGGTTCAGAGAGACTTCTTTCAAACTGGAGACAGTAGATGTAGCCTTCCTTGACATATCCAATGAAAGGGTTTTTCTTTCTATCTATAACCAAATGCCCTAGGGCTGTTTTCACAGCTATCCCCAGAGCAGTCCCCAACAGCCCACACAGCTCCAACCATGCATTTTTGTTTCAAAGTTTCCCCCAACCAGCCTTCTAAGGCCTGTGTTTGGAGGCTGGATTAAAACTATCCCCACGCAATACTGGAACATTCTTGGGGAACATGGAAGGTTCTTAACAGATATCCATCCATCCACCCATCCATCCATCATCTAATCCTTGCCCCTTGAGGAGTGTAGGAGCCCAGGGCTAGGAAAGTTGGTCTTGGCATTTAAGATGAGAGTGACCAGCCTCACTCATCCCTGAGTGGCATTATGTGAGCAATAAACCTCAACCACCCCTCGGATATAAACCTTCACCGGCTCAATCCGATTGGAGCACCTTTATTACCCACTAAACCACCAGGTGCCAAATTTGGTTATATGGTTACCACCCAGCATAGTAAATGGTTTCCTGGTGTACAGGAAACTATTTGGCTTGTCACTCAGTGTAGAGTCACCCACAGGCAGAAGAAAGAGGAAAGAATGAAGGAAAGAAAGACACAAGAGGGAGTGTAATGTCACCTGTAGGCAGAAGAAAGAGGAAAGAATGAAGGAAAGAAAGACAGAAGAGGATGGATGGAAAGAAGGATGGAGGAGACGAAAGGGCAGAAACCCGAGAGCAGCACTACATCAAGTGAGTGGATGGTGAGCGCCCCCAACTACCACACTTAACAGATGTACCTAGATTAAATAAAACAGAGTTATTGTTGCTATCTAACACATATATTTATCAATGTTTAGAAATCATATATCCGATGCAACATTGCTGAGATACAGTAAAACCTCGATATAATGGACTTCAATAGACTGGAATTCGCTTTTATCGGACTTGAGGAGCTACCAGACTAAATTCCTATATATTGGTAAAAGTCTGATAAAGCCAGAAGCAGTCCGGACTGCATGACCACTTCAGCTAACTTCGTAAATAAAAGTCATGTTTATCAGTGCACAGAACAGTACTATTATATTATACCATTTGATTAATGCAGTGAAGTTATAACACAGTACAGTACCACAATGGTAGTCAAAAAAGTTTAAAAACCGTTCATGCGATCCAGACTAATGTCTGATATATCGGAAAAAGTTCAGATTAGTATGGGGAGGTCCGGATGTCATTTTTATCGGAATTTAACATTTTTCGGAATGGTTTGGGCCCCAATTAGTCCATTATAGTGAGGTCTTACTTACACACATCATAAAATAATTATCTAACGTTTATGCACTTTATTGATACTATAATTTACCTGAATACAAAGCAACTCATTGCTGTTTACTTTGGAGCCTCCTAAACCTCCACAACAGATGGATCCAAAAGAAATGCATGAATTGTTGTTTAAAGCACAATTTCAAAAATGTTTATATCAGATGCATCTGCATCATCAGCATCATCACCCAATCCAGTGTTGAGCCATGAGAAGTGTAGGAGCCCAGAGCTAGGCAAGTTGATCCTGACATTTAAGATGAGTGACCAGCCTCACTCATCCCTGAGTGGCATAATGTGAGCAATAAACCCCAACCACCCCTTGCATATAAACCTACACAGGCTCAATCCGGCTGAGCGCCTTAATTACCCACTAAACCACCAGGTGCCATAGTTTGGTTATAAAGGTATAACCCAGCATAGTAAATGGTTTCCTGGTGTACAGGAAACCATTTGGCTTGTCACTCAGTGTAGAGTCACTCATGACTAACTCACCCTGTTAAGAATATACTTCAGGTTCATGTACTTATATCCAATAAAAAACCAAGTCAGTCCATTACCCACCAGACATTAATACAGTAGATCCTTCTTATAATGAACTCTTGTATTTTGTGGCATCTGATAAGCACTTTTTTTTGTCTAAAAATTACCTTGAAATATCCCCATGCATCCTCCAGGCAAGAGGTGATGCATTAGCCCGCCGCGTGCTGGCTATTTTTAGCCCTATGGGTCACCCCAGTACCGGCCATTTTTCGACTGTTTTTTTTTTTTTTGGCTAAAATGATAGATTTTGATGTGGAAACAATGAATTTCACATTAAAATGTTCACCGAGGCTCGGAAATGAGCTTTATTGAGTCCCGCACACTCGTGTACATGTATAGCTGCTCTCTCACGCTCACCACGTATGTGAGAGAAAGCCGTTTTCTATGTAAGGTATACCCAGGTATTTATGCTGGGAAGGTATAGCAATGTTCAATACACCTTTCTGATTACTTATTACTTCAGCATCTATCACAATTTGCGTGTCTTTCTCACTGTGAATGCATTATCTTACACTTACTTGAAAACAGGTACAACCTGACTTCACTGCATACAGTCCTGGCACTTACAAGAAGGTATTTACAACTTGACTTCACTATATAGTCCTTACACTTACAAGAAAATATTTACAACTTACACTTATATGAAAATATTTACAAAATGCCTTCACCATGTACAGCACTGGGTGAGGCACACAGGCAGAGTGAGGTAGAGCGAGCGTGAGGAGGGGAGCAAGTGAGTGTATGGCCTTGACAGCCTGGGGGATGTTAGAGGAACAGTTACCTTACATGCCTGCCAATTTTTACCCGCGAATCTTGAAAAATGCGGTCAGAGTGAAGTTTTTTATTTTAAATCGTTTTAAAATGGCACTGGCACTGGCCACGGAATTATGTCAGACCATTTGAAAACGGCACTGGCACGCGGCGGGTTAGGCAGCAGTTAGTTTGGCTCGATTTAGAGAAAACTCTAATACAAATGCTCATCTCACTGCTTGGCGATCACAGGTATTTTCTAGCATATAAACACTTGATTCTGTGTAAAAAAAAAAAAAAAAAAAAAATAATAATAATAATAATAATAACAACAACATGCACTTGAGTACGTACTCGGCAGATTCTGGAAACATGCAAGATGAAGAGTACATAGCAATAAAAGTTTGATTACAACTGCTCAAATGGCAGTGTAGCAGTTTAGCAGAATAGTAGTTTAGCATCTAGTGCAGTTCAGTGACATGATCAATGAACTGCCAGCTAATCTTCTGAACAGCAATCATGATCACTTTGCCAGATTTCCGCTCACTAATTAGCAAAGCTGGAAGCTGACAAGATTGATGGAAAATAAATTAATCCATTCTCAGAGAGCAATGGAAAGGCCAATGTTGGGAATATCTTTAAGAGAAAGGAAAAGTTCAACTTCGGTAAGAGAGCAGACGAAAGTCAAAGATATTATTGACGTTATAAAGGAACAGAAATGGAGGTGGGCAGGCCATGTAGCAAGAATAAAGGATAACCGATGGAGCAAGAAGCTGACTGATTGGACACCAAGAGATCATATGTGTAGTAGAAAATGGCCAGACAGGAGGTGGAGAGATAAGACAGAGAAATATGCATGGAAAACGTGGCAAAAATTGGCTCAGTCAAGGAATTCATGGAGAAGGTTGGGGAAGGCCTTGTTCAGCAGTGGACTTGTAATGGCTGCTGCTGCTGCTGATGATGATGATGATGATGAATTAGCAAAGCAATCATGTCAGAGAGAAGCTAGCTAGCAAGACAATGCTACATCATCATAAATTTTTGTCACATATGGAAATTCAATCACCACTGTCAGGCTAACTTCTCTTACCGATACTTTGTTTTATTCAAGACGGGAGTAATATAGAAGGAAACAGTCTTATATTAAAAAAAAAAAAAAAAAAAAAAAGTTATAAACTCTCAATAATACATCATCACAATATAATGGGTACATGGAATGTAACAGTAATGGGTACACGGAATGTAAGAGGAGCGAATGATGAGGTGAAAGAGAGAGAGAATGTCTAGGTGCTTGAGGGTGCAAAAGTGGATGTATGTGGAATAAGTGAAACAAAATGGAGAGGAGAAAATGTGAGAGAATGGGAGTATGGATGGGGTATATGTGCAGGAGTAGGTGAGAATCAGAGGGCAAAGGAAGGAGTATGTATAGTTGTGAGTAAAAGATGGAAGAAGAGTATAAAGGAAGGAGTATGTATAGTTGTGAGTAAAAGATGGAAGAAGAGTATAAGACAGTATGGATCACTTGGGTCAAGGATTGTGTGGGTAAAGTTGAAAGTTGGAATACAAATGTGGGCGACTCTATGTGTGTATGAGCCAACGCAAGATCGTGCTAGAAGATTGAAAGAAGAGTTCTGGACAAATGTAGAAGTGTGCATGGAAAAGTTTGGAAGGAATGAGAGAGTGTTTTTGATCGGTGATATGAATGGTAAAGTTGGGAATGTGAAGGTGGATGGAATAGTTGGTGAGTGGGGTGTGCCTGCTGAGACAAATGAGAATGGGAGTGCGTTAGTGGACATTTGTGCTGGGAGGGGGTTGGTGATAGCCAATACCCTCTTCAGGCATAAAATGATCCACAGGTATACATGGCGAGTGATGAGAAGGGTGGGTGGTGAACTGAATGAAAGGAAGGCAGTGATTGATTATGTGTGTGTGGATGAAAGGATGCGAAGATGTGTAATGGATGCAAGAGCTTTCTGACCACTACTTGGTGGTGGCCAGGATTAGGATTCAAGTAAGATGGAGGAATAGAAGAAGGGAAAGACGAGAGGAAGGAGTAGTTGCAAGGAGAGTGGAAAGGTTACATGAGGATGAGAAAAAGGCAGAGTATAAGAGAGAAGTGGAGGAACGATTGGGCAAATATGAATTGGAGCAGATGGGAGACGTGGAAGGTGTGTGTAGGATATTTACAGAAGAAATATGTGCAGCATGTGATGTGGTGTGTGGAAGGAAGAGATGATGGAAGGGGGTGCAAGGAACAGCGTGGTGGACTGAAGAGGTGAGACAGGCTGTGGCACAAAAGAAGAAAGCATACAATGAATGGATGAGAAATAGGGGCATGGAAGAAGTTGAGAGGCAGAACAGAGAGTTATATGTAGAAAGAAAGAGAGAGGTGAAAAGATTTGAAAGAGAGAGTAAGAAGAGAGTGGATGAGGAATTTGGAAGGAATTTGAGTATAAAGTGGAGGGACTGTAAGAAAATGTTCTGGAAAGAGGTGAAAAGGTAAGACAGGGTGGAAATGAAGTTAGCAGGGGAGTGAAAGATAAAAATGGTAGATTACTAGTGGAGAAGGGAGAAAAAGTGAGCAGATGGAGAGAACACTTTAAGGAATTGTTGAACACAGAGGATGGAAGTAATGCGAGTATAAGTGGCTGGGGAATGGCTGGGAGAAGGAGAGAGGTGAGAAGACAGGAAGAAATCAGTAGGATAGAAGTTGTGGAAGCAATGACGAAGTTATATTCGGGGAAAGCCCCAGGAATTGATGGAGTGTGTGGTGAAATGCTGAAGCACGGGGAAGAGATAGTAGTAGAATGGATGTGGAAGATGTGCAGATTGGCCTGGGAGGAAGGTAGTGTCCCGGAGGATTGGAAGTCAGGTATAATTATTCCCTTGTACATAGGAAAAGGGGAAAAAGAAGTGTGTGGTAATCATAGGGGCATTTGTCTTCTTACTATAATAGGAAAAGTGTATGGTAGGATACTTATTGACAGAGTTAGAGAAAGAACAGAGAAATTAGTTGGAGAAGAACAGGGAGGCTTTAGGAAGGGAAGAGGTTGTGTAAATCAGATATTCATTCTTAGATCTTTAGTGGAAAAGTTTCTAGAGAAGGGAAAGAAGTTGTATGTGGCTTTCATGGATTTGGAGAAAGCATATGACAGGGTGGATAGACAAGGATTGTGGAAAGTGTTAAGAATATATGGAGTAGATGGGAAGTTGTTGAATGCTGTGAAGAGTATGTACGAAGGTGCGAAGGCTGCAGTGCGTGTGGATGGTGAACTAAGTGAATTTTTCTCTTTGAAAGTTGGGTTGAAACAGGGATGTGTCATGTCTCCATGGTTGTTCAATCTGTACATGGATGGGGTAATAAAAGAGGTACAAGGTAGGGTAGTGGATGTTGGAGTGCCCCTGGTGAGAGAGGATAGTGTTTGGAAACTCCCTGTACTGTTGTTTGCAGATGATACTGTGTTGTTGAGTGAAGATGAAGGGGAGCTGCAAGGCTTGGTGGATGAGTTTGGGAGAGTGTGTAAGAAATGGAATCTAAAGGTGAATGTAGGGAAGAGTAAAGTGATGGTCTTTGAGAGAGGTGAAGTCAGTGAATGTACAGCGAGGTTGGATGGTGAGGAATTGGAAAACGTGAGTATGTTTAAGTACTTGGGTAGTGTGATGAGTAAGGATGGAGGTTTGGAGGGTGATGTGCTTGAAAGGGTACAGCAGGGAAGAAAGGTTGTTGGTTCTTTGAAAGCAGTGATAAGAAACAGGGAAGTGAGCATGGAAGTGAAAAAGTTACTACATGACAGTATTGTGGTACCAACTCTAACGTATGGAAGTGAAGCTTGGACGTTGTTGGAAGGACACAAGTCAAGAGTGACAGCAGTGGAAATGAGTTATTTAAGAGGAGCATGTGGAGTCACATGGAGAGACAGGCTGATGAATGAGGATATAAGGAAGCGTTGTGGTGTGGATGTGGATGTGATAGGAAGTGTTATGAGGAACACACTGAGGTGGTTTGCCCATGTGGAGAGGATGGAAGGTGAAAGACTGACGAAGAGAGTGTATGTGAGTGAGGTGGAGGGTGGAAGAGGGAGGGGGAGGCCGAGGATGAGATGGAGGGAAGGAGTGGAGAGGTATATGAGAGAGGGGGGTGTGAGTTGGGAGCAGGGCAGTGAAATGGCAGGGGACAGGGCGACTCGGAGGCGATTTGTTTGTGGCCACCCCAAACGGGATTGAGGCGTCTGGCAATAGATAGATAGAGACAATATACTTGTGGTATCCAGTGCTTCTTGTTCAGTTCTATTAACCCCTAAACCGCGGTGCTATTTTGGCTTGACTTGCGTGTCCCACGGGCATATTCGCGCTCCAACAGACTCTAAAAATATTTGCCAAAAAATCAGTTATTAGTCCTAGAACATTAAAATTACATATGCATAGGGCACATATCTTCAGCTTTCTCCTGGGATGTTTGTTGAGCCTTCGTCAAGTACCGTAGGACTTGTGGAGACCTCTGAAGTTGGGTAACAAAGTCTCCAGTTTACGCTTACCGACAACCCGTAATATGGTTACCACTGCCTGATATTATCACTAGAAACACTATTCTATGATTTTCAAATAGTTTGGAATCCATACTAAAAAAAAAAAAAAAAAAAAAAAAAAAAACACTGTGAAAGCAATGAAAATTACGACCGCGTATGACCTTCCCACTTATGCTTGTTCGCCGCTGGTGTTCTTTCATTTATTATTCATAAAAGACACTCACATTTTATATTTCTATTACTATATAACACTTATATATATCTGCAGTCTTTATCCATAAGTTTCCTTCAGTAATAGTAGTTTATTGTCACTTGCAGGCATTCAATTTCTCTTTCAGTAAAATACGTAGCATTCACTTTCTCGTCCTGTACTATAGCGTTGAGAGCAAATCTGTCACTTTCACTTCCACTTTCATAACTCATAGTATTCATATATGCTAGAGTGAAACTTTCCCTTTCATTACCCCTAGTATATATATACTCGTATTTTTATATTACTACTCATTTACATTTCTATTTACATTCTCTATTTTATTTACATTATTTACATTTCTATTTTATTTACACTGTGTTAGGCACTGTCACTTGCAGTAACTTATAAAACTATTTTCCACTGTTCACTTATATTTACAGTCATTGCTTTCACTTGCTGTTTACACATTATTTACAATTCCACTTGCACTCTTTAGTCACCAGAAAGATCGTAGTCACTGTCCATCATTATCATTGATAAATTAGCCAGTTCACGTTCCACAGCAGTCACTTAGCCCTTTACCCCTTTCCACACGAGGTTTAGTAGGGGGTAGAGGTCACAGGGCCCTTTGCATGGGGCTAAAAAGCGGCGGAATTGAACAGGCGCGAATCCGACGTGGTTTCACCTTGAAAGACTACAGTAAACTGAACACTGTGGTGGCCTAGGGGGAGTGCAATGCTGCCACATGTCAGCGTGGTGACAGCTGCTAATATATACGCTATGAAATGATTGGCAGGAAATCTAGACAATACATAATAAATTAGGTAGTTCCAGGTGAATGTAAATATCACTTAGGCTTCTCCCTTCCTTTCTTATACTCGTATATATTTTTATTATGGGAATA
Organism: Coenobita brevimanus; assembly: GCF_032717465.1. NCBI lineage: Eukaryota > Metazoa > Arthropoda > Malacostraca > Decapoda > Coenobitidae > Coenobita > Coenobita brevimanus. The sequence goes on from NC_136966.1 coordinate 39,442,513, forward strand.
GATTATACGGCATATTTCAAGGGGAAATAAACAGCAAAAAACGAGTGCACGTGAGGTGTTGTCAGGTGATACTTAACCAATTCCAGGTGCATAGCACTATCACTTACCTTATTTCTTTTTTGTATACAGTATATTATTTGGTATAAGAATAGGGCATAGGGCTTCTTTCAATGGATGAAATCAGTGGAAAATTCCGGGGAAGATTTACTTAACGCAGCATGGCCGGGCAGGCAAGAGGAGAGGGTAATGGAGGGGAGGTAGGGAGGTGAGTCAAGAATGGGGAGAAATGGCTAAATTGTCAACAATGGATGGGAGTACAGATGAGGTTAGGAGTGCTTACTAGTGTTGGACATTGGCAGTACTGATAGATGATACAGGCCACCACTTGAAAACCTGGGCGAATTCAAAATAACACAGAATCACAAAAGTGACGCCCTGCGGTATGATCCCTTGCTCCCAAGCGTCACAAAAGTGACGCCCCGTGGTTAAGGGGTTAAAACAATATCCGGTGACATTAGGCAATATTGGGCAGTGAGTTGTATCCCCCAGCTCTGACATGGGACCCAGTCGACACGTGGGCAGACACAGCAACGTGACAGCTATCACAATGTATTGCAGGAGTGGCCCACCCAGCGAACCGAGCCTACCGTCACTTTCTCAGTCTCTCCCGTGGATGCTATACAGTGAGGACATATCTGCGCATTCTGCTCGTGACCCATGCAGTGGCTAAAACCTAATGCTGTGACTTTATGGCCTCCCGTGCCTCGCTTGTTGCTGCAGTGCTGTGACTAACCTTGTGGCCCCTCAGTGCTCTGACTACTGTATAGTGAGGACATACCTGTGTGTATAAGCCCTACATCAATGCTGACATGATTTGAGTACAGTATGATTATGATTATATTATGTACTGTATTAGGCAGGTCCCAATCTTACGCGCTAACTGGGAGCAAGGATTTTGCTCGTTAGCCGAATTCTCGTTAAACAAAGTGAAGAACTTAAGGGAAAAATAAGGTTAGGGAGCAAGGCCTCCGAGCAACCTCCCCCCAAACCACCAAAACTGACTTTCTGATCATTTAAAGCTGGAATAAGGGGTTAATACACGAAGGTAATACACCTGAAATATAAAAACAGCATTAATATACGTAGAATAACATAAATTATAGGTAAAATGGGGATGGGGTGAACAACCAGCCAAGTAACCTCCACCTACCACCAACACCTGTGACAGACAATTTTAAGCAGGAGTAAAGGGTTAATACACATGCAATACAAATACCTTCGTCTCAATTCTCGTAAGTTGGGATTCCGGGGAGTTTTATCTGCTCATTAACCCCTACACCGCGGGCATGTTTACCAATGTTTTGCGTGTCCCGCGGGGTTATTCGGGCTCCGACAGACTCTCAAAAAATATTTGCCAAAAATCAGTTATTAGTCCTAGAATATTAAAATTACATATGCTTATGGCACATACCTTCAGCTTTCTCCTGGAATGTTTGCTGAGCCTTCGTCGGTTACCATAGGACTTGTGGAGACCTCTGAAGCTGGGTAACGAAGTCTCCACTTTACACTTCCCGACAACCCGTAATATGATTACCACAGCCAGATATTAATACTATAAACACTACTCTATGATTTTCTAGTAGTTTGGGATCCATACTCAAAAAAAAAAAAAAAAAAAAAACACTGTGAAAGCAATGAAAATTACGAGCACGTCTGACCGTCGCACTTGCGCTAGTTCGCTCTTGGTACTCTGTCATTTATTATTCATAAAACCCCTCACACTTTATACAGTAGTGCACCAACTTTCGCTACAGCAGGATTCGCGGAATCCACTTTCGCGGCATGCACCAAATATTCCCTAACTTCCACTTTCGCTTGAAAAAAATCGATTTTCACGCACAGATTTTGGGTTTGGGACAATATTTTGAACTTTGAATTTCCTGCACCGCCCGCCCGCAACCCACCGCCATCTTGAATGACGTCATGTCAACACTCTGTCCACCCATTCCCGCCATTGTGTACGAGCGTGCTAGCTCCACTGTGTTGGATTCTCACGGTTCAATGGCCTCTACTATAACTGGTAGTGTGGGGAAAGGGCCTGGTGGTGTGGGGGGAGAGCCTGGTGGTGTGGGGGGAGGGCTGGGAGGCAGTGGTGGTGATAAAAAGTGGCCGGGAGAGGCAGCAAGAGGTGGCGCCAATACGTCTGGCGTGGCTAAATAAGCCCGCCACGCGCCTCGGATACTTACCCCCAACATCCATTAAACACCTCAACCTGGTCTCTGTGGTATGTTTCTCCTCATATAATGTGTACTGTACAGTTTTTATTGTTTGTATCTCACAATGCAATGTACAATAGTGATTTGATGTACTGTATTGCAAGTGAAAATGAAAATCTGATGTTACTTTAGGATAGCCGGGAACCAATTAGCCTTTTTGCCATAAAGACAATGCCTTAACTTTTGCTAATTCCACTTTCGCGCATTATTTTTGGACCCAATTAGGCGCGAAAATTGGTGCCCCACTGTATTTCTATTACTATATAACACTTATATATATCTACAGTCTTTATCCATAAGTTTCCTTCAGTAGTATTAGTTTATTGTCACTGTAGGGATTCAATTTCTTTCAGTAAAATACGTAGCATTCACTTTCTCGTCCTGTATACTAGCATTGAGAGTGAATGTCACTTTCACCTTCATTCTCATAACTCATAGTATTCAGACATGCTAGAGTGAAACTTTCAATTTCATTACACCTAGGGTATATACTCGTATTCTTATAATACTACTCATATACATTTCTGTTTACGTTCTCTATTTTATTTACGTTATTTACATTTCTATTTTATTTACACTGTTATGCACTGTCACTTGAAGTAACTTATAAAACTATTTTCCACTGTTCACGTATATTTACATTCATTACTTTCACTTGCTGTTTACACATTATTTACACATTATTTACAATTCCACTTGCACTGTTTTACTCAACAGAAAGTTCGTAGTCACTCTTTTATCAATTGTCAGCCCTTTACCTCTTTCCACACGAGGTTTAGTAGGGGGTAAAGGTCACAGGGCCCTTTGCATGGGGGTGAAAAGTCCCTAAAGCTAGCAAGAGCGAACGGACGTACCCCCACTTCGGAAGATGAGAGTGAACTGATAAGGGTGGGCCGGGGTGGTGGCCTACCTAGGGAATTTCATTACTACCAACGTTAGCCTCTTGACTCAGCTAATTTATAGCAGTGAAATGATTGGCAGGAAATCTAGACAATACATTATAAATTAGGTAGTTCCAGGTGAATGTAAATATCACTTAGGCTTCTCCCTTCCCTCCTTATATGTATATTTATTACGAAAATAGATTATACGGCATATTTCAAGGGGAAATAAACAGCGAAAATTAGCGAACGAGTGCACGTGAGGTGTTGTCAGGTGATAATTAGCCAATTCCAGGTGTATGGCACTCTCACTTACCTTATTTCTTTCTTGTATATATTATTTGGTATAAGAATAGGGCATAGAGCTTACTTCAATGGATGAAATCAGTGAAAAATTCCAGGGAAGATTTACTCAGCGTAGCACGGCCGGGCAGGCAAGAGGATAGGGTAATGGACGGGGGGTAGGGAGGAGAGTCAAGAACGGGGAGAAATGGCTAAATTGTCAACACTGGATGGGAGTACAGATGAGATTAGGAGTGCTGACTAGTGTTGGACATTGGCAGTACTGATAGATGATACAAGCCCCCACTTGGAAGCCCGGATGAATTCAAAATAACACAGAATCATAAAAGCGATGCCCTGCGGTATGATCCCTTGCTCCCAAGCGTCACGAAAGTGACGCCCCACGGTTAAGGGGTTAATCAGGCGATGGTGTAAATTCCAAGACCTCGTATTAGCAAAATCTCGTTAAGCGATTGCTCGTTAACCGGGATTTGCCTGTACTGTGCTACATGTACTGAACTGTATCAATACTGTAATTTATTTTATGCTTGATTTTAATCTTTTAGTCATGGGTAACATTGTAGAAAAATTTTTAGGATAGAGGGATGAGATGGATAGCGACACACTGCCTGGCTTGAAGTTGAATGTACAGCCGATTAGGGGTACCTATGCAATATTAAACGTTCTGGAATATCTGGTGCAGAGGATGGCTGAATAGTGGCAGATAATTGAGGGTTTACTGCATAGTACAGCTTGAAATTACAGCTTCAATGCTATGATGAAAGAGTTTTAGCAATGATTAAGTCAATCAAGACTCAGCTAATCACAGTGCAGTGAGCTCCCACAGTATGTGTGATCACAGTGCACAAATTGCATTGTACATGAGTGACCAAAATCTATCTATCTATCTATCTATTGCCAGACGCCTCAATCCCGTTTGGGGTGGCCACAAACAAATCGCCTCCAAGTCGCCCTGTCCCCCGCCATTTCACTGCCCTGCTCCCAACTCAAAATCATGACCATAAAATCTGAATGTGGGAGGTTAGCCCACAATGCGCAAGGCAGAGGCAAGGAGTGGCCCAAAATCGATATTTTCCCAGACTACGCAACCCCCCCCCCCCATGATTCATCCATTGTGACATTGTCTGATCCAGTTCCTGTAGGGGAAGAAGAGGATGCAATGTCAGTTGTGTCAACACTGGACCCTGAGGGGGTTTTGGCCGAAGTAACTGAGTTAGAGGCTGATGGGGAAGGTGTTCAAGAGGAGTCTAGTTATGAGGAGGAAAGTGTTGGTGCAGTGGATGGTGCAGCGGCAAGTGCAGCGGGGGCACTCTAAGTGTGTTGCCGCGCCTCGGAACCCCTGCTATTTAAGTCCACCATGCCTGTTGTCTACTGTTTCTAAGATGACCGACCATATTTTTGTTGAGATACAGTAGGCTCGCACAGTGCGCATCATCGCAGTGCGCGATTCGCATTGTGCGCGAATGACCAAAAATCATAACCAAAAACCCTTCAATGCGCGAGTTTACCACACAGAACGCGAAGCAGAGGCAAGGAGTGGCTCAAAAATGCCATTTGCTACTAGTGCATGACCACCCCTCACACAGCGCGTCACATGTCGTCATATTGATGCGCAGAAATTCCCGGGCATTCTACTGTGCAGCTTGGGATACAAGGGAGCGGGCATGCCATAACAGTCCCGGCTCGTGCACTGTGCGGATCCGCTCTCTACAGCTAACCTGTCGTGTACAGCGTGTGGTGTTTTTTGTGCTGCCTGTACTTTGCCGCACCATGGCTCCAACCCCAAGAGTTAAGAAACTTTTGATGCACGCCACCAAGTTAAAGATCATTAAGATGAAGGAGGAGGGTCAAGGAAACACGGCTATCGGGAGAACCCTGGGACTGGCTGAATCTACAGTGAGAACTGTGTGGAAGAACCGTGAAGCCATAAAGGCTGTAGTGAAGACGTACAGTGCCTCTGACCTAGACGGCCATTCGCGGGTGGGAAATCGTGCTATGATACTAATGGAGCGCTATCTTGCCACCTTCATAATGTGGAAAGAAAAGGAAGGTGATCCACTCAATGGAAGATTTATTCGGAACCAAGCCCAGCTCTTTTACAAGGCTGCATCTCGAAGGTTAAAAGTGGAAAAACCTTTCAGGGCATCGGTTGGATGGCTGGACCGTTTTCTCAAGCGCAAGGAACTCCGTTACGTGAAAGTGTCTGGTGAACGTGCCTCTGCAGATGAGCTGGCTGCGAGACTCTATCCTGCGATATTTCGAGCGATTATTGAAGAGGGACAGTACACCAAGGACCAGATCTACAACATCGATGAAACGTCGTTATATTACAAGGCCATGCCAAAATCAACTTCCATCACTAAAAGACAGAAACAAGCCCCTGGTCGCAAGCTCCAGAAGCGTAAGATGACGGTAATGTTCGCTGTAAACCTGTCTGGGAGCCACAAGATAAGGCCAGTTGTTGTACATACAGCTTCACACCCAAGGTGCTACAAAAACCTCACGAACATGGATGCAAGTGGCGTGTATTGGTACAAGTCCGCAAATGGTTGGATAACCAGGAGCATTATGGCAGACTGGTTAACGAGCTGGTGGGTCCCTGATGCGAGGGCCAAGTGTCGGGAACTGGGCATTCCATTTAAGATGCTCCTTGTGCTTGATAATGCACCAAGTCACCCTCCATACCTTGAAGATCTTCATAAGGATTGTCGTGTTGTGTTTCTGCTGTCCCGCACGACATCACTAGTGCAGTCACTGGATCAAGAACTAATCGCCACAGTGAAGCAGTTCTACCATAAGCAAGTGTACGACTACCTACGCAGGAAGACTGACACACAAGAGGAGCTTCATGCCCTATACGAAGATCACGACGAAGACCTTGATGAGCAATCTGCTCCCGTTCCATCTCCACCAGCACCTGTATCCCGACCTACCACAGATGCCATGACTGTTGAGGCATTTTGGCGTAACTTTACGGTGAAGGACGCAGTTGAATTTCTCCTTCAAGCCTGGCACCAGATTACACCTGGAACGGTGAACCATGCGTGGCGAATGCTCGTGCTTCACTTATGCATCACCCAGGGGACGGCCATTCAACCACTGGCCGAGGCTGAGGCAGCAACACTGACAGCAGCACAAGTTGTACCAAGTTTCGAGGACGTTACATTGGCGGACATACAAGAAGTGCACACTGCTACTGAGGAACAGCCTCCCGAGGAAGTGTTGCAACGGATAGACGAGGCTGACGCAGAGCCCGACGCCAGACAGAGTCAAATTGAGCAGCCTAGCGTGATTGAAGGCAGGACTGAGATGTATGTCAAACATTAGCAAGATCCTTGCTGCCGTGGATAAGCTCAAGGAAGAGGTGAAGGAACAGGAAGTGAGCAACCTAAGAATGGAGGAACTTATGGTTGGTATCGACAAACTCTTCCGTTTCTATACAGACAGGCACAGGGAAGAAATAAACAGGAGAAGACAGACGCTCATAACAAGCTACACACAGCGGGCTCAAGTTGGTGAAATTGCGGAACCAGCGACATCGTCTGTTCCTGTTCCTGTTGAGGATGAAGAGGATGCAATGTCAGAAGTGTCAGCATTGGACTTTGAAGGGTTTATGGCCGAAGTGAGTGACTTTGATGCTCCTGGGGAAGGTGATCAAGAGGAGTCTGTGGAGGGAAGTGTTGGTGCGGTGGGATGTGCGGTGGGGAGTGTGGCGCTGTAAGTATTGCCGCGCCTCGGAACCCCTGTTATTTAAGGTCATCAGGCCTGTTGTCTACTGTTGTTAAGGTGACTACCCATATTTTTGTTATTGTAGCTAAAGCTTTAGTACAATGTCTGAAACATATGACCTTTATTATGTCTCTAAGGGCCAAAAAATGTCCAGGTATGAGGGGGTACCGCCCATATGTAATTATTCCCATAAGATTATGTACTCCTAGTACACGAATTCCCAGTGCGCGAGGTCGTGGACCACCTAATCTCTCGCGCACTGTACGAGCCCACTGTATATCTGTAGTACAGTGATCCCTAAATTATCTGGATGTTCATTATCCAAACGTGTTCAGTATCCGGACACTAGGCCTTGTTCTGTTAATCCATTATCCGAATTTACTTGCTATTATCCAGATGTAAAAGTGCTCAAGAACTTCGGCTAGCCAGCCGACATGTCCAAACATTCGGTATCATGGCCACTGGGCTCGAGCTGTGAGTGGGAAGTGGTCTGTAACCCACAACCAGAGCTAAATTGTCCGTCTGCCCCTGTGCTGAATGGTCAAAATCGCGCACTCATCCTATCACTCCCAGCGAACCTCCAGCACCTGAGTACAGTAATATGACTGTAATCTCAAAGTGGTGTTAGAACATCTGTGCGCATTCCCCACCAAATTTTTTTTTTTTTTTTTTTTTTTTTTAATGTGTCCGACTCTGGGCAAAGGCTCAGGGCCTATTTCTTGGGGGCAGTTGCCTATCCCAAGGCCCAGTAGTCCTCCTACACCTCCACATGTCACCACTTCGGCGCTAACACCCACTGTCCATATTGAATACATGCTAGGGCTGTCTCATACAGGACTGGTGTATTGGTATTAGCGGGGGTACTTTTACGACATGTCGGTGGGTCATCTGGTAGATCAGGAAAGTCTGCTTTTAGGAAATTCAAATCCTTAAACTGTTCCCTGTCCCAGCCGAGATTCGATCCTGGGTCCATTAGGACTGCAAGCCGCCTCTCTACCGATTCAGCCACCGCCTCCCCCAAATGTCTAATATCGTGTGGCCACGGGGGCTAGGTCTTTCCCAACTGCCACCTCCATCGAACACAGACCACATGCCACGAGTACAAGTTCGGCGACAGCGGCTGTCCTCCTCTCTAACAAGGTCAAAAGTCCCCAGTCTCAATGCATTGTGTTTCTGCATGGCCATTCAGTGTCTAACAGACTGCAAGCCACGAGTAAATATACGGCAAAAGAGCCCGTCCATCTGTTGACAGAAGGAGGAGAATCCTGCCCACAGCATTGCCTCCCCCCCCCTCCCTTTCTCTCCTCCATACCCTCCTGGCTCCCCCCTCACTCCCTCAGTCCCTACCCTCCTCTGTGGTGATGACACTGACTCATGAGTTTTCAAAGTTTTTTTGCAATTATTCGACTAATATTGGTTGCATCAAAATTCTGCAAAGTCCATGAGAAAGCTCATGAATTTCTGCATCTGGACATATGCTTAACTCTTGGATGATGCTGGCAAAATTATGAATTAGGATGGTGGGAAGTTATATGAAGGTAAGTTTTCCTCTTGAACACTTAATTCATGCTTGAATTTTGTACTCTTAATTGTCAGTTTTATGTGTTTTTATTAGCTTATAGTGTACACACCAGCAAAGATGATGGTATATCTATCTATCTATCTATCTATTGCCAGATGCCATTATCCCATAAGAGGTGGCCATTTGACTCTGAGTTATTTGTTTTACAGGGAGGGGCACTAACCCTCCACCAACCCACTTGTTGACACGTAGGGAGCACGAATGGTTTGGTTATATGGTTACCATCCAATGTTGTAAATGGTTTCTTGGCTTACAGGATACCATTTGGCTTGTCACTCAATGTAAAGCCACCTGTAATGGAAAGAAAAGCAATAAGAAGTGACAGGAAAGATGGGAGAAATAGGAAGAAAGGAGGGCAGGCACAGAAAAAGAATGATAAAGGCTAAGGAAGAAGTAAGCAGCACTACATGAAGTGAGTGGATGATGGTCGCCAACACCTATTTATAATAAAATATAACTAATTTTGCAGTAGCATATTTGGTTGTGGAATTTTTTTTTGGCCCTAGGAGCAATCACTCGTCAGACAACAGATTCTCAAACCGTTGTCAGTTTTTTTGTGGATTTTTGTTGTTTATCATTGTTTTCATGATGTTTAGCATTAATATAATGTGTGTTTTGATGTCTAAATATGACAGATTGACCTGAAAATAGTGCCAAAATTAGGAGGGGTACTGTACATGAAGGTGTGTATAGGTCAGGTATAATTTGGTTTTCAGTGTTTTTTTTCACGGTTTTCTTGGTGTTTAGCTTTACTTTGGATATTCCTAAGTGTGTTTTGATGTCTAACTGTGGCAGATTGACCTGAAAACAGTGACAAAATTAGGAGGGGTACTGTACATATACTGGTGTATAGGTAGGGTGTTTTTTGGTTTTCAGTGGTTTTCTTTCATGGTTTTCTTGGTGTTTAGCATTACTTTGGATATTCCTATGTGTGTTTTGATGTCTAAGTGTGGCAGACTGACCTGAAAACAATGCCAAAGTTATGAGGGGTACTGTACATTCAGTGGTGTATAGGCAGGGTGTTTTTTGGTTTTTAGTTTTTTTTTTTTTTGGCATGGTTTTCTGGTGTTTAACATTGCTATGGATATTTCTATGTGTGTCTTGATGTCTAAATATGCCTGAATGCCAGAAAACACTGCCAGATTAAGCACAGGTACTGTAAAAAATAAGTTAGGTATAGGTTGGAGGAAGGTATGGGTAGGGTCTGGGTGTGGTAGGGGAATAGTGGTCATTATCTGGATGCTGCCACTATCCGGACATGCCTTTGGCCCTATTATGTCCGGATAAATGAGAGATTACTGTATATGTCTTAAAATTTTGCCTTTATTGTCTCTAAGGTTAAAAAATATACCAAGGTTTGAGGGGGCCCAGCCTATATATCGTTCTTCCAATAAGATTATGTATTCATAGGATGCGAAATCACAGTGTGCGCGAGGTCGTGGACCGCCCATCCACTCGCATACTGTGCAAGCCCACTGTACTTTGTTGTGAAAATGGAATATATTTACTGAGTAGCACAAATATTACAATAATGAATTTGAGATTAGCAATGACTGACTGGCATTCCCAGCAGCATCTGCCACTTTTGTTGTTTTCACGGCAGAATCGCAGACAAAATGGTCAGTGATCATTCCCATTCACCCTCCACCTCACTGCTGTCCTAGTAAAGCTATCATAATTGTGTGTGTGTGTGTGTGTGTGTGTGTGTGCATGCACAGCAGCAGCTGGGAGGCAACAGTGCTACCAAGCATACCATTAGATGTATTCATATTAACCAATATATTTTGATGTGAATTTACTGTTTTTTCCTAAATTCTGATCAGGTAAGTATGCTTTGATCATTTTTGATGTGAGGCAAACACACAGTACAGCTGACAGTGGGCTATAGATACTGAGAGAAAAGAGGTGACTGAGTGCTTGCATGTGGTGTGTACAATCAAAGACAAAAGTTGTGTCGTGAAATTTGGTGAAAATAACTGCTGAAAGACCATAGTTTTGGAGCGGTCTGCTTTGTATCGAATAATTTGCTCCAGGTGACCAGCCTGTGGACGCCAGCATATAATTTTTTTGTAACTTACCAAAACTAATCTACATAATTATCAAATCTTTCTGACTGCTGTTTTTACTTAGTATTTATGAAGCATTTCTCATCTTTTATTTTTATGCCAACTTTATCAATGTTACAATTCAGTTGGCTTAATAGGTGTTCGGAAGTCAGTTCTCCATTTTTATTAACTGTACATTAGCTAATCAAGTTGATAATTATGACCTGGGATATTATTTAAGTGTTGTAAAACAAAATTCACTGTTGTATTCAACACATGAGAACAGAGTTATTCTATTACGATACTTGACTTTTCAGATCTCCATCTTTATTAACTGTAAATTAGCTAATCAAGTTGATGATTATGACCTGGGATATTATTTAAGTGTTGTAAAACAAAATTCACTATTGTATTCAATACATGAGAACAGAGTTATTCTATTATGATACTTGATATTTCAGTTCCCCATCTTTATTAACTGTAAATTAGCTAATCAAGTTGATAATTATGACCTGGGATATTATTTAAGTGTTGTAAAACAAAATTCACTATAGTATTCAACAAACGAGTACAGAGTTATTCTATTATGATACTTGATTATTTTTTTTTAGAGTGGCTGGCAAACTGAATCCCACAGACGAGTTCAAACACATAAACCAGACGACCGAAGTCTACACACAATTGTTCATGTGCTTCATTCTAGGCGCACTTTGTTTCTTATGGCGTAAGCACTGCTTGCAGGTGCTGCTTCCATCGTTGTGATTATTTCCTGGTCCTACAGTGTTGTGGTAAAATGAGGACGACCTGAACGATGACAGTTCTCCATTGTGCCTTCCTCCTGAAATCCTAATCCACCTTTCTATAGTTATGCCTATACCAAATGTCAGAGCTTTCTGTTCAGGATTTGTTTCCTGTAAATAAGGAAGATCATGCCACCTCTCATATTCCTATTAGTTCGATGCAGGTTGCTTGACCTCTCCATACCATGGCATAGTAGGTCTGCTGGACGTTTTGTGGTATGATGTAAGATTAAATGTCAGGTGATCACTGCCTAACCACTGGCATTTTGTCTCTCACACGAAGCTCGGAATCAGCAATTTTTGCAAGTCAATGTTAAGGCTTCAGAATTTCATGGGTTCATTCATACCGTCATCCCATCAGCAGCAAATATGAAGCTTGACAAAGTCAGGTTAGCCAACCACGAACAAGTAACTGTGGTAGAGCTTTCATAATGTTTCAAGTGTTGCAATGACTCTTCGGACAAAACCACAACACGACTTTTGTCTTTGACTGTACATATGGTGTATACATATGTGAGTGCGCAGCAGTTGGGGAGTGGCAGTGTTAACATGCCTAACATTAGATGTTTTCACTTTACCCTGTATGTTTTGACATGAATGACAATGTGCTTTTATAAATTATATCTGCTTTGTTAATTTCTGACATTGTGTACCAAACATAGCTGATAAGAAAAGAAGACAGTGGAGGCGGCTGCCTACTCTGTTCCTCAACAAAATCACTGTACTGAACTTCAGTTGTAAAACATTGTGTTTTTATTTGGTGTGTACTGTATATACAAGTACCACATTTTTATATTACTGAGGAGGTATTTAGAGGCTAGTGGGAGTGCATAATTAATGACTGCTACTAAGTGGTGTCCCTTATACAATAGTATGTTTAACCCCCAAATGGCCGCCGGTGCTGAACGACTTTTACTATGGCCTGGCTGGTGGTGCTGAATCAGCGCGATGTATAAAAAAGTTGCGAATGATTTTGGGATGGGGATGAAGGTCCGGGAGATGTTGACACTGACCTACTCTACCCTCCAAACCATTCAGGAGGTCAGTACATCTCACGAATCAGTTGTGAATGGACGTCCATCTTTCTTTCCCTTCAAGGCCAGCACCCCTTTGCACCACTGGCCTCTGCGCTCACACCAGGGCCTTACAAGCCCTGAATTCAGGGCTGAATTCTTCCCCAAGGATGGAGAAACACCAGCTGGCAGTGTCATGGATGTCAGGTGGCTCTCTGTCCTCCCTGCTTCCTTGACTACCATACCATTGTAAAGTGCTAAGCATGAAATGAAAAACTTGTAAATACCGGCAAAATTATGTTTAAAAAATTATTTTAACTACTAAGCACAGTATATAGTATGTATAGCTAAGGAACTGAAGTAGTGTATGACTGACTAAGAAAATAAATGTTAGTGTGAGTAAGAATAAAAAAGTAACTCAAGAAAAAACAGAAAGTGTGTTTTCCAGATGATGAATACTTATCAAAGTTTATTTCTGACCTGGGAAAGAAGGGTAGAGAGATAAGCATCCCTCGTGCTCGCCGCCCATTCTACAAGTCACAACCTACAATCCTACAAGTATAAAAGTTAAGTTTTTTTTTTTATCCTCTCATCATTTTCTTTGTGCCATTATTTCTTTTCTTGCACTGTCTTCCTCTTATGTTTTTCTTGTATTTGCAGAAAAAAAAAGTCATATTCCTAGTATACTGTATTAACAGCTATAACTTACAACCTCACCATTCCTTACCCCTCCTTCCCGAGCCCACCGTGCTATGGTAATCTCTGGCATTGTCGTTTTTTTAACACGAAGGTTGTCCCTATACACACACAGCCACACCAATTATCTCGAAATAGATTAAATATAGAATCCTTCTCCTCTCTTTCGACACATCCTATACCATCCAGAGTATGAAAACAAGTCCATACAGGAATAAACATTATAAACATCAAAAGTGGGAAAAATTCATAGTGTCCTCGATAAACAAAAGGGATAGGGACAGAAAAAACCTTTTGTAATTCTAAATTTTGTATATCGGAACAATTTTCCCCACTGAAATATACACAGAAAGGGGGAGATGCGTCCCAGGACCCCCTCGGACCCCCCACCTAAGCTTTACCCCTCCTATAAGTAATACCTGTAGATGTAGAGAACAAGGTGGCCAATTTCTTGTACATCTCCTTTTTCTTGGTTACAGTCCCAACGGTGGAAGCTACAGGGCCAAATGCATGCCCAATCTCCGAGACTTCCTGCCTCTTCTCGTGGTGTCTTATAAATTCCAATTTCCTCTCCACAGTTAGAGTAAAGTGCTCCTTCTACTTTGCAGCGGGCTCCCCCGATGCTGGAGATGATGCAGGGCACTTGGGAGGCATGTCTAAACAGTATGAAAAGGTATAGAGCTGCAAAAATATCCTCACGTACAGAAAAGCTGCGAGGAGGGACGTGGTACTTGATTCCGGGACAATTCGCCGTGAAGTCAATTTGCCATCAAAACATGGACGATTCCCTGTCAGGACAATTCGCACCCATGACAATTCCCCGCCATTCTATAAATATACTTAATATTAATTGACTAATACTATAATAACCAATTTCATAAGGAACTATCAACAGCATTGGCTTTGGATATTATTTATAATCTGCCCTTGCTGTCAATAATTAACTTGCTTCTGCCTCGCTGTAGCCGACTTTGATTCATAATCTGGCATCTCCCATAGCTGTCTTCAGTAATTTTTATTGTAATTTTTGGATACAGTCGGTTGAGACTGATTGAGTAGCTGAGAATGTATACGTAATAAGCAGATGATTCATATAATTTTAGAAATGTCAATCGTTCACTTGAGGTTTTAAGGCATTTATATAAATGCCAATGTCTCATATGTAGCCGTATGTTAAACGATGACGTGAAACATCGTACGTCATCTGATTCACGTTTCAATATACAGTATTTATACTTGTACTTTTCTCTGTTAATACCAACTATCTGATGCCATATTTTACATTTACTATAAAATGGATTAGCCACCATCACCATCATCCACTCACTTGATGTACAGCTGCCTACTTCTTCCTCAGCCTTTATCATTCTTTTTCTGTGTCTGCCCTCCTCTCTTCATATTTCTCCCAACTTTCCTGTCACTTCTTATTGCTTTTCTTTCCTTTACAGGTGGCTTTACATTGAGTGACAAGCCAAATGGTTTCCTGTAAGCCAAGAAACCATTTACTATGCTGGATGGTAACCATATAACCAAACCATACGTGCTCACTACGTGTCAGCAAGTGGGTTGGTGGAGGATTAGTGCCCCTCCCCATAAAACAAATAACTCAAAGTCAAATGGCCACCCCTTACGGGATTGTGGCGTCTGGCAATAGATAGATAGATAGATAGACCTTTATAACTCATATAACTCGAAAACCAATATATTTGCTAAATAAACTGATATGTAAATAAATGATGGGGAATCGTCCTGACAGCGAAAAGTCCTGATGGTGAATTGTCTTCTTATTGTTGTGACAGCAAACTGACCTGATGGCGAGTTGTTCCGAAACCATGGACTCAACTGAGAAGCATGCAAAAAATTGTTTACCAGAGAGGGGTTAGTTCGTTTCCTCGCTGCAAGCGAGCGCCCATTTTGAATTTTTCGTATTTCCTTTCGTATCGCTTTTCATATCATTGAGACAGATACTTTCATATTGTGGAATTTGTCCTATATTCATCGCTTTCATAACACTGAAAATTCATACTTCGGGTTTTCATTTATCAAGGACTCACTGTAATTATATTTTTCCTTATCAGTACACAAATCATGTACTGAAGTCAATCATTTTACACATTTCTTACGAAAGATTGGTGGGCTCTGAGGTGTTCAACAAATCTGAAGTCCATTCTGTCGAGGTTTGATAGAGTGAGGGTCTACATATATACACCTGTTACTTCTCCATAGTTATTACTATTTATTTTATAGCTATTTTTATTTATATTATAGTTATTTTATTTCTGGGAGGACGCTGTAGCATCAGCCAATCAGGGTGGTACTCCCCAGGGGAATAGGAATGATGGTGACAAAGGTGAAGCTCCTGTTTCACTAGCTACCTAACCATCCCCTTTTGGTGACTTTTTCAGCATGGCATTAACATGGAGAGTAGACCACCATATTCTCCCAAATATTTCCTCGAAGTATCTCACACAGTACACCACATGCCCTTTACTTATCACACAATGCACCCCACTACATCACAGGGGTTGATGCCAGCAAGGGTATGAGGCCAGAAAATTTTGACCCTGCTACCTCATGGCAGACCTTTTGAGGTGAGGTGTGACAAGGATTCCGTTAGCATAGATCGTGGGGCCAGGGTGAGATAGGGCTTGAACCTGTGCTAGAGGGTACAGGGCATCGTGGTTCCCAGGCTGCTGCTTCTGCCCTAATCAGAGGGGCCTGAACCTGGAAGTATTGCCCCAGAAGGCTGCCCTACCAATGGGTGTTTAATGGTGGGGCAGTTATAGTGCCAATGGGCACTTGGAGGGTGTCCCTGTAGCTGTCCTGGTAGGGTGTCCCGAGGCCACTACCACAGCCACTGGTCAAGGCTGGTGGGCTTGGGGTCCCAGATCCATTGCCTGGACCTGGGACTATGCAGTGGGTGAGGCCTGTGGCATGTCTCTCCCCTTTATTATTTTACTGATTATGACCAAGTTAAAGAATGAAATTCAAAGCAAGCCTGAGGACACTAAATCAACCAGGGGTATCAGACTGACATCATGGAATGTGGGAAGTTTGAGAAGTCCAGTGGGGGGAGTGGTTGAGGCACTGAGTAGGAGGTGGGTGGATGTGGGATGTGTGCAGGAAGACTGGTATAGGTGAGGATCAGCCAGAATGACTGCTGGGAAGGATTGTTATTATAAGTTGTTCTGGCAGGGTAGGACAGATGGATATTCGGTGTGGGTGTGTTGGTTGGGGAGACATGGGTGTAATATGTCATGAATGTTACGAGAGTTTGTGACAGGATAATAGTAATGAAAATTTTGTTCCATAAAATATAATTGCATTCATGTTGGCGTATGCTCCACAGGCAGGCTTGGATGAGATAGAGAAGAATGGATTTTAGGATCACTTAATACTTGTAGTATGTGGCATGGGGGTGATGCGATTGCAGTTTTGGGAGGGAATTTAAATGGTCATGTTGGTGAAGCAGCTCAAGGACATGAAGGAATAAACTGGGGATGGGCATATGGTGCAAGAAATGTGGAAGAGGAATGGATACTTGAATTTGGAAAGGCAATGAACATGGCTGCATGCAAGACACACTTTAGGAAAAGAGAGTGTAGGTTGATTGAATACGAGTCTGGGGGAAATCGTTTCGTTTCGTTTCGTTTTTAAAGGCTCCAACATGCTTGCATGTGTCGGCCTTGGTCACCTAATGGCGGCTCTCCACGCTGCACGATCCATTGCAGCCTCCCTGTTCAGTCCCTTAACCCTAAGGTCACACTTAATGACCTCGTCCCATGTCTTTCTCGGTCTACCCCTCATAACCCCACCCCCAATATTAACACTTCTCACCTTCCTCACCCAATTATCATCCCCCATCCTCTCCACATGTCCAAACCACCTCAATCTACCTCTCCTCACCACAACACCAATACACTCCAGTCCCATCCTACCTCTCAACTCTTCCATTGTAAACCCAGCCCCTCCAGGCCTTGGACGCAGGGACGCACTGCACATCCACCTAATCATTGTCATTTCTGTACGTCTGAGCCGGCGAATGTCTTCCTCCTTCACTGCCCAGGTCTCACTGCCATACAGCATCACACTCCTAACACACGCTGCATACAAAGACCCCTTAGCACGTAGGGAGAGCCCCCTCAATGTCAGGAGAGGCAAGAGCTCCCTGAACTTCTTCCAACCACTTCTCACCCTAGCCACAGAGCTAGCTCCAGCCCCACCTCCAGCACACAACATGTCTCCTAAATAACAAAACTCCTCCACACACTCAAGAGATTCACCAGCAAGTTCAATCCTTTCACGGACGATCTCCACCTGCTCGCCCCGGCACGCCGTACACATAAAATCAGCATTATCTCGCAGTCTACCTCTGATACCACTACATCTCTTATGCACCCATTTATCACACACACCGCACAAGATGGAATTACTTCCCACGCCCTTGTGGCAAACTGCACACGGCCACTCTCCCTCGTCTTTGACAGTACCGCCACCAACCCTAGATATCATCACTTTTGTTTTATCTGCATTTACCCTTAAACCCTTGTGCCCCATACCATCTCTCCACTTCCTAAACCTTTCCTCCGCCTTCCTTTTCATTCTCTGCAATCAACACCAAATCATCAGCATACAACAACTACCATGGGAGTCCGTTTCTAAAGTCACGTGAAAGGGCTTCAAGTACCATGATAAACAACATGGGACTCAAGACTGACCCCTGATGCACACCAACATTCACGGAAAACTCATCACTCAAATCTCCATTCACTCTCACCTGGGTGTGAGCACCCACATACATGGCCATAACCACCCTAATCAACCACTCCTCCAAGCCAAGCTTTCTCATTGCCCACTTCACCACCTCTCTAGGGACTCTGTCAAAGGCCTTTTCCAAATCAACAAAAACAAAATAAAGATCCCTTCTCCTACCAATATATTTTTCTTGAAGCTGTCGAACAATGAATATGGCATCAGTGGTCCCCCTACCTGGCATAAACCCAAACTGCATCTCATCAATATTCACTCTTTCTCTAATCATACCTTCTAAAACTCTCTCCATTACCTTCATTATCTGATCTAAAAGCTTTATACCTCTATAATTTCCTCTTTCCAGGGCATCACCCTTCCCTTTATACACATTTACAATTACACTCTGCAGCCAATCATCTGGGACAACACACTCATAAATAATCCTATTTATCAGGTCAGTGACTAAACTCACCCCTATATCGCCTAAGGCCTTCAACATTTCGGCAGTCAACCGAGACACACCTGCTGCCTTCCCCACCCTCATCCTGCCTATTGCCTCACTCACAGTAGCAGTATCAATCAAAGGCCAAGGGCCAGACACTGGATCTGCTGGCTCCAAACCTTCCCTGTTCCAGTCAAACTCCTCATTCAACAACCGGTTATAATGCTCTCTCCATGCATCTTTAATATCCTCACTGTTCACCACTACCCTTCCTTCATCATTCTTCACACACTGCTCACCTATGATATCCTGATTATCCCTCTTCACCTGACCTGCCACCCTAAATATATTTTTCCTTTCCCCATGATTTAGGTTATCAAGTAATTGTCTCTGTGACTCAGACTTTGCCCTGTATACCTCTCTCCTAGCCCTACGCTTGGCAGCCAAATATTCCTCTTTGCTACCACCCTTCTTCCATTCCCGGAAAAGCCTTCTTTTCTCCTTAATTGCAGCTTCTACACCCTCATCCCACCACCAAGTTACTTTATGTCTTGGTGGTCCTCTTGTCCAGCCGCATGTTACATCAGTAACTCTCAAGAAATTGTTCTTGAGGGCTCTGTACTGTTCATTAACGCCTCTGTCTACAGCTCCCTGTTCAGCCACCAGTCTCCTCAACTCGCTATAGAAGACATCCCTTACTACTTGGTTTTTCAGCTTCCATATTTTCCTCCTAGGTACATAAGTCCTCTTTTTCATCACTTGTTCTTTAAGCACCATATCACAAATCAATAGTTTGTGCTGCTGCACACACTCCTCACTTCCTATAACTTTAACATCCCTCACTAACCTCCTATTGGCCCTCCTAACCAGAAAATAATCTATCTGACTGCTATTTCCCCCAGACTCATACGTAATTAACCTACTGTCTCTTTTCCTAAAATATGTGTTGCACACAATCATGTCCGTTGCCTCCCCAAACTCGAGTATCCTTTCCCCTTCTGCATTCCTTAGACCATATGCACATCCCCCATGCACTCCTTCATAATCTTGTGCTGCTTCACCTACATGACCATTTAAGTCCCCTCCCAAAATCACTATCTCATCATCCCGCATACCACCCACTACACGTATTAAATCATCCCAAAATCTATCTTTCTCTGATTCATCCAATCCTGCCTGTGGAGCATATGCCGATATAATCACAGCTATCTTTCTTCCCAACAGAATTTTCACAACCAATATCCTATCGCTTACTCTCAAAACATTCATAACATATTCCACCCATTTCTCCGCAACCATCACACCAACACCTCCATATCCGTCTGTCCTCCCCTGCCAAAACAACTTATAGCAACAGTCCTTCCCAACAATCTTTCTGGCTGATCCACCCCTGTACCAGACTTCCTGCAAACACGCCACGTCCACCCACCTCCTACTGAATGCCTCAACGACTTCCCCTGCTCTTCCCCTCAAACTTCCCAGCCAGGTAAATTATTTCCTGGTCAGGAGGGCTGATAGGAGGTTAGTGAGGGATGTTAAAGTTATAGGGAGCAAGGAGTGTGAGCAGCAACACAAGTTTTTGATATGTGAAATGGTGCATAAGGAGCGGGTGATGAAAAGAGGACCCGCACACCTATGAGGAAAATATGGAAGCTGAAAAAACAAGCAGTAAGGGATGTCTTCTACAGCGAGATGACGAGAGTGATGGCTGAACAGGGAGGCGCTGACAGAAGTGTTAACCCTTTAAGATCCAATGAGTTTTCGCATCATTTCAAATCCAACCACAGAGATTCCAATGATGCATTTATGCGTCATTTGAAGATACATTACTTTAGTAAAATATTCACCATAAATCGCATTTACGTATTGTACAAAAGACTCAAGCGTGACATTTCGGAATGGCTGCTACATGTGTGGTGGGTACTGCACAGCTTGTATGACTCATGGCTTTGTCTCTTTGTTACTACATTCTTGGTGAATATCTTTCTGAAGCAAGGAATAAAATTTTTGGTTTTTGCCTAACTTCAGCTCATGTATTTACACAGAGCGATCAAAGAAAAATATCGCGGCGCAAAGTTGTGGGTCAGCGTGAGAGCAGCTGACTCCAGCACAGACATAATCTGCCCAGCCAAGACACCTGATAGGGTTTATGAACAGTACAGAGCCCTCACGAGCAACCTCTTGAGAGTTGCTGATTCAGTGTGTGGATGGACAAGGTGCCCCCCCCGACATAAAGTAACATGGAGGTGGGATGAAGGTGTAGAAGCTGCAGCCAAGGAGAAAAGAAGGCTTTTCCAGGAATGGAAGACAAATGGTAACAAAAAGGAATACTTGGCTGCCAAGCGTAAGGTTAGAAAAGAGGTTTACAGGGCGAAGTCTGGGTCACAAAGACTTTTACTTGATAACCTAAATTGTGTGGAAAGGAAAAATATGATATTTAAGGTGGCAAATCAGAAGAAGAAGGAGAACAGGGACATCATAGGTGAGCAGTGTGTGAAGAATAATGAAGGATGGGTAGTGGTGAAGAGTGAGGATATTAAAGAAGCATGGAGAAAGCATTACAGCTGGTTGTTGAAAGAGGAGTTTGATTGGGACAGGGAAGGTTTAGAGCCAGCAGGTCCAGTGTCTGGCCCTTGGTCTTTGATTGAGGCTGCTACTGTGAGCAAGGCATTATGCAGGATACAGGTGGGGAAGGCAGCAGGTGTGTCTGGGTTGACTACTGAAATGTTGAAAGCCTCAGAAGATATAGGAGTAGGGTTAGTCACTGACTTGATAAATAAAATTATATATGAGTGTGTTGTCCCAGATGATTGGCTGAAAACTGTAATTGTAAATGAGTACAAGGGGAAGGGTGATGCCCTGGAAAGAGGAAATTATAGAGGCATAAAGCTTTCAGACCAGGTAACGAAGGTAATGGAGAAAGTTCTAGAAAGTAGGTGGGGGTGCTCACCATCCACTCACTCGATGCAGTGCTGCTCTCAGATGTCTGTCCTTTCCTTTCCTCTTTCCTTCTTTCTTTCCTTCCTCTTCTGTCATTCTTTACTTCATTCTTTCCTCATCCTTCTGCCTACAGGTGACTTTACACTCCCTCTTCTATCTGTCTTCCCTTCATTCTTTCCTCTTCCTTCTGCCTATAGGTGACTCTACGCTGAGTGACAAATGGTTTCCTGTGCACCAGGAAACCATTTACTATGCCGGATGGTAACCATATAACC
Source organism: Coenobita brevimanus (assembly GCF_032717465.1). Taxonomy (NCBI): domain Eukaryota; kingdom Metazoa; phylum Arthropoda; class Malacostraca; order Decapoda; family Coenobitidae; genus Coenobita; species Coenobita brevimanus. The sequence continues at coordinate 39,464,247 of NC_136966.1, forward strand.
AAATTATGGCGCCTGGTGGTTTAATGGGTAATTACAGCACTCCAATCGGATTGAGCCGGTGAAGGTTTACATCCAAAGGGTAGTTGGGGATTATTGCTAACATGATGCCACTCAGGGATGAGTGAGGCTGGTCACTCTCATCTTAAATGTCAGGACCAACTTGCCTAGCCCTGGGCTCCTACACTTCTCATGGGGCAACATAAGATTTGATGATGGATGGATAGATGATCAGAGAAAGAGTGAATACTGATGAGATGCAGTTTGGGTTTATGCCATGCAAATTTGGAGAAGGCCTTAGACAAGGTTCCCAGAGAGGTCATGATGTGGGCAATGAGAAAGCCTGGGATCGAGGAGTGGATGGTTAGGGTCATTATGGCCATGAATGAGGGTGCTTGCACCCAGGTAAGGGTGAATGGACATTCGAGTGATGAGCTTTCTGTAATTGTTGATGTGCACCAGGGATCAGTTTTAGGCCCCTTGTTGTTTATCATGGTACCTGAAGCCCTCTCACACGACTTCAGAAATGGACTACTGTGAGAGATGTTGCATGTTGATGATTTGGTGTTGATTGAAGAGAATGAAAGGGAGGCAGAGGAAAGATTTAAGGAGTGGAGAGATGATATGGGGCACAAGGGCTTAAGAGTAAACGCAGATAAAACAAAAGTGATGGTATCAAGGGCTGGTGGCAGTACTGTCAAAGAAGAGTGGCCACGTGCGATTTGTCACAAAGGCATGAGAAGTAATTTCATCTTGTGCAGCATTTTTGATAACTGGGTGCGTAAGAGATGTTATGGTATTCAAGGTAGAGTACGAGATAACGCAGATTTCATGTGTGTGGTGTGTCAGGGATAGCAGGTGGAGATTGCCAGGTATGAAAGGACTGAAGTTGTTGGTGAGTCTCTTGAGTACATGAAAGAGTTTTGTTAGATGGGAGACATGTTATGTGCTGGAGGCGGAGCTGGAGCTAGTTCTATGGCTAGAGTGAGGAGTGGTTGAAAGAAGTTCAGGGAACTGTTCTCTCTCCTAACATTGAGAGGACTCTCCCTCCATGCTAAGAGATCTTTGCATGCAGCATGTGTTAGGCATGTAATGCTGTATGATAGTGGGACCTGGGCAGTAAAGAACGAGGATATTCACAAGCTCAAACATGCAGGGAGAGGCTGTGGCTGAATCGACAAAGAGGCAGCCTGCAGTCCTAATGGACCCAGGATCGAATCTCGGCTGGGGCAGGGAACAGTTTAAGGATTTGAATTTCCTATTTAACCCGTGCCGTCCCGGCAACGTGAATTAACGCGGCAACATTGCAAGGTCCCTAATTTGCACATTTCTCAATTTTCGCGAGTGATTTTTGGCATGTATACACGGGACACCTTCCTCTATTCCTCCACAAGATGCCAAGCAGGAACAATGCCTTACACCGCATAATCTCCCCCCCCCCCTGCATGCCATTGTCTCGGCAATTCACCTGTTACCAGTGACCTGGTCAATCAAGACATTCAGGGCCAGAGTGATTCCCCAATCGATGACAATGTGGAGGGCAATGTTTACACAGCATTTGAGGAAGAATCAGTCAGAAATGATGATCAGGTAATGTGGGAAAAAAATGGTCATGAATGGTGATAAGTTAGTGAGTGAAACAATGCTTATAATGCCTATATTACTGTTTGAAAACCAATATACTCTTGTACTACGTATAAATTCGTACCAAGTAAATAAATAAATACTGTTTATGAGTGGATAAAATAGTTACCTTCCCATAGAACTCGTTTTCTTTGGTGCCAGCCTGTTAGAAAACCCAGTCAGGTAAGGAAGTACACGTCCCTAAATCGCGTATTTTAAACCTCAGGTAAGCGATTTCTCTATGAATTTTCGATGTTTCTCACCAAAAGCGGATGTTGGGGGGGGGGGGGGAAGGTCCAAAAACATCGGGATGGGGCGTTAAAAAAAAAAAGAAAAAAGAAAAGAAAAAGAAAAAAAGCACTCTTTCCCGATCTACCAGATGACCTACCGACACGTCGTTAAAATACCCCCGCTAATACCAATACACCAATCCTATATGAGACAGCCCTAACATGTATTCAATATGGATGGTGTGTGTTAGCGCTGAAGTGGTGACATGTGGAGGTGTAGGAGGACTACTGGGCCTTGGTATAGGTCACTGCCCCCAAGAAACAGGCCCTGAAGCCTTTGCCCAGTCAGACACATTTTAAAAAAAGAAAAAAAAAAAGGGGCAATGATTAGGTGGGTGTGCAGTGCATCCCTGAGTGTGAGGCCTGGGGGGCTAGGTTTATGATGGAAGAGATGAAAGGCAGGATAGGGCTGGAGTATATTGGTGCTGTGATGAGAGGAGGTACACTGAGGTGGTTTGGGAATGTGAAGAGGATGAGGGATGATAACTGGGCGCAGAAAGTGAGGGGAATGTGAAGAGGATGAGGGATGATAACTGGGCGCAGAAAGTGAGAAGTGTTACTGTTAGGGGTAAGGTTGTGAGGGGCAGACCGAAAAAGACCTGGGATGAGGTCAATGAGCGTGACCTCAGGGATAAGGGACTGAATAGGGAGGCTGCCAAAGATTGAGCAGCCGCCATTCAGCGACCAAGGCCAACTCATGCAAGCATGTTGGAGCCTTCAAAAACATTTTTTTTTTTTTTTTACGCTAGATAGAAGGAACCAAAGGCCACAAGCCCGCAATACTATTCCTTCCAAGAGAAAAACAAAATACAAGAGAGAGCCAAATTCATGATCCGATTATTTCGAGATGCCTGGACGCACTGCGTTTGAAAGACTGGAGATCATAGCTAGCAGGAAATACAGACAGAGGGAGACAGCTCCAGAGTTGACCTGTTTCGTAAATGAAGGACTGGGAGTAACGGTTAACTCTTGCATTAGAAAGTTGGACAGAAAAGGGATAAGAGTTTGCTGCTAGACGAGTGCTAAGCACCCGTCGTAGAGGTGGAGGATGCAAGCAGACAGTTAAGAGGAGCAGAGACCATTAAAGTAGCGAGAGAAAAGAGATAAAGATGCAACAGTGCGGCAGAGGAGGAGAGTTAATGAGACGAAAAGCCTTTGACCCCACCCTACTGAGAAGAGCTTTATGTGAGGAGCTTCCCCACACGAAAGCTGTACTCTACACAGGGGTGGATAAAACCCGTGTATAAAGTCAACAATTGTGGAGGGGTAAAGAAGGCACGGAGTCGGCTTAGCACACCTAATCTCTTGGAAGCAGATTTTACAAGAGATGTAATATGTTCTTTCCAAGACAGGGCCCGAGTGAATGAAACCCAAAGTAAGTTCAACAATGATGCAGGATTAAGCTGAATATTATTAAACATTAGTGGGTACTCCCATGGAAGATTCTGTCAGGTTGATAGGTGTAAGAACTGAATCTTTGATGCATTAAAAACGACAAGATTATTTTATCCCAGTCAGAGATACGAGCCAAGTCAGACATCACGTGAGCCATAGCCTCATCCCTTGTTTGCTGAAGTAACTGCTAAGATGGACGTTGCGGGAACCGAGTGGAAAGGTGAAGGGTGGAGTCATCAGCGTACGAGTGGATATGGTTAGATGTACAGCTTAGAGGGTCATTGATGAATAAAAGGAAGAGAGCTGGTGATAGGACAGAGCCCTGAGGAATACCACTGTTGATAGATCTAGGAGAAGAACGATGGCCATCTACAACAGTGGCTATAGAACGACCAGAAAGGAAGCTAGAGATGAAGGCACAGATAGAAGGATGGAAACCATAAGAGGGCAGTTTGGAAATCAAAGATTTATGGCAGACTCGATCGAAAACCTTTGAGATGTCAAGTGCAATGGCAAAGCTTTCGTCAAAGTCCCGAAAGGAGGATGACCAGGAGTCTGAAAGGTAGGTGAGAAGATCACCAGTGGAGCGTCCCTGACGGAACCCATACTGACGATCAGAAAGAAGGCTGTGATAGGAAAGACGCTTTAAAATTTTTCTATTAAGAACTGACTCGAAAACTTGAGATACTGGATGTTAAAGCAATTGGACGATAGTCAGAGGGTTGGGAATGGTCACCCTTCCTTGGGACTGGCTCAACGAGATCAAACTTGCAGCAAGAAGGACAGGTACAAGATGACAGACAAAGGCAAAAGAGTTTACAACACTCAGCATTCATCATATTTCATTATCAAGTCAGATGTTTCAGGCAGGTGCATGATAAAGTTGCCATTTGTTAGTCCCTTCATTCTGATCATGTTATTAATACTTTATTTTAACTAAATACAGTATATTTGTATTGGATAAGTGAAGTGTGTTTCCCAGCCAAACCATTTACCAAATTCATCACACTGGGATTTCTAAAGTACTCTAATTGAACAGGTGATGGATGAGGTGTTTTTTCCTATTCACAGTTCATTATATCCATGTTCTGGTGGTCAAGAACCACCAACCCGACCACATCAACACAGACAGATGTCCCCATATTAGGAAGCCCCGGAAAGCCAGTCAGAGTGACTGTGATATTTGAAGGTGCTTTTAGTTCCGACCCGAAAAGTTATGGATGGCTGTGAAATGGCCCTTAATCCCAGAAGGGATGGCCACAAATGAACTGCCTTCATTTTACACTATTCTCAGTCATCAAGTTGCCTTCCCTCCAGTTCACACCATTCTTACTCATAACCTTCTCTATTCTATCCCTCCTTCTCATCCTCAGTCTCCTTATCCTCCATCTCAACAATCAAACAAACAATAACAAATATGGGCTTTTCTAAACTAAATAAAAGCATCTGGTGGGGGGTAGCACAAAAAATTTTTAAAAGATATGGGTTAACTTGTGGCTAGCATCACTTCACGTCTGTGATGCTCATCAAAAACTGTGAATTCCCAGGCTCCAGTACCTGTATTGGTGATTTATGACATGTTCTTTGTGAGTCGTCAAACTTTTATATTCACTGGATATAAACAGTATCAGAGGTATTTAGCAGTTACAAATTTGATGGCAATTCAAACTTTAGGTGGGAATACAGAACTAAAATTAACTCCAGTATACACAACAGACAATTAGGGTTGGAGTAACTGTAATTTAATTGAAATTTAATTACAGAAATATAGTAATTGTAATTATAACTGTAACTGAAATTATAACTGAAGTAATTGCAACTGTAATTAATTAACTGATGTTAACTGTAACAACTGTAATTGTGAAAGGGGAGGAAAGTGGTACTGGTAAGATAACCCCGTACCATGCTGTCATTATGGGATTAAGATATCCCGGGATTAACCCACCTAAGCCCTGTTTTGAGAGTCCTACTGACTTTGTCCCGAACACCTGTTCTCTCATGGGACCTGACCCAGCTCCTTCTCCCCCTTCGATCAGAAATGCCGAGGCCCAGGATCTCGTGGTGGAAGAGGGGTATGGTCCAGAGTCCTTGCTCCTCCTTAATCCCTAGATTTTACCAGTCAACAATGCCAATGTCACCAGAGAACACCTCCTACTCAGCCTGCTTGGGAGAGGCTGGACTGAATAAAAGGGCAGAGAGAAAAGGCTTTACACACTCATTCACACTCTCTCCTACACACACATTCCTCACGGCTCACACACACACTCTCTTTCCATCTTTGAACTATGTTAACAGAGACTGGGAACTGAAGTCTCGTGTCCTTGGTCGTGATAATTCAGAAGGCCGACACACAGCATTTAACACTGCATCTGGCTCTGAGGAACCTGGAATTGATTCAGTATTCAACGGAAAGTAATGAAAGTTGCAGCTGATAATGCATCTTAATGGAGAACGCATCTGACATTTCCTTGCCAAGTTTGTACATAAATCAGGAAGAAGGGGCTGGAAATTCATGTGACACCAACATCATTGATGATGATATTTGCTTAGAAGATATTCTGACTTACCTTCCTCAAGAATAAGATGTTTTGCACATACTCAGCAACCGTGTGTGAGAGATGGGTTTACTCACCCAAATGTAAAAATTCACTACTCTCATCATCACTTCAGAAAATTGCATCCTTGATCAACTCAGTGAGAAAATCAACAGCAGCTGCTCTGTACCTTCGATCTAAAGAGATTATTCTCTAGACACAAAATGTGACAATATAGAATTCACAGATGAAAATGGTGAAATCTATACTCAAGAACCCTGTAGAAATGAATAATGCAATTGATCTTCTGTCCCAGAGAGGGCAGAGGAGTAAGAAAATCATGCCAGTGGAGATTTCTGCCTTAAAGAGGCTTGTGATTGTCCTCGAACCTTTTCACGAGGCCTTGGAAGTTGTGGAGGGACAGAAGAAGGTGACCATAACTGCTACTGGACCGGCAATTCAGGGACTTAAACACTCACTGAAGAATGTAATTCATAAGACCACATTGCAATACTGAGAACAACTGGCTAAAGTGCTATTGGACTCTGAAGAAAAGATTGGATCCATACTTGGAAATGAGAGATGTTCAAGTGGCGGCCTTTTTGGATCCTAGGTTCAAACTGGACTAGCTTTCACTACAAGAGCAGAAGGACCAAGTGCTGGCATATGTCAAGGAAATGCTTGAAGAATTGGAGGTGGTTCACGAGGGGTCAACAATGGATAAAGAGTGTGACAAGGATGATCTAGCAGAAGGATTACTGGAATAAAAAAGACCCACACTGTTCTCGTTTATACTAAAATGTTCATCAAAGCTACAAAATCAATGGGGATCAGAGGGAAGCACAGTGTCAGTGAGTCTTTTGTTGAAGCAATATGCAGAGGAAGGAACTCTGCCATTTTCCAGTGATCCAATGCTATACTGGAAAGAAGTGTCACAAGCTTTGAAATCACTGAAGAACCTTGCAAGAAAGGTATTTGGGTGTACTGCTACACCTGCTCCAGAGAGAGTTTTCAGCACTGCTGGAAATTATTTCACCGCGAACAGATCTCAACTTGGTGTCACTTCTAACTGTTCAATGTTATTAATTATGTGCAATAGAGAATTATTTGAAAAACTACAGGCTCTTTAGTTATTGTCTGCAACCTGCACAAAAATGAAATCTTGATTTTTGTTTTCAAATTAGTTTGTGCCACTGTAAATAAAGGACAACCTTACAATGCCAAACTTTTCCTTAACCACGATGATTTTTTCCAAATTAAGGAATTTGTAGTTATAACTGTAATCATAATTAATTTTTTTGCAGTAATTGTAACTGTAATGTAACTGCTATCCCAAATGTAATTGTAATTTAAAAAAAAAAGTAATCGTAATTGTAAATTTTTGAAGTGTAATTGCTCCAATCCTGCATACAATATAAGGATTATCTTGTTAGCTCCTCAATTATACAGCTGGGATTCAACATTCATTGTACATAACACTGGTATTCAGGACAATCAAGATGATCCAAAATATTCCCAAGAAGCATAATTCATGTACGAATTACGATACATACATAAAACTGCCATATACAGAACTGTATATATGTACCGGAAATCACCAAAATATAGAAAAACTAAACTTAAACCATTAGATCCACTAAAAAAACCTGAAGAATGGTCAGTGCACATCCATACCATCACATGCTGACAACAATGTTTACTTTGTCATGTGTGGATGCCCAACTCTTGTTACAACTGCTTCCTAACCTACTACTGAATAGGAAGAGAGGGAGAGAGACTAGCAAACACTCATTGCAGCCCTCCAAGCAATGCTGGTTGCATCAAAGCAAATTCCTGCACTAAAGTTTGTTGATGTAGATGACTCAAATCTGTGGGTGATACTAAGCAAACTTAAGCAGGTTTTTGAGAATATGATCAGCCATAACAGTGATGAGAAGATGGAGTGAGAGAGTGCTGAGGAAGTTAAGCTTGTACCACACCTCAATATATAAACAACACTTAGTGCTTCTAACTCTTATATCATGATTGAAAAATACATGAAGCAATGCAGAACCTTAAAAAGATCACATTCCAGCATGCCCAACTCTAATGAAGCAGGCTTGCTCAGTCTACAGTGACCTTCATAACTCTTGAGTGAATGCTAGATGCCAGTTCCTTGACACACAGTACCTCCCATCTCAGTGACATGATCATCACTGACCTACCTCAAGTGATGCCAACATTGATGGTATAATGACATCACATAGAGCAAGAAAAAAACTGTGAGAGGGATTCTAAAGGCTTCTTACAAGCCTTAAAAAGGGCTTTGGACCATTAATTCTATGCCCCAGGCCTCAGAGCCCAATCCAAACCCTAACCACATCTGAATCCTCTGTTATGGTGAGACTGGGTAATGTGACCATACTGTGTGTACATACAGCACTTCTGGTGCAAAAAACACTTCTAGTGGGTGCTTCAGAGGAGCAAAGAGTGTGTGAGAATATGCTAGGGGTCAGCAGTAAGGCAATGGTAAATGGGTGGGGATAACTGGTGGAAACGGGAAAAAAAAATAAATTTAACCAAGAAGATTGGGCCCATACATCTCTATTTCCATGTGTTTAAATAATGAAACATCTATAATTTACCAATATGTGACTGTGCGGAGAAGTGACTGGGTTAATATGGACTGGAGCAGATGGGGGACGTGGAAGGTGTGTGCAAGATATTCACAGATGAAAGCCGTGCAGCATGTGAGGTAGAGTGTGAGGTGAAGAGAAGATGAAAGGGGGTGCAGGGAACAGCATGGTGGAATGAAGAGGTGAGACAGGCTGTGGCACAAAAGAAGAAAGCAAATAATGAGTGGATGAGAAACAGAAGTTGCGAGACAGAAGAGAGAGTTATATGCAGAGCGGAAGAGAGAGGTGAAAAGATTAGTAAGAGATGTGAAAGGAGAGTGGATGAGGAAATAGGATAGAATCTGAGTGTAAAAAGGAGGGAATGTAAGAAAATGTTCTGGAAAGAGGTAATGAGAGTTAGACAGGGTGACAAAGAAGTTACTCAGGGAGTGAGAGATAAAAATCGTAGATTACCAGCGGAGAAAGGAGAAAAAGTGTGCAGACAGAGAGAACACTTTAAGAATTGTTGAACATAGAGAATGAAAGTAATGCCAGTATAAGTGGCTGGGGAATGGCTGGGAGATGGAGGGATGTGAGAGGAGAGGAAAAAATCAGTAGGATGGAAGTTGTGGAAGCAATGAAGAAAGACAAAATGGGGAATGCCCCAGGAACTGATGGAGTGTGTGGTGAAATGCTGAAGCATGAGGGAGAGAGTAGCAGAATGGATGTGGAAGATGTGCAAATTGGCCTGGGAGAAAGGTTGAGTCTTGAAGGATTGGAAGTCAGGTATAATTATTCCCCTGCACAAAGCAAAAGGGGAAAAAGAAGTGTGTGGTAATCCTAGGGCATTTGTCTTCTTAGTCTAATAGGAAAAGTATACGGTACGATACTTATAGACAGAGTTAGGGAAATAACAGAGGAATTAGTTGGAGAAGAACAGGGAGGTTTTAGGAGGAAAAGAGGTTGTGTAGATCAGATATTCATTCTTAGATCTTTAGTGGAAAAGTTTTAGAGATGGGAAAGAAGTTGTATACGCCATTCATGGATTTGGAGAAAGCATATGACAGGGTGGACATGGATTGTGGAAAGTATTAAGAATATATGAAGTAGATGGGAAGTTGTTGAATGCCATGAAGAGTATGTATGAGGGTGTTAAGGCTGCAGTGCGTGTGGATAGTGAACTGAGTGAATTTTTCTATTTGAAGGTTGGATTGAAACAGGGATAAGTCATATCTCCATGGTTGTTCAATCTGTATATGGATGGGGTTATAAAAGAGATACAAGGTAGGGCAGTGGATGTTGGAGCAGCCCTAATGAGAGTGTTTGGAAACTCCCTGTACTGCTGTTTGCACATGATACTGTGTTGTTATGTGAAGATGAAGGGAAGCTGCAAGACTTGGTAGATGAGTTTGGGAGAGTATGTAAGAAACGGAATCTAAAGGTGAATGTAGGGAAGAGTAAAGTTATTGTCTTCGAGAGAAATGAAGTCAGTGAATGTACAGTGAGGATGGATGAGGAGGAAATGGAAAATGTGAGTGCAATTAAGTACTTGGGTAGTTTGATAAGTAAGGTTGGAAGATTAGTGGGTGAAGTGCTTGAAAGTGTACAACAAGGAGGAAAGGTTGCTGGTTCACTGAAAGCAGTGATAAGAAACAGGAGCAGGGCAGTGAAATGGCCGGGGACAGGGCAACATGGAGGCAATTTGTTTGTGGCCACCCCTTATGGGATTAAGGCATCTGGCAATAGATAGATAGATTGATAGACAGTGACTGAGTCTCAACAGCATTTCACTTGGTCAGCAAAAGCATAAGAGACTATACATAATTATGTCACAATATTAAGTTAGTATTCGATGTATGAGACCCCTGTATTAGATGAAACTTTACTTGAAAAATGTTTTCCATATGACTTAGTGTCTGGTAATTATGAGTTAGTAAAACTTTAGACCAGAGCTAGATGAAAGTTTAATGTCGAGTAACAGAACAAATAACAATATATAGTTATTTAAATAAACTATATACATTAGTGCAGTAATGTATTACTGTACTAATTTTTCATCCATTTCTAAAAATGCAAACCACAGTGTTGGAATGCTTTTTTGCTGATTGTATAGTACTGCATGTACATGAAGCATACTGCAAACTACAGTATTATATTCTCTCTATTCCATCATCATCATCATCATCATCATCATCATATGGGGGCTAACAAATAGTGCCATATACATCTATCTCACTTCCACAAATGCCAGTAAGGAACTGAAACCTTAGTTAAGTACTGTTGAACATGGCTGGCTACTATACCCTGGGAAGTACTACCATGAGAGTGAAAATTAGCTACATTTTCATCACTCTCAGGCAGAAACATTCAGTCACAAGTAAACAGTCACTGTCCATACTATGGCTCTCACACGTTACAGATCTTATTGAGCATGAGAAATTTCTTTTTTGCCAACAGATCCCAGCAACTGATGGGAAGCAATTAGCTGGTTCTGGCAGTGGATATTGCTTCTGGTCCACAGAAAACATCACCTGTACCATGGCCACCCTTAGTTATGTAAATTCCTTTCTTAAAAGGAAGCATGGTATCATTTGAGTGAATGACTGATGGACTGACTGAAAGCTCATGTTGTGACCTTGTAACCTTGATGTGTGTAGAATCTGGCCAGGACATCAGCAGTGGTGTAGACCCGCACGTGGCCCATGTGCAGCCGGCCAGAAGGGTATGGGAACATGGCTAAAACATACTTCTTCCACTGTTTCTCTCCTGTGCCCCTGAAATGGTCAGTAGTTGTAGTATTTTGAAATTACAGTAAGTCCTTGATGTATGTTAGTGATGTGTTCCAAAATATCACAACTTCTCTAAATAATCAGTACTATAAACTACGAAAAATTGGTTATTGCTGTTCCTGTGGCTGCTACTGGTGTTTAACCCAGCTTTGTCTGGCTGAGCAAACCTGTCAACCACAGGTAAGCAACTGCTTCTGAGGGGGTCGTCCAGGTATGGTACAGCAAGGATGTGCACAGACTTTCAAGGGGGCATATACTCAGACAATGAAGGGGGTACATTATGTGTGTGGAGGAAAAAATAAACAAAATTTTACTATACAGTACATACTCTTATACTGTACCAGTTAAATTTTGTTTCTTGCTTTTCTACATGGCATTTGTACAAATAAACACACATACTCGCTCTTCAACCATTTACTGCGATACACTATCATAAATGAGTGTTTGTAACCACATGAATCTGAGTGTGACATGAGTGAAAAATCTTGAGTAAGAACAGTGGATATGGGATTATTCAGGAATTAGCAGGGGTACCCAGCACTGCCCAAGTAAAGCCCATTGATCATGCAAACAGGCATTGCCTGGGATCCTGGATAGCCACTCCCTCTCTGGGAGAAGACCCCCGAGATCCCATTTAAAACTCTATGTTCTTCCTTGGCCCCATTGCCCCAGGGATACGTTCCCCATGGACCTATTCCCACCATGGACCTCTTTCCCCACTAACCACTAACCAATCAACCATTCTTACCCACCCTGTTTCCTCACCCACCCACCTACCCTACTCATCCACCTACCCACACACTCACTCACACTCACCCACCCATACTGCCCACCCACACCCACCCAACCCTGTCCATCCACCCCACCCACCATGCCCCACCACATCCACTCCACCATCCTGCCCCTCCACACCCACCCATCCACTTAACCCTGCCCAATCACCCACCTACCGTACTCATCCAACCACCTACCCTGCTCACCCACAATCACTCTCTCATTTACTCACCCACTCACTCACTCACAATCACTCCCTCATTTACTCACCTATCCATCCTGCCTCACCACACCCACCCAACCCTACCCATCCACCACACCCACCCAACCCTACCCATCCACCTCACCCACCCAACCCTACCATATCAACCTTCTCACCCACTCCACCCATCTTGCTCAACCACTCACTCATTATCATTCACTCACTCACTCACTCACTCATCACTCACCCACCCAACCCTGCCCATCCATCCACCTCACCCACCTGGCCCCACCACATCAACCTTCCCAACCTCTCTGCCCCTCCACACCCACCAATCCACTCAACCCTGTCCACCCACTTCACCTGCCCTGACCACCCCACCAATACATCCACCCATCTGACCCATTGCAGCTGATATTGATATGGTTGTAGAAGCAAACAACTCCCTGGTAACTGGCCATCGTGTTTCCAATATGCTGATGAATATTTCCAATTACAGTACTGTAGTTGTAATCTTGGCTATCAAGGGCGCCACTTTAGCAACTGTAATTCGTGAAAAAAAAGTTAAGGTTGTTAGAGCTGTTTTGAGAGTTTTATATGCATCCCCCTTGATTTCCATACAAGACAGATAGATACAGCAAACCCCCACACCTCGCCACACAATGGTGTGGCAGTCCGCCATGTTAAACTGGATGTCGTATTGCCTAAGCTTTTCATTCTGTTATTAAACACAAAGATGATTATTATTTTAGACCGCTTAACAGTACTTTACTATGAATATGTCCTAAAGTAATTGTGATGGAGTGGTAACTTTGGCTTTTAATATGTGTACAGAGATAATTTATCCCCTGGGGGTAGGGGGGTTTCAAGAATACTCCCCCAGTATCCCTGCTTGTCGTACGAGGCGACTAAAAGGGTTGGTGGTGGGTTAGTGCCCCACCCCGTAAAAAGAACTAACTAAAAAAGCAAATAAAGCGCCTCGGACCCGGACGGACCATACGTTGACGACTAAGGAACGGACAAAGGACATTCTGAGAGTAGGAATGTGGAATGTGAGAGGAGTGAATGATGAAGTGAAAGAGAGAGAGATTGTCCAGGTGCTTGAGGATGCAAAAGTGGATATATGTGGACTGACTGAAACTAAATGGAAAGGTGAAAGGATGAGAGAATGGGAATACGGTGTAGGTATATGTGCGGGAGTCAATGAGAATGAGAGGGCAAGAGAGGGAGTATGTCTGATGATAAGCAAGAAGTGGAAGGAGAATATAAGAGAGTATGGAACAGTGGGTGCAAGGATTGTATGGGTGAGGATGAAAGTAGGTATACAAGCATGGGCGATTGTATGTGTGTATGCTCCAACAGAGGATCGAGTGGCAAGAGTGAAAGATGAGTTTTGGGCGAGAGTAGAAGCATGTATGGACAAGTTTGAGAGGAGCGAGAGAGTGCTGTTGATTGGAGACATGAATGGCAAAGTCGGGAATGTACGAGTGGATGGAGTGGTTGGTCAGTGGGGTGTGCCAGCAGAAGTAGATGGGAATGGTAGTGCTTTGGTGGACATCTGTGCTGGTAAGGGGTTGCCAATAGCCAACACCTACTTTCGTCATAAGATGATCCACCGGTATACATGGAGAGTAATGAGGAGGATGGATGGTGAACTTGTTGAACGAAAGGCAATGATAGACTACGTGTGTGTGGATGAGCGAATGAGAAGACAAGTGTTGGATGCAAGGGTGTGGAGAGGGTGGGGGAATGGATTCTCGGACCATCACTTAGTGATGGCCAAGGTAGAGCTGCAAAGAAAGTGGTTGAGGAGGCGAAGGGGAAGACAGGAGGAAACAGCTCCTGTGAGAAGAGTGGAGAAATTGCAAGATAGTGAGAAGAGGACAGAGTATAAGAGCATAGTGGAAGAAAGATTGGGAAGGTATGAGCTAGAGCAGATGGAAGGGGTGGAAGACGTATGTAAGATATTCACGGAAGAGATAAGCGCAGCGTGTGAGGTGGTTTGTGGAGTGAGGAGGAGATGCAAGGGTGTGCAAGGGACAGCATGGTGGAATGATGAGGTGAAACGAGCTGTGGAACAAAAGAAGAAGGCATATGGTGAATGGTTGGCGAGTAGAGGTAGGGGAGAAGATGAGAAAGAGAAGAGAGAGGTATATGTGAGCAGGAGAAGGGAGGTTAAGAGACTGGTGAAGGAGAGTAAGAAGAAAGTGGATGAAGAGTTTGGGAGGAATCTGAGTGTGAAATGGAGGGAGAGTAAGAAATTGTTTTGGAAGGAAGTAAAGAAAGTAAGGCAGTGTGAAAGGGGAAATAGTAGGGGAGTGAAAGATAGGAATAATAGATTGTTGGTGGAGAAGAGAGAGAAATTGAGGAGATGGAAGGAGCACTTTGAGGATTTGTTGAATGTAGAGAGTGAGAGCAGTGTGAGTATAAGTGGTTGGGGAATGGCTGGGAGAAGAAGAGATGAGAGGAGGGAGGAAGAGATCAGTAGGTCGGAAGTAGTGGAAGCGATGAAGAAGATTAAGCTGGGAAAGGCCCCAGGAATTGATGGAGTGTGTGGTGAAATGCTTAGGTATGGGGGTGAGATTGTTGTGGAGTGGATATGGAAGTTGTGTAGATTGGCTTGGGAAGAGGGAGGGGTTCCAGAGGACTGGAAATCAGGTATAATTGTTCCTCTGTACAAAGGAAAAGGGGAGAGAGAAGTATGTGGTAACCATAGGGGTATTTGCCTTCTTAGTGTGACTGGTAAAATATATGGTAGAATACTCATTGATAGGGTTAGGCATATGACAGAGGAGCTAGTTGGAGAAGAACATGGGGGATTTAGGAAGGGAAAAGGGTGTGTAGATCAGATATTTGTTCTAAGATGTTTAGTGGAGAAGTATCTAGAGAAGGGAAGGAAAGTGTACGCTGCCTTCATGGACTTGGAGAAAGTTTATGACAGAATTGATAGGAAAGGTATGTGGAAGGTATTAAGAATATATGGAGTGGAGGGGAAATTGTTGAGTGCTGTGAAGAGTATGTACGAGGGAGCTAGGGCTACGGTGCGAGTGGATGGTGAGCTGAGTGAGTTCTTTGATCTCAATGTGGAACTGAAACAGGGGTGTGTAATGTCTCCATGACTGTTTAATATATATATGGATGGGGTCGTACAGGAGGTACAAGGTAGGGCAGTGGATGTGGGGGTGGCCCTAATGAATGAGGGTGAGATTTGGAAGCTTCCGGTGTTGCTGTTTGCTGATGATACAGTATTGTTGAGTGAAGATGAATGGGAGTTGCAAGGTTTGGTGAATGAATTTGGGACAGTGTGTAGGAGGAGGAAGCTGAAAGTTAATGTAAACAAAAGTAAAGTTATGGTGTTTGAGAGGAATGAAGTCACAGAGTGTGCAGTGAAGTTGGATGGTGAGGATATGGAGAATGTGAGTGCATTCAAGTACTTGGGTAGTGTGATGAGTAAGGATGGAACTTTGGGGGATGAAGTACGTGAAAGGGTACAGCAGGGAAGGAAGGTTGTTGGCACACTGAAAGCAGTGATGAGAAATAGGGAGGTGAGTATGGAAGTTAAGAAGTCTCTGCATGATGGTATTGTGATCCCTACCCTGACATATGGAAGCGAGGCGTGGACCTTGCAAGAGGGGAACAAGTCAAGAGTGAGAGCAGTGGAAATGAGTTACTTGAGAGGAGCATGTGGAGTGACATGGAGGGACAGGTTGACGAATGAAGAAGTGAAGGAACGTTGTGAGGTAGATGTGGATGTGGTTGAAAAGATTAGGAGAAATACACTGAGGTGGTTTGGACATGTGGAGAGGATGGAGAGTGAAAGACTGACTAAGAGGGTGTATCAGGGTGAGGTGGAGGGAGGGAGAGGGAGGGGTAGACCGAGGATGAGGTGGAGGGATGGAGTTGAGAGGTATATGAGGGAGGGGGGGTGAGTTGGGGGGAGGGGAGTCAAATGGTGGGTGACAGAGTGACTTGGAGGCGTTTTGTCTGCGGCCACCCTTTGCGGGATTAGGGCGTCGGGCTATAGATAGATAGATAATTTACAGATTCCGGAGGTCTGTAAGCTTATCTGGTGTGAGGCGACTGCATGCATGGTAGGTTCTTCTACACCACCACATTAATGCTGTTACACAAACACATCTGTAACAGCAAAGTCCATCACAAAGCATTTTTCGTTGCCCTACACAGCAGCTCATTAACACAAAGATGGGCCCAAAAATAATGCAATGTGTAATGATGTGTAGGCCATATTCAAAGCCTACATGCAGGCAGTGGTGATAAGAATTAGTATTTTCAGTTACATCATGTTTCACACTATGCAGAAATATTATCAACAATACTGCAGTTATATTTGGAAACTGTAACAGATGTTTTGATGATTACACATAGGTGTCATTTATATGTGTTATTTTTACTACACTGTCAAGAAGAATACCAATACTGTACTTCCATGGAAGGAGGTGCCAGAGCATCCCTCCAGCAACACTGTACCCCTACACTATATACCATACCATTCCCTCAGAGCCGTACTATCCATTCTGTCCCTCAAGAAGTCATTACTCACCCATCTCACCATCCTAATTTCAGTCCAGTCCAACCTGTTAACATGCTAATCCTTTACTGGCCACATTTTGTTGCTGTACATCACACTTCTAACACTAGCTGCTTACACTGTCACTACCTTAAAGTTAAGTGGCAGTCCCCTCACTGTCAACAGCAGCAGTTCCCCTAAACATCTTCCACTCACTTCTGATTCTGGCAACTGAGCTAGCCATAACTCAACTGCCGGCACTAATCATACCTCCCAATCTTGTTATGGCCATTCACACCTAGAAACTTGTGTCTGAGAGTCCAGGAAGATCCTCAAAACTGCTCATATCTTAATGACATGAGGGCAGAAGAATCTGACAATGAGGCAGAAAAAAAAAAAAAAAGCTGAATAACCATTACTATTACTGGTAATGGTCATGTAGTTTTGCCACACAGCCAAAAGGCTACTCCCTAAGATGTCTATAGGTACAATTTATGTCAGCAACAGTTGAAATTTTCATGGAAATATCTGAATAGCACAAGAAGCTGGCGAGCTAACATTAACATGTACTGATCTACTGCAGCCTAGACTTAGGTCCATACATCCAAAAGAGTGTGACATGAAAATAGAAATAGTTTGTTTGCACTGTATCACTGAAAACCTGGCATAAGACACATGGTGAGATGAAGGAAATTTTCAGATACAACACTTCAATTTTGATGAGGTATATCTGAACAAAGAACGTGCAAAAAAAAAAAAAAAATAAAATAAAATAAAAAATAAAAAGTCAAATAACGCAACAAATTTTTATTGTGTTCAGAAATTGTACTCATTATGGAATTATAACATTCATCATCCCCAATCAAATCCTTTACTACCCCATCAGAGGCATGGCATAGGAGCATAAGGCAAGGCTGCTTATTGCAGATGTTTCTGGCAAGAGTGATCAGTTACTAACCCCTAAGTAACTATGTGAACAAAAAAACACCATCCATCCTTCAGATGTAAACTCTTAGAGGCCATATCTGATTGTAATTTAATAACCCATTTGACAACCAGGTGACCAGTGTTTATTACACAGTTACCACACTACACCCACCACAAATTGACTTAGGACCTACACACAGAGTTGCTATGAGAGAGTTGTCTGTCTTTCCTTTGTGTTTCCACCTCTACTGAGTTTTTGGGGCAAGAAGTAACTGGCAACTCCTCTGGTGTTGGCGGGGGTGGTGAAACACTCAGCACATCAGTGCTTGCCCAGAAGCGAGAGTGGGAGTATATGTTCTCGTCACTCCGAGCTTGCACCTCCCTCTTGTTTCATGTGTATTACTGTTTGCCCTGTTATTTTCCTATAGTCAAGTTGTCATGCCTGGAAGGTACTGCTCAAGGGATGAGAGGGTCTGTATCATTGCATGGAGGCAGGATAATGTCCCTATCAACACGATTTGTGAACACACTGGATGTGCAAAGTTGACTGTCATGAAGATTTTTGCGGCAGCGTGCAGCCTGCCACCTGATGTCATACCAGAGCACAAGCATGGCAGTGGAAAGAAGAGGACGACTTTCAGAGGTACAAATACGTTCCTGAAGAGGGAAGTAATCAAGAATCCTCGACTGACAGCAGCAGAATTAAAGAGAATGCATCCCCAGCTGTTATAAGATGTCTCAATTCGAAGTATCCAACACTGCTTGCAGAAGGAGCTAAGTTTGCCAAGCCACACCACAGCCAAGAAACAGCTTCTCAGTGACCACATGAAGAAGCAGCGCATTCAGTTTGCCAAGAAGTTTGCACACTGGACATTGGATGAGTTGAGAAAAGTTATGTTTTCCAATGAAAGCACATTTCAAGTGTTCCAGGTACGTTCTGCAAAAGGTTCGTCGCCCTGCCTCCTGTAGTCAATATGATCCTGCTTACACGGTGCCAACTGTTAAGCACCCACAGTCAGTAATGGTATGGGGTTGTTTCACAGGTGAAATGAGAAGGGAAGGCCTCTACTTTCTTCCTAAGAATTTGATGATGAATGGTGGCCAGTACATTCAAGTTCTGAAAGATCAATTGTTAAACTTTTTTGCTATTCATGGGTGTGACTTTTTCATGCACGATTCAGCTCCATGTCACATGTCAAGAAAGGTGAAAAAATGGCTTCAGGATAAACAGACTGAGGTCCTCGACCGGCCTGGCAACAGTCTGGATCTAAATCTGATAGAAAACTGCTGGTCAAAGATGAAGAAATTCATGGAAGTGAAGAAGACATCCAATCTGGACAACCTCAAGACTGAACTGACAAATGTTTGGTGCAAAGAAATGTCCTTAGAATGCTTTAGAGATCTAAGTGATTCCATGCCAAAATGCAACCAACTGGTCCTGAAAAGCAAGGGAAACATGATTTCATATTAATGAATGGCATTTCATGAACAAACATTGTGATATACTATGATTTCTGTATCTTTTAATACCTTGTGGGGGGAGGTCCTAAGTCAATTTGCAGTAGTTGCAGGCACAACCCAATGTAGTAGTGATTCCTTAGCTATCGCACAGTTGGTTTTAGAGGTTTTCGTTATCATTGCAAGATGAAAATCTGCACTTCTAACATTAATGCACATTTTTTGCCTAAAAAACAATGTCATCATGCAACCGGGCCAGTTTCTTCCAGCAATAACAGGGAAGTACAGGCATACCTGATAACTGACGAACTGAAAACTGATGATTCTCTCTTTCGACTTTAACGAGTAGAGGACATAACCCGGAAAATGCTGTGTTATACTTTGTTGGCTTCTCTCTTCCGATGATCCGACCACCAGCAAAATGAGATGCATGCAATTCAGTTCATATATTTTTCAATAATGCAAAAAAAAACACTGCATTTTTCTTTATACTGTAGGGCCTCGCATCTGGCAAATACAGTAATCTGAAAAAATCACGCCAGATGCAAAAATGCCAGTTCTGGGGCAAGCTTTAAATGGGGAAAAATTAACAGTCTTTTGTCACCCATAAGTAACCCTATTTTACATATTTTTGTACTTTTATCTCAAGGAAGTTAATCATAACTATACTACACATCAATATTAATATGTATAGGAAATAAAAACTCAGCAATATCAAGTTCAGGAGTGTTTTATTGGGCCAAAAATGTGGGTTATGGATTGATGAATAACTACTGGATGGCAGCCTGGGTCATTGCCTCATCGTCGCTGTCAGAGACCTCACTCAAGTCTTCCTTATCTTCTTCTTGGATGTAATTTTTTTTTTAATTAATCTTTTTAACGGTCACATGTTTTGTACCCTGTCTCAATAAGTCTATCACTTTCTGTTTGTCTTGCAAACTATACTTCTTCAGTTTCTGTCCCTTCCTATATTCTCTCTTCACTTTCAGTCAATCAGGCTTTTTAACCCCTTAACCGCGGGGCGTCACTTTCGTGAAGCTTGGGAGCAAGGGATCATACCGTGGGGCGTCGCTTTTGTGATTCTGTGTTATTTTGAATTCACCCGGGCTTCCAAGTGGGGGCTTGTATCATCTATCAGTACTGCCAATGTCCAACACTAGTCAGCACTCCTAACCTCATCTGTACTCCCATCCATTGTTGACAATTTAGCCATTTCTCCCCGTTCTTGACTCCCCTCCCTACCCCCCCTCCATTACCCTATCCTCTCGCCTGCCTGGCCGTGCTACGCTGAGTAAATCTTCCCTGGAATTTTTCACTGATTTCAACCATTGAAATAAGCCCTATGCCCTATTCTTATATCAAATAATATATACAAGAAAGAAATAAGGTAAGTGAGCGTGCCATACACCTGGAATTGGCTAATTATCACCTGACAACACCTCACGTGCACTCGTTCGCTAATTTTCGCTGTTTATTTCCCCTTGAAATATGCCATACAATCTATTTTCGTAATAAATATACATATAAGGTGGGAAGGGAGAAGCCTAAGTGATATTTACATTCACCTGGAACTACCTAATTTATAATGTATTGTCTAGATTTCCTGCCAATCATTTCACTGCTATAAATTAGCTGGGTCAAGAGGCTAAACGTTGGCAGTACTGATTTCCCTAGGTAGGCCACCACCCCGGCCCACCCTTATCAGTTCACTCTCATCTTCCAGTGTGGGGGTACGTCTGTTTGCTCTTGCTAGCTTCAGGGCCTTTTCACCCCTATGCAAAGGGCCCTGTGACCTTTACCCCCTACTAAACCTCGTGTGGAAAGAGGTAAAGGGCTGACAATTGATAAAAGAGTGACTACAATCTTTCTATTGAGTAAAACAGTGCAAGTGGAATTGTAAATAATGTGTAAACAGCAAGTGAAAGTAATGAATGTAAATCTACGTGAACAGTGGAAAATAGTTTTATAAGTTACTTCAAGTGACAGTGCATAACACAGTGTAAATTAAATAGAAATGTAAATAACGTAAATAAAATAGAGAACGTAAATAGAAATGTAAATGAGTAGTATTATAATAATACGAGTATATACCCTAGGGTAATGAAAGTGAAAGTTTCACTCTAGCATGTCTGAATACTATGAGTTATGAGAATGAAGGTGAAAGTGACATTGACTCTCAATGCTAGTATACAGGACGAGAAAGTGAATGCTACGTATTTTACTGAAAGAAATTGAATCCCTACAGTGACAATAAACTAATACAGTACTACTGAAGGAAACTTATGGATAAAGACTGTAGATATATATAAGTGTTATATAATAAGAGAAATATAAAGTGTGAGGGGTTTTATGAATAATAAATGACAGAGTACCAAGAGCGAACTAGCGCAAGTGCGATGGTCAGACGCGCTCGTAATTTTCATTGCTGTCACAGTGTTTTTTTTTTTTTGGAGTATGGATCCCAAACTACTTGAAAATCATAGAGTAGTGTTTATAGTATTAATATCTGGCTGTGGTAACCATATTACAGGTTGTCGGGAAGTGTAAAGTGGAGACTTCATTACCCAACTTCAGAGGTCTCCACAAGTCCTATGGTAACCGATGAAGGATTAACAAATATTCCAGGAGAAAGCTGAAGGTATGTGCCATAAGCATATGTAATTTTAATATTCTAGGACTAATAACTGATTTTTGGTAAATATTTTTTGAGAGTCTGTCGGAGACCGAATAACCCCGCGGCACAAGCAAAATATTGGTAAACATGCCCGCGGTGTAGGGGTTAAGTGGCGTTACCGCCAGGTGCACCTCCGGTCTCTCCCAAGGTCACCATCGTACTACTGTAACAAGTTCTGGTTGAAAACCACTAAACATGAGACAGGGCACAAAAATTAGTCACGCAAAGTGGTAGCTGTGGTCTGTGCACTGGTGGCGTATACAATGGCATTGTCACAAGATGGCCGTCAAGTGCCGAGCTGGATGCACATGGAATTTCACCTGGCAAGTGTCCCCCAGACGTGAGGCTACCTCGCCAGATGCGGGGCTTTGGAAAGTTTCTAACCTGTCGCCAGACATGAAACCACCAGATGAAAAAATGTCAAATGCGAGGCCCCACTATACATGGTACTGGCATAAAAGGATTCCCCTTCCATCCTCATCCTCATCAATTCACCATCACTCTTTATCTTATGGAAAAATCCTGGTGGACCCAGATTTATGCAGAAACTCCTCCTCAAATCCTGGACTGGAGAGAGAGAGAGAGAGAGAGAGAGAGAGAGAGAGAGTACATATCCCTTCTGACAACCACAAAGAGGGCAAAATCACCTGTACGGTCTTTGTGTTAACAATGTCTTGGAAATGATAAGATGATGAGGGATGTAAATTTCATGTGTACAGTACTTTCTCTTTTACTGAATTGTCATTTATAACCAATAAATGTGACATGAACATGAATAAAAGAGAGGCATACAAGTAACAGGAAGAGGATAGGGATTAGGAGTAAAGAGGAACAACAAAAGTGGCAAAAAAGTTGTAAGGGGGAAAGAAGGGAGAGGATTGGCTGTGTACTGGTTTGCACAGCACCCTGAGTTTAACAAACAACTGCCTAAACTGATTACTGTTTCTGATGGCTCTGAGGGATTCAAATATTAGGCCCTACTTGAGGAGTTAATCCCAGGAGGTGGATATCACTGTCTCTCCATCCCCGAGTTTCAGAACCCCTTACCTCAAGCCCGTCTCAGGTCTCTCTACTTTATGTTTCTTCTTTAAGTGCCTTTTCAAAACTTTCTATTCATTTAACCATGCCTATATGTGCCTCCGATACTTACCATAATTGGATGTATTTAGTGGGTTAAAACTGTTGTAAAAGGGAACTTTTAGGTTCACAAGTGGGGTGCTCAGTACCAATTAGAGTAAATCCCATAGGTTCTGTTCTTTTGTTATTGTGCAGTTTTGTTATCACACATTAGGCTCGGAACCAATTATGCACGATAACCAAGGGATCACTATACAGTTAGGCCTAACTATACATTTATTCACTATGTGATATATCACTTGAAAGATAAAC
Organism: Coenobita brevimanus; assembly: GCF_032717465.1. Taxonomy (NCBI): domain Eukaryota; kingdom Metazoa; phylum Arthropoda; class Malacostraca; order Decapoda; family Coenobitidae; genus Coenobita; species Coenobita brevimanus. The sequence goes on from NC_136966.1 coordinate 39,487,421, forward strand.
TGAATGTTATACCCAGTTTTGTTATAATCGTGAAATGATTGCAAACTCACTAGAACAATGCATCCCAGTCAGCTGTTTAAGCCACAATGGGCATCCAGTGTTTATAATTGCTGTGACTGTCTCCTTTTCATTATATTTTGTGCACGAAAGGCTACTGAAATACCACTGCCATCAACAAATAACAGAGCAAGTGTGAAATGGAGCAGTGGGCAACATTAAGAGGTGATATAAATCAACAGTATATATATATATATATATATATTTGGGGGAGGCGGTGGCTGAATCGGAAGAGAGGCGGCCTGCAGTCCTAATGGACCCAGGATCGAATCCTGGCTGGGGCAGGGAACAGTTTAAGGATTTGAATTTCCTAAAAGGCAGACTTTCCTGATCTACCAGATGACCCGCCAACATGTCATAAAAATACCCCTGCTAATACCAATACACCAGTCCTGTATGAGACAGCCCTAGCATGTATTCAATATGGACGGTGGGTGTTAGTGCCAAAGTGGTGACATGTGGAGGTGTAGGAGGACTACTGGGCCTTGGGATAGGTGACTGCCCCCAAGAAATAGGCCCTGAGCCTTTGCCCAGAGTCAGACACGTAAGATTGACAGATATATATATTTGTTACAGAACAGAGAAAGATAATGTACACTTTAAGTGAGAATACTAAAAATCACTACTGTCCCGTAAAGTTCCAGGTTCAAAACAAAAGAGTTAGGTAAAATTACAAGTTAAAGTTTAATGCTCAAACTAACAACAAAACATTCAGGACTCACGAGGATAATGTAATGGCAAATAAACAGGTTAAATATATGGTTAACTGCAATAGCCTCTATTAACACGAAATTAGCAAGAGTAAATTTATCTAAGTCAGCCCTGATAAAATGAGATACCAGATAATACTCAGTGAATGCCAGATAAATTATTACAGATACAAACTATTATCAAAAATGACTGACACAAAGAACCCTACATGAATTACAAAAACTTCACTAGGCCTACAAATTAAACTTATGCTACACAGTACAAGAAAAAATGCAACAACAGTTATACTCAAATTACACACAGCTGCTAGATGGTTGGAGACTTCTTGAGCACTCACAATAATAATATCTGTACAGGGGAGGACAGAGATGTGAACAAAATGAGGAGCAGATCTAAGTGGCAATGATGCAGAGATTGAGCTCATTATATAGGGGCCAGCAGAGCCTGATACAACTTGTAAGAAGGACGCGCAAATGAAGCGATGGGGACAGAGAGCTGAAAATCCCGCAAAGTATAACAGAGAGAACGACTTACTCTGCTATAACGGTTGAAGGGGGGGACTGAGGCAGAACACGCTCGTGATCAAACATGCAGCAACTGTGCGTTAAAATTACACAAAGGATGATGAAATCATAGGCTATGTAACACCTCCCCACAAAGAAAAAAGAAATTTACAAAGGAAATTTCTTATTACTCTAAAACAATCTGTATATGGCATTACAGACCATGCAAAGGTCTTTCCTAGTGTTACAAAACATGAGATCTCCCTAGCACGTTCAGTCATAGGTACTTGCCAGTATCCCTTTAACAAATCAAACTTACTTATGTACCTAGCCTTTCCGATCTTGTCTATGCAATCTTCCACGCGAGGGAGAGGGTAAGTGTCTGTTTTGCTTATCTGATTAACAAGTCTGTAGTCGATGCAAAGCCTCTGTGACCCACCTGGCTTAGGGACTAGAGTGACAGGAGAACTCCACTCGCTCTGACAGGGCTCAATCATCTTGTGGTCCAACAGGTAGCCAAGCTCCTTCTGGATGAGAGGAACTTTCACTGGGTTCACACGGTAAGGAGGCAATTTAATTGGCTTTGCGTCTCCAGCATCGACATCATGCATCAACACAGCGGTTCTTCCTGGAGTAGCACGGAACACTTGCGGGTACTCCTGCAGTAATGCCGAAAACTCCTGCCTTTCCTTGGGAGGTAGATGAAAAAGCTTAGTCTGGAGATCATTCATGATATCAGGATTCTTCCCCAAACTATCACTCAGGCTCATACTGCATGGGAGAGCTTCACTTGCAGACTCGGGTGGAACAGCTACAGTGCAGACTGGATTATTTTCGTCCCGCCTGTGATATAACTTTAGCATGTTGATGTGACATAGTTGCTTGCTCTTTCTACGATCTGGTGTGGCGATGACATAGTTGACATCACTGAGTTTCTTCTCCACGAAATAAGGACCACTAAACTTGGCTTGAAGAGGTTGCCCATGCATTGGTAGCAGAATCAAAACCTGATCTCCTGGCTGAAAGTGGCGTAACCTGGACTTCTTATCATACCAAGTCTTCATCTTCTCCTGAGCAGCTCCTAAATTCTCTCTCGCCAGCTGTAAAGCAGTGGACAGCCGTTCTTTGAACTTCATCACATACTCCAGCAGGTTGACGTCATCTTCCTCCGACAGCCAGCATTCCTTGAGTAGCTTAACCCTTTAACCGCGGGTGTCATTCCAGAATGACGTTGCAAAAACTGGACCAAACCGCGGGTGTCATTCTCGAATGTTTGTGAATATTTTGAATACCCCGCGTTTTTTCCGTGCGCCAATTGTTTCAAGGGAGAGTAGCTATTAAGTTCTTTCACTCCAGCCGACCCCCACCTCCCTCTTCCCCCCCCTGGGGCCCCACCTCCCACCCCCTGGGCCCCCCACCCCACCCCTGACCAAGCGCGCATCAGTATCTGTCCAGCTGTGTGAGTGACAACACATGTTGATGTTGCAGTGAAGTGCAGGCAATTACAGTGCCTTTTACCTGTCTCAGTGAACACAGAGTGGGTGTTTATCGTATGTGCAGTGTTCATATATGTTTATAGTATTATTATCAGAATGTGATTGGCATTTGGTAATGGTGTGTGAGCGAAAAATAGTGATTACAACACCGCTGATGTGGCAGTGAAGTGCAGGCAATTACAGTGCCTTTTACCTGCCTCAGTGAACACAGAGTGGGTGTTTATCGTATGTGCAGTGTTCATATATGTTTATAGTATTATTATCAGAATGAGGTTGGCATTTGGTAATGGTGTGTGAGCGAAAAATAGTGATTACAACACCGCTGATGTGGCAGTGAAGTGCAGGTAATTACAGTGCCTTTTACCTGCCTCAGTGAACACAGAGTGGGTGTTTATCGTATGTGCAGTGTTCATATATGTTTATAGTATTATTATCAGAATGAGGTTGGCATTTGGTAATGGTGTATGAGCGAAGGTAATGATGTGTGAGCGAAAAATAGTGATTTTACACCCCTCACTTCTAACGGCACTGCCCGTCCTGTGAAAGTCAACGAAGTCATGAAACCTACATCAATGGAAAGCTGAAGGTTAGTACTTTCTAATGGTACCTTATTTTTTTCTCTAGCTTTATTCTGTGCAGAGTTATTAAGGTTAAAAGGTTTGTTTACATTTGGCTGAAACCCCCGCGGGAGAGGACGGTCAGACCAAAACAATACCCGCGGTTAAAGGGTTAAGGGGTCCTCTTACTTCATGGCCAAACAGTAGTTCAAAAGGTGAGAAGCCCAGTGATTCATTTGGAGATTCTCTTGCAGCAAACACAACGAATGGAAGACCTTTATCCCAGTCTTTCTGATGTTCCAAACAGTATTTCTTGAGCATCGATTTGAGTGTTTGATGATATCTCTCCAACGCTCCTTGGGTCTGGGGATGGTAAGCTGAAGACGTGATCTGGGTGATGCCCAACTCTTTCAGAGACTGCTTGAAAACGTTTGACATGAAATTACTTCCCCGGTCTGACTGTACCTCCTTGGGCAGACCAAACTTTGTGAAGAACCCTAGCATTTCCTTAACCACGTTCTTTGCTGAGATGTTTCTAAGTGGAATGGCTTCAGGATAACGAGTAGCCATATCAATCATGGTCAACACATAAGAAAATCCTGAAGAAGTCTTAGGAAGCGGGCCCACAATATCCACCAACACACGGGTGAAAGGCGCCTCAAAAGGGGGAATGGGAACTAGAGGTGCAACCTTTTCGGTCTGATTACACTTCCCCACAACTTGACAAGTGTGACAAGACTTACAATACCAGGAAACATCCCTGAAGATACCTGGCCAGTAGAAGTGTTTCAAAATGCGTGCCACAGTCTTCCTCACTCCAAGGTGTCCTGCCAAACTGGAATCACGAGCCACTCGAATGATATCCTGCCTACAAACACGAGGGATGACAACTTGATGTACAACCTCCCATTTACAGTCGGCTGATGCTGTTGGGGGTCTCCACTTCCTCATAAGTACTCCTGACTTTACATAATAACAAGTAGAAGCACCGGCTGACTCTTCTTCACTGTAAGCAGAGTTAGCTAGACCTTTCAACTCAGGGTCAGCAACCTGCAACTCAACCAACTCTTGACGAGACAAATTATCAACACTATGGGGTACTGCCTCATCTGGTGAGTGGTCCAAATTAGCAAGAAAAGTGTCAGCTAGGATAACATCATCATCATCATTATCCTCTAAATCACCAGTAACTTTAGACTTAGCCCTAGTGACAGCACATGCAGGGAACACATCAGGGACATCACAATCCTGGGACGCAGCCACTGGCTCACCAGACAACTGAGGAGCTGGACACACTTGACTTCCACCAATATCATTTCCAAGTAAGAAAGTTACACCTGACATTGGGAGTGTCTCAACCAACCCAACCATAACAGAACCATTAACAAAACCAGACTCTAAATTCACTCTGCACAGAGGGACAGAGAAGTAATTATTCCCTACACCTTGTAAGATTACAGTTTCATCAGAGGAATTAACATTAGAGCCTAGAACACTGGTCAGCATAAGGGATTGGCAAGCACCTGTATCACGATATATTTTAACTGATTTCCTGTCATTACTGTCCAGAGGACTGACAAAACCATCAGACAGGAAATTAGCACATGAACTCTTGAGAGTGTCACCCACGTTACTGCTCAAAAGAGGAGCTCCATCATGAGAATTTAAGTTACCCCTCAAAGCAGGTTCAGTTAACTCAGTTAAAGAATTCTGGGAACTCTCAAGAGTGGACACTAGACCAATTGACTGAATATTTAAAGACTCCTTTTTGTTCACATCACGCTGTCTCCTGAAACATCTCTCCGTAGTATGACCAAGCTTACTACAATAAGTACATTTACTTTTCTGAAATCTAGAGGTGAAGCTGGTATTTACTTCCTGAGAAACATCATCCTTATTCTCTTTCCTGTTACCTGTACTCTGAGTAGAGGCAACGTACTTACTCTCAGCTTTCCCTTTTTCTCTAGAATATCTCTTGTGAGTGAGAACATACTCATCAGCTAAAACTGCAGCATCAGACAAATTATCTATTCTTTTCTCATCAAGATATAGGCTTACATCTTTATAAATACACCTTTTGAAGTCCTCCAGCAAAATCATCTGCTTAAATTTACCAAAATCAGAATCCACATTCTTAGAATTTAACCACTGCTCTAACAGATCTTCTTTGATTTTTGCATACTCAACATGGGATTGCTTATCTTGCTTGTAAGTTGTCCTAAATTTTACTCTATAGGCTTCAGGAACAAGCTCATAGGCCTTAAGAATCAAGCTCTTAACTACATCATAATTATCAGATTGATCCTGAGGCAAAGATGCATAAGTTACTTGAGCTTTACCGGTGAGAACAGTTTGAAGGAGTACTGGCCAATTCTGTTTGGGCCAATTAAAACCTGTAGCTACCCTCTCAAACAACTGAAAATACTTTGTTAAATCAGATTCATTAAAAGGAGGGACAAGTTTAACATTTTTAGCCACATCAAAATCATCAGAGCTAGATGATCCAGTTCCACCTTGTTTCATGCGATACTCATGGTCTGCCTGAATCCTGGCAAGTTCGATTTGTGCCTGAGCCTGTACCTGTGCCTCTTGAATACGAGCATTTGCCTCATTAACACGAGCCTCCTGCAGGGCTAGCTGTAACTTAGCTAATTCAATCTGCGTTTGCTCATTTGGAGGAGTTACATTAAACAAGCTTTCATTAATCATGTCAACAATTTGATCTTTAGAATGATGAGAGCGAACAGCAATTCCCAATTGTTGAGCAACAAGCTTAAGTTCATTCTTTGTTCTGTTTTCTACATCACACACTGTTTGCACATTTGACAAAAAATCTTTGGCTTCATCAAGTGTAGTAATAGTAGACATAATTAATAAGAAACAGTCACAAAATATCAAGCAATATCCTTATGATAATATCCTGAATATCCTGATATGAGGTCGCCAAATTTATGTTACGGAACAGAGAAAGATAATGTACACTTTAAGTGAGAATACTAAAAATCACTACTGTCCCGTAAAGTTCCAGGTTCAAAACAAAAGAGTTAGGTAAAATTACAAGTTAAAGTTTAATGCTCAAACTAACAACAAAACATTCAGGACTCACAAGGATAATGTAATGGCAAATAAACAGGTTAAATATATGGTTAACTGCAATAGCCTCTATTAACACGAAATTAGCAAGAGTAAATTTATCTAAGTCAGCCCTGATAAAATGAGATACCAGATAATACTCAGTGAATGCCAGATAAATTATTACAGATACAAACTATTATCAAAAATGACTGACACAAAGAACCCTACATGAATTACAAAAACTTCACTAGGCCTACAAATTAAACTTATGCTACACAGTACAAGAAAAATGCAACAACAGTTATACTCAAATTACACACAGCTGCTAGATGGTTGGAGACTTCTTGAGCACTCACAATAATAATATCTGTACAGGGGAGGACAGAGATGTGAACAAAATGAGGAGCAGATCTAAGTGGCAATGATGCAGAGATTGAGCTCATTATATAGGGGCCAGCAGAGCCTGATACAACTTGTAAGAAGGACGCGCAAATGAAGCGATGGGGACAGAGAGCTGAAAATCCCGCAAAGTATAACAGAGAGAACGACTTACTCTACTATAACGGTTGAAGGGGGGGACTGAGGCAGAACACGCTCGTGATCAAACATGCAGCAACTGTGCGTTAAAATTACACAAAGGATGATGAAATCATAGGCTATGTAACAATATATATATATATATATATATATATATATATATAGTATATTTTACACTCTTTTTTCTGTTTGTCCTTCATTCTTCCCTCTTCATTCTGCCTGTGGGTGACTCTACACTGAGTGACATGACAAAAGGTTTCTTGTATACCAGGAAACCATTTCCTATGCTGGGTGGTAACAATAAAACCAAACTTTGGTGCCTGGTGGTTTACTGGGTAATTATTGTGCTCCCATCAGACTGAGCCAGTGAAGGTTTATATCCAAGGGATGGTTGGGTTATTGCTCGTGTAATGCCACTCAGGGATGAATGAGTCTGGTCACGCTCATCTTAAATGTCAGGACCAACTGCCTAGCCCTGGGCTCCTACGCTCCTCATGGGGCAACGAAGGATTGGATGACAAATGAATGAATGAATATACACTACATATATATATATACATATATATATATATATATATATATATATATATATATATATATATATATATATATATACACCCCTGGGGGTAGGGGGGTTCTTCATGAAAACTCCCCCAGTATCCCTGTTTGTCATAAAAGGCGACTAAAAGGGTCGGGGGAGGGTTAGTGCCCCTCCCCGGAAAACAACTACTGTAACTAAAAAGACAAACAAGAAGCCTCGGACAAGGACTGACCAAACGATGACGACCCAGGACAGGACAAAGGACTTGGTAATGGCAACATGGAATGTAAGAGGTGCGAATGATGAGGTGAAAGAGAGAGAGTTGTCCAGGTGCTTGAGGGTGCGAAAGTGGATGTATGTGGAATAACTGAAACAAAATGGAGAGGAGAAAGTGTGAGAGAATGGGAGTATGGATGGGGTATATGTGCAGAAGTAGGTGAGAATGAGAGGGCAAAAGAGGGAGTATGTATAGTTGTGAGTAAAAGATGGAAGAAGAGCATAAGAGAGTATGGATCACTTGGGTCAAGGATTGTGTGGGTAAGGCTGAAAGTTGGAATACAAATGTGGGCGACTGTGAGCGTGTATGCGCCAATGCAAGATCATGCTAGCAGAGTGAGAGAAGAGTTCTGGACAAATGTGGAAGTGTGCATGGAAAAGTTCGGAAGGAATCAGAGAGTGTTTTTGATCGGTGATATGAATGGTCAAGTAGGGAATGTGAAGGTGGATGGCATAGTTGGTAAGTGGAGTGTGCCTGCTGAGATAGATGAGAATGGCAGTGCGTTAGTGGACATTTGTGCTGGGAGGGGGTTGGTGATAGCCAATACCCTCTTCAGGCATAAAATGATCCACAGGTATACATGTCGAGTGATGAGAAGGGTGGGTGGTCAACTGAATGAAAGGAAGGCAATGATTGATTGAGTGTGTGTGGATGAAAGGATTCGAAGATGTGTAATGGATGCAAGAGCTTATAGAGGTTGGGGGAGTGGACTTTCTGACCACTACTTGGTGGTGGCCAGAATAAGGATCCAAGTAAGATGGAGAAATAGAAGAAGGGAAAGACGAGAGGAAGGAGTAGTTGCAAGGAGAGTGGAAAGGTTACATGAGGATGAGAAAAAGGCAGAGTATAAGAGAGAAGTGGAGGAACGATTGGGCAAATATGAATTGGAGCAGATGGGGGACGTGGAAGGTGTGTGCAGGATATTTACAGAAGAAATATGTGCAGCATGTGATGTGGTGTGTGGAAGGAAGAGAAGACGGAGGAGGTGCAAGGAACAGCGTGGTGGACTGAAGAGGTGAGACAGGCTGTGGCACAAAAGAAGAAAGCATACAATGAATGGATGAGAAATAGGGGTGTGGAAGAAGTTGAGAGGCGGAACAGAGAGTTATATGTAGAAAGAAAGAGAGAGGTGAAAAGATTAGTAAGAGAGAGTAAGAAGAGAGTGGATGAGGAATTTGGAAAGAATTTGAGTGTAAAGTGGAGGGACTGTAAGAAAATGTTCTGGAAAGAGGTGAAGAGAGTAAGACAGGGTGGAAGTGAGGTTAGCAGGGGAGTGAAAGATAAAAATGGTAGATTATTAGTGGAGAAGGGAGAAAAAGTGGGGAGATGGAGAGAACACTTTAAGGAATTGTTGAATGTAGAGAGTGGAAGTAATGCGAGTTTAAGTGGCTGGGGAACGGCTGGGAGAAGGAGGGAGGTGAGAAGACAGGAAGAAATCAGTAGGATAGAAGTTGAGGAAGCAGTGAAGAAAGTTAAATTGGGGAAAGCCCCAGGAACTGATGGAGTGTGTGGTGAAATGCTGAGGCATGGGGGAGAGAGTAGTAGAATGGATGTGGAAGATGTGCAGATTGGCCTGGGAGGAAGGTAGAGTTCCGGAGGATTGGAAGTCAGGTATAATTATTCCCTTGTACAAAGGAAAAGGGGAAAAAGAAGTGTGTGGTAATCATAGAGGCATTTGTCTTCTTAGTATAACAGGAAAAGTGTATGGTAGGATACTTATTGACAGAGTTAGTGAAAGAACAGAGGAATTAGTTGAAGAACAACAGGGAGGCTTTAGGAAGGGAAGAGGTTGTGTAGTTCAGATATTCATTCTTAGATCTTTAGTGGAAAAGTTTCTAGAGAAGGGAAAGAAGTTGTATGTGGCTTTCATGGATTTGGAGAAAGCATATGACAGGGTGGATAGACAGGGATTGTGGAAAGTATTAAGAATATATGGAGCAGATGGAAAGTTGTTGAATGCTGTGAAGAGTATGTATGATGGTGCTAAGGCTGCAGTGCATGTGGATGGTGAACTAAGTGAATTTTTCTCTTTGGAGGTTGGGTTGAAACAGGGACGTGTCATGTCTCCATGGTTGTTCAATCTGTTCATGGATGGGGTAATAAAAGAGGTACAAGGTAGGGTAGTGGATGCTGGAGTGGCCCTGGTGAGAGAGGATAGTGTTTGGAAACTACCTGTACTGTTGTCTGCAGATGATACTGTGTTGTTGAGTGAAGATGAAGGGGAGTTGCAAGGCTTGGTGGATGAGTTTGGGAGAGTGTGCAAGAAACGGAATTTAAAGGTGAATGTAGGGAAGAGTAAAGTGATGGTCTTTGAGAGAGGTGAAGTCAGTGAATGTACAGCGAGGTTGGATGGTGAAGAATTGGAAAATGTGAGTACGTTTAAGTACTTGGGTAGTGTGATGAGTAAGGATGGAGGTTTGGAGGGTGAAGTGCTTGAAAGGGTACAGCAGGGAAGAAACGTTGCTGGTTCTTTGAAAGCAGTGTTAAGAAACAGGGAAGTGAGCATGGAAGTGAAAAAGTTACTAAATGACAGTATTGTGATACCAACCCTAACGTATGGAAGTGAAGCTTGGACGTTGTTGGAAGGACACAAGTCAAGAGCGAGAGCAGTGGAAATGAGTTATTTAAGAGGAGCCTGTGGAGTCACAAGGAGAGACAGGCTGATGAATGAGGATATAAAGGAGCATTGTGGTGTGGATGTGGATGTGATAGGAAGTGTTATGAGGAACACACTGAGGTGGTTTGGTCATGTGGAGAGGATGGATGGTGAAAGATTGATGAAGAGAGTGTATGTGAGTGAGGTGGAGGGAGAAAGAGGGAGGGGGAGGCCGAGGATGAGATGGAGGGATGGGGTGGAAAGGTATATGAGAGAGGGGAGTGTGAGTTGGGAGCAGGGTAGTGAAATGGCGGGGGAGAGGACGACGTGGAGGCGATTGTGTGTGGCCACCCCAAACGGGACTGAGGCGTCTGGCAATAGATAGAGATAGATAGCTAGTTACTTGGCAGCTATCTGGTAAGGATGCTCGCCTACCCCTAATGGAAAGCTCGGTGCAGAAGGGGCCGAGGGCAAGCCAAAATGGGTTAGATTTTAAAAATTAGATTTTAGGTCAATGGTCATAGGCCTCCTCCCTACCCACACTGAACCCACTACAATGGCCTTGCTATATGATAAACTGCTATGTGATGGGTTTTCACTCGATGTATATAAACTCATCTTCCCATTTCAGGTGGCTTTACCCTAAGTGAGGAGCCTAATGGTTTCCTGTAAGCCAGGAAACCACTTACAATGCCGGGCAGTAACTATATAACCAACCCATATGTGTTCCTTATGTGTCAACAAGTGGGTTGGTAGAAGGTTAGTGCCCCTCCTCGTAAAACAACTAACACAAACGGTCACCCCTTACAGGATTATGGTGTCTGGCTATGGATAGATTGACGGTAACCTCATCATATAGCGAGACATGACTGTATAGTACAGTGAATGGTTTCCTGGGTTACAGAAAATTATCTGGTCTGTCAGGCAGTGATACATACACTGAGTGAGTGCATGGTGAGTGCTCCCACTTAACCAGGTTGAAAATACATACCTGCAGCAAGAACAATTTCGGTAGCTATGTGGGACTATTCCCTCCATTTGAGTAATCCTAACACTATGAAATGGTATACATTATATGAACTTTCTTTACAAAGAGCTACTTAAGGTTATTACCACTAATATGCTTAATTGAAAAAATATATATATATCTTCACTGTTTTCTGCATGCACATTGTTGTTCATTACCCTGATAACAAACATACGTATAACAATGGCTACTCATGGTGCCACAGCAAAATTCTGAGTAAAAATGCTGTATATATAAGGTTAGCACTCCAAAATGCTTTAATACTGCCTAATGATGAAAGCAATTTATGGGTACTGTATGATTAACATGGAAAAGATATCTTGAATATAACTAATACTTTATCTACTGACAGTCATCATATTCCAAAATATAGCAACTATGGTAGCTACATGTTGTAAATTAAACAGTTCACTGAATTCTTAAATTTTAGTACATTTGAATGACAGGGATACATTTATAAAATATCTCAAACTAATTATTACATGGGGACTATTTAACTGTGTAAATCTCTCACTACTGTTCTCTAAAAACACTGAAACATGTCAGTGGCTCTTGAAGTACTGTACCAATACTTACCCATGTGATGCTTCACCATGAGACATAGTACTGTACTTTTCTTTCCAGAAAGTATCGACTTCCTTTCTTACTTCATCAGGTAAAATATCATCCTTCGTTACCCTGATGTGGGCTGAGCCAGGCTCAAACTCACTACCCTGAAAGGGAACGTATACAGTATATAGCATATAAATGGAATCATATATAGCAATCACTATCAGCTGGAAAACCAAAAAAGCACTATGAGTTTTCCAGTAATGAGAGGGTTGTTTTAGAAGGCTTTTGATTGTGGAGTGGTCAACAAAAAGCATCTCCCCTAAACTAACACAACCCAACCTACAAAATAAATCTACTTTAACATATGAGAAAAATGGTAGAATAACTGTCTTGTAACAGATACAAACAGCTAAATGTAAATTCCTCACAATGGCAGAAATCCAGTCACATATGTAAACAAATATGAACAAATCATAGGGACTGAATATTAAACTCTTAACCCGAAATAAACCTAAGTAAATCCAGACAACTTGATTTTTTACAGTACCTAAAAAATTTACCAAGTCACAGTTTTCAACTGCAATGCAAACTTGTGATTTTCAATGGGTTGAAGCTGGAGTCTGGGATTTGAAGTGTGTTTGGGGCCACTAGGTATCTGTCCGCAAACATAGTCTTGCCATTTAAAACCAAAAAAATTACAGACGCCGTGTAAACAAAGGTCATCGTGAAAGATCATCTGACAAAAAGATCTATCTATCTATTGCCAGACGCCTTAATCCCATAAGGGAAGGCCACAAACAAATTGCCTCCATGTCACCATGTCCCCCGTCATTTCACTGATCTCCCCCCAGCTCACATCAAAGCTCTCTCGTATATCTCTCCACTCCATCCCTCTACCTCATACCCGGACTCCTCTTCCTTCTCCCCCCCTCAATCTCATTCACATACAGTCTCCTCATTAGTCTCTCACTCTCCATCCTTTTCACACGGCCAAACTGCCTCAATGTCTTTCTAGCGCTTTCTATCACAGCCACATCCACAACACAATGCTCCTTCACGTCCTCATTTGTCAGTCTGTCTCTCCATGTAACTCCACAACTCTCAAATAGGCTAACTCATTTCCACTACTCTCATTCTTGACTTGTGTCCTTCCAACTGGGTCTAAGCTTCACTTCCATACATTAGAGTTGGTATTATAATATTACCATGAAGTGACTTTTTACTCCCATGCTCACTTCCCTATTTCTTATCACTGCTTTCAAAGAACCAGCAAAGTATTCCTTGTTTTACCCTTTCTAACATTTCATCCTCCAAACTTCCATCCTTACTCATCACACTACCCAAGTACTTAAATGTACTCACATTTTCCATTTCCTCATCATCCAACCTCACTGTACATTCAATGACACCATTTCTCTCGAAGACCATAACTTTACTACTCCTTACTAGTGACAGCAATTCCGTCTCTTCCAAGGGAGCTGGCTCATTTGGCTCAGTTCAGTCAAGAGAGCCAGCTCTTTCGGCTCCCAAATGGCTCCTCGTTTAGTACCACATTGGCTTTTATAAAATTTGCACAAATTTAGCAATATTGACCCTTATGAAAAAAAAAAAAAAGGATGCAGTCTCAAAACTGTTGAATTCCACAAATACTGGTAAATTTTTCCTCTTTAAACATCTTGAAACATTCGCAGTGCCAATAAGATTATGGATATTCAGCATTTACACTTGGCAAAATCAAATTACCCTTACACATACAGTATATTTCAACTCAATGGCCACATGGAGGACTTTGCTCTTGTAATGCAAGAAAAGAACTTAAAAATGTACATCTTCCATTTCTAGTGTAAATAACGAATAAAACCATCATTATCGTATAAAAAAAAAAAATAAATAAATAATCTATCTATCTACATCCAATCACTTGATGTAGTGCTGCCTACTTCTTCCTTAGCCATTATCATTCTTTTTCTGTGCCTGCCCTCCTCTTCCTGTTTCTCCCATCTTTCCTGTCACTACTTAATGCTTTTCTTTCCGTTACAGGTGGCTTTACATTGAGTGACAAGCCAAATGGTTTCCTGTAAGCCAAGAAACCATTTACAGTACAACGCTGGGTGGTAACCATATAACCAAACCATACGTGCTCCCTAAGCGCCAAGTGGGTTGGTGGAGGGTTAGTGCCCCTCTCTGTAAAACAAATAACTCAGAGACAAATGGCCACCTCGTACAGGATTGTGGCGTCTGGCAATAGAGAGATAGATAGATCTATCTACCTATTGCCAGACGCCTCAATCCCGTTTGGGGTGGCCACAAACAAATCGCCTCCACGTTGCCCTGTCCCCCGCCATTTCACTGCCCTGCTCTCAACTCACACCCCCCTCTCTCATATTACGAGCAATACTAATGTAAATACATGGTATTCATCATAATATTGTAAAACTGAATGTAGTAACACAACTGTACAATATATCAGATATATATATCTACATATACTTATACAACGGCAATACAATAGCAATACAATGGCAAGTCTACAGTAGTCAATTGAATCAAGAATCAGCCATCTTTGATGTACTTGCTATCTATTTATATGAGATATAGTAATATGGTTACATATTATTGAATGGATACATGTATACTGGCTTCATTTTGTTGTGTAGTTTATATTCAAATTAATCCTATACTATATGTAACCCCATATTTTCTGTTATTTTATATAAAATATATATACAATATTTATACAGTTGATCTCACTTGTAACACAAGGCTGTTAACTATTGTTTCCAAGTTTTCAATAATAGCTTGCACTCTGCACATTAATACAGTATAACAATTATCTATCTATCTATCTATCTATTGCCAGACGCCTCAATCCCGTTTGGGGTGGCCACAAACAAATCGCCTCCACGTCGTCCTGTCCCCTGCCATTTCACTGCCCTGCTCCCAACTCACCCCCCCCTCTCTCATATACCTCTCCACCCCATCCCTCCATCTCATCCTCGGCCTCCCCCTCCCTCTTCCCCCCTCCACCCCACTCACATACACTCTCTTCGCCAGTCTTTCACCCTCCATCCTCTCCACATGGCCAAACTACCTCAGTGTGTTCCTCATAACGCTTCCTATCACATCCACATCCCCACCACAACGCTCCTTTATATCCTCATTTGTCAGCCTGTCTCTCCATGTGACTCCACATGCTCCTCTTAAATAACTCATTTCCACTGCTCTCACTCTTGACTTGTGTCCTTCCAACAACGTCCAAGCTTCCCTTCCATACGTTAGAGTTGGTATCACAATACTGTCATGTAGTAACTTTTTCACTTCCATGCTCACTTTCCTGTTTCTTATCACTGCTTTCAAAGAACCAGCAACGTTTCTTCCCTGCTGTACCCTTTCAAGCACTTCACCCTCCAAACCTCCATCCTTACTCATCACACTACCCAAGTACTTAAACATACTCACATTTTCCAATTCCTCACCATCCAACCTCGCTGTACATTCACTGACTTCACCTCTCTCAAAGACCATCACTTTACTCTTCCCTACATTCACCTTTAGATTCCGTTTCTTGCACACTCTCCCAAACTCATCCACCAAGCCTTGCAACTCCCCTTTGTCTTCACTCAACAACACAGTATCATCTGCAAACAACAGTACAGGGAGTTTCCAAACACTATTCTCTCTCACCAGGGCCACTCCAACATCCACTACCCTACCTTGTACCTCTTTTATTACCCCATCCATGAACAGATTGAACAACCATGGAGACATGACACATCCCTGTTTTAACCCCAACCTTCAAAGAGAAAAATTCACTTAGTTCACCATCCACACGCACTGCAGCCTTACACCATCATACATACTCTTCACAGCATTCAACAACTTTCCATCTACTCCATATATTCTTAATACTTTCCACAATCCTTGTCTATCCACCCTGTCATATGATTTCTCCAAATCCATGAAAGCCGCATACAACTTCTTTCCCTTCTCTAGAAACTTTTCCACTAAAGATCTAAGAATGAAAGAATATCTGATCTACAATTATCTGATCTAACAATTATAATGGGAGAAAATTATAAGGTGGTATAACTAAATCATTGGTGAGATGGGTGGGAAAAACTGATAAATCAGTACTGTTACCTGGGTGTCTAGTCCTGGAGGCTGGGGGTGGTTGTGTGAGTGGATCTATACACTCCTCTGTTTGTGTATGTTTGTTTAAGCTTTTAATATTACCAATTCTTTTTGGTTCTCTTTTACTAATCGGTGAGGGCTCTGATGGTATTTCCTGTATGAATTCATTATCAAAGTCTATTCCATTCATTGGTGGGAGTAAAGTTATTTTCTCTGTTCTCATGCACCCTATGCCCAGTAACAGATGAGCTTTAATTGCTAAGTTTTCAACAATATAAAAAAATGCAGAGATTGGTCCTGTAGTCTCTGTGAAACTGATGTTTAACCATATCATACCTTTTACTGTGATTTGTTTGCCATCTACTGTATATAAGTCTAACTCAGATTCTTCCAGAAAAGTTACTTTCTTCTTATTTCTAAAAATTCTATTTATTTCTTCTTGTGTTATTAAGTTCACTGGAGAGCCTGTGTCTAACAATATGGAAACGTTTTGATCCTCACATACCGCTGGTATCAAGATACACTCATTTCCCAACATGCCTCCTATGTGAATTTTAGACTTGCTTTTCTTTACATTTGTTCGTTTTTTGTCGTGACTTGGTCTTCCCCCAATTAGAACACAGACACTAATTTTTCTTCCGTTTTGCAGTTACTGGTACAATGCCCTTGGCACTGATGATGTCTACAGTAGGGACCAAATCTTTGTGTCTTTTGTCTATCCTCTTTTGCTTTGATAAAGCATTCATTCCTTGTGTGTCCTGGTTTTGCACAATAATGACATAGAATGGACCTATCTCCTAACTGTGATCTACGAGGTGACTTCCCATATTTAGTGGTGTTTGTGGCCCAAGATCATTCTCAGGCTGCGCGGAAACTTATGAAACTGCCTGTAGCCTGGTGTTAGTGACTGTAGCCTTGACACGTTTGGTTGTTTGCTCTGCCTGCTTTCGGGTAGCGTGGCCGAGCGATGTCAGGATTCCAAAATATCTTAATACATAATACCCAGCAACATACATATATAGTCTAGAGGTTAGGTCAATGTCAAACCTAAGGGCCAAAAGGAAATGACATTAGCACCTCTCCAGAATGCCTCTCACCAGCAAAATAGCCCATGAACAGCGCCTCGTGACTATACACACACATACACACACACAGGCTTCTATAACATTTCAACAGCAGTATAGCACAAGTGATGCGGCCCCTGCTATACGAGAACGTAGGAATCTGAGCTCAGAAGGAGACTGGCCATAGAAATGGCAGGTGGTGGAGAGAGTGAATAAGAAGAGGGGTCCAACTAGACTTAGTAAGTATATTAAGTCTCTGTATAATACATATGCTGCTCAACTTAGACTTTCTCTGAAGATAATAAATCAAGATCAACTCCCTGTATTCATCTTTCACTCCTCCTGCTCTTCAATTACCAAAATAACTTTAACCAAAACTCAAGACTCACCTATTACAAATTAAGAGTTACATACATGGATTAAATATAATCTAACTATATTCCTCCCAAAGTTGCACTGTTTGACTGATCAGCTGCATGGTTTCAAACACTGGTGAAGTTAACTATATTTAAATTCATCTTAGGTTGGAAGAACTTATGTGTGTGGTTTAGAATATAGTAGTGGTGTCTATTAGGTAGGGTGGACAATGAAGGGTTAGTACTGAACAGTAATCCAGTGATATGTATAAACCAGATGCTGATGTATGGGATGTAGGTGTGTCTGGGCAAGTTATAAATAACTGATGTATTTTGAGTGAAACTGGAAAACTGTGAATGTCCAATGCATTGATGATGGATGAGCTTATCTGGTGCAAATGTGAAGCTGCAATGATGATGGTTGTTATGATTCTTTATGACGGTCATTTCACAAGGGACTGTCTTAGGTGGCTGAAACATGAAGATATATGCAGGACAAAGGTGAAATACATGCAATGCTGTACGACATTTATGTTCAATTGTTGTTTTACTAGCGAAGGTGACAGTGTCCTGTTTACTGGAGATCAGGATGACTTCTGTTTTGATGAGGTCATCCTTCTTAGAGGGAAAAGGTTATATTTGACAGACCATGAAAAAATCATCTGTTATGAATGGGATATGAACTACTACTGATGTTGGTGTGAGTGTTGCTTCTAAGTTTGGATAATATAAGATTCCTTTCCTCAAACAAAGGCTTCAAACCATGCGTCTTTATGCCTTGACTGACTGATGTAGATTGTGAGTGGGATGTAAATTAATGGTGATCCTACCGTTTCCAGCATTAGCAATGCCTTTCATGAAAGCTTGATAAAGAGCTCTAGTATTGTCTAACTGAAGTATTATTGTCAGTATGTTTCATGACCACTGAGAAGTGTTGGAAAAGTGCCGAAGTACCTTCCTGTGCATTTACTTTCACCACAATTTCTTGAGTTGATTTATCTGTCTTTCCTAGCTTCTTTACAATTGCCATCATTACACTGTTCTGGGTATCAGCTAGCTTATGTTGATATGTGAGAATTTGTGCAGTCTTGTTAAACTTGTTATTTATTTCTTCATAATCACTTTCTACAGTCAATCCAAAAATGTTACCTAGAACTGCTCAAAGTATTATCTATAAAAGAAGTCTAAATCAGTTCCTAGGTCATGTAAATGCCTTATGGTAATTGCTGTATCAGCTGCACCTATGTTTGTATGTTTGGTACACGATCGTAATTTATTCTGGTATGTATTAATTTCTTTTGTTGTAGGTGGGGGCACTCACCATCCACTTACTCACTGTAGTGCGCTTTTGGTGTCTCACCTTTCCTCTCTTCCTTCCTTCCTTCCTCTTCTGTCTTTCTTTCCTTCATTCTTTCCTCCTCCTGCCTATAGGTGATTCTACACTGACAAGCCAAATGGTTGCCTGTACACCAGGAAACCATTTACTATGCTGGGTGGTAACTACATAACTAAATCATGGCGCCAGGTGGGTTGGTAAGTACAGTAATTAGGGCGCTCCAGTCGAACTGAGCCGGTGCAGGTTTATATCCAAGGGGTGGTTGGGGTTTACTGCTCATGTAATGCCACTCAGGGATGAGTGAGGCTGGTCACTCTCATCTTAAATGTCAGGACAAACTTGTCTAGCCCCGGACTCCTACGCTCCTTATGGGGCAATGTAGGATTGGATGATGGACGGATGGATTAATTTCTTCTGGTTTATTTCCATTGTATTAACAGTACCAGGTTTTTCGGCTGTATCCGGTATTTTGTAATTGCAAGCTAATTCTCTTTGACCCTTTTTTAAATGATGAATATGAACTTGCTTCTCTTTGTCACTCGATTGTGACTTAATTAGGCTACTACCTTATTGGCTGTTCTCTTAACCCCTAAATACCGAAGCACGTCAATGTACGTGATGACCACTTCAGCCCTCTCAGCCGAATCATATCAATATAGTGGCCTTGTAAAAAATTGCCTGCACATTGCTCCGCCCTGATTGTGACGTAAATCCCTTCAAGCCAATGAGAACTAACCCCTCCGGCCTCGGGTTGGGTGATCCGGCCACTCTGGGGGCAGGGGAGGTCACCCCCCCCCTCTCAGCCCACCCATTGCCTGAATGTTTCGTCATCTGTCACGTAATAACCACGTCTGAAGACCCTCCCACCCCTCTGTACGCCCCAGTAGGACGTTGTTAGTCGAAGTTTACCCCTCCCCCAACCACAAGGCCCATTCCATCCCCCTCCAGCCCCCCCCCCCACCTTCCCCTCTACCTTGTATACCCCTACCTACCCTACCCTCTCTCTCCCTTTTGGCCCCATACTACCCTCCTACATCCAATAAACCATCGAGTGATAGCGAGCATGCAGCTTGGCTTGCTCTCCCCCCCCCATGCCTCCCCTCCCCCACTCCCCCAACACATGTACACATGCTTAATATGTATTGCCTCGATGTTTTTTTTTTCTGTGCCTTTTTGTACCTTAACATAATAAATGCTTCTCTGTATACTATTCTATACATGCAAACATGTGCAATCACAGGCATCTGAGCCCCAGCCCCCCCACCACCACCCAGCCCCCTCCCCCCACCACCACCCCTCCACCTCGATACATCTATTACTCCCCATACGTGAATTATCTCCCCACACCTGCAAACACACCTGATTGCATGGTTGATATGCTAAATCACATAGATTTTGGTTCAACTAGCCAAATTGGTTGTTACCGTAAATGATCTCCCAAGGTTCAATGTACTCGTTGTGGGCCTTCTCCCTGATCGAATTTTGTCTCCCCACACGTACATACACATCTGTTTTCATAGTAGTTGGTCAAGAACAAACTAAAGTGCTCTACTTTGATGAGAAAAGATGGTTTTATCCAACCTCCATACCTACAAACCTTCTCCCCACAGGGTACTTTATCTGCCAAAAAGCAAGTAATCTCCCCACACCCCAAAACACCTGTTCTTGCGCTTGGTGTGACATATGATATTGCAATTCCCTATTTCAGTTATAGAAATAGTTAGTTATCAAAACTATGGGGGCTTTCAAAAATTTTGGGGGGTAACTATTTTCTTTTCTTTTTCAACTTTGACTCTCAATTGAGCGGTACCCATTAGGCCTAGGGGGGTGCCGATTGCGCTGTCAGGTGTGTAAATTCTTCCTCTTTAGCCAGAACATATTGATTTTCCCAGTGGTGAAAGTCGAAAAAACACCCCTGAATTGCGGTTCCTGCGGAAGCGAGCCAGATCGAATTTTGGTATTTAGGGGTTAATTACCCTCTATGTGCCTTCAAATTTTGGAGATAGTCTTTAGTGTGAATAATGCCAAAGACAATGTCACCTATGTCGATATTTAATTCTTTTGCCTTTTCATTAAATGATTCCATCACTTCTTAATTGGGCATCATTTTGTTTCTTTGAGTGTATCTCTTGGAATTCATGTAAACGAAGTTTAGGATTACAGTAGTCCCTCATTTATCCGGACGCTCAGTATGTGGACATGTTCATTATCCTGATGCTGGACTTGGGTCTATTAAACCATTATCCAAATTTACTCACTATTATCCAGACGTAAAAATCACCAAGAACCTCAGCTGGCCAGCCGACGTGTTCAAACATTCGGTATCATGGCCACTGGGCTCGATTCGTAAGCAGGAAGTAAATCGTAACCCACAACCTAAGCTAAAATGTCCGGCCGCCCATGTACTGAATGGTCAAAGCCGCGTGTTCATCCGATCACTCCCAATGAACCTCCGGCACCCAAATAATATGACTGTAACCCACAAGCAGTGCCCAAATGCCCGTACGCATCCCCACCAAATGTGCAGCCACTGGGCTAAGTCTTTCCCAACCGTAACCACCATAAAATTCAGACCACAAGTCATGAGTATATGTAAGACGAAAGCAGACGTCTGCCACTCTACTGAATGTCAAAAGTCCCCCCGTCACCGGGGGCTGTGTTTCAACATAGCCACTTGGTGTCTAACAGACCACAAGCCACAAGTAAATATATGGTAAAAGCGCCTGTCTGCCTGTTAACAGAAGGGGGAAAATCCTGCCCACAGCCTCACTTCTCCCCCCTTCCTGTCCCTCCTCCATAACCTTCCAGCTCCTCCCTCACTCCCTCAGTCCTTACCCTCCTCCATGGTGATAACGCTGACTCGTGAGTTTTCAAATTTTTTTGCGGTTTACTTGATTGCTATTGGTTGTCTTAAAATTCCGCAGTAACCATGAGAAAGCTCGTGAAATTCTGCATCTAGATATATGCTGAACTCTTGGAAGGTGCTGGTAAAATTTTGCTCTACATGATAGGAAATTATATGAAGGTAAGTTTTACCCCTGAACACTTTATTCTCACTGCGTTTCTGTACTCTTACTTATCCATTTTATATGTTTTTATCAGCTTAGCTTATAAACACCAGGGAAGATGATGGTATATGATATATACCAATATAATTCACCTCCAGGGGCATATTTGGCCGTGGAATTTTTTTTTTTTGCCCCGGGAGCAATCATTCATCACAGATAACTGATTTTCAAACAGTCTTCAGGGTTTTTGTGGATTTTTGTGTGTTCTGATGTCTCAATATGGCAGAATGATGGGAAAATAGTGCCAAAATTAGGAGGGGTACTTTACATACAGTAGTGTATAGGTTGGGTGTTTTTTTTTTCAAATGTTTTTTCATGGTTTTCTTGATGTTTGGCATTACTTTGGATATTCCTATGTGTGTTTTGATGTTTAAATATGGCAAACTGACCTGAAAACAGTGCCAAAATTAGGAGGGGTACTGTACATACGGTAGGATATAGGTCAGGTGTTTCTTGGTTTTCATGTTTGTTTTTTTTTTTCATGGTTTTCTTGGTGTTCAGCAAACTTTGGATATTCCTATATGTGTTTTGATGTCTAAATACAGCAGACTGACCTGAAAACAGTGCCAAATTTAGGAGAGATACTGTACATACAGTAGTGTATCGGAAGGGTGTTTTGGGTTTTCAGTGTTTTTTTGCATGGTTTACGATGTTGAAAATTATTTTTGATAATCGTATGTATGTTTTGATATCAAAATATGGCAGAATGGCCAGAAAACACTGCCAAAATAAGAAGAGGCACTGTGCATACAGCAGTGTTTAGGTAGGGTGTTTTTTTAGTTTTCAGTGGTTTTTCTGCATGGTTTTCTTGGTGTTTTGCATTACTTTGGATATTCCTTGGTGTGCTTTGATGTCTAAATATGCCTGAGTGACCTGAAAGCACAGCCAAATTAAGCATAGGTACTATACAAATAGGTTAGGTAGCTATAGGTTGGAGGTTGGGTATAGGTAGGGTATGGGTATGGTAGGGGAATAGTGTTCAATATCCGGATGTTGCCACTATCTGGACGTGCCTTGGGCTCTACTATGTCTGGATAAATGTGGGATTACTTTCATAATTGAATATAGGAA
The DNA here is from genome assembly GCF_032717465.1 of Coenobita brevimanus. Taxonomy (NCBI): domain Eukaryota; kingdom Metazoa; phylum Arthropoda; class Malacostraca; order Decapoda; family Coenobitidae; genus Coenobita; species Coenobita brevimanus. The sequence continues at coordinate 39,510,376 of NC_136966.1, forward strand.
TTTGCTTGCCTTCCAGTATCTCATATGGGAGACGTTTGTGTGTCCCATATATACATAATAAAATGAGGTGTATCTCCTACAGACTTGTTAATTGCACAATTAGCTAATTGATGCTTCAACTCTGGGGATCCAATCATCCCAGTTTGCATATTCTCAATGAGAATGTTCATTTCTTTTCTTTTGTCTTGTTTTTGAAGGCTCCAACATGCTTGCATGCACTGGCCTTGGTCACCTAATGGTAGTTCTCCATCCTGCTCAATCTCTGGCAACTTCCCTATTTAGTCCCTTATCCCTGAGGTCATGCTCAATGATCTTGTCCCAGATCTTTTTCGGTCTATCTCATGCAGCCCCCATTATCATTAACACTTCTCACTTTCTGCACCCAATTATCATCATCAATCCTCTCCACATGCCCAAACCACCTCAATCTACCTCTCCTCATCACAACACTAATACATTCCAGTCTCATCCTAACTCTGAACTCTTCCATCGTAAACCTAGCCCTCCCAGGCCTTGCACTCAGGGACGCACTGCACATCCATCTAATCAGCCATTTCTGTACATCTAAGCCTGCGAATATCCTCTTCCTTTACCTCCCAGGTCTCACTACCATACAGCATTACACTCCCTAACACAAGCCACATACAAAGGTCCCTTAGCAAGGAGGGAGAGCCCTCTCAATGTGAGGAGAGGTAACAGCTCCCTGAACTTCTTTGAACCAATCCTCACTCTAGCCACAGAGATAGCTCCAGCCAAACCTCCAGCACACAACTCTTAACTCATACCATCCATCAATCAGTTGATCTTTTTGGAGAAACTCATGCAGTAGCTCTTGATATCTCTAAAGCTTTCGACAGAGTATGGCACCGTTCCCTGCTGTCCAAACTCCCTTGCTATGGACTAAAGTCTTTTGTTCCTTTGATTTCTTCATATCTTAGTGACAGGAAAATAAGAGTAAAAGTAGATGATGTATATTCCAATTTCCACTCAATTAACGCCAGCGTGCCGCAGGGCTCAGTTCTGGCGCCAACCCTATTTCTGGTTCATATTAATGATCTCTTATCTGTCACCCACAATCCCATTCACTCATATGCAGATGACTCAACACTACATAGGTCATTCACACTCAGACATTCATTAACAAAGTCTAATATCTCCACCTCTCAACTCAGTACAGCCATCTCCATAAATCAAGATCTATCTACAATCAGTGAATGGGGACAAAACAACCTTGTCTCTTTTAATGCTAGTAAAACTAAATATATACAGTTTACTAATAGACATATTGCCAGATTCGTACATTACCTTCAGTGCTACTAATATTCCCATCTCCAAAAGTATTGAAATTCTTGGCGTCTCACTTAACAGTGCCCTCAGCTGGATCTCTTGTGTCAGATCACTTGCTAAAGCCGCCTCAAAGAAACTTGGATTATTGTACAGAGTCCGTAACTTCTTCGCCGATGAGCAGTTACCGGTAGCTATAATTTATAAGAGTCATGTGCGCTCTCAGCTTGAATATTGCTCACCCTTGTGGAATGATTGTGGAGAGGTTGCATTAAGACAACTAGACAAAATTCAGAACAAAGCTGTTAGAATCACAACCCTGCCATTACATATAAACTACCTCCCCTGCAAGTAAGAAGGAATGTTGCCTCCCTTGCATTATTTTACAGATATTTTTTTGGCAAATGCTTAGACGAAGTTGCGTCCATGGTGCCACCTCTCCATGCCTTCCCTCATGCTACACAGGCATCTGGTAGCGCTCATGACTGGAGTGTCACTCAGCCATACTGCAGAACTTCTGCCTATCAGAATTCTTTCGTTCCCCAAACTGCATCTCTCTGGAACTCGCTTCCCCAGAGTTGTTTCCCTCCAAATTTCAACCGCAGCTGTTCAAGTCTAATTGCTGCAGATGTTTTATGAACAGAGGACACCAGTAATCTGGTGTGTGGATTTTTTTTTTTACTCATTTGTTTTTCCTTCCTCCGTTCTGTTATTTATAAAAAAAAAAAAAAAAAAAAAAAAAAAAAATAACATGTCTCCCCAGTACTTCCACACACTCAACAGACTAACCAGTAAGTTCAACCGTTTCACGCCTGGGAATCTCCACATGCTCTCCCCGACATATCTACCAATCCATCGGAAGCTAGATGACAGGCTAAAACATTCTACCTATCTCTATCTATTGCCAGACGCCTTCTTCCCGAAAGGGATGGCCACAAACTAATCGCCTCCATGTAGCCCTGTCCCCTGCCATTTCACTGCCCTGTTCCCAGCTCACATTCCCCTCTCTCATATACCTCTCCATCCCATCCATCTCATCCTTGGCCTCCCCCTCCCTCTCCCCCACTCCACCTCACTCACATACATTCTTCCTATCGGTTTCTCACTCTCCATCCTCTCCACATGGTCAAACCACCTCAATGTGTTTCTCCTAACGCTTCCTATCACATCCACATCCACACCACAGTGCTCCTTCACATCCTCATTTGTCAGTCTGTCTCTCCATGTGACTCCACATGCTCCTCTCAAATATCTCATTTCCACTGCTCTCTGTCTAGACTTCTGTCCCTCCTACAGGGTCCAAGCTTCACTTCCGTACGTTAGAGTTGATATCACAGTAGGACCTACTGTCATATAGTAACTTTTTCACTTCCATACTCACTTCCCTGTTTCTTATCACTGTTTTCAAGGAACCAGCAACTTTTCTTCCTTGTTGTACCCTTTCAAGCACTTCCCCCTCCAAACTTCCATCCTTACTCATCACACTACCCAAGTACTTAAACACACTCACATTTTCCATTTCCTTCTCATCCAACCTCACTGTACACTCACTGACTTTACTTCTCTTGAAGACCATAACTTTACTCTTCCTAACATTCACCTTTAGGTTACATTTCTTACACACTCTCCCAAACTCATCTACTAAGCCTTGCAGCTCCCCTTCGTCTTTACTTAACAACTCAGTATCATCTGCAAACAACAGTACTGGGAGTTTCCAAACACTCTCATTAGGGCCACTCCAACATCCAATGCCCTACCTTGTAGCTCTTTTATAACCCCATCCATACACAGACTGAACAACCATGGAGACATGACACATCCCTGTTTCAATCCTACCTTCACACAGAAAACTTAACTCAGTTCACTATCCACATGCAATGCAGCCTTAGCACCCTCATACATACTCTTCACAGCATTCAACAAATTCCCATCTACTCCATATATTCTTAATACTTTCCACAGTCCTTGTCTATCCACCCTGTCATATGCTTTCTTCAAATCCATGAAGGCAACATACAACTTCTTTCCCTTCTCTAGAGACTTTTCCACTAAAGATCTATGAATGAATATCTGATATATACAACCTCTTCCCTTCATAATACCTCCCTGTTCTTCTCCAACTAATTCCTTTGTTATTTCCCTAACTCTGTCAATGAGTATCCTACCATATACTTTTCCTATTACTCTAAGAAGACAAACACGCATCAGAAATATTATATAAATACAGGCAGCTACTGGTAGACGTTGGCAGAATATTTATGTGTTTTAAATTCTTATTTAGGCTATAGCTTTCTGAGGTAAATTCATCAAAATGCCCAGTAGCTACGGTAATCAAGGAACAACAACAAGTAACCTGTGAAAGACTCATTCCAATAAAAAATATGGAAAAGCCACATCTGTTTGATAAAGAATTAATCAAGTGAAAGGTTAATGTCTTTCTGCTGATTAAACTAAATCATTAAGCAACGTTGGGTCTGGTTAGTACTTGGATGGGTGACCGCCTGGGAACACCAGATGCTGTTGGCATCCCTACGTGTCAAGTGTGGTTGGTGGAGGATTATTGCCCCTCTCTGTAAAACAACTCTAAGCCCTTGGCCACCCCGTTTGCGATACATGGCATCTGGCAATGAATGAATGAATATGAAAAATCTGCCGTTTCGGACACCTCTTTGGAAGAAGAAATCCTAACCTGACCTAACCTAACCAATCCAAATATTAATTAACCTACCAGTAATGTAACCTAATCTAGGACTCTTACCTTATCTGAGTCAAGGAAAATAGTAGCTTCCGAATAAAAAGGAAATTGGAGGTGTTGTCCAAAAGTGCAATAAAAACAATCATACATTTACAAAGTTGGATTAGACTAGCTATATTAGCGAATGCAATAAAAGACGGAGATATGAGGAAGACAATTTCCCCCATCTCTTTGTTTGCCAAGTACAGAAAAAGGGCATTTGCGACAGTTGTTTACAAAAGAGAAATTGCTTAGACCTAATCAAGTTCAGTAATGAGCATATTTTCAGTGTCAGTTTGCGGGGAATTTTACTTCCGAAAATTTACCATAAGTACTGGTACTTACATATAATGGCCACATTCCTGTCTTGCTAAATATGAATCTGCGGTGATATAAATGGCATCTCTTTGCTTTTTGTAATAAACTTTTCACAATGTTTGCAGTAGGCATGTTTCAGGGATTGCGGGACAATTCACCGTCACAACAATAACAAGACAATTCACCGTCACGATGATTCGCCGTCATGTGTTTACATATTTTATTCAGCAAGTATACTAATTTTTGAGTTATACGAGTTATAAAAGTGATGGAGTTTTTTTGTTTTTATAATGAATATAAAATATGGCATCAAGTAGTCGGTATTAATGGAAAAACAAATATATTGAAACGAGAATCAGGCGATGTACAATGTTTCACTTCGTCTTTAACATAAGGCTACGTACGAGGCATATTGACATTTATATAAATACATAATAACCATAAGTGAATGATCGACATACTTTCAAATTATGTAAATACTCTCCATATTACGTCTATAAAAATAAGTGTACGCCGGAATATAATTCAAAGTAGACAACAGCAAGGTACAAACACGTTAATTATGAACTAAAAGTACAACTTACGACTAATATCCAAAGCCTACACTATTGAATGAACACAGACCTTGACAGTTCCCCAGGAAAATTAGTTAAGTATTAATTAAATAATATTAAGTATTTTTCTAGAGTGACGGGGAATCGTCTTGGGTGCGAATTGCCCTGATGGGAAATCATCTATGTTTTGACGGCGGGGCAACTTTAAACTTCAAAACAAATTAATACAGTATACAGTACCAATATTCGTTCTTGTGCGGTTTGTTGCTGCTTTATATTGTTTAGTGGCAAGGCAGGCGTTACTAAAAGAAGATATAATACGTATCAACCATGTTAACCCGCCCCGTCTCGGAGACTTGAATTCACGTCCTCACATGATGTGCATTCAATATCCCGGAGACGTTGCAACATTGCAAGGTCCCTAATTTGCACAATTTTCAATTTTCGCGAGTGATTTCGCGAGTGATTTTTGGCACGTATTCACAGGACACCTTCCTCTATTCCTCTACAAGATGCCAAGCAGGGACAATGCCTTACACCGCATAACCTCTCCCCCCCCCCTGCACGCCATTGTCTCGGCAATTCACCTGTTACCAGTGACCTGGCCAATAAAGACATTCAGGGCCAGAGTGATTCCCCAATCGATGACAATGTGGAGGACAAAGTATACATAGCATTAGAGGAAGAAACAGTCAGAAATGATGATCAGGTAATGTGGAAAAAAAAGGTCATGAATGGTGATGAGTTAGTGAGTGAAACAATGCTTATAATGCCTATATTACTGTTTGAAAACCAATATACTCTTGTACTACAGATAAATTCGTACCAAGCAAATAAATAAATACTGTTTATGAGTGGATAAAATAGTTACGCTCCCATAGAACTCGTTTTCTTTGGTGCCAGCCTGTTAGAAAACCCAGTCAGGTAAGGAGGTACTCGTACCTGTATCGAGTATTTTAAACCTCAGGTGAGCAATTTCTCTATGAATTTTCAATGTTTCTCACCAAAAGCGAATGTTTGAGCCTAAAAAAAAAAGGTCCAAAAATGTCAGGACTGGGGCATACCACTGCCCAGAAAACGTCAGGATGGGGCGGGTTAAATATACATTCTCCTTCACACAGTTCCGGAGAGGCCCTGTGGTTTCAGGACAATTCACCATCACAACAATAACAAATTCGCCGTCACGACAATAACAGGACAATTCGCCATCAGGATGATTCCCTGTCTTTTATTTACATATCACAGACATTAGTTTTTTAATTATATGTATAATGCCGAGAATAATCAACGAGGGCATTACAACACCCCCAGGAGCCTATGGAGAGGCAGAGTGTGACCCGACCCCGGATGACAGGGATATAAGTCCGCCCGGGCTACACGTCCCTATGACCAGGAACTCGCCCGCTGCCACCATAGCAGGAAACGGAGACTACCTTGTGGGTGAGCTGACCCTCAATAGGATCGGGGTGAAGCTACTTCCTTAGCTCCAAGCAGCATCCCAGCGATGGCCAGCAGCTGCGCCCTTTGTGAGACGGCCAGTAGCTGCTCAGACCTTCAGGAGACAGCCGGTAGCCGCTCAGAAGGCTTCCCAGAGATGGCCTGCAGCCCTCTGCTCTTCAGGTGCTGCTATACCTCCCTACAGGAACCAGCGACGGTCGGTAGCCCCGCTGGGGAGAGAAGGGTACGTCCCTTCTCCTGTAGTTGCCTCAGAGGACAAGACACAGGCGACGGCTGGTAGCTGCGCCCATCGACAGGAGATGGCCGGTAGCCGCTCCTTGTCGGCACATCGTCCTCCACACGGGACTTCGGCGACTGCCGGTATCCACGCCGACAGGCAAGTGACGGCCGGTAGCCGCACTTCCCCTTAATCCCTGTCAGGGAGTCGGGTCCAGGCGACGGCCGGTAGCCGCACCTATGACGAAGGAATGACCAGCAGCCACCCTCATTTCATTGCCCACGGGAACCCAGCGATGGCCGGCAGCCGCGCCGGGGAGGAGCACCAAAGCCCCTCACCCCGTGTGACTCTGCCATGAGAGGGCATTCTGCCATCAGACCTGCCAACCGGCGGGGGCACAAACGACACTACTTTCCACTTCCGCAGTGAGGCAACCTTCAGGAGGAAGGCCTCAGCCCCGAGGATCCGTGGAGAGGCCCTGTGCCATCCCCAGGGTTATTCTCCACCCAGCTGGCTCCAGCCGGACCCTACCAGATGGACTCCAACGGAGGCCGATACCGCAGCCCAGTCCTGACGGCGTCCCCGACGGCAGGAGACCGCAGCTAATGGGCCCCTGAGACCGTCCCCAGGATCCCCAGAAGGGGCCTCTCCCCACCCCGACGCAGAGGACACTCATCCTCCATCAGGCGCCTGAGTGAACGCTTCAGGAAACTCTTTGGCCCTAGTCCCGATTCCCCTGCCCAATACCTTAAGTGCTGTTCATTGTGCTATTCACTTTTATGCAGAACTATTGTCCAAACAGTATCCTGTGAGATACTACTACCCTGATCTCAGTACATGTCATATAATTGTCTAGATTCCTGTTTTGTGACGTCTACCTGTTCCACACTCAGAATTTACCAATATACGTGTAAGGTTGTTGCCCTGAGTTTCGTCTCCTAAACTCCGGTCTAGAAAGGGAACCCAGCTGCATTATAGGCGTTCAAGGGATGGGAAGCCAACCCTTAAACACCTAGCATAACAATATGAGTTATAAAAGTAAAATGCCCGCCGCCGTACCACCCACCCCGCCACCCCACCACCAGGCCACCACCACACCACCACCCCAGGAAGACACAACGGGGGGGCTAATGACCCAGGGCAAGAGGGTCACACGCCCACTACTGACCTGCACCCCTTTTCCCCGCAACTGCCCTGACACCAGGTGAACAAGGATCGGCAACGACCTTGCAGGCGGGACAACCATCGCCAGCAGTGGGGTGGGACTGAACAGGTTTCAGTCCCAAGTAACGTATTGGCGACGGCCATAGTTACCCCCTCAAGGGCAGGAGGCCCTTTTGTGCACGACGAGGTGTCCGTGCCCTCAGCCACTTTCAGGGTAAGAGGCCCTTTAGTGTGCACAGAGGCGTCAGTACCCTCAGCCACGTCCAGGGCAGGAGGCCCTTTAGTGCGCCACGAGGTGTTAGTACCCTCAGCCACGTCCAGGGCAGAAGGCCCTTTAGTGCACGACGAGGTGTCCGTGCCCTCAGCCACTTTCAGGGTAAGAGGCCCTTTAGTGTGCACAGAGGCGTCAGTACCCTCAGCCACGTCCAGGGCAGGAGGCCCTTTAGTGCGCCACGAGGTGTTAGTACCCTCAGCCACGTCCAGGGCAGAAGGCCCTTTAGTGCGCCAAGAGGTGTCCGTGCCCTCAGCCACTTTCAGGGTAAGAGGCCCTTTAGTGTGCACAGAGGCGTCAGTACCCTCAGCCACGTCCAGGGCAGGAGGCCCTTTAGTGCGCCACGAGGTGTCCATGTCCTCAGCCACTTTCAGGGTAAGAGGCCCTTTAGTGTGCACAGAGGCATCAGTACCCTCAGCCACTCCAAGGGCAGGAGGCCCTAGCAGACAGCTAAAAGTGGGTCCCAGGGTAAAAAGACCTGGAGCCACAGCTGTGACAGACCCAGGAGAGAGAGTCGCCTCTGTGCTTCCCTCCCTGTATGTAGGAGAGGTCACGGTCTCCGTGTATACTCAACCTACCGCGTTCCCCTGTGAGAACTGCTCGACCTCACCCGGGAGTGTTGCCCCGGAGGTGTCACCAGAGTGGAGGCAAAGTCCGAGACTGGACCTGCCTCCCACTCCTGGGAAATCTCTGTCCTTCACAGGCACCAGCAGGAGACGAGGCCGCAGTCCAACCCTGACGGCGCGTCCCCTGGCAGACGACCGCACCCCCAGGACCCCCAGGCGAGCCCAGCAGACTACAGGCGAGGGCAAACCCGACTCTCTCACCCCGCGGAGCCGCCGACGTCAGGCCTGCCTCCTCCAGCTGTTTGGCCCCAGTCCCGAGGGCCACCTCTCAGGTCGAGGCCCCCAGACAGGAGGGCCTCCCTGCACCCCACTGACAAGACCCCGAGGTAAGGGTCTCCCTTCAGGTCGAGGCCCCCAGACAGGAGGGCCTCCCTGCAACTCACCGACGGCCCGGACCCAGGCAGTGACTCCCCTGCGGGTAGTGTGTTGCCCGTTACAGGCAGAGTCCCCCTGAGGTCCTCCCTCTCGAACAGTGACAAAGTGAAACAACCCAGGAAACACGGGTAAATAAGTGACGCCCCTTATACCGAAAATAAGCCAGGGGAAGAGGAACAGTGAACAGTGACAGAGTGTGATCCATATAAAACCAGTGACTACTGTTATTAACCCAACAGAATTACATACCAAGTAGAACAGAAAATAATAATAAGAAGTAGAGTAATATCACCTGCCCAGAATAAAAGAACTTCCCATAATTGTGAATGACGATCACGGTGCTCGGGAGAACCAAAAGCCTGTGTAAAGTGTCGCCGTGACTAGGTAACTGTGTCGAGTGTCGTGATCCGCACCCTGTCTTCGTTACCGTAATATTCCTCCCACAGACTCTTAACCTTGTGTATTCCCCTTGGTACCGAGTGTATATGTATTTTGGGTTTAAATGAAAGACGGGTATCTACATATATATAACTAAAGACATTGGTATACATGCATCATATCGTGTGTTAAGTACACCTGTATTTTGTGCTATCAAAGCCTAACTCTGTGTCCCTGTATCCTGTATCTCAAATATCACTGTGTATCATATTGTAACGGTTTTAGAATTAAGGCATAAGATGTGTTAAGGTATACTGCCTAGTTTTTATGTCCTGTTCCTTTGTTGGTGCTTTACTTCCGGTCCGGAAAGAGGACCCCGCTCAGTCGCTAGTGTTTTTAGGACGAGGAGTGGACCTAAAAACACTCAGCATAACAAAAAGTGATGGTGGTTTACTGTTTTTATAATAAATGTAAAATATAGCACCAAATAGTGGGTATTAACTGAAAAATATAAATATATTGAAACTGAAGTTGCTGAGATAGGAGTCTGTTTCAATAAGCAATATGGCAAATTCAAAGACAATTTTCATGCAAACACTTTTTGCATCATTTACACATGCTGATTTCCAAGTTGCTATTTCCTCAAGTGCTTGAGCAACACGTGTGTGTTCTTACCTAATTCTTACCTAATTGTATCTTTACAGGAAGGAGTCAAGCTCGTACTGTCCCGGGTCTTAAACCATATTTATCGTACATATCCTTAAATTTGTGAATTGTTTTGGCATACACTATTTCATTCGGTAGTGCATTCCACTGATCAATTGCTCTGTTTGGGAAACTGAATTTCCTTACGTCTTTATCACCTCTCTTCTTATGCAGTTTTTTGCAGTGTCCTCTTGCTGATGCTTCCCCATATGTTAAGTAATCAATTATGTCTATTTTCTCCTTCCCTGATATGCATTTATATAGCATTATCATGTCACCTCTTTTCCTTCTCTCCTGTAGTGTTGGTAGATTCAGTTTATTTAGTCTTTCTTCGTAGCTTAGATCCCTTAAGTTTGGTATCCATCTTGTAGCGGCCCTTTGAACTTTTTCAATTTTGTCTGTTTTTTGAGATGAGGACTCCAGACTACTGATGCATACTCAAGGGTTGGTCTGATGAATGATGTTATTATCCTTCTTAGCATGTTTTCATTTATGTATGTGAATGCTGTTCTCATATTTGCAAGTAGTGTATACATGTTCCGTAGCTTCTCACTGATGTAGTCAGCCGCAGATAGTCTGTTATTGATAATCACACCTAGGTCCTTCTCTCTTTCTGATGTGTGTAGGGTTTTATGTCCTAACGTATAATCCCAATCAGGACTTTTTCCACTTTTACCAAACTTGATTACATGACACTTGTCCACACTGAATTCCATTTGCCATGTATTACTCCATTCATGAAGTTTATTTAATTCTTCTTGTAGCTCTTTACAAGAGTCTGTGTTAGTAATTCTCCTTTGTATTTTTGCATCATCTGCAAACATATTTAGATAGCTTTCATTTCCAGTGTTACTGTCTATATTATTTATATACACTAAAACCATGATTGGTGCCAGCACTGAGCCCTGTGGTACTCCACTAGTCACTTCTTTCCATGATGAGTAGTTTCCCCTTAGTAGCCTACTGTTCTCATTTCTCTTTTTATGAGAAAATCTTGCATCCAACAAAACAGTTTGCCTCGAATTCCTCCTTGATGGTACAGTTTCCATAAAAGTCTTTGGTGTGGTACTGTGTCAAATGCTTCCTTGAAATCTAAATAGATACTGTCCACTCATCCTTCTCTTTCCTGTATTGTGTCTGTTACTCTGTCATAGGAGCTCAACAGATTAGTAACACATGATTTTCCTTTTCTGAAACCAAACTGTCTTTCTGTTATCATATTGTGTTCTTCTAGATGGTTTACCCAAGCTTTTCTCATAAGCTTTTCTAATACCTTGCTTACAACACTGGTCAGTGATACTGGTCGGTAGTTGAGTGGATTTTGTCTATTTCCTTTCTTGAATAAGGGGACAATATTTGCTTTCTTCCAAATATCAGGTAGTTTACCTTGACTCAAGGATTTTTTGAAAATTAAAAATAATGGTAACGTTGGGTCTGGTTAGTACTTGGATGGGTGACCGCCTGGGAACACCAGATGCTGTTGGCATCCCTACGTGTCAAGTGGGGGTGGTGGAGGATTAGTGCCCCTCCCTGTAAAACAATTAACTCTAAGCCCTTGGCCACCCCGTTTGGGATACATGGCGTCTGGCAATGAAAAAAATAATGATTTACTTAACTCCTTTGCACATTCTCGTAGCACCCAACATGAAACTTCATCAGGACCATTTGCATTTCCTCTGTCTAATTTACTTAACTCCTCCTGTATTACTTTTTCTGAGATTTGTATATCTTGTAGTATGTGTGAGCATGCATGTTCCACATAGTCCCTCTCAAAATTTTTTTCTTCTGTAAAAACTGATTGGAAATTCTTATTTAATGCTTCACAAATATCTTTCTCTTGTGTATAGGTGATTCCCTCATCCGTAATGGATTGTATTATACAGTATATTTTACATTGGTTTTGCTTCTGATGTAGCTGTAAAATAGCTTCGGTTGATCACTACTTTTATTTATACCCTATTTTTTTTTTTTTAAATAATAAAAAACCATTTAGTCTAACGTGGTACAGAGCTTGACTCATATAAAGATACTAATTTAGGTAATGTCACTGGCCGTGCTGGCTCGGTATGGAGAGCTGTCAGCCCGCGTCTGCACTCCTTGGTGTCTCCTGTGTGTTCTTACCTAATTGTATCTTTACAGGAATGAGTCAAGCTCGTATTGTCCCGTGTCTTAGACCATATTTATCGTACATATCCTTAAATTTGTGAATTGTTTTGGCACACACTATTTCATTCGGTAGTGCATTCCATTGATCAATTGCTCTGTTTGGGAAACTGAATTTCCTTACGTCTTTATCACCTCTCTTCTTATGCAGTTTTTTGCAGTGTCCTCTTGCTGATGCTTCTCCATATGTTAAGTAATCATTTATGTCTATTTTCTCCTTTCCTGATATGCACTTATATAGCATTATCATATCACCTCTTTTCCTTCTCTCTTGTAGTGTTGGTAGATTCAGTTTATTTAGTCTTTCTTCGTAGCTTAGGTCCCTTAAGCTTGGTATCCATCTTGTAGCGGCCCTTTGAACTTTTTCAATCTTGTCTATGTGCTTTTTGAGATGAGGACTCCAGACTATTGATGCATATTCCAGGGTTGGTCTAATGAATGATGTGTGTGTGTGTGTGTGTGTGTGTGTGTGTGTGTGTGTGCGTGTGTGTGTGTGTGTGTGTGAAAATTGTTCCTCCAAAGTCCGTTTGACACTACAATGCTACATGTCAATTGAAGTACAAGATGTACCAAGGGGAGACTACATAGAGGTGCGACAAGAGAATGAGCAAGACAGGCATACATCCCCAACCACCATGCGCCCCTCTTCCTCTCAACGGAATCCACGAGAAGTACAATTACTAAAATGCCCGCCGAGACCGCCACAGGACCTCCCACCTCACCACTCCCGACAACACCGCCGAGCCACCACCCCACCACCACCCCAGGAGGACACACAGGTGAGGTTAGTGACCTCGGGCAAGAGGGTCATCGGGACATCCCGACCCTAAGCCCCTATTCCCCGCAAGTGCCCCAACCCCAGGCGTTCAGACAACCTGAACTACTGTGCGGGCGGGGTAGTGACCATCAGACCAGGGGTGGTACTGAAAAGAGGACAGTCCCAAGTAACACTGTCTTGACGGTCTTGCTACACCCTCTAGGGCAGGAAGAGGCCCAAGGCTACGGCCTTAAAAGAGAAATAGACACAGGCTACGGCCTGACAAAGTGTGTAAAGGGGAAGGTGACCCCAGGCTCCGGCCTTAACACGCTGAGGAGAGAGAGTTGCCTGTGTGCATCCCTCTCCAGTTGTACTTTGGCTACGGCCAGAATACGGTCCAGGGTAGAGAGACCCTGCTACCGTACGTGTAGCGCTACCCAATTACGGAAGCGGCAACTCGGGGCCGGCCTCTCGCCAGAGCAGACGGGTGATCCCGTTTCTCCGTTAGTCGTTTCCCGTACGGGCAGACACTCAGCTACGACTGGGGCACGTACCAGGGTGGAGAATTCCCTGACGGTAGGATCTGTCCGTATTGGAGAGAGTGCGGCCCTTGTGTCCCTCACTCCGGCTTGTTCCCTACTGCGGGAGGAACACCACGTTGACGGCCTCTTGCCTCGGCGAAAGGGCGACCCCGATCACCCTACTGGTGTCCCTCGCACGTCGGACAAGTTCACGGCACCAGCCAAAGTCCATACTAGGGGAAGTGGAGCCCCACCTCAGCCCAATGAACACACTCAGGGAACCACGAAGAGCGTGAGTCTCCCTCAAGCCTCTTTCCCTCCGGGGAGCCCTTCGTCGCCATCCAGGCTTCTTGGCCATGCGGAGGCGTTAGAGTGGTGGCAAGGCCCGATTGCGGAGTTACCGCCCACACCCGGACGCTCCTTAGCACTGTTGGAGCCCTACAGGAGTCGCTGCCGCAGCCCAGCCCTGACAGCGCCTCTCCCCCTGAGCACCTGCAGACCCTGGACGCCCAGGCCTTCCAGCACGGCCCCCGACAACGGCGACCTAGGCTCTCTCACGCCCCGGCAGCAGAAGAAGCAGGCCCGAATCCTCCGCCTGTTCGGTCCTAGTCCCGAGGGCCCCCGATCAGGTCGAGGTCCCCAGACTATGAGGCCTCCCTGCACCCCACCAGCGCGGCCCTAGGAAGGAGCCGCCCCTCAGGTCGAGGCCCTAAACAAGGGAGCCTCCCTGACAGTAAGTACTAGTGACCCAACTACCCAAGAAACACGGGTAGAACAGTGATAGTGACAGTGACCCCTAATACAGTGACAGTGATCCAATGCACAGTGGCAGTGACTAATAAAAGTTATGTTAAACAGTGATATCGTAGTAAGTCGTGCTTAAACATTAAACAGTTCAGTTCCCCCTCTCAGAAAGGAAGCGGGGAGTTTTCTGTGGAGTCGAAGGTAGGTGTGTGAGTGAGCCGAAAGGCTAGTGAAGTGCTCCCCTGCGACTAGGTGACAGTGTCGGATGTCGCCATACGCACCCTACCTTTATTATAGTATCATATCCCCCACAGACTCCCGATCACAGTGAATATAAGTGAAACTCCCCCGTTTATTATTATCCACCAGTGACACGACAAATGTTCTCGATTGACCATCGCAGTGAAGTGATATCTCTCCTCAATAACAGTAACCCATATCCCTGACTGCCCTGTGCCCTGTGCAAAAGTGGATTGGATCCAGTTATAAGTGTATTATTGTATCTCTGTGTTATTGTGTATCAAATATTGTGTATGTAGCACTGTAAGGGATAGAATTTAAGCAATAGATGTGATTCGGTGTACTGTCTCTTTTTATGCCCTGTTCCTTTGTTAGTGCATTACATCTGGTCTAGCCAAAGGACCCCGTCCCAGTGCTCGTGTTTTTACGACGAGAAGTCGCCTTAAAAACACAGCATTACACTGGTGGCAAACGGTGGTCCTAGATCCGAGTAACGCACGGAGGAACGCGAAAGGGAACTTACAATGGCAGCTAAACCGCACATCCAATTGCCGAGGTTCAACCCGGACCAGTGTGACATAGACGTGTATTTGGACATGGTCAAACCCCTCCTAGACATAGGGTTTGACTCTGACAGAGAAAAGATCGGTCACTCTACCTAACTTGGGAAAAATAATCACTAGTGTCGCACCAAAAGTCGTCCCAGAACTGTCATGGGACCAATTCTCACAAATAGTGAGACAGGCTTTCACGCCATCCATAGGCCGAGTTGTCGCTCTTTCTCAACTCGACGCCTTCACCTACGACGGGAACCTGGATGACACATTCACCCAGGCTAGGCGCCTCGTCAGCGCCGCCTATCCCGAGGCACCACCCAATGCCCTGGATATCCATACATTCAACGCACTATTGAGAATCCTCCCCAGCATAGTCAGGGAGCATTTCTCAATCTACGACCCCTCAGGGGACATGGAAAATGACCTACAACTCGTCCGACGTCTGCTCGCCACCTGCCCCACACCACAGCCACTCCACGCAGTGACACATTTTCCTTCCAAACCTAAACTGCCGCCACATCAGCCAGCTACTGAGCCGCCCACAGTCCCTAGAGCTTACCCCCAAAAGAAGCGCTCAAACCCGAGGGAACAAGGAAACCTCATCACCATTAACCCCTGGGAATTCACGGCTTGCAGCCGCACCTGCCCTCTACACGACATTAGGGAACAGCTCAAAGCTAGCAGGCGCAGAGGTTTTCAACAAGAGCGCAAGAAAGTATCCTCCTTAGACGCCGCCGCCCAGGAAGACGACACACCGACACACACCCTCTCGGGAACAGACGACGACGACCAAGAGGACACCACTCCACAGCAAATGGATTTTTAGGCCCGCCCCCGCACCTCCCCACGGTGGCGGGGGCCACCTCACACAACTACAGACCCCCTGTTTACGACAAAATCTGGCTAAACGGGGTCAAGGCACGTCTACTAGTGGATACGGGAGCAGCCAGATCGTGCCTCTACTCCCACTTCTACTCCCGCCACATGGGTGCATAGGGCCCCTTCTTCCCCACCTCAGCCAACCTTGTCGACGCAGGGGACGGCCTCCTGCCTATCCGTGGGGAAACTCGGGCCCTCCAAACCCACACCCATCAGCAAATATCCACTAGCCACCCATTTATCATATTCGACTCAACATGCAGTCAATACGATGGATATTTAGGGCTGGACCTCCTACAGAAATTACATGCCACCATTGACTGCCACCAACGCCACCTCCACTTCAATCCAGCCCACCACAACCAACCAGCAGTGAGGACTAAGAAAGAAAAAAAAAACAACAACGAAAGCTCACCAAAAACTCACACCCCCACACACTACCATCAGACACTCACCTGTCCCATACCACAGACACACCTACACCCTACCCAGCCCCTCACACCACTAGACTCCCATCCCCACCACCAACCACTCATCATCTACATCCCTCCCCATCTTTTCCAGCCACTGTCGCCTCCTCTATCACCATTCCACCACATCATGAAGCTTGGGTAAAACTTAACAAACCTTCCCATACCTCCGTCCTCTTCTCACCATCCATCCCCACCGGACCACTCTCCTCCTGTCTAGTAAGCCCTACCTTCCTTCCCCCACATGCCCAAGAAATCCGTGTCGCCAACCTCGCTACCACACCACTAACCTTACCAAGAGGACTCATCATCGGCGACACTGAAGAAGCCGAACCATGCCAAACACCGCCCCCAAACCCGCCCACCCACCATCACACCTATCCCCAGCCCAAACCAACAGCCTCCGACAACTCCTCCTGGATTTCCAAGATCTATTCTCCTCAGGTCCGACCGACCTTGGCCATACCACCTATCTAAGCCATGAGATACACACAACAGGACCTCCAATTCGCCAACCATCACGACGGAAAAATCCTAAGCAACGAGAGGAAGAAGACCGGCAGGTCCAGGACATGCTAGATGCCGGTGTGATCTCCAACTCTACTAGCCCATGGTCCTCTCCGGTGGTACTCGTTAGAAAAAAAGACGGGACAATGCGCTTTTGCGTTGATTACCGCCGAGTAAATGATGTCACAGTCAAAGACGCCACTCCCCTGCCACGTATCGACGACTCCCTAGACTCCTTACATGGCTCAACATGGTTCTCCACCTTGGATCTACAGTCGGGGTACTGGCAAGTCCCTGTGCATCCCGACGACAATCACAAAACCGCCTTCTCCACATCCAACGGCAAACATGACGAGTTCAATGTCCTCCCTTTCGGACTCTGCAATGCTCCTGCCACATTCTCCCGTTTAATGGAGTCAGTCCTTAGCGGTCTAACCTGGGAGACTTGCTTAGCATATCTCGACGACGTCATTGGCAGTCGTACATGGGCCGACCACCTTCACCGCCTCAAGCAAGTGTTTCACCGCATATGCCAAGCAGGACTTAAACTGAAACCTACGAAATGTGTGTTAGCAGAGAGATCAGTTTCCTTCTTAGGGCATCTAATTAATGCAGAGGGCATCTCACCAGACCCAGAGAAACTTCGAGCCATCGCAGACATCCCACTCCCCCGCGACGTGCACGAAGTCAGAGCATTTCTGGGGTTGACATCATATTACAGGCGATTCGTCAAAGGATTCGCTGACATCGCAAAACCCCTCCACGAACTAACAAAAAAGGGCGAACCTTTTTTATGGACGGAGACAAGACAAACAGCCTTCACCACCCTCAAAGCAAAACTAACCACCTCGCCAGTAGTCGTGTTCCCAGACTACAATCTTCCCTTCCGCCTCTACACCGATGTGTCCCTCATCGCCATAGGAGCTGTCCTTGCCCAGGTACAAAATGGCAAGGAACACATCATCGCCTGTGCCAGTCGCACCCTTAACACGGCAGAGCGGAACTACGCGGCCACAAAACGTGAGTGCCTAGGGATCATCTGGTCCCTCGAGTACTTCAAATCCTACATCTCGGGCACCCACGTAGTAGTCATCACCGATCATCAATCTCTACAATGGCTACGACAGTCAAATACAAATAACGCCCAACTGATACGCTGGCGGGAAACCCTCGAAGAATACGACTTCGAAATTGCATACTGACCAGGCAAGCTGCACACCAACGCTGATGCCCTATCCCGTCTCCCAATCAACACCATCAAAGAAGAATCCGACCTGGTTAAAATGTGGTTTGACAAACAACGCCCCACTTGGATTCCACAGACCACATTTAACAAACTCCACCCGCATGGCGAACATCTTTTTGACCCAAACGGACACATTGTCCTCAGCCCAGCCACGGCCCACGACACCATGCTCCACCTCCATGCCCACAACGGCATCCACCTAGGAACTAAAAAGCTGCTACAAATATTTAACGATATGTACTGGACTCCCAACCCGTCCACCATCGCAAAGAAGATCATACAATCATGCCGAGCATGCGCACTTGGCAAAGATATCACCCGAACACCAGGCCCTACAGGAAAAGTCACAGCACAAAAACCGTGGCAACTTCTCTCCCTAGACGTCGTTGGCCCCCTCACACCAAAATCCGGCTATAAGTACATAATTACCTTCGTGGATGTGTACTCTAAATTCATCATCGCCTGCCCAGCCAAGGACCACACTGCACCGTCAATCGCCGACGCCCTCACCCGACATGTTTTCTCTTATTTCGGGATTCCCCAGGCCATCCATTCGGACAACGCCCCTGAATTTACGGGGAAAATATGGGAAGAACTTGCCAACATCTTTGGATACAGCATCTCCCACTCATCTCCCTACTGGCCCCAAGGCAACAGCGTATGCGAAAGAAGCCACCGCTGCCTGATGAACCAGGCCCGCACGCGCATTACGCAAACAGGAAATGAAGACTGGCCTGCACACGTTAAGATCGTGCAATGGGGGTTAAACACGTGCCCAAGGGAAGATGGAATAACCCCGCACGAGAGAGTGTTCGGGGAACCACCCCTACTCCTACCCCTCCGCCACCACCTACAACCGCCCACTCCACCCTCCAGCACCGACCCTCTCCACCACCTTAAACGCCGCCTCCACCACCTACACTCAAAGCAGGACCTAGCACCTGACACAACCCACTCCAACCCATACACACCTGGCCAATCTGTCGTGGTTGCAAATCTCCCTACCCCACCTAAGACCGCCCCCCGATTCAATGGACCTTACAAAATTGTGCGGGTGCCTAATCCTTATCAAGTCATCGTGGATCAACAAGGGCAACACCGCACATACAGAAACCGCCACGTGCGTCCCTTCAACCCACCCGACACCGCCCACCCCCGCACCAAGCCTACCTCCACCCAGGCCCGCACACCTGGCCACCCTGACCTTCCTCAACTTCACCCCCCAAACTCCTACTACTACTCCTTTTCCCCCCCCTCCTCACACTCTCCGCCTACCAGCTCTCCACCAAGCACACCATCACCGCAACCACCTCCCACCACCCCTACTTCGCAACCAGACACTCACCCACTAAACACCCATCCACCCACCACCCCCCAATCCACCCCACCCAGGCCACCCTCGCCACCACAACCGCCCACCTCCCCCGAGAATCACCCCAACCCCACACCCACCACCGACCTCCCCCATGACCACTCCCATTATACACGTCACACCGCACCACCAACCATCCACCCACCTCACCACCGTACACCCTCACCGCCACCACGCAATCAACCAGCCTCACCACCCACACCCACCATAACCACAACCACCACCAGATCGGGACGACTCTCACGCCCACCCACGAGTTACACCCCGACACCCCCACCCAACACCCACTTATCCCAGAATCCACCATCACCACCCACCCCCAATACCTCCCCCATAACCCTACCCCTCCACCAAGCATGTTGGAACTTTCCTAACTCCCAATTCCCCAAAGTACAACGCTCCTCCCACCACATTAGCCCAAATAAAAGCACCACCCGCCCATCACTCTCCAGCATTCAAATCTGATCTCCCCACCAGGCACCATTCCCCGATATGAAGATAACCAGGGTCCGATGGCAACCTCACAACCACCCGCCAACCAGAATCAAAGGCACCCACCACCTGCTACGCCTCCTACGCCGGACCAACCAGCCGTCCTCCCTCCACTTCACGCTCTGCCCCCACCAGGAGCCCAATCAATTCACCACGCACTGGGTCAACTTCACCCAACACCTGACCCCGGCCTACCAGACAGCCACCTCCACTACCTACCACCTCCAGTCACGGGGCCGTGACTTCAACGACGCGGAGGGTGGTAAAATGCCCGCCGAGACCGCCACAGGACCTCCCACCTCACCACCCCCCACACCACCGCCGAGCCGCCACCCCACCACCACCCCAGGAGGACACACAGGTGAGGTTAGTGACCTCGGGCAAGAGGGTCATCGGGACATCCCTGAGCCCCTATTCCCAGCAAGTGCCCCAACCCCAGGCGTTCAGACAACCTGAACTACTGTGCGGGCGGGGTAGTGACCGTCAGACCAGGGGTGGGACTGAAAAGAGGTCAGTCCCAAGTAACACCGTCTTGATGGTCTTGCTACACCCTCTAGGGCAGGAAGAGGCCCAAGGGCAGGAAGAGGCCCAAGGCTACGGCCTTAAAAGAGAAATAGACACAGGCTACGGCCTGACAAAGTGTGTAAAGGGGAAGGTGACCCCAGGCTCCGGCCTTAACACGCTGAGGAGAGAGAGTTGCCTGTGTGCATCCCTCTCCAGTTGTACTTTGGCTACGGCCAGAATACGGTCCAGGGTAGAGAGACCCTGCTACCGTACGTGTAGCGCTACCCAATTACGGAAGCGGCAACTCGGGGCCGGCCTCTCGCCAGAGCAGACGGGTGATCCCGTTTCTCCGTTAGTCGTTTCCCGTACAGGCAGACACTCAGCTACGACTGGGGCATGTACCAGGGTGGAGAATTCCCTGACGGTAGGATCTGTCCGTATTGGAGAGAGTGCGGCCCTTGTGTCCCTCACTCCGGCTTGTTCCCTACTGCGGGAGGAACACCACGTTGACGGCCTCTTGCCTCGGCGAAAGGGCGACCCCGATCACCCTACTGGTGTCCCTCACACGTCGGACAAGTTCACGGCACCAGCCAAAGTCCATACTAGGGGAAGTGGAGCCCCACCTCAGCCCAATGAACACACTCAGGGAACCACGAAGAGCGTGAGTCTCCCTCAAGCCTCTTTCCCTCCGGGGAGCCCTTCATCGCCATCCAGGCTTCTTGGCCATGCGGAGGCATTAGAGTGGTGGCAAGGCCCGATTGCGGAGTTACCGCCCACACCCGGACGCTCCTTAGCACTGTTGGAGCCCTACAGGAGTCGCTGCCACAGCCCAGCCCTGACGGCGCCTCTCCCCCTGAGCACCTGCAGACCCTGGACGCCCAGGCCTTCCACCATGGCCCCCGACAACGGCGACCTAGGTTCTCTCACGCCCCGGCAGCAGAAGAAGCAGGCCCGAATCCTCCGCCTGTTCGGTCCTAGTCCCGAGGGCCCCCGATCAGGTCGAGGCCCCCAGACTACGAGGCCTCCCTGCACCCCACCAGCGCGGCCCTAGGAAGGAGCCGCCCCTCAGGTCAAGGCCCTAAACAAGGGAGCCTCCCTGACAGTAAGTACTAGTGACCCAACTACCCAAGAAACACGGGTAGAACAGTGATAGTGACAGTGACCCCTAATACAGTGACAGTGATCCAATGCACAGTGGCAGTGACTAATAAAAGTTATGTTAAACAGTGATATCGTAGTAAGTCGTGCTTAAACATTAAACAGTTCAGTTCCCCCTCTCAGAAAGGAAGCGGGGAGTTTTCTGTGGAGTCGAATGTAGGTGTGTGAGTGAGCCGAAAGGCTAGTGAAGTGCTCCCCTGCGACTAGGTGACAGTGTCGGATGTCGCCATACGCACCCTACCTTTATTATAGTATCATATCCCCCACAGACTCCCGATCACAGTGAATATAAGTGAAACTCCCCCGTTTATTATTATCCACCAGTGACACGACAAATGTTCTCGATTGACCATTGCAGTGAAGTGATATCTCTCCTCAATAACAGTAACCCATATCCCTGACTGCCCTGTGCCCTGTGCAAAAGTGGATTGGATCCAGTTATAAGTGTATTATTGTATCTCTGTGTTATTGTGTATCAAATATTGTGTATGTAGCACTGTAAGGGATAGAATTTAAGCAATAGATGTGATTCGGTGTACTGTCTCTTTTTATGCCCTGTTCCTTTGTTAGTGCATTACATCCGGTCTAGCCAAAGGACCCCGTCCCAGTGCTCGTGTTTTTACGACGAGAAGTCGCCTTAAAAACACAGCATTACAATTACCTCCACTTCTAACGAGTACAGCGGATGGTGTGTTTGGTGAAGTGTGGCACACTGTGTTTGTTTACATCATAGTAATAGTAAGTGAATGGACCGACCCGGCACAGCTTCCCCTCCGCTACAGTATCTAGTACCCACAGAAACAATGTTCTTTCAAGCCATACTCTGTCTCCAAACAGAAGTGTTTGCCACGTAGGTATAATTGACGGTAGAGAGAAAACAAATAGTAATGCCACTGGCTCTCATATTTTCTCTGACAGGAGGTGACTGTGAGACGAGGTGGAGGGGAGAGGGGGACAGGTTGTGGGGGCACATGTATTGAAACTTTGTCGTGTTTCGTTAAGATGCAGGCTGTGATTATACAGACTTTCTGAGGTGATCTGTAACTCCATATGCAGTAACGTGTAGTGGATGAATGTTGGAGTCTTGATGTTTGTCATACAATGTGTTGAACAACAGTAGTTGGGCATAAATGTTAGAGAGATGCCCGGTGTCTTGAAACGTGGTTCACCTGAGTCTAGTGAGTGTGCAACTCAACTGCTGTAACATTTTTGTGACTGAACCCGGGAGGCCACAAATTATGCATGTGACAAAACGGTCATGTCATGTTGTGCATCATCCAGTCTGTTTTATTGTGAGTAAAAGCAGTCATTATTTTCGCAAACCATGGTATACACTCAATCCTCGTAAACCGCGTGTTTATAAACCACGGATTCGTAATCCGCGACAAAGTGGCTGTCAGACTGCCAGCACCCTTAAACCGCTGTTAAGTCACGAAAATTGCGGATCTAGGCACCGAAGTGGGCCTTTTCCGAGGAGAATCGTAAACCGCGGCGTTCAATTTGATAACCGCGACCCAACAACCAATCACCACCTGTCCCTGGTGGCAAGTGTGCATACTAATGCCGCCATGTTGTTGATGTTCTGCCCGCCAACCCTCACAGTACAGACCATCACCGTGCAGTATGAGAGCTACCTGCCTTTTTTTGTGCACTTTCCCCCCACCTCTTTCCATGGCCCCTCCCGAATCCCCGAAGAAGCGCTCTAAGCCCTGTGGTATCAAGAAGCAGCCGCCATTGTCATACAGTCAACGTTTGGAGCTCCTTTGTTGTGTTGAAAAGGGAGAGAATTTTGCAAGCCTGGCAAAAGATAATGGGAGGAACGAGTTGACCATAAGAACGATCTTCAAAACCAGGGAGAAACCAAAACAAAACCAGGCAGACTTTGAGGGCTTCCTGAGGGAGGCTGAGGAGCTGGAGGGGGAAGAACAGCATGAGGGAGCATCCTCACCTTATGCTGAGAGGTTCTAAGTTCTTCCCTACACCACCCCACTTCATTCACTTAAGCAATATCGTCATAGGATTAAGGTGAGATCCCTTAACCTTGCTTATTTCTATTAAATACATGCACTGAATATTCCTAAATTTGTATGTTTGTGTTTGGTGCCTAGATAGGTGTAGGTAGGGTGCTTTGGGGGGTGGTTGGCCAAAGTCCAGACCCTAATTAATTTTTCACATTAGAGTTATTACTTATAAACCGCGGAATTTGTAATCCGCGGCAGTGGTCCAGACCCAAATTGCCGCGGTTTACGAGGACTGAGTGTAAGTAGATGTCGTGTTGCGTAGGATTATATAGCTACTTTGAGTGTAATACAGCTATTGGCTTATTGAGCGAAAATGTTGTGCAGCCATCATACTGATGAGATCCTGTATTTGAATAAGGAAGCTTATCTGGTAGTATAATACTTGAAATGTCGGTGTTACGGGTGTCCAGTCGACAAATGATGTCGCTTACTTCGAGTGCTATTTCATTAGTTTGAATGCTTTTAACACAACATCCACAAACATTGATCATCGTTTATCATATCCTCTATAAGACATTTCATAAGCAACGTTGGGTCTGATTAGTACTTGGATGGGTGACCGCCTGGGAACACCAGATGCTGTTGGCGTCCCTACGTGTCAAGTGGGGTTGGTGGAGGATTAGTGCCCCTCCCTGTAAAACAATTAACTCTAAGCCCTTGACCACCCCGTTTGGGATACATGGCGTCTGGCAGTGGATGGATGGATGGATTACACATTCATGCCCTCCTTAGCTCCAGACGCATTATTTAATCGTGTGTCAACACTCACAATTTCATCCAGAGGGAACAACATTTCCCTTACCAACACCAAACATCACATATGTTGGTGATGACCCTACTCCCACGTGCCCAACTCCCTCCTCCTACTCCACACCAGTCCGCTTCCACCATGCCACCAATCAGGGTGGTCAAGCCCCCCCCCCCGCTCTATCCCTGCAACATTTCTTTTCTATACCCACTGATCAACTTCTCAATTCCCCCTGCAATATTTCCTTTCTATACCCACTGATCAACCTCTTCTCAATTCCCCCTTACCTACCAAATATTCTATTCTATTTCTAACTGCCTTGGGATTATCGTTTTCACTGTTCAGTGTCACGGGACACGGCATAACAGATGGCTGTAACATCAAAGTCTGTTGTCGAACTTGAGATTATTATAAATCTCGTATGATGGCTCTAAACAATGACGACGTTTCGCTTCCCATCTGCAATCACCACCACCACAATGCCTGATACACATTACACATCATGATATTTAAGTCCTGCTTCCATTTGTCATACAATTGATATAGTATGTGCGTAAATTGTCTGTCATGAAACTGCAAGGATAGTATGGGCCCAATATTCACTGCTACAAAAGCATTTCGGTGGTGTGCTGTTGCTAGGAAAATTGAGTAGTTTTGCCTTGTTTGCGCAGGGGCCCAGTAATGCAACTGACCAATCCAGATCCAGGTTAACACAGTAGATGACGTCTGCAACGTTTGTGTGATAAACAGACATACCGTGAAACGAACTGCAACACTGGCCACTAAATGCATGTCTGTCCGTTGTCTGCCATTATAACAAGGTTTTAGTATGTAGCCACGGCTATATAAAATATATCTGTGGTGTGGTGCTGCTGGGATAGTGTAAAATGATGTATAGTCGACATGTGTTTGTGCAGGGAGTCTGGTAATACACTTCAACATGTTCACACTCCTGCCAAGACAGCAGCCGAAGTCGCAGTTTTGGTGGCTATATTGACTGACCACTGAACACTTTCACCTCCCAGCAGTCTGATTGAGGTCCAGTTTACACCTAATAGAAACATTAAGTAATACGGTGAACAGTGCAATTTTATGTGTTAAGTAAGGACTGTTTTTATGCACCGTGTCATCATATAGGCTGATACAGTATAACACAGGAAAGGATAAGCTGGACCTACTGCAGGATAAAGGCTGAGTGCTGCTGGAGCGTCCACGTAAACGTGAGCAACATCGGTGCACCAGGACCTTGATAGTAAAACCTAACCATCCCGCTTTAGGCAACATACCCCCGGGATATGAAGCTACCCCACGTCATCCAGTTGATGGACACAAGGTTTTTGATGAGGCTGCAATCTCGTGTACTGATGCGATATGAAAAGGAAGTCAGTATCAGGTCTCGTTACCCATTATACGAGGAATGGCCGGAATTATGTGTGTGTGTGTGTGTGAGAGAGAGAGAGAGAGAAAGAGGTCTCTCTCTCTCTCTCTCTCTCTCTATATATATATATATAGATAGATAGAGAGAGAGATTGACATAAACACAAGTGGTCGGAAAGGACGCTTTCCATCCACTCTCTCGTCTGTCCTTTCCTTTCTTCCTTCCTTCCTCTTCTGTCTTTCCTTCATGCTTTCCTCTTTCTTCTGCCACTCTACACTGAGTGATAAGCCAAATGGTTTCCTCTACTCCAGGAAACCATTTACTATGCTGGGTGGTAAAAATAACCATATTATGGCACCTGGTGGTTTAGTGGGAAATAAGGCATTCCAGTCGGATTGAGCGGATATAGGTTTATATCCAAGGGATGGTTGGGATTTATTGCTCACGTGATGCCACTCAGGGATGAATGAGACTGGTCGCTCCCATCTTAAATTTCAGCACCAACTTGCCTAACCCCGGGCTCCTATGCTCCTCATGGGGCAACATAGGACTGGATTATATATATATATATATATATATATATATATATATATAAGCCTGTAAACAAGGAGGCTTGGTATACTCACACTGACACAAGTGGGTGGTATAAGGCTACCGTCACAGCAGAAGGACGCCCAGGAAGGCAAGGACCACCCTATCCTTCCCTGGTTCTACTATGTCGTATTGTACCAACCTGTAATGTGACATCATGGATGCACCAGTCTGTCTGTCTGTCTGTCTGTCTGTCTGTCTCACACACACACACACACACACACACACACACACACACACTAGAAATGGCTTTCAAAAATGAAATTGATGAAATAAAGAAGCAAAATGCACTTGCAAAAGGAAGAGATAGAAAAACTAGGAAGGGAGGCCAATAAGAAAGACACAACCATCAGTGAACTAACAGTGGAATTGAGTACGCTTAGGAAGAAAGTGAGTGAAATGGGAAGTACAGTAGTCAATCACGAGAGTGTTATGGGAGAGTTAAAAAATGACACAGAGATAATTAGACAAGCAAGCAGTCTTATGGACCAGAGCAGTGATATTGAGGAGAAGATAACACAGGTGAATGAAGCTGTGCAAAGCTACAAAAATGATGTAGAAACCACGTATGCTGAAATGGTGAAAGTAAAGGAAGACTTAGAAACAAGGGTGGAGGAAAAAAGCATTAAAAAGGAAGTGAAAAGAATAATCCAAAACAATCCAAAGTTAGTCAGAGATTCAGTAAAAATAAATAAATCAATAGTAATCATTGGTATAGAAGAGGAAGAAATTAAAAACAAGATCACTAGAGACAAAAAGGAGATGGCAAATGTAATGAGCTTACTGAAAGAAGTATCAGAGGAAATCTGTAGTAAAGACATAGAGGAACACAAAAGGTTAGGGAAATACGAGAAAAGCAAGACAAGACCTCTAAAGGTGACTTTCCAGAATGTAAACACTGTGGAAGAGATACTAAAAAATGCAAAGAATCTTATGGAAAAAGAGGAGTTCAAAAATGTATGGATAAAAAGATGCCTAACACAAGAGGAACTGGAATTACTGAAAGAGAAAAGGGAGGAAGCAAAAACAAAAAATGAGGGAAGATCAGAAGAGGAGAAGAAGAAACTTTTTTACAAAGTAATAGGATTGCAGGTACGAAAGTGGTACACAAACAGGATGGAAGAAAAAGGAGGAAGTTAGTAGAACCATGTCATGGCAAGTATATAAACAAGATGATAAAGTTGATGTACTCAAATGTGGATGGAATGATATCTAAATTACTAGAGATGAATAATTATGTCAGAGAAAATGAACCACAAATAATATGCCTAACTGAGACAAAATTAACACCAAGGATATCCAATGACATACTAAACTTAGAGGAATACAATATATGGAGAAGAGACAGAAATTTAAAAAAGGAGGAGGAATTATAATATTAACTAAGAAAAATCTAAAAGTCAAGGAAATAAACCTAGATATACCATCACAAGTAGAACTGATTCCAGTAGAGATCGACACATCTGAAGGTAAAGTAATTGTAGCCAATTTGTACATGCCACCCAGATCAAACACATGGGAAAGAGACGAATATAAGGACCTGGCAGAGAGTACAATTCAGAGTATAAGATCCTTGCTACATAAAATGGAAGAGAAATCGGAAAGAATTATACTAACTGGGGACTTCAATACAAATATAAATTGGAATACTCTAGATATAAATAGCCAGGAAAGCTGTTGGGACCAAAAGCTCCTGGATCTCGTACAAGAGTTTTTCTTAACGCAACATGTGCGGGAAACCACCAGAAAAAGAGGACTTGATGTACCGTCAGTGCTAGATCAAATATTTACTAGGCAAGAAAATGACATTGACAGTTTAATATATCACCCTGCACTCGGCAAAAACGATCATGCAGTACTAAATTATAATTTCAGGATAGCATATGACATAGTAAACAGCAATGACAGTTACAAAAAGAGCCTTAACTATAAAAACGGAAATTATCAAGACCTAAAGAAGTATTTCTTAGAAGCTGATTGGGAAAATGAGCATAGAGGACAAGATTTAAATGCTGTATATAAAAATTTTTGTGAATTTTATTAAATAGGAGTCCAGAAGTACATCCCACAGCACAAAGAAGCAGATAAGAAAATACAGAAATGGTTCAATACAGAATGTAAAAAATCAAAAGAAAGAAGAGATTTGTTGTGGAATAGATATAGAAGACACAATAGTGAAAGGGCATATAATAATTACTGTAATGCTGTGTTTTTAGGGCGACTTCTGCGCTGTGTTTTTAGGGCGACTTCTCGTCGTAAAAACACGAGCACTGGGACGGGGTCCTTTGGCTAGACCGGATGTAATGCACTAACAAAGGAACAGGGCATAAAAAGAGACAGTACACCAAATCACATCTATTGCTTAAATTCTATTCCTTACAGTGCTACATACACAATATTTGATACACAATAACACAGAGATACAATAATACACTTATAATTGGATCCAATCTACTTTTGCACAGGGCACAGGGCAGTCAGGGATATGGGTGACTATTATTGAGGAGAGTTATCACTTCACTGCAATGGTCAATCGAGAACTCTGGTCGTGTCACTGGTGGATATTAATAAAAGGAGGAGTCTCACTTATATTCACTGTGATTGGGAGTCTGTGGGGGATATGGTACTATAACAAAGGTAGGGTGCGTGTGGCGACATCCGACACCGTCACCTAGTCGCAGGGAAGCACTTCACTAACCTTCCGGCTCGCTCACACACCTACCTTTGATTCCACAGAAAACTCCCCGCTTCCTTACTGAGAGGGGGAACTGAACTGTTTAATGTTCAAGCACGACTTACCCTGATATCACTGTTTAACATAACTTTTATTTGTCACTGCCACTGTGCTTTGGATCACTGTCACTGTATTAGGGGTTGCTGTCACTTTCACTGTTCTACCCGTGTTTCTTTGGTAGTTGGGTCACTAACACTTACTGTCAGGGAGGCTCTCTTGTTTAGGGCCTCGGCCTGAGGGGCGGCTCCTTCCTAGGGCCGCGTTGGTGGGGTGCAAGGGGACCTCGTAGTCCGGAGGGCTTGACCTGATCGGGGGGCCTCGGGACTAGGACCGAACAGGCGGAGGATTCGGGCCTGCTTCTTCTTCTGCCGGGGCGTGAGGGAGCCTAGGTCGCCGTCGTCGGGGACCGTGGTGGAAGGCCTGGGCGTCCGGGGTCTGCAGGTGCTCAGGGGGAGAGGCGCCGTCAGGGCTGGGCTGCGGCAGCGACTCCTGTAGGGCTCCAACAGGGCTAAGGAGCGTCCGGGTGTGGGCGGTAACTCCGCAATCGGGCCTTGCCACCACTCTAACGCCTCCGCTTGGCCAAGAAGCCTGGATGGCGACGAAGGGCTCCCCGGAGGAAGAGGCTTGAGGGAGACTCACGCTCTTCGTGGTTCCCTGAGTGTGTTCATTGGGCTGAGGTGGGGCTCCACTTCCCCTAGTATGGACTTTGGCTGGTGCCGTGAACTTGTCCGGCGTGCGAGGGACACCAGTAGGGTGATCGGGGTCGCCCTTTCGCCGAGGCAAGCGGCCGTCAGCGTGGTGTTCCTCCCGCAGTAGGGAACAAGCCGGAGTGAGGGGCGTGAGGACCGCACTCTCTCCAATACGGACAGATCCTACCGTTCAGGGAATTCTCCACCCTGGTACGTGCCCCAGTCGTAACTGAGTGTCCGCCCGTACGGGAAACGACTAGCGGAGAAACGGGATCACCCGTCTGCTCCGGCGAGAGGCCGGCCCCGAGTCGCCGCTTCCGGTCTTGGGTGGCGCTACACGTGCGGTAGCAGGGTCTATCTACCCTGGACCGTATTCTGGCCGTAGCCAAGGTACAACTGGAGAGGGATGCACACAGGCAACTCTCTCTCCTCAGCGTGTTAAGGCCGGAGCCTGGGGTCACCTTCCCCTTTACACACTTTGTCAGGCCGTAGCCTGTGTCTATCTCTCTTGTAAGGCCGTAGCCTTGGGCCTCTTCCTGCCCTTGGGCCTCTTCCTGCCCTAGAGGGTGTAGCAAGACCGTCAAGACGGTGTTACTTGGGACTGACCTCTTTTCAGTCCCACCCCTGGTCTGACGGTCACTACCCCGCCCGCACAGTAGTTCAGGTTGTCTGAACGCCTGGGGTTGGGGCACTTGCGAGGAATAGGGGCTCAGGGTCGGGATGCCCCGATGACCCTCTTGCCCGGGGTCACTAACCTCACCGGTGTGTCCTCCCGGGGTGGTGGTGGGGTGGCGGCTCGGTGGTGGTGTGGGGGGTGGTGAGGTGGGAGGTCCTGCGGCGGGCATTTTAATTACAAACAGGCAAGAAACGATTATACAAGAATAAGGAGGGAAGCCCAAAAACAGTTTGAGGAGGATTTCATAAATAAAAGTAGTGATCAATCAAAGCTGTTTTACAGCTATATCAGAAGCAAAACCAAAGTAAAAGATATAATACAATCCATCACGGACGAGGGAATCACTTATACACAAGAGAAAGATATTTGTGAAGCACTAAATAAGAATTTCCAATTAGTTTTTACAGAAGAAAAAATTTTGAGAGGGACTATGTGGAACACGGATGTCCACACATACTACCAGATAAACAAATATCAGAAAAAGTAATACAGGAGGAGTTAAGTAGATTAGACAGAGGAAAAGCAAGTGGTCCTGATGAAATTTCATGTTGGGTATTACGAGAATGTGCAAAGGAGTTAAGTAAACCATTATTTTTAGTTTTCAAGAAATCCTTGAGTCAAGGTAAACTACCTGATACAAGTATTTGGAAAAAAGCAAATATTGTCCCCTTATTCAAGAAAGGAAATAGACAAAATTCACTCAACTACCGACCAGTATCACTGACCAGTGTTGTAAGCAAGGTATTAGAAAAACTTATAAGAAAAGCTTGGGTAAATCATCTAGAAGAACACAGTATGATAACAGAAAGACAGTTTGGTTTCAGAAAAGGAAAATCATGTGTTACTAATCTGTTGCGCTACTATGACAGAGTAACAAACACAATACAGTAAAGGGAAGGATGGGTGGACAGTATCTATTTAGATTTCGAGAAAGCTTTTGACCCAGTACCACACCAAAGACCTTTATGGAAACTGTACCATCAAGGAGGAATTCGAGGCAAACTGTTTTGTTGGATGCAAGACTTTCTCATAAAAAGAGAAATGAGGACAGTACTAAGAGGAAACTACTCATCATGGAAAGAAGTGACTAGTGGAGTACCACAGGGTTCAGTGCTGGCACCAATCATGTTTTTAGTGTATATAAATGATATAA
This sequence comes from Coenobita brevimanus, assembly GCF_032717465.1. Classification (NCBI taxonomy): domain Eukaryota; kingdom Metazoa; phylum Arthropoda; class Malacostraca; order Decapoda; family Coenobitidae; genus Coenobita; species Coenobita brevimanus. Next base: position 39,542,060 of record NC_136966.1, read on the forward strand.
ACAGTAACACTGGAAATGAGAGCTATCTGAATATGTTTGCAGATGATGCAAAAATACAAAGGAGAATTACTAACACAGACTCTTGTAAAGAGCTACAAGAAGAATTAAATAAACTTCATGAATGGAGTAGTACATGGCAAATGGAATTCAATGTGGACAAGTGTCATGTAATCAAGTTTGGTAAAAGTGGAAAAAGACCTGATTGGGATTATAAGTTAGGAAATAAAACCCTATACACATCAGAAAGAGAGAAAGACCTAGGTGTGATTATCAATAACAGACTATCTCCGGCTGACCACATCAACGAGAAGGTACGGAACATGTATACACTGCTTGTAAATATGAGAATAGCATTCACATACATAAATGAAGACATGCTAAGAAGGATAATAACATCATTCATTAGACCAACCCTGGAATATGCATCAATAATCTGGAGTCCTCATCTCAAAAAGCATATAGACAAGATTGAAAAAGTTCAAAGGGCCGCTACAAGATGGATATCAAGCTTAAGGGACCTAAGCTACGAAGAAGACTAAGTAAACTGGAACTACCAACACTACAGGAGAGAAGGAAAAGAGGCGACATGATAAGTGCATATCAGGAAAGGAGAAAATAGACATAAATGATTACTTAACGTATGGAGAAGCATCAGCAAGAGGACACTGCAAAAAATTGCACAAGAAGAGAGGTGATAAAGACGTAAGGAAATTCAGTTTCCCAAACAGAGCAGTTGATCAATGGAATGCACTACCGAATGAAATAGTGTGTGCCAAAACAATTCAGAAATTTAAGAATATGTACGATAAATATGGTTTAAGACACGGGACAGTACGAGCTTGACTCAGTCCTGTAAAGATACAATTAGGTAAGAACAATTAGGTAAGAACTCACACAGTTCCGGCCATTCCTCGTATAATGGGTAACGAGACCTGATACTGACTTCCTTTTCATATCGCATCAGTACACAAGATTGCAGTTATATCAAAAACCTTGTGTCCATCAACTGGATGACGTGGGGTAGTTTCATATCCCGGGGGTATGTTGCCTAAAGCGGGGTGGTTAGGTTTTACTATCAAGGTGCAGGTGCACCAGTGTTGCTCACGGTTACGTGGACGCTCCAGCAGCACTCAGCCTTTATCCTGCCGTAGGTCCAGCTTATCCTTTCCTGTGTTACACTGTATCAGCCTATATAATGACACGGTGCATAATGTTATGCTGGGTGTTTTTAGGTCGACTTCTCGTTTTAAGAACACCAGCTACTGAGCGGCGTCCTCTTTCCGGACCGGAAGTAGAGCACCCACAGAGGAACAGGACATAAAAACTAAGCAGTACACCTTAACACATCTATTACCTTAACTCTGACACCGTGACAATATACACAAAGAGATATTGGATACTTGTAAAGACAGGGAACACAGAATCAGCCTTTAATACAATGGATAAGATTACACAAACAGTAAGTCACTCTTCACTTGTACAGGGATATTTAGTATTGATATTACAGTACCCGAATAATATACTTTGGCAGAGATGGCGTTTAATTCACTGAATATGTTTCACTAGGGGAGGACGTGACCAGGAGTGGGGGAACGAACAGTACCATAATTGGGTAGAATGCGGGTCGCGTCTCTCGCGGGAGTTACTTAGGCACAGTAGCACTGGGTCACAGGTTTCTGATGAACCCCACACGCACCTGCTCTAACCCACGTTTTCTTTACGCCCTCCTGTATATAGTTTTTTCTGTTCTGCCAGGTATCGGGTCACTGTGCACTGAATAGGTCTGTAGTCATGTACCATTCGGGCCTTACTCTGTTCTCTCTTACTGTACACTACTGTGGTGATTGTTCATTGTATCAATGTCACTACGTACCCATATTTTCATTGGGTATCACCTGCTGCACGTCCTGGGTGTGAGAGAGGGGACCTACGGGGAGCCCTCCTGCAGGGGGCAGCGCACTGTCCGTAGGGGCGTCACTGCCCGGGTGGTAGTCATCGTTGGGGTGCAGGGAGGCCCTCCGATCTGGGGGCCTCGACCTGAGAGGCGGCCCTCACACTGGGGCCGTGCCGATGGGGTGCAGGGAGGCCCTCCAGTCTGGGGGCCTCGACCTGTGGGGTGGCCCTCGGGACTGGGGCCAAACAGCTGCAGGAGGCGGGCCTGGCGCCTCTGGCTCCTAGGAGAGAGAGAGCCTGGGTTGTCTGGGCCTGGGGACTGCTGGCCAGACCTGGGAGTCCGGGGACTGTGGCCGCCTACAGGAAGAAGCGCCATCAGGGGTGAACTGCGGTGTCGCCTCCGTCGGATGTCTGTCAGGGACAAGGACCTCCCAGGGGTAAGTGGTAGCGTTTGGACTGGGCCACGCCACCACTCCGCCAGCACGTGTGGGGAATTGCTCCTGTGGGGAGACAAAGGGCGTCCCACGCAGCTGAGAGGAATGGGGTCGGCCGCGCAAGGGACCTCCTGCTCCGGGAGATCCTTCAGAGTCACGATTGAGGGGCGTACGGTGGCCACTCTCTCCCCATCACGTACGGTGGCCGTGAACGCGGTTTCGTGACTCCTAGGACTCGCAGCTGAAGGGCGTATGGTGGCCGCTCCTTCCCCATCACGTACAGTGGCCGTGAATGCGGTGCTGCTCCCGAAGGAGGAAAAGGCAGGAGAGGGGTGCACATGGGCAACGCCCTCTCCGGTGCATGCTGAGGCCGTAGCCAAGGGTCTACTTACCCTTTCACACACCAAGGCCGTAGCCGAGGGTCTACTTACCCTCTCACGCACTAAGGCCATAGCCGTAGGCCTGCCCACCTGCTGGGAAGCAACTGAAGGGCGTATGGTGGCCGCTCCTTCCCCATCATGTACGGTGGCCGTGAACGTGGTGTTACTCCCACAGGAGGAAAAGGCAGGAGAGGGGTGCACAGGGGCAGCGCCCTCTCTGGTACATCCTGAGGCTGCAGCTGAGGGTCTACTTACCCTCTCACGCACTAAGGCCATAGCCGTAGGCCTGCCCACCTGCTGGGAAGCAACTGAAGGGCGTACGGTGGCCGCTCCTTCCCCATCATGTACGGTGGCCGTGAACGCAGTGTTACTCCCACAGGAGGAAAAGGCAGGAGAGGGGTGCACAGGGGCAGCACCCTCTCTGGTACGTGCTGAGGCTGTAGCCGAGGGTCTACTTACCCTTGCACGCACTAAGGCCGTAGCCGTGGGCCTGCCTGTCCTTCGGGAAGTAACTGAGGCGTTACTCCCATAGGAGGTAATAGTGGATGAGGGGCGTACGGTGGCCACTCCCTCCCCGTCACGTATGGTGGCCGTGAATGCGGTTCCACTATTCCTCTCTCTGCCAGTCAGGGCGCGTTCAATAACTAACGCCCCGAGGCCTTCCCCAGAGGTGGCTGTGACTGAGGGGCGTACGGTGGCCACTCCCTCCCCCTTCACGTACGGTGGCCGTGATGGCGGTGTCACAGGGGGAAACAACTGAAGGGCGTACAGTGACCGCTCCTTCCCCGGTACGTACGGTGGCCGTACCGCGGTGTTGCCTGGGACTGACTCTGGATCAGCCCCACCCCGAACCTGCAGAGGGTTGCTCCGCCTGCAGGGTCGTTGCCTCTTGTCGCTCACCTGGTGTTGTGACAGTTGCAGGGAAAAGGGGTTCTGGGGATAGGTGTCCTGGTGACCCTCTTTTCCTGGGTCACTAACCCCGCCGTGGCGTCCTCCTGGGCTGGTGGTGTGGTGGTGGCTCGGTGGTGGGGTGGGGGGTGGCGGGGTGAGTGGTCCGGCGGCGGCGGGTATTTTACATAAAAAGTCCTTACGTAACACAAAATTGCACTGTTCACCGTATTACTTAATGTTTCTATTAGGTGTAAACTGGCCCTCATTCAGACTGTCGGGAGGTGAAAGAGTGTTCAGTGGTCAGTCAATATAGCCACCAAAACTGCGACTTCGGCTGCTGTCTTGGCAGGAGTGTGAACATGTTGAAGTGTATTACCAGACTCCCTGCACAAACACATGTCGACTATACATCATTTTACACTATCCCAGCAGCACCACACCACAGATATATTTTATATAGCCGTGGCTACATACTAAAACCTTGTTATAATGGCAGACAACGGACAGACATGCATTTAGTGGCCAGTGTTGCAGTTCGTTTCACGGTATGTCTGTTTATCACACAAACGTTGCGGACGTCATCTACTGTGTTAACCTGGATCTGGATTGGTCAGTTGCATTACTGGGCCCCTGCGCAAACAAGGCAAAACTACTCAATTTTCCTAGCAACAGCACACCACCGAAATGCTTCTGTAGCAGTGAATATTGGGCCCATACTATCCTTGCAGTTTCATGACAGACAATTTACGCACATACTATATCAATTGTATGACAAATGGAAGCAGGACTTAAATATCATGATGTGTAATGTGTATCAGGCATTGTGGTGGTGGTGATTGCATCTCATACGAGATTTATAATAATCTCAAGTTCGACAACAGACTTTGATGTTACAGCCATCAGTTATGCCGTGTTCCGTGACACTGAACAGTGAAAACGATAATCCCAAGGCAGTTAGAAAAAGAATATAATATTTGTTAGGTAAGGGGAAATTGAGGAGAGGTTGATCAGTGGGTACAGGAAGGAAATGTTGCAGAGATAGACCGGGGGGGGGAGGGGGGCTTCACCACCCTGATTGGTGGCATGGTGGAGGAGGACTGGTGTGGAGTAGAAGGAAGGAGGTGGGCAGGTGGGAGTAGGGTCATCACCAACATATGTGATGTTTGGTATTGGTAAGTTGTTCCCTCTGGATGAAATGTGTGAGTGTTGACACACGATTAAATAATGCGTCTAGAGATAAGGAGGGCATGAATGTGTAATACTTGTATGAAGAGGATATGATAAACGATGATCAATGTTTGTGGATGTTGTGTTAAAAGCATCCAAACTAATGAAACAGCACTCGAAGTAAGCGACACTATTTGTCGACTGGACACCCGTAACACCGTCATTTCAATTATTTTACTACCAGATAAGCTTCCTTATTCAAATACAGTATCTCATTACTTCCCCGTGGTCCATCAGTATGAGGGCTGCACATTTTCGTTCAACAAGCAAATAGCTGTATTACACTCAAAGTAGCTATAATCCTATGCAACACGACATCTACTTATACCATGGTTTGCGAATATAATGACCGCTTTTCCTCACAATAAAACAGACTGGATGATGCACAACATGACATGACCGTTTTGTCACATGCATAATTATGAATCATTTGTGGCCTCCCTGGTTCAGTTACAAAAATATTACAGCAGTTGAGTCGCACACTCACTAGACTCAGGTGAACCACATCTCAAGACATCGGGCATCTCTCTAACATTTATGCCCAATTACTGTTGTTCAACACTTTATATGACAAACATCAAGACTCCAACATTCATCCACTACACGTTACTGTATATGGGGTTACAGATCACCTCAGAAAATCTGTATAATCACAGCCTCATCTTAACGAAGCACGACAAAGTTTCGATACATGTGCCCCCACAACCTGTCACCTCCTGCCAGAGAAAATATGAGAGCCAGTGGCATTACTATTTGTTTTCTCTCTACCGTCAATTATACCTACGTGGCAAACACTTCTATTTGCGGACAGTATGGCTTGACAGAACATTGTTTCTGTGGGTACTAGATACTGTACCGGAGGGGAAGCTGTGACGGGTTTGTCCATTTACTTACTGTTACTACGATGTAAACACAGTGTGCCACACTTTACCGACACCACCCGCCGTACTCGTTAGAAGTGGAGGTAACTGTACCTCTCGTGGATTGAAATTCGTGATACAGGGTAATCTGCCACCAGAGGTCATGTTGATTGCACACGTCTACCCTCCCAACTCCCCCTCCCTACCCCCACTAAAACACTGATTTGTTAGGCGGATGAGTCGGAGATATGAAGCTTCGCTCATTCTCACGTCTTGCCGCATGTAATGTTACTTTCATTTATCTTACTATTAGGTGTATTATCAAGTGCATAGATCCATCTTGAGTTCCATGAGAAGTGATTATATCGAAGTTTTAGCAGATTGCAATACAATGACCTTAATGTATAGAGTCTGGTTTCCAAATATAAATGTGTTCTAAGCGATAGACTGAAATCTATGTAACAGTTCAAAGTTATATGGCCAGATAAGTCCCTCTCTTGCCTTGTCATGTGGACAGCCACATATACACTCACCTACTTATCCACCTACCCACTCAACCCATCCAACACAACCCACCGACCTCACCCCTGCCACCCACCCAGCCCATCGATCCCTGCTATCCACCCTGCTAACCCAAGAATGCCACACACGAAGTTCACCCAACAATGCCACTCAACTCATTTACTCATTCACTCCTCCACCCTGAACCCATCCAGCCACCCAACCCAACCACCCACTTAGATTATCCCGACCACGCAATCGTCTCAGCCACCCTGACGACCAACGGTGCCCACTCACCCTGGCGACTCACTTTGCCCGAACATCCCGACAACCTATCTTGCCCACCAAACCCTACCACCCACCCTCACCACTCACAAATTCCACCAACCCTTCCCACTAACGAATTCCACCCACCCTGGTCACCCAACAATGCTATCATTCTCATCCACCCACACAACCCTCCCACTTTTCCCTGAACACTCCCCCCCCACCTCACCCTGCCCATCCACCTATCCTGTCCACCCACTCCTCCCACCGACCCACCCGCCCATCCACCCTTCTTACTCAACCGCATTCACCCATTAGAACCCGACTTATCCATCAAACTCATCTTACCCAGACCTACAGTAACTTACCGACCCCTCCCCGACCACCCACTCAGCTACGGCCTCAGTACATACCGGAGAGGGCGCGGCCTCTGTGCACCCCTCTCCTGCCTCTCTCTCCTCCGGGAGCAACACTGCGTTCACGGCCACTGTACGTGACGGGGAAGGAGCGGCCACTGTACGCCCTTCAGTTGCTTCCCAAAGGGCAGGCAGGCTTAGGGCTACGGCCAAAGTACGCACCAGGGTAGATAGACCCTCGGCTACGGCCTCAGTGCTTACTGGAGAGGGCGTGGCCTCTGTGCACCCCTCTCCTGCTTTTCTCTCCTACGGAAGCAACACCGCGTTCACGGCCACTGTACGTGACGGGGAAGGAGCGGCCACTGTACGCCCTTCAGTTGCTTCCCTAAGGGTAGACAAGCTCCCGGCTACGGCCAAAGTACGCACCAGGGTAGATAGACCCTCGGCTACGGCCTCAGTGCTTACTGGAGAGGGCGTGGCCTCTGTGCACCCCTCTCCTGCTTTTCTCTCCTACGGAAGCAACACCGCGTTCACGGCCACTGTACGTGACGGGGAAGGAGCGGCCACTGTACGCCCTTCAGTTGCTTCCCTAAGGGTAGACAAGCTCCCGGCTACGGCCAAAGTACGTACCAGGGTAGATAGACCCTTGGCTAAGGCCTCAGTACGTACTGGAGAGGGCGTGGCCTCTGTGCACCCCTCTCCTGCTTTTCCCTCCTACGGGAGCAACACCGCGTTCACGGCCACTGTACGTGACGGGGAAGGAGCGGCCACTGTACACCCTTCAGTTGCTTCCCATAGGGCGGATAGGCCTACGGCTACGGCCACGGTACGTACCAGGGTAAGCAGACCCAAGGCTATGGCTTCAGTACGTACTGGAGAGGGCGTGGACTCAGTGTACCCTTCTCCTGCCTTTTCTTCCTTCGGGAGCAGCACCACCAGCACGGCCACTGTACGTGTGGAGGAAGGAGCGGCCACTGTACGCCCTTCAGCTGCGAGCCCTAGGAGTCACGAAACGCGCTCACAGCCACTGTACGTGACGGGGAAGGAGCGGCCACTGTACGCCCTTCAGCTGCGAGCCCTAGGAGTCACGAAACGCGCTCACAGCCACTGTACGTGACGGGGAAGGAGCGGCCACTGTACGTCCTTCATTCGTGGTTCCGAAGGCCCCTCCGACGCAGGAAGTCCCTTGCGTGTCCGTCCCTTTCCCTCTCGGCTGCGTGGGACGCCCTTTGTCACATTCCGAGAGTGTTGCCCCAGGGGTGCTGCCAGAGTGGTGGCGTGGCCCGATCCAGGTCCTACCGCCTACCCCTGGGAGATCCCTGCCCCTGCCGGACACTTGATGGAGACAGTGCCAGAGCTCACCCCTGTCGGCGCCTCCCCCTACAGGCGACCGCAGTCCTAGGACCCCCAGGCCCGACCAGCAGCCCCCAGGTCAGGGCAACCCAGGCTGTCTCTCCCCACGGAGCCAGAGGCAACAGGCCCGCCTCCTACAGCTGTTTGGCCCCAGTCCTGAGGGCCACCTCTCAGGTCGAGGCCTCCAGACCGGAGGGCCTCCCTGCACCCCACCAACGAGGCTCCAGTACCAGGGCCTCCTCCCAGGTCAAGGCCCCCAGACAGGCAGGCCTCCTTGCACTCCACCGACGACTAGGACCCGGGCAGTGTATTGCCCTCTGCAGGAAGGCTCCCCATAGGGCCTCACCCTCCCGCCCGGACATCGTAGTGAATTATACCCAGGAAACACGGGTAAATAGTGACGTTAACGCCCCTTGTGTCGTGAACAGTCGAGACGGGAAGATAACAGTGAACAGTGACAAAGTGAAGGCCAGAATAATACCAGTGACAAAGTTACCAATAACCTACCAAAGCCCGATACCCAGCAGAATAGAAAATAGCCTAAGTCCCAGATAAGAGAACTTATAGAAATCGTGAACCAAGACTAGGGTGCGCGACAGAATCAAAAGTCTGTGAATAAGTGCCGTCGCGACTAAGTGACTCCATCAAGTGTCGCGACCTGCACGCTATCTAGTTATAGTAACATTCACCCCACTAACTCTTGGCCCTGTTCACCCCTAGTGCATCGGACTCAATTTATATAATGCCAATTTTGCCTAAAGATGAAATAAGGGTATCACAATATTATAATTAACTACCTAAGTGTACATGAAGAATACTGTCTCAAGTGTAACTGTAAATCTTGGTGTTAAAGGCTAACTCTGTGTCCCTGTCTACTGTATATCCAATATCTCTATGTTGTATATTGTAACGGTGTAGGAATTAAGACAATAGATGTGTTAAGCTGTACTTCCTGGTTTTTATGTCCTGTTCCTTTGTAGGTGCTTTACTTCCGGTCCGGAAAGAGGACCCCGCTCAGTCGCTGGTGTTCTTAGAACGAGAAGTCGGACTAAAAACATCCAGCATAACATATATACTCATTGATGTCTATTCTTTCTTTCCCTGAGATGTATTTATATAGTGTCATCATGTTTCCTCTTCCTTCTCTCTTGTAGTACTGGTAGGTTCAGTTTTTCTAGTCTTTCTTCATAGCTTAGATCCTTTAAGCTTGTTGTACCCATCTTGTAGCAGCTCATTGTACTTTTTCAGTCTTATCTATGTGCTTTTTGAGATGAGGATTTCAGACCACTGATGCAAATTCGAGGGTTGGTCTGATGAATGAGGTAATTATCTTTCTGGGCATGCCTTCATTTATATATGTGAATGTTATTCTCATATTAGCAAGCAGTGTGTGCGTGTTTCTTACCTTCTCGTTTACGTGGCGTGCCGGAGAAAAAGTCTACTATTGATAATCACTCTTCTTTTGATAATCCTTTTGATAACCCTCTTCTTTTCTGATATGTGTAGGGTTGAACTTCCTATCCTATAATCCCGATCTGGTCCTTTTCCACTTTTACCAAACTTAATTACATGGCATTTATCCACATTGACTTCCATTTGCCATTTATTGCTCTATTTATGACGCTTGTTTAATTGTTCTTGTAGCTCTCTGCAAGAGTCTGTAATTCTCCTTTGTATTTTTGCATCATCAGCAAACATATTTAGATAGCATCCCATTCAAATGTTCCTGTCTAGCCTATATCATTAATATATACTATAGTAGGACTCGCGCACGTTTGCGGCTGTGGTGTGGCCCGCACCTGTGTACAGTGTTGCCACGTTTTCTATACCGTTATCTCTCTCTCTCTCTCTCTCTCTCTCCTGGCGGGAAATGTGAGCCACCCTGAGTACTTTTGATTCTTTTATAAGTTATTTATAATTGTGCTTTCATCTGTTAATTTGGTTTTGTTATATTTAGTAGTAGATGGAGTGTCAAAGTTACTGTCTGCTGAGAGGTTTGTTACGTTACTGATTCATACACCCCGACGTAGTGGGGTGTGGGTGTAGGTGTGGGTGGGAGTGTGGATGTGGGTTTGTTGGGGTGGTGGTCCAGGGGGGAGGGGAAGTGTGAAGGGGGATTTGACCTGAGACACCCAGGAGGGATTAAGAAGGGAGGGAAGGGGAAGGGGGGGCTGGAATCACCTACCACATGGCGGGAAATGTGAGCCACCCTGAGTACTTTTGATTCTTTTATAAGTTATTTATAATTGTGCTTTCATTTGTGAATTTGGTTTTGTTATATTTAGTGATGCCGACAATGCATTCAATGCATGCCCCTCTCCTGCCTCTCTCTCTCTCTCTCTCTCTCTCTCTCTGTAGGGAAGCTATCTGTCAGTGCTGCCACTCACAAGAATTATATGAATTATTTCTTTTACTTTGGATATTGGCATATTTCTTCTTTTTTCAGGCTTATTCTCTTATATCCATAACTGTGATATTATTACCCACCCTAAAACTACGCTAAAAACCATTAAAAGTGACTACAATATCTTTTAGCAACACTGTACAATATGTATGCCATGTTTCTGTGTTACTGTATAAATATTTTATGCATAATAAGATTACTGTTGATTCATCCATCAAAATACACAAGTGTAAGTTTTATTCATCTGAATTTATCGAATTTGTGATGCCTTGTACATAAATAGCTTCCGTTTCACATCGCAAGTTGGGGAAACGTGGCACCATTGTCCACAGGTGCGGGTCACACCTAAGCCGCAAGCGGGCGGGAATCAGACTATAAAAACAATTCGTGCCATCACTAAGCCCTGTGGAACTCTGCTAGTCACTTCCCCCCACGATGAGTAATTATTCTTTTGTACTGTTCTCCTTTCCTTTTTCTGAGAAAATCCTGCATCCAACAGAACAGATTACCTTGGATTCTTCCTTGATGGTACAGCTTCCACAGAAGTCTTTGGTGCGGTATTCTGTCAAATGCTTCCTTAATATCAAAATAGATACCGACTACCCATCCTTCTTTTTTCCGTAGTGTTTCTGCAACTCTATCGTAGTGTCTTAATAGATTTGTAACATGATTTTCCTTTTATAAAACCGAACTGTCTTTCTGTTATCATATTGTATTATTGCAGATGGTTTACCTAAATTTTTCTCATCAGTTTCGTTAGTACCTTGCATACAACACTGGTCAGAGATACTGGTCTATAGTTGAGTGGATTCTGTTTATTTTCTTTCTTGAATAGGGGAACAATATGTGTGTGTGTGTGTGTGTGTGTGTGTGTGTGTGTGTGTGTTACTGACTAAGTCTCTCTCTCTCTCTCTCTGTATGCGCCAGTGTTCTTACCTAATTGTTCTTACCTACAGGAATGAGTCAAGCTCGTATTATCCCGTGTCTTAGATCATATTTATCGTACATATCCTTAAATTTGTGAATTGTTTTGGCACACACTATTTCATTCGGTAGTGCATTCCATTGATCAATTGCTCTGTTTGGGAAACTGAATTTCCTTACGTCTTTATCACCTCTCTTCTTATGCAGTTTTTTGCAGTGTCCTCTTGCTGATGCTTCTCCATATGTTAAGTAATAATTTATGTCTATTTTCTCCTTTCCTGATATGCACTTATATAGTATTATCATGTCACCTCTTTTCCTTCTCTCCTGTAGTGTTGGTAGATTCAGTTTATTTAGTCTTTCTTCGTAGCTTAGGTCCCTTAAGCTTGGTATCCATCTTGTAGCGGCCCTTTGAACTTTTTCAATCTTGTCTATATGCTTTTTGAGATGAGGACTACAGACTATTGATGCATATTCCAGGGTTGGTCTAATGAATGATGTTATTATCCTTCTTAGCATGTCTTCATTTATGTATGTGAATGCTATTCTCATATTTGCAAGCAGTGTATACATGTTCCGTACCTTCTCGCTGATGTGGTCAGCCGGAGATAGTCTGTTAATGATAATCACACCTAGGTCTTTCTCTCTT